>NC_091471.1:337907863-338512850 GCF_036971445.1 Narcine bancroftii | reverse complement strand
CCATACTAGGATTCTTAGCCGATCTTGCGAAAGACATGATTTACTGTTCAAAGAAAATGAATGCTTTCATTGCAATGAAAATCAGAATCCAAATTTATTCTCATGAACAAGTCATGAAATTCGTTGCTCAGGTCAGGGCCCGATTAACGTAGCAGCAAAAGTTGCATATGCTACAGGCCCTAGATTTTCAAGGGCCCCCATGTTTATGTACTATGAATTATGAGAAGCATTTTTGTTTTCATCTTTGTGCAGCGGCAATGAGATGCCACATTGATAGTCTGTGTTAATAACCCCGATTAAAGGTGTTTAGCCAATAATCACCTTTAACTGGATTAGTGATTTTAGCCAAATATTACCTTTAATCAGAGTTATTACCACAGTCTATGGGTGTTTTGCATCTCTTAACCACAGCACAATAGTCTGATTAAAGATGATAATAGGCTAAAATCGCTAACCTTATCAATTAGCGGCAGAGCAATGGCCATCTTCCCTACCCATAATACCCCATGCAGCCATTGCTCTGCCGTGTATTGATAACGGGTGGCGCTACGGCACCAGTCGCCCCACCTTCGTCGGATCCGGAAGGCGCTATGAGGCATCTCTGGATATGAATGGGACGCTGGAGTAGCCTTTTAGGGCTGCTGTCTGAAAGGTAAGTTCCCATTTTTCCATCCGCTCCGTAGCCGGTCTCAAGGCGGAGGCTCGAAATGAAATGGCCTACAGTCTGAGTGGTGTCTTTATAGGCAACTGCCAGTTTAGTAGCAAACTCTTCCTCCTGTTGGAGAGAAAACCTTGGGATGGAAGGTAGCATCTGGTAAAATTGAAAGAATCCCCACCTACTCAACCAATGGGACGAGAGAATGATGAATTGGAAATGATACTGGAAACTGGAAATGATATGTTTCATCTGAACTCATTCATTTGCACGAGGATCTAGTGTATCAATGACAGCCAGCAATCCAAACAAATGAGAGAGGGGAATTGTACACTTGGATCAAAGGGGCATTTTCTTCGTAAATGACAGAGCTGCAACACTGAGATCTTAAAACGCTGATCACTTTTGGTGTCTGTTCCTTGCCTAGGGCTGCAATTCCAATCATAATAAACAGATTTTTATTCCCTTCAGCTAAAATTGAAGGACTAGAAGAGGACACGGTTTTAGTTTTATAGTCATTGAAAGGTAGTGGATGTTATATTTTTTAACTTATTCTCCACATGTGAGAATTAAGTGGCAAATCCAACATTAATCATGAGCCTGGTGCAAGATAGATTGCTTCCTTGAGTTAGTTTTTGATTAAATTAAATGGTTTCTCAAACCAATGCAGAAGAGGCTTTCAAGTGTAGCCTGTTGCTGGGGGCTTGGAGCAATGAATGCTCCAGACGAGGCAAGCGCAGCATGAAATGTCTGGCTGATTTGAGACAGTCCCACAGGTTTCTGGTACTTGCTTTAAGGCGAAGAGGTTGAGAAGGGATCTGAAGAATTGGGTGTTAACAGTTCCCTGATTGTGTTGAAACTTCAGAACCAGCAAGCCCGGGTTCACCACTGGAACAAACGGAAGGTCGTGTGGCTGCACAGTTTACAGGAGTTTGACTCTGCAGACAGCCGACTAGTGGTCCCCCTTCGAGTGCCTTTATGGCAAACTTCAGTAAACAAGGCTCCTCCCCCTACTGCCATTAACACTTACCTCTCATCTACTTGCCGCACATCTCCCTAGGCCCTCACCCCTCACCCTCACACCATCCCCCCCACCCTCCAGACATAACAAGAACTTACCTACCACCCAACCCGCCTCCACATCCAGCATACTGTTCTCAGCATTTTCCGCCGCCTACAATGGGATCCAGCTGCCATACACTTTCTGTCGGGATTGCTCCTTCCACGACTCCTTCATCCACTCATCCCTTCCCATCATCCTACCCCTGTGATGGTTAAGAAGTGTTATACTTGAACGTACAGCTTCTCCTTCAGGGCGCGCCGAACAGTCTTTCCAAGTAAAGCAACGGTTCACTTGTGAATATGTAGCAATCATTTACTGCACTCAGCGTTCCTAATGTGACCCTCCACCCACCCACCCGCCCCCTGCACCCCGTTTACATCAGGGAGACTGGACACGCACTGGGAGATAGTTTTTTGAGAGCATTTGTTCTGCCTGTTACAACAGCAAGGGCCTTCTAGTGGTCAACCATTTTATTTCCCCACATCATTGCTGGACTGACTTGTCTGCCCATGTTCTCACGTACTGCCAAACTGAGGCTACTCAAAATGGAGGAACAACACAGTTATCTGTCACCAACCAGGTGGCATCAATATCAACTTGTCCAATTTCCATCAACCCCCCGCTCATGGTCTCTCTATTTCCCTACCCCATGTCTTTACTCCTTCCCTTTCTTCTCCACTCAGAGATCTACCCTACCTAGCCCTCTGCCCTCTCCCCTTATCACTTCTTTCTCTTCTATCCTCCCACTTGTATCCACCTCTTACTTGGTGCCTTGTGCTCCTCCCCCTGTCCCTTCTTCATCCTCACTTCCCCAACCTTGGATTTTGGGCATCTGCCAGACGACATTCATGACGAAGGGCTCAGGCCTGAAATGTTGACTGCCTTTTACTTCATATGGATGCTGCCTGATCCGAGTTTCTCTAGCACTCCTATTTAATGTATTTGCTTTTAAACTCCCTTTCAATAAGCCATGCGTGGAAACTCCCAACACTTAATTTTGATTGAGAAACTGCAAGGGAAAATATGGTAAATGATTGCATCTTATTATCTGGATAAAATGTACAATGACTCCCAAAGCAACAACTGAAGCTTCAGATTGAACACTACAAGATCTTAGACACGCTAAATTAATAGGAGATCTCACTTTACTGCTAGCTGTAGATTTTCAAACATTACCAAAATTCCATGAGATACTAAAGCAGATGAGTTGAAAGCCTGTATTAAAACATCACATATTTGGGAAAATTTTAAATGAGTACACTTGAAAACCAATATGTGAGCACATTTGACAGGTAATCTGTCAGGAAATTAAACATAAGAAATCAACAGGAATGATTCTGGTCAAATATTTGCATCAAAATTGTTACATTGCTGTATGATCAGATGCCAGCTGTTTTCCCAAATGTTGCTCGACACTTGCCAATGGTTGGATAAAAGAGTAAGGTTAGCATCGGAGGATGTTATAGTGAATAAAGGCATCCTTTATAAGGTGCCTGGACAACCTGTGCAATACAAATTCATCAACAGTGGAGCAGACATTGATGAGACTGTACCATTTCATGTTAATTTTTAAAAATTCTCTGCCAAGTGCTGTCACATCATTTTCAAAGAAGGAGCGCCGATCATGCGGCTTTGGATCGACCAATACCATGGAACGGGACAAAATTATCCATTCAGAAAATACTACTACGTGTCGCAAAGGTTTCCTTAATGATGGGTAATGCTCTTGGCCCTCAGATCCAAATTATCCCATCTGATCTACCTTTGCAATTCAAGCATCTTCAGTTCCCTGCTAAAGTTGCTGTGTTTACTGACAAGGGACAAGTCTTCATTAAAATCCTGCAACCACAGGGTCTGTGCTCAAGATGGTGGCACTTGTGCTGAGCGGCGTACCATGAGGGTTTGCAGACTCTGAGGGAGCAGCATACTGATGCCGGGCACCAGAACTGAGAAAGAACTCCCGCCCCCTGTTGAGAAGAGAAGCACAGGGGACGACTCTACAGGACGGTGACCCCGGCAGCGGACCAGCGAGGGGATCAGCAGCTGAAGGACCCACAGATGCTGTGGGCAACTTGCAGTCGGGGGGCCCACACAGGCTGTGGGCTGCTGGAAACTCACTCATGGGTACCCGGTATCAGAACTGGGATTCATGAGGACGCTGAGGGCAAGAAGGCTCTCAGGGCCTTGGGCGCTGAAGGCTTTTTGATCATATCAGAGTTTTGGATCTCATGCTCAAGTTGCTGAACTGGAGGCTGGCTGCTGCAGAGTCTGTGGGAGTGCTGGAGATGAATCCACAGACCCTCAGTATCTCTGAAGGGACTCGCTTTTGCTTCTCTTTTTCCTAATGTTCAGGGCACTGGGCAATGCTCATAGTGACTTTTTGTTTGCCTTAAGTTGAAGTATATCATGTAAATTATATTTTAATGTATTACAGTGCATTTCCGATGATCTGAAAACCACTCAACCAAAATTCCCAGTTATCCGAAAAAATATTACACTGGCAACATGGTGTCACAAGTTGAAAAAAAAGATATTTTCTTAAATTTATGCATTTTGTATGCAGAGATCATATAGTTTTATTGTAAGAATTGTGGTGAACTGTTGTTTACTCGTTTATCTGGTTCCGCCCCCTTGCTGTGATTATCCCCATGGCTCCACCCACTTGGCCCAGTATAAAGGCTTCAATGCCTTAACCCCTCCCCCTAAAGTCTGGGTCACAGCATGGGATACACTTCAAATTTATCGTGAATAAAAGCCTGTCATCATGCAACTCCAGTTATTCGAGTTATTGATGGCGCGTCAGGAATTGAAAAGCCTGCCATTGTTTTTTTCTTGTTGTTTAACCGCTGATACAAGTTTTCTGCTGATGCTACTGGGCAGCTTAAAGCAATTTCTCAGTTATCCGAAAAATCTGGTTAACCGAAAAATGTCCGGTCCCAAGCATTTTGGATAATCGGAAATGCACTGTTCCTCGTGACAATAAGAGGAACCTTGAAGCATGAATATACAATGGTACCCACATCTGTCCTCTCCACAAAAAGAAGCACAGGGAAAATCCAGTGTGGCCAATTTCCACTCGATCTGTCTGGTTTCAGTCATCAAGAAGGTAATGGAAGATGCCATCAATAGTGCTATTAAGTGGGGTTTACTCTTTAATGAACTTTTCACAGAAGCCCAGTTTAAGTTACCTGCTGAAAAAGAAATGAATGCACTCCTTAGCAACTCTGGGAAGCTTATCTTCAGAGACAGTGGTATTTTAGCAGGGACAGCCCCTCGGGAGCTGATTGCACTAATGTAGCATAAGCTTAAGTCTCCCAGAAAAGGTGAGATTATCTCCTTCTATACCAGAATACATGATCTCCAAAAGAAACACGAGTTGGCCTATTTAGTCATATATAAAATGCTGCAGGTAGCTTCTGAGAAATAAGTTGAGTCTTGCCACATCACTGGAAGTCTGATCACTTCCCTCAGTTGTTGGGAGTATCCTTTGGTCACTGTACTGGGCCAAGAGCCATGCTTAAATGGAGCTCAAAGGATTATTGAGGACTCTTTCCATCCAGTACACAATATTTTTGGCTTACTACCATTCAGAAGGAGGTGTAGAAGCATCAAAATCAGGACTGCCAGACTCAGAAATAGCTTTGTCCTGCAGGCTGTGATATTGATGAAAATTAGCCTGTAACTGAGTAAATCATCCGAATATATTTTGTATACATTTATTTTAAATTATGTGTGCATGTGATTATTCTGTGCTGCATAGGGTTAGGGTTAGGGTTAGGGGTTAAGGGTTAAGGGTTAGGGTTATGGATTAGGGTTAAGGGTTAGGGTTAGGGTTATATTGGATGGCACCATGGTGCGGAGAAACGCTGGCTCTCCACATACAGTCAGATGATAATAAACTTGATATTCATATTGAGATGTCAGCATCCAATTGGCAATAATACCAAGAGGTAGACCTTTGTAACCTGTGGTGTTATATATTTTAATTATAAATAATGCCCAAAATAATATTGGCGAGCACAGAAGAAATTATACTGAGTTAGGGAAAAATGCAGCTTTAGGGATTTTCATAGGAGTTACTTAATCACTCAGATTTTCTCTCGTAACATCATTGGACATGGCAGTTTATTTGCTTGTTCTGTTCACAGTGTCATCCTTCACCTTCTAGCAATTTAATAGCAGCTTATCTAGATAGAACAGGCACTGTTAGGAACAGAAGTTCTTCTCTTGATTTTTCAGCCCAGTGTTGGCACATTAAAATAAATATTTTGTGCATCTTCATTCTTGACTTGAAGATGTATGATAAGGGTTGAGGAAGAAATATTGGCAACAAGACAAGATAAATTTATCCTGATATTCTTCAAAATGGTGCCATGGAATGTATAGCTCAGTTCTGGGAAAGTAAGAGTCAATCAGATTTAGCATCTTAAAGTTCAGATTTATTGTACATACAGTATATGGCATCACATACAGCCTTGAGATTCTTTCTCCCTCAGGCAATGCAGAATTTCCATATGCCTGTATGGGAAGTGCAAAAAAAAACTACTCTAGATCAGTGGTTCTCAACCTTTTTCTTTCCACTCACATACCACTTTAAGTAATCCCTATGCCATCAGTGCTCTGTGATTAGTAAGGGATTGTTTAAGGTGGTGTATGCTTGGGAAGGGAAGGTTGAGAATCACTGCTGTAGACCCAATTGTTACTGAGACATTTTTCTTGATAAAAATTGTCATTGGCCCATTTCCTTTGGAGTTATGAAACCATGCACATAACGAGTCAATGAGGTACGATTAAAACAGTGGTTTTCAAACTTTTTCTTTCCACCCGCATACCACCTTAAGCAATCCTTTCCTAATCACAGAGCACTGATGGGATAGGGATTAGTTAAAGTGGTATGTGAGTGAAAAGAAAAAGGTTGAGAACCACTGCTTCAGAAGATAAGTACATATGTAAACAAACAAAGAAATGTAAATTAACGGACTGTTTAATACAAGACAAAGATAAATCAATAAAGAGAAAAAGAGCCTTAAATGAGTCCCTGATTGAGTTTGTCGTTAAGAAGTCTGATGGTGGAGGGGTAGCAGCTGTTCCTGAGGGCAGCACCTCAGACAACTCAGGCCTCCAGTGGCATTGTAGAGGAGTATCGGCCTCAATTCTTCACCATGGGATTTTGGAGAGAGGGATTCCTACCAAACAAGGATCGATCACTCCATTGTCCAAAAAAAATATTACACCCAGAATAATGCTTATTCCACCTTTAGATTTCAACAAAATGACCCTGGTCAATGGGAAGAAGCATGACAAAAATTCTACCCCAGGATACCTCAGAGATAATGTCATTTCAAACCTTTCAACTCACAGCAGGATTAGTGGAGGAACCAGTCCATGAAGTGGAAAAAAATGCCTGACAACATTGTTGCCAAGTTAATTCCTCAACTGCTCACAATTGAAATTTCTTGCACTTCCAATCATTCAAGCAAAGTCTGTGGTGAATGTCTGCCCAACTGCCTGTCTCCCCTCTGGCAAGCCTTGCTGTCCTAACATTGGCTGTGCATTATCTCTACTGTTAAGGGCACTCCCCTTGGGTATAACTGTATATGCATCTATTGTCTTTCATTATTGTACCATGAGTTTCTGCTAATAAAAGCCATGATTATTGTTTGACCACATCATCTTTGTCTACTTCATCATCATGGCCAATCCTCATTGCTCTTGTGACATCATGGACAGGCCTCATTGCTCTTGCGACATCATGGACAGGCCTCATCACCTCTTGTGACATCATGGTCTGTGGTGAATGTCTGCCAAGCTGTCTGATGAGCCTTGCTGTACTAACATTGGCTGTGCATTATCTCTACTGTTAAGGACACTCCCCTTGGGTATAACTGTATATGCATCTATTGTCTTTCATTATTGTACCATGAGTTTCTGCTAATAAAAGCCATGATTATTGTTTGACCACATCATCTTTGTCTACTTCATCATCATGGCCAGTCCTCATTGCTCTTGTGACATCATGGACAGGCCTCATTGCTCTTGTGACATCATGGACAGGCCTCATTGCTCTTGTGACATCGTGGACAGGCCTCATCACCTCTTGTGACATCATGGACAGGCCTCATTGCTCTTGTGACATCATGGACAGGCCTCATCACCTCTTGTGACATCATGGACAGGCCTCATCACCTCTTGTGACATCATGGACAGGCCTCATTGCTCTTGTGACATCATGGACAGGCCTCATTGCTCTTGTGACATCATGGACAGGCCTCATTGCTCTTGTAACATCATGGACAGGCCTCATTGCTCTTGTAACATCATGGACAGGCCTCATCACCTCTTGTGACATCATGGTCTGTGGTGAATGTCTGCCAAGCTGTCTGACGAGCCTTGCTGTACTAACATTGGCTGTGCATTATCTCTACTGTTAAGGACACTCCCCTTGGATATAACTGTATATGCATCTATTGTCTTTCATTATTGTACCATGAGTTTCTGCTAATAAATGATTGTTTGACCACATCGTCTTTGTCTACTTCATCAACTGGCACTTCAAGGTTATAGACAACAAGTATGAGTAAATGAGTAACTATCGCATTGGCACAGTATTTATGCTGAGCCTGTGTAGACAGCTGGGGCAGAATTTGCATCACCTGAACCAAGAGAATTTGATGTCTGTAGAAGATGCTCCATTTCTCAGAATTAATATCCTTCACACCAGTGAGCACAAAGTACACACAAAATAATTAAAAAACTAATTAGATTTTCACATAGGAATTCTAGTATGTTGTCAGTAAATTTTAATGAAATCTTACAGCTACAGCAAATAACTGGGAAGTGGGATTGCAAGAGGGAAAATTAAATGCATTTTTTTATTGCTTTGACCTCTTAAATTGGTGAGTGAGTGATAGATCACATGTTGTCTAATGGATGATAATTCTCTCACCTGTTGTCTTCAACCTCCCCCATTCTCTTACTTACCTCACCTCATGTGTTATATCTGCACAGCATGCTTTACTTTCGACCAGTTCACAGGTATTGAAATCAAGAAATATCACTTCAGCTTCTGAACAAACTTATTCTTACCCAAACCTTCAGGACTCTGGAATTCTTGACTTTCTCAGTCTTTCTCAGTCTTCCACAATATCACTATTACCGAAATGCTTCCCCACCGAGAGGTCTGCCACTTGATCAGGTTCCTCATCCTGTACTAGATCCAGTCTAGTCAGCTGGACCACACACTGTATCGGGATTCCTCCTTCGACACATCTGACAAATTCTGCCCCCACTTGCAGCAAATATTTGCGAAGTTAAAGTTTCCAGTTACAACAACCTTGCCATTCCAAAATCTGCCTACTTAATTGTTCCTTGTTGAGCGGGAGGATATCTGGGTGCTTATAGACTACTCCCAATACAGTAATGTCTTCCTTCCTATTTCTGACTTCCACCCACACCAACTCAGTCGAGACTCCCTCCACAGCGCCCTCCCTTTCTGCAACTGTGGTACTATCCCCTGCTCAGTATTGCTATCCCCCTCCTTTTACCTCCCATTCTTTCTCACTTAAAACATAAGCGACCCCCCCATGTCAGCCAATCCTGTCCTTCCATTGGGCAAGTCTCTGTAATGGCTACAACCTCGTCATCCCACGTCTTGAGGGGATCTGTGAATTGAGATTTGATATTTACAATGGACAGCCACGCCCTATAGTTCAGTGATATTCTACAAGTACAAATCAATATTATTGCATCCATCCATCATCAGTCTGATCGACAGCAGAAATACTGATCCCGCTAACATTGTGCATTGAAGCTCTGCCCAATCTAAGGAGCTATGCGAGCAGAATATTTTGGGTAGCACAGTGCCACAAAAGGTAGTGCTGTCGTCTCACAACTCCAGTGACCCAGGTTCAATCTTGACCTCCTGCTGCCTGTGTAGAATTTACATACTTTTTTTGTGATGGCATGGGTTTCTTCTGAGTTGTCCAGTTCCCTCCCACATATCAAAGATGTGTGGGCTTGAAAGTTAACTGGCCACTGTAAGTTGCCTTCACATGTGGATGAGCAGTAGAATCTAGGAGTTGTTAGGAATGTGTGGAGAATTAAATGTGTTTGCATAGGGTTAGAGTAAATGAGTGCTTGATGGTTGGCATGACTCGATGGGCTGAAGAGCCTGTTCCCATGTGAGTTACAATAACTCCCTTTATTCCAATGAGTTACTATGATACAACTTTGATGTTCTTTAACCAAATCCATTGGTCCAGTCTGGCTGTGATGCCCAAAGGGAGCAATGATTCATGGTTTGCAAGGGTAGAAACCCAACAAGGGAACATCCAAGGCTTCACTATTTTTCCCAGAGCACACTGTTTCCACCAATGGAAGTTGCAGTCACTACAGAGAAACAGACAAGAGTATTTTTTTTTCCAAATAGTTTCCTGTTGGTTGAATATATGTGAAACTAGATCATTCAGCGTTCAGAGAGAGAGAACACATTTTTCTCTGAACTGCCTAATAATGATAACGAGTTTATTGTCAAACGCATTGTCAAATGTGCAAATGCACCGAACTTCTTCTTACGTGCTCATCTGAGCAAGTTCTTGTAAAAAATAGTAAACTTAGTTGAATTTTTTTAAAAAAAAACAATAAATACTGTGCATGAAGATAGGTATAGATAATAAATATTCACACTTATCCATGTGCAAAAAAAGTGACTTGGAATAGTGCAGTTATTTTGTCGTATCAGAGTTGTCAATAATTAAGGAAACAAGGCTAAGTTAATTAGTCTGAAGGATTCATGTCTGATTGTCGACTGCCTTTTACTTTCTGCGTGACTTGCTGAGTTTCTCCAGCAAAGTTGTTCACTGTTCCTAACCTGGTCAGTTATGTATATAAATGGCATTACAATGACAAGCCTAGCCTACGTATAAAACATATGACAGCTGGCCTGACTGGCTGTCAAACCTTTAACCTACATATAAATGCTTCCGATTTTCACCTGCTTTCAAAATGTTAGAAAAATCATTCTTCAGATTTCAACTTCCTTTAAACAAATTAAAATATTTTGTTTAGGGCCCCCTTAGAAGGTTGTGTCCAATTCTGTTCACCGCATTACGGAAGGGACACAGAGGTTTTAATAAAG
The DNA here is from genome assembly GCF_036971445.1 of Narcine bancroftii. Taxonomy (NCBI): domain Eukaryota; kingdom Metazoa; phylum Chordata; class Chondrichthyes; order Torpediniformes; family Narcinidae; genus Narcine; species Narcine bancroftii. The sequence continues at coordinate 338,501,996 of NC_091471.1, read as the reverse complement.
CTCCCAAAGAGATTTTGCCAGGATGTTGCTGGATTGGAGGATATATACCGGTTGGACAAACTTTGGCTGTTTTCCCTGCTGCCAGAGGCTGAGGGATGATCTGAAAGAATTTTATACAATTACGAGAGGCAATGAGATAGTAGATGTCTTTGTCTCAAGGTAAAAACTGACACACTAGAGGGTATGCATATGATATATATCATGTGCAAGTCACAACGTGTTTGTATAAACTGGGCATCATGTTCTGCAAAGATCAGTATGTGAGATGCAGGGAGACTTTAGCGACTATTCTGTTGTACTGTTCTATGTCCTCTAAGAAAATACAAAAATAATTGTGTTTGTGAGGTCAATATTACTTTCTGAAACCAGCCCCACCCCACTCCCTTCCGCATTCCATTCCATCCTTCTGCATTCAGGTGAATGATCCTAAGGCAGGACTGATGTGGCAGGTATCCAAGGCTGAGGAAACTTAAGGCTGTCAGTGCCTTGAGACCAAATTTTTACATGAGAAATCATCAACAAACACCCTTAGGATGTTGGAACTCGTACTCATGCAGATAGTGAGAGATGCTCACAGTACCACCTCCCCCCCCCCACCCCCACCCCTCACTCACCAGTGTGTTATTCCTTGGAGAAACTCTGCAATCTTTAGTCAGCTTAATCAACGGACAGCAGATAGGAATCATTTCTTTCTTGTAAATGCAAGCCCACCACATACCAGTTCAACATGGGATCTCTGCACTTATGGGGAGATTATCATAGAATATAGAAATCTACAGTAGGTGTGGGCTCTTTTACCACAGTGTTTGGCAACCTACTTTAACACCTGCTTTGAATTTACTTACTGCACTATCTCATGGCTCTTGAAAGCAACCCCACAGTTAATGAAGGCCAACTCACTGTACATCTTCTTAACAACATTATCAACTTGTGCAGGTGCTTTGAGTATCCTATGGACACAGACTCCAAGATCTCTCAATTCATCCACACTGCTCAGAATCTTCTGTTTAACATTATATTCTGCCTTTAAATTTGATCTACTAAAATGAACCACTTAACACATTTCTGGGTTAAACTCTATCTGCCAGTTCTCAGCCCAGCTCCACATCCTATCAATGTCCCTCGAAAATTTTGGGCATCCCTCCAGACTATCCACAATGCCACTCCCCTTCATGTCATCTGCAAACTTACTAATCCACCTTTCCACTTCCTCATCCAGGTCATTTATAAAAATCACAAAGAGGAGTGGTCCCAGAACAGAACACTGCAGAACTCCACTGGTCCCTGACCTCCACACAGAATACCAACAATCTACAACCTTCTCAAGGCAAGCCAATTCTGCATCCACAAAGCAAGGCCTCCTTGAATTCCATGTGTCCTTGCATTCTGAATGAGCCTTGCATGGAAACGTTGGTTCCATCCTAACCCCAAGTGTTCAAAGTGAATGGCCAGTCTTAGCTGACTGCACTCCCTCCATCTCCAATACATGAAGCTCAATTCACATTCAGACAGGGAAACAGCCTGTCGGAGGTGAGACTGTTGAACAATTCTAGAAATCTGTAGATTAGTTTTATATGTATTTATTTTGAATTGAAATATATATATGTCATTTGTGTCTTGGGTGTATTATATGTCTGTGTGTGAACTATAGTCTAGTGATACACTGTTTCGTCAGGTTATATATGTACATTCAGATGCAATAAACTTGGAACTTGAATTCCCCAAAAAATATACAAACCCTAATGAACTAGAGTAGATTAACCATAGTGTGATGATAGAGTCTTAGTTTAGAAGATTAATGGGGTATAAATCAAGACATTTAAATGGAAGGAATGCATAAAGATAAGCAAATTATTTCTATTGATGTAGAATTCCAGATTAAAAGGAAAGAGGAAGAGTAATATTTTTTCCAAGATCAGTGTCTAGCCAGCAACATATTGCCATGTGATCTGTCTGGTCCTATCATTCATTACTTCCTTCTCTTGACGAATTTTGAATCACCCATGGGTGAATGGGAACTTACCTTGACAGGAATCTCCCACTTCAATTGCAACCTCATCCAACCCGCTCTCCACCTCTACACATTAACTCCACATCTTTTTCTCACTTCAACTTCATTACCAAGTCTTGCAACTCACTTCACACAGAATACGCCACAATTCCAGATCTTACTTTGGATTAAGGGAGAAGAAATAGATTGATAATGGACTGAATGACCTTCCTGTCTCCTTGGTTCTCTGATTCCGGCTTTAGTTTCCACCAGTGCCTTTAACAGAGCAATGAATCTGTCACTGGTGCTGGAACAGCATGATTGTTAAATCCGTGATTCATGAAAGTACATAAAAGGGAAGTAAACAAGTAAATCTGCAGATGCCAGGGTCTAGTGCAGTGCACCAAATGCTGAGGAAACTGCAGGTCATGCAACATCCGTCGGAAGTAAAAGACCGTTGACGCTTCTGACTGAGTCTGATGTTTCAGGAACACTGAAAAGCAGGCAGACACCCCAATTCTACTCTGTCAAATACTTTTTTAGTGTCTAAGGATAAAATACATTCATTGATACATGTAGTAGGTGTATACATGATATTCAGTAATCTTTGGATGTTACAATAAGAATGTCTATTTTTAATGAAAGCTGCTTGATCCAAATTTATTATACCTGGTAAGACATTCTCCAACTGATACGCTAAAACTTTAGATAAAATCTTAACATCTTCTGAGTCTTTGCCTTTTTTTTTAAGATCACCGAAATAGCTGCTTCATTAAAAGTATGAGGTAATTTTCCTTCTCGTAAAGAGTTGTTTAATACCAAGTTTAAATATGGGACTAGTTGTTAATGTTTTGTAAAACTCAACTGCATAGCCATCCAGCCCTGGAGCTTTACTTGATTGTAATGAAAATACTGCTTTATGCAATTCTTCTTGTGAAATTAGAGCTTCTAGACATTCTTAATTTTTCTGAGAAATTATTGGTATATTTAAATGGTTAAAAATTCTTTAATTAAATTGTGATTGTTATTCAATTCAGAGGAATATAAATTAGTATAGAAATCTTTAAAAATATTATTTATTTTGTATTGATCAGTAGTATCAGGGAGACAAAATTTTTAGAACTTTTTCAACCCTTTAGATCCATGCGTGGTAATTGCACTATTTAGTTTTTCTAAAGATATAAATTTCATTTTATTTTCTAATCAAAGACGGGCTATAGCATTTTTCACTCTGTTAGCAAGAAGAGTGATTCTGTTAAAATGGAAAGATGAGTTCCCACCGACATAATTAATGGCTATTAGATATTACGTCCTTTTTAAATCTGGAGAAAATTAGGAATTATGTCATGAAAATCAAGATTTCTTTTGATAACATTTATACTTCACTTCCATATTTTGGCTAATTAGGTGCAATAATGACTAGCACTGGACATGTTTGTCTGGATGTCTGAGGCCACGTGTTTGGACTTAACACTACACACAATATGAATTGTAACCTGGATTGCTGTGGGTTTGAATTTTTTATCTTCTTATTTTTTCTTACTACCTCCTACAATATTGTATGTTATTTTCATTTATTAGATTTAGAATTAAGTCTATTGCTACTGTACCAGATGCTATTATTTGTAAATCTGCAAAGGTTTCATTGTAATTGATTTTCTGCTTTCTTGTTTGTTTTTCTGATAAAACACAATAAAAATAATTTTAAAAGAAAATATGCAGATAATAAATATTCAGGTTGAAATATCTTTTTAGAAATACTCATCCCTGCAGCAAAATATTCATCCTTTTTTATCACTTTCTCATTGACACTGAAATTTTATGTCAACTCCCCCAACCTGCGGAAACAGATGTTCATATTTCATGCTATCAAACGCCATCATCTGTTAAAAATCATCAATTAACTCTCCTCTAATCATAATGTGGAAATAATCCCTGCTTCTCTCTTCAATGGTTTCTCCTCCTAGCCAAAATCTTGGAGAGTCAGTGCAGGATGTACTGTGGATTTCATGTCTCTCTTGCAATTGGGTAAGCTCAACTGCATACAGTTCTCCATTTGCTGAATAAATCTTAATTGCTACAAATTTATCATAGTTAGTCCCCTATAAATCCGCAAAGCCATTGACTTTGTTGTGGATTCTTTTAGTACCACACTTTCAAAGATCGAGGGGTGTCCGTCAGTAACAAGCTACCTGAGAAAACTGTAGAAACAGACACAATAACAACCTTTAAAAGACATTCAAACAGATTTATAGATAGGAAAGGTTTGAATGTGGTCGAAATACAGGCAAATGGGACAAGTTCAAAATGCCAATTTGGTCCAACATGGATGGGTTGGACCGATTGGCCTGTTCTATGCTGTTGGTCTCTTTGACTGGAACACCTTTCACACCATTTTTAACATATTTCCCAAAGTTTCTATTCTCTGTTGCCTGCTTTACCAAAATGCCTTCTCCTGCATATTCTCAATATTTGCCACCAGTTTGTTCTGTATTATTTTGAACCCTTTTACAGTCTTTATTGTTTATCAGACCTGATCATTTTATTTCATCAGCGTATCTGGACAGTTTTTTCCTTTGCCCCAAAGACCAAAATGATGGTCACACCCTTTTTCTTGGAAACTCCATTTAGATTGATCAGCAAACAAATCAGCCATTGTGTTTATTCTGATTTAATTAAGTACCGAAGGATTTATGCCATTATTTAGCAATGGGTAAAGTATATGAGTGTGAACAACTGAGTGAAATCTGACTAAAAATGATCAAACATTTTGGTCCATTGAATCTGTGCTGCCCAATTAAAGTACACTCCTGGTACGTTTTGAATAGTGGGAAGAAATCGGAGCCCCTGGGGAAAACCCACGCAAGCATGCGGAGAACATACAAACTCCTTACAGACAGCGCGGGATTCGAACCCAAGTCCAGTCCCGATCTCTGGTGCTGTAAAGCCATTGTGCTAACCGCTACCCAAACCATGTGGGGAAGTTACATTCTCATACCCCGTAAGCAGCTCCTGATATTTTAATGTTCTGGTTGTATCCACACCCAGTGATCAAGCACCATGCCTTTGATGTGGTAAGGTTAGTGGCACAAATACCTTTCCTGCTACATTTCAGGTGATCGTGGTTGGACTGCAATGTTTTGTACTTCTGATGGCATTAAGTGGCTGAATCAGTCTGCCCTCCACTATCACACACCACCCAGCTGAAAGGAAGAAAAGTTAAGACTAAAGCAGGAGACTTTCTCTGCTGCGCCCTTGACATATTAGTGGTGATAACATCTGTTCATCTTCAAGATGTGAATACTTATGCATATAGAAGCAGAATTAAGCCTCAAGATTAACAATCAAGCCTCCTGATGTTTGACCAAAGCAGAAATAAATGCCAAAGTTTGTAGAGAGGCATTAGTACAGAGACCCCCTACATCCTTATTCTGTGCATAGCATGCTACTCTTGAAATCCATGGGCTGCTGTATAAGAAACTGCAGCAGTTATGATGAATCGCAAATCTCACACAGCTTTGTGACGTCAGTGACTAGTTCCTTGCTGGGCATTATCAAAGAACACGTATTGTTCAGGACATTGAGAACAGTGTGTGTTTAGTTTCAGGTAGCAAGGGTATCATTTAATGCCTAGGCGGGGTCTACAGTAGTCAATTACAGTAACGCAGAGCTTTAAAAACAGCACTACTGTCAAAACTGCAACACTCCAGCAATGCTGCGTGGACCTGACAACCAGGATTGTGTGCTGGAAATTTTGGTATGCACAATTTTGGATGAAATTGATCAAACAGTTACAAGTAGGAAATAGGACACAGACAATGGAGTGATACAATAAAATCTGCAGAAGCTGTGATTGCCTCCTACGGACTCTCTGGGACCCGTTGAGTTTCTCCAGCAGTTTTTGTGTGTGCGACACGTCCAATTGACCTGCTCCAGAGATCCCAATTCAATCTTGATCTCCAGTGCTGTCCTGGTGGAGTTTACACATTCCTTGAAGTGCTCTGTTCCACATCCCAAAGGCCTGCGGGTAAACAGTTTACAAATGTAAGTCACCTCTAGTATAATATGGGTCGTTGGAATGTGAGGTCATAAAGAAAATTACCAGAAGAATTGGATTGGTTTGTGAGCCAGCATGGCCTTGGTGGACTAAATGGCCGTCTATGTCGTAAGGAAATGTGCAATAATATCACATTGGTGCTACAAATTAACACACAAAGGGCACACACAAGCACATGCAAACACACACTTAAAACTTACATATGTGTACCCTGCACATACATAGATATACATACACATACTGTACATATATATCAACGCACACATGCACACTAGAAAGGCAAATAATCTAGAAACTGGTCATCTGAAATAAAATCAAAAAATGTGTATAAGGTGAAGCAGTAGCTGAGGTGAAAGAAACGTATCTTGTGTTTCAGGTTGACAACTTTTCATCAGAACTACTGAAGACAAAACAGGATCTAAGATGTGGAGAAGATGGAGATGGGCGAGAATAGGGATGGAGAGATCAAAGTGCTTGATTAATAATAAGCAAGAAAGATTAAATAGCAAAAGAGGTGGCATTACAAGGAGGCACAAGGAAGGGATCAATAGGTCAGTCTTGCACAGGTGTAAAAACAGGATAATTATCTGGGGTTACCAAAGGAAAATGGAATGATTGCTAGAAATCAGGGCCCAACCTGCAATGTTGACTTCCATCATTTGCCTCCACGGATGCTGCTTGACCGTCTGAGTTCTTCCAGCATTTTGATGCAGATTCCAACATTTGCACTTTATTACTGAGGATGTTGGCCAAAGCATACCCGGGTTTGAGACAGATGGATTGGCCTCGTGCCCTGATTAATTCATCGCACATTTACAGTCTGGTCAAATGCTTATTCTGTACTCCAGACCTTGCAGTTTTATACTGAACAATTAGTTTAGGAGAAAACAAATGGTGAAATCAGATATTAAAAAAAAGCCTCCGTTGAATTTAGAATGGCCTCAAAATGTGGCAATAATAATTTAAGCTGAAAATTGTTTACAGTGCGCTACTGGTTTTGAATTGTGGCTTTTAGTCCTAACCAATGAGTAGTAATGGGCAGATCCATTCTGTTAAGTGAAGATCTGTGGTACCCCAGTGGTGAAGAAGGTAGTCACATCCCACCACACCCGACATGGTCATGGTCCAGTTGGTGCATGTGCTCACTGGAAGTTTCCCAGATTGTGCCTCTTCTTGCTGCTGTGACAAACATTGAAGGAGAGGCATGGAATTCCTTAGAAAAGAATGGTGGTGGAAAGAGAGATATGCACACAGAATTAGTCAGATAGTTAGGTAGGCAACAGGATGGGAAACCCATGGAGAGGAAGGATTATAAAAGTAATTCCACATTGTGCAATTTGCGTCATTAATAATCACATACTATTTTAATCACAGATGGGGCTTACTATCATATTTTGTATTGCTGTCCAATAGAAACTGTAAAAATAATTATTTTGGCATAATTTTGTAAGACCGCCATTTGTTGATCAACATTGGACAATACTCCTTAAAAATATATATATTACCTGAATGGCTCAACCACTGTTATTTCCAATATTGTTGCATCAGGTAAATGACCGCAAATGCATCAACATTAACTTTAAATCAAATTTATATTAAAATTTGGACAAACAACTCAGTTACGGGTCCTTTCAGCCCAGGAGCCTGTGACACACAAATACATCAAACCCCATATATTTTGTCAAGGGTGGGAGGAAATCAAAGTGGGGAGAACATACAAACTCCTTACAGATTCAAACCTGGGTCACTGGCACTATAACAGCACTATACTAACCATCTGCCCCATGCCTGCTAACTGTAGTCAAGCGAAGAGATATAAATGGCTCCTAGAATCTACAGGTGGGTGTTTTGGTCACAACTTCTGTTGCATCCTTAGAAATCACTCTTGGGCACATTACCCAATTCATCCACTATGAGTACTGACGCAAAATAGATGTTCAAAGCTTCGGGCTTCTCTGTCTTAACTCTCTAACTTCTACTTTCCAGATGAATAAAATAATAGAAATAAATATGGAAAAGAACAGCAGGTAGCGAGCAGGAAGAAATGAAGAAAGCATGGGAAGTAAAGGATAAGAAAGGGAGAGAGAGAGAAAGATAAAAGAGAGATAGAAAGGATAAAAGGAAAGCTGGTTTAATTAATTCAGACCTGTAGATTCCAGGAGCCATTTATATCTTTTTCCCTTGGGTAGCAACCGCAGCTGTGACAGAAAACATCTGACATTCTCTATAAAGTTATTATAGACATTTGAATGAAATGAATTCAATAATAAGGAATCTCTTGATAGATGCTTGAAACTACACTGGTATATTGCAGGACTGGAAATTAATGAGATTGAAGATTTAGATTTGCTTATGGTTATTTCTTGCACTTTCTGAACAGTCTCTCAATGTTCAGATTATTAGCAGGTCTGCAAATTCAGGACGTTGGTTGCAGCAGGACTCCTCTTGGGAATCTCAAAATGTTGGCTCAGTAGAAAATGACTACAGTTAGGGTAGCACAATTAGCGTGTGGCAGCATTCTTAGCCTACAGCGGATGGTTAGCAGAGTGGATAGTGTAACACCGTTACAGCACCAGTGAGCCAGGTTCGAAGACAGCGCTGCCTGCAAGGAGTTTATATGTTCTCTCCATCTGTGTGGGGTTCCTCCGAATGCTCTGGTTTCCTCCCCCCTTCAAAATGTATGGGGATTGTAGGTTAATTGGGTGTAATTGGGAAGCACAAGTTCATGGGCCTGTTACTTATCCTGTAAGATTGTTAAAATTTAATAGTTAAAGAATTTTTTAAATGGCAGCATGTTCAGAAAGGTCATCAACATCATGACTTATTGTGTGTCACTGCTTTGAAGTCCACAGTGACACCTAAGATACAGATAATGATTCATTTTGTACAGCAGGTGCCCCCCGTTCTAGGATTACACCTGGGCTCCTTGACAACTCCTTTCACACTGTACATCAGACGCTGATGCAATTTGCATAGTATCATGGAGCAAACTGAAAAGGTGTTGCTACTAGGACAATAACTCAAATACCAGAAGACTAAACTTCAAGATTAGGAGCTGGTTGTTAGAGAATCTGTGTCGGTGTTTCTTTGCAACTAAGACATTCCAAGGAACAAGGACAGGAACACAAGGAAAAGGGATTGAAAGATATAGAGAAACAAATGATTCCATTCAATCCAAAAATCTTGATGCCATTAATATCATCATTAAAACTGACAGACACGATGCAATGCTTTAGAGCGGTGGTTTAAAAACTTTTTATTTCCACTCACATTCCACCTTAAGCGATCCCCATGCCATAAGTGCTCTGTGATTGGTAAGGGATCGCTTAAGGTGATATGTAGGTGGGAAGGGAAGGTTGAGAATCACTGCTCTAGACCCAATTGATACTGAGATATTTTGCTTGAGAACAATTTTCATTGGTCCGTTCTGAAACGTTGCACATAACAAATGAGGTATGATTAAAACAGTGGTTTCCAAATTTTTTCTTTCCACCCACATGCCACCTTCAGTCATCCCTGACTAATCACAGAGCACCTCTGGCAAAAGGATGACTGAAGGCGGTATGTGACTGGAAAGAAAAAGTTTGAAAACCACTGCTTTAGAGGAACAAACAGGCTATCCATGCGGCACATTGGTGAAGCTTGGGGAGAATTGCTGACTTATGATTCTAGTTGGCACCTCCAAGTTCAGTGACATCTGGTGCTGTCTGTGGGGAGTTTGCATATTCTCCCCATAAATGTCTGCGTTTCCATCAGTTGCTCTGGTTTCCTCCCACATCCTCAAGATACGTGAATTATTCAGTTAACTGACCGTTGAAAATTGACCCTCGTGGGTAGATGAGTGGTAGAATCTAGGAGGAGCTGATGGAAGTGTTGGGAAGATGGAACGGGATCAGTGTACATGGCGTGTTGGCATGGGCTTAGTGGGCCAAAGGGCTGGCTTCATTTTCGAGACAGAATCACCACGCTAAAAGCAAGAATCTGCACCAGCCAGCATAGATCGACGCCACTGAATTCAGAAACCAATCATGGCTCTGCTGACATCATATATTTCTTGGCACGTGGATTCTTAATTAACCAGTAGATTATTTGCCAGTTTCAGGTTCAACTGAATAGTGTTTCAAAGGCCTATGCTAGTTTAAAAGGTCTGCATTTTCCAGATTAAAAGTCTGCCTCCTCAAAGTCCCAGTCAGTACAGGAACTATACAAGGAGGAATTAATTAACTACAGTAACACAGGGAGAGTGCATTTATTACAGTCATAGTACATTAGCATTACTTTAGCCACAGGAAGATTATATTAATCATTCTGTCTGCAGTTATAGTACATTAATACTGTGATAAACTGAAGTTAGAACGTGGAAAGAGAGCAGTAATTCCAATAAGAAGACATGAATAATCCATTATTGAAAAGTACAGTGCAACAATATTGCATTAACTCCAACTGGAGAATAGTGTAGTATCAACAGTATTGATCTTGAATGATCTTGGAGTGCAGATCCAGTGAGCCTGTGGACAATGGAATAGACATTGTGGTGTGGAAGACACATGCCTGCCTGCCATTTTTGGCTGAGATGAAGGAAACAAGAGCTTGGCCACCTGCTTACAGTTCTGACTACCTAATGAAAGAAGGATGGGATACCACTTGAGTAATTTACAAGGATGCTGCCATTACTAATTTTAGTTATGAAAAGGGACTGATAGGAACCACATTCTTTCAATCAAAGGAGAATTAATGAAGATTTGAGTGAGTTGTATATAATGATGAAAGGCCTGGGTTAGTGCCATAAAGCCAGACAAATGATTCATCATCAGCAGAAATTGCCCTGTGCCCCTTACAGTGAGAGAAAGAGTTGTCTTTCCTCCTCCCCACTCCCCTATCCACAGAGTCACTAAGTGTCTATGGATTCACCTCCTGCTCCCGTAGCCTCCCCAACCACACAGACGTCAGTCCCAACCATCGGCAACCCGAGCTCCAGATCCAAGCCTCAGGCACCCTCTCAATTCCCAGTTCTGATACACCTGGTACCCTTTCAGCCAGTCTCAGGGCAGTCCCTAGCAGTCTTCAGCCTGGCGTGAGTCCTTTGACCGCAGTCGCCAGCAGTCCACAGCCTGCGTGGATTTGTCGCCTTGAGTCACCAACAGCCCGCCGCCTGTGCGATCTTCAGCCAAGGAGGTCCTCACTGGTCCACTGCTGTAGTCACTGTTCCATAGGGTCATCTCCTCTGCTTCTTCTCAAATGAGGAGCTGACCTCTCTGTTTGTTTCTTGAGCACAGGTGCTGCCAACTTGGGCCTGGACCCTGCGGTAGCAGGATTTTAAAACACCATCAGCTCCTTTAACAGGACCCTGTGGAGGAGTGCTTTTGTCTCCTCTCCCCCCTCTCCACAGAGTATTGTTACCTCCTGTGGACACTGCCAGCATTCCTCTGTTTTTATTACAATCACGCCTGCAGTTTTTGTCTTTCCATCGGCATTCGTGGCTATCCCTTAGGGTCGAGGATGATGGACTTTGTTCCATTTTCCACAGAGTGAAGATGCTTGTGCATGTATTTATTTAAAGTGTACTTGATGTTGCACTCCAAAAAGTGCTCAATACTTCAAAAATCAATCAAATAATTCCAATGGCATGGAAACCACGACGATTGGAGCTGATGGATTTGTGGCAGCCTTCGTCCGCCTTCACAGCCATTGTTCATAGTAACTTCATTTGCCTCCTCCACCGTTGAGGTCTTGGTTGGATTGTTCATTGTCAGGGACCTCATCCTTGACTTTACCACTATGGGCGACTCTACCGGTTGCACAGCTCCAGACGGCATCGCTCTCAGGATCTCAGGACCACAGGAGCTTCCCCACCATGACACTGTGACAATCAACCTATGCTACATAACTATATACTCTCAATTCCCTGTGAAACTACTCTGGTCATGAACCAGTCCATGCTTGGAAGGTACAAGATATGGTCAATATTTAGCAAGTACTAGCAAGTGGCGAGTATCATTCACACTTCACATACAGTAGTGCCTTGACTTTAAGTGACATCTCCAAGATCCCCATCAGTAACACCCTGATGTCATCATTGTCGCAATAAATCTGCTCACTGACGTCAAGATAAGATCACTTGCTTTTCTTATGCTGCTTTCAAAGAAACCACATCAGATAAGAATAAATTGAAACTACAAGAGTAAATATTTTGCAGTCAAGAACTTCACCTGCATTAAAGGTTACCTCAACATGTACAACATCAAAATAGTAATATGTTCAGTTCTATGGAAACCATGCTACTAAGTGCTTAATAACATGGCTGATTTTTCTGCAGAGTGTATAGTTTTGCAGTCTATGCATACAAGTAATTATTGATTCTATTTTCATTTTTTTAGAAACATTACGTTAATACTTACAGCACAAGAATGAACTTGCTCGGGATCAGGCATGACACAAGAGCAAATGGCCGGCAAAACCTCCCTGCCTGGGGCACCAAATGCATCAAAGATTGACGTGATCGGCCAAAATCACTAGACTTTTAATGTGCAAAAAGGATTTGAGCTAACTTTTAATAAACAGTAACAAGTGTTACGTCGCAGACCAGCAGCAATAGAAATTCACCAAAACATTTTTAAAGCAATATATTTATTATTAACTACTAACAATATTACACATTCATTAGCTTAACTCCAACTATGCATGAAAATGTGTGTATATATCTGTGTATGTGTGAGATAGCCAAACCATGACAGCTTAGGCACAATTCTGGAAAGTTAATTCAAAGTTTAGAAATCCTCTGTTGAAACTCAGACTTTTAAACTGATGCACAGAAGTAGTCACAAAGGAGATAAGAGAGAGACTGTGTGATCAGACTGCTGAAAACTTGCAAATCCTTGTTGAGTTGCTTCCAGAGAAATGTCTTTTCATACAAAAGGTTGTCACAACTTCCCTCTTCCTTGTGTCGCGGAAACTAAATGTGTGACTTCCACGATGCTTCCAAAACCCAGGCCCAGGTCAAAAGAAATGACCATCAAAATGGTCACGATCCAAAGGCAGGAATAATCCCAGACATGGGTCAATCAAAATGGCCATTACAATGGTCATGGTGATTTTTCCCCTGACAAGGAGAATCAGCAAAATTGTTCATCTCACACACAGTCACTCCATATTTCTGTTGCAGATCTCTACTTGCTAATTAATTAATCAATTCTGCTTCTTCAAATCTCCCAATCACATGACTTTCAATCACATGCCTCACTCGCAATGTTTTTTTCATCAAATGGCTGTCTGATCAATAATGAACCCTGTATAAACAACCATTGTTCTTTTGTTCTGCCAGAGTATCAACTTTGGGTAATTTTGTTTTAACTGTGCCACTGCTCTCTGTGAGCTGTGAATGGCTTGCAGCATGTTTTAACTCTTAAAGTGTGGTTACTAACTGAAATGCGAGCTTGTAATACAAGGGCAGGGTGAACAGGGAAGGGAAAAGCAGTGAGAATGTGGGCTGAAAAGCTCGGAAGGTAATCATCCTTTATGCAGTAGGGACACAAAGAAATGGAAAAGAGACAATTAGAATAGAAGAAAAAGGGGCACAAAAAGGGAATTGGTTGCAAAACATTCACTTTATAGTTGTTAAGATAATAAAAGATATGCAATGACTCTACGCCAAGCCGAGAGTCATTTTGCTGCTGTGTTAACTGATGGACTACAGTGAGGCACAAAGAGAATCAGATGAAAACGCACAACTCTGTGCAGCCATGAGAGACTGGGATTTTCTGTTTGAGAAAGAACTTTCATTCACACACCAGTAAATCAGAACTGTTTGGAAACGCTCAGCAAGTCAAGCAGTGCCAATGAGGAGTGAGAAAGAGCACAAATCATGCCAACTGGTGTTTATTTATTTTAATTTAGAGATACAGCACAGTAATACCCCTTCCAGTCCACAGGCCTGTACCGCACAGCTACGCCAATTAACCTAACAACCATATGTGTTTTATGGAGGGTGGATAAAAACCGGAACCTCCAGAGGAAACCCACACAGGTCACATGCAGAACGTGTAAACTCCTTACAGTCAGCGCCGGATTCAGACCCAGGTCACTAGCATTGTAATAATGTTGCGCTAACCACTTCGCAGCACCAATGGTTCTGAAGCTGATGGTTCCCTTTGTCCCGGGCTTCTACCTAAAGCATCTGATCAAGGGTCCAACTACATTCCCATTATCTGAAACCTATTTTCATTCACAAACATAGAGTTATTTATTGAGGCACTTATCAAAGTAAGAAAGCCTTACCTTCTGACCATTTGGACATCCATCGGCCGGGATGTAGACACCTGATGCAAATTCCTAACTAACTTCTTTGGAAAAGGACAATTTGCTGCAAGATTCAGGTAAACTAATCCAGAGATGAAACTCAGCCATTCTCATTATGAACCCCAATTGACAGACCATAAGCATAAATCCATATTAACACTAGGTGTTCTTTAATGAACTTTAATCAGATGGCTGCATTAGTCTGAGGAGACTGCACATGGATCCACCAATAAATCCCAGATACCATAAAACAATAGCATCGTGAAAAAAGCACGTCAGCACCTCTACTTCTTCAGGAATTTGCGGAAGTTTGGCATGACATCGGAAACCCTGGCAAATTTCTGCAGATGTTTGGTGAAATGTGTGCTGACCAGCTCCATTACGGTCTGGAATGGGGACATTAATATGCCTGAATGTAAAGGCCTGCAAAAGGTAGTGGACACAGCCCAGGACACCAGAGGTAAAACCCTCCCCACCTTTGAGAACATTTACAAAGAACGCTGCCGTTAAACACCAGCAGCGATCATCAAGGATCCACATGCTCTGCTCTCGCTGGTACCATAAGGAAAGAGGTGTAGGTGCTACAAGACTCGCACCACCAGGTTCAGGAAAAGCTGCTATCCCTCCACCATCAGACTCCTCAATGACAAACTCAATCAGGGACTCATTTAAGGACTCTTGCTTTTGCACTTCATTGATATTTTTTTTCTCTCATTAGTGCACAGTTTGTTTACATCTCTTTACATGTTTACATGTGTATGTGAGTACATTTTTGTTTGCACTGCCAGTAAGTGGCAATTTTGCCTCGCCTGCATGAAAAAAAGAATTTCAGGGTTGCATGTGATGTCATTCATGCACTCTGACAATAAATCTGAAATCTGAAACATGAGGCAATAGTCTTAACCTTTGGAGATCAAATACAGTAATGGAAACTGTGCTCAGTAAGAATGAAGTATGCTCTTATAGAACTTTTCATCTATTCCCCGTGACTTCATTCTATCAATACAGTGCTCTTGACATATGTGGAAAAGCGGAGAATAGCAGCAATTAATTTGCAGGCAGCAGGGAATTACAAATCTGGTGTGAAAAGACTAAATCGTTTTCAGTGATGTGCATTGAAGGCTAAAAAGTGGAGACAACATTGAGAGGAGCTGCTCTGCTTATGGGGTTGTACAGCCCAGAAGCAGACCCTGCAGTCCAACTTGTCCATGGTGATCAAGGTGTCTTCCTTTCTTTGCCCCATCTGCCTGCCAACATTGCTCTGACCCTTTCCTATTCACTAACCTGTCCAAATGTTTTATCAATATTGTCATCGTATTCACCTCTACCACTTCCTCCAGCAGGCTTGCTCTGTACGCTGTGTGGAAAAGGCGCAACTCAAATCTACTTTAAATCTTCCTCCTCTTGCCGTAAACCCACGCGCTCCAATTTTAGATTCCCCTACCCTGGGGAGAGAGAACAAAATACAACTAAAGACAGCACAGTTGGCGTAGCCTTTACAACACCAGCGATCTGGACCTGACCTGGGTTCAAATCCCGTGCTGTCTGTAAGGAGTTTGTACGTTCTCCCTGTGTCTGCGTGGGTTTTCTCCGGGGCTCCAGTTCATCCTTCAAAAACGTACCAGGGTATGCTTACCTGGCAGGGAGAATAGGTGGTCAGGATGGCTGATCTCCCGGGATGAGGCTATCCCATTGCACTTTGGGTGCTTTGACGGCTGCGATGTCCTTAAATGGAGAACACTCGACTGCAAAAATTGTGGTGGGGGCGACTGCGTTTGCACTCTCCCCTTAAAAAAAATAGGTTAATGGGGTGTAAAATTGGCGGCATGGATTCGATGGGCCGAATTGGCTCTATGTCTAATTTAACATTTTTGTGTGTGATATTGCACAAAATTTCCTTTAGTCTTCCATAAGGCAGACGAAGATTTACTATCAACAGAATTTGCCCAGTTAGAGTGATTAAGGTGTCAGAGAAAGTGAGCCTCTCCCCACCCCACCCCCCACCAGAGTCGCTGAATGTCCATGGATTCACCTCCAGCACTCTCGCAACTTCTGTAGCCACATGGACTTCAGTTCAAGCCATTAGTGACCCGAGCTCCAGTTGCAAACCTCTGACAAGATCAGGAAGCCTCTAGAACTCTTGGCACCTCTTGTACCCCGGTTCCGATACCTGGTACCCCTTCAGCCTGTCTGGAGCCAGTTTCCAGAAGCCCAGAGCCTGTGGTGAGTCCATTGCCTTGACTCACCAACAGACCACTTTCAGGCTCAAAGCCCCTTGCTGTTCCGCTGCCCTGGTCATCACCTCTGCTTCTCCTTCGCAAATGGGAGTGGGGGGTTCCCACTGGTGCCCTGCACCAGTCCTCCACTTCCCTGGAATCTGCAACCCCTCGTGGCCGCTGCCGATCAGAAGTGCCACCATCTTGGGCACAGACCATGTGGTCACAGGATTTTAAGATAAACCAGCGATGGCCCCTTCAGCAGGCTGTTTTAAGCCTGCACAAACCCGCTGGTAGTGAGACTGGGCGGTTGAACCCTGTGCGGAGGGCTGTGTCTCTATTACCTGCTCTGCCATACAGCAGCTCCGTCCATTGTATCCCCTTGGCCAGAGGCCCCCAAGAACCTTTGGAAATTTTTATTTCTTTACAGTCTTTGAGCACATCTTTTAACTCTTTAATCTATTTGGTAATCTCATGATATTGCTTCGACTAGAACGTCTGCTTTAGCAATCTGGTATCAAGCATACAAGCAATGCACCTGACCAATAAAGCCAACTAAGTATACTAAGACCTCAGTGTTGGGCTTGGGCTTGGAGAGGACTCTGATTTTGGTTCACTTATCCATCTAGGATTTAGATTTCCAGCATCTGATTTTTTTTAAATTTACATATGCAAATTAAGTAAAAATACTGTAGATATGAAGCCAACAGAGAAGTTAATGATCTGGACAAACTGCTTTTCAAAGGTGAAAAGTATAAAAAGAATTCCAATCATTTTAATAGATCATAACACAGAAGGAAAAGCTTAAAGCAGTGGTTCTCAACCTTTTTCTTTCCACTCACCTACCAACTTAAGCAATCTTGAGCACCTATGGCATAGGGATTGCTAAAGCTGGTAGGTGAGTGGAAAGAAAAAGGTTGAGAACCACTGCTTTAATCAAACTAACTGTCTGCAGCCTTGGTGAGATATTTTATCTTATTTTATCTCAAGGGGAGCTGTCAGTTGCTTGCCTGCACCATCATAAAAATCTGCTGTTGGCGTCCAAGTGCACACTATTGTTCCCTGTAGACTTGATTACTCCACCACACTTACAGCCAGTATCCCTCGTTCAATCTGCCACAAGCATGAAGCTCCTCACATTGTCCTCGCTGTCTCTCCCCTTGCACCGACCCCAGTTCATCCCATCACCCTTGTGCCTGTGGAACTGCATGGATGGCGGGTTAAACACTGCCTCAATTTTAAAATACCATTTTCAAATTCTGGTAAACAGATTCAGGAATAGGCCATTCTGTCCTTCATGCCTGCACTTCCATTGAAGAAGATCAGGGCTCCGCCACCTCTCTGTGCAAACCTGAAACCCCTCAATTTTCCCATCAATTTCTGTTTTGAATTGGCTCGGGTCAAACCTCTGCCACAATTTTGTGGGGAGAATTCCAAAGACTGACCGGACTTCGGAGCAAGAAGAGCGATTGATATGTCAATCCAAGGAGGTTCTGGATATTCTCTTGTGTTCTGTGCAATAGTTTGCTCCGTGGATTTATTTATTTATTTAAAAAGTGTACCTGTTTCCTTGTCCCTATGGCTCCCAGCGATATGCTGCATCTCAGTACTGGCCCTAAGATTATGTTGGAACTGAAGCCGGAACAATTCATTGTCACCCTAAATTGCAGACAGGAACTGATTCCAGCCATTGATCAAAATTAACGCAGTGTCTAGGCTAACACTGAGACGCATTCCGAGGATTTGGCAAGGTTACAACTGGCCAGTTACTTGGAGGTTACTCAAAGCAGTTCCAGAAAAGTCAGACAACTGTGTGATTTGAATCCGAGCATCTATCAGCGACAACTCTCAGAGGTCACACAGAGAATTGCATCCAGGTATTAAGCTGGCAAGATGGACTGAATCCAAGAATCTGCCAACACTAACAGTGGGAGATCATACACACGGATTGAACTCATACTGCCATCTAATGCTGGGAGACTACAAATGATCCAACTACTGACAGTACTCACCGGGAGACATATTTTAAAAATAACTGGATGTATATCTAATAAACTGAAAATGATACTTCGAACCTATCAGGGCTAGAAATTGAAAGAAGACAGAAGTGCTCATTGATCACCTTTTCCTCTGAATGCGGAGATTTTCCAGCACTAAGTTCAAAGTTCAACTGTATTGTCAGAGTTCATACATAACATCATATACAACCCTGAGATTCTATTTCTTGCGGGCCAGGCAGAATTTCTAACTTCCAACTCCAATCAAGAAGAAAGTAATGTAAACAACTGACAGTGCAATAAACAAATTTAAGAAAATAAATATTTAATAATTAATAATGGGCAAAGTAAGAGTCCTTAAATGTGTCCCTGATTGAGTTTGTTGTTGAGGAGTCTGATGGTGGAGGGATAGCAGCTGCTCCTGAGGCTGGTGGTGCAAGTCTTGTGGCACCGATACCTCTTTCCTGATGGCTGCATTGAGAACTGAGCAAGTCTTGGGTGGTGTGGATCCTTGATAATTGCTGCTGCTCTCCAATGGCAGTGTTCCATGTAGATTTTCTCGATGGTTGGGTAGAGTTTTGCCTGTGACATACTGGGCTCTGTCTAGAATCTTTTACAGGGCTTTACGCCCAGGGATATTGGTGTCCCCATACCAGGCCATGATGCAGCTGGTCCCCACACCTTCTACTACCCATCTGTAGAAATTTGCCAAGGTTTCCATTCACATACCAAGCCTCCACAACCTCCTGAGGAAGTAGAGGCACTGACATGCTTCCTTCACAATGACATTGGTATGATGAGTCCAGGAAAGGACCTCCAAGTTAGTGACTCCCAGGATTTTAAATTGACTCACCCTCTCCAGCTCTGATTCCCCCCAATGATTACTTTGAAAACCTTTTGGTTTCTCTTCCTGAAGTTCCCAATTAGCTCATTGGTCTTGGTGACATTGACTACGAGGTTGATAGTACACCATTCAGCCAGGTTATTACATATTGTACTTGACCCCAGCAACTTCACTCACTCCTTCCCAGTTTGAATCTTTGCTTACTTCCCAATGTCTTTGTGACTTGGTGTTGCAGGTCTCCTGGGAATGGTAGCGCACATGATGTATACGACTGTGTTTCAGATGACTGTCAACCTCGGCCCTGAAGACTGGAGGCCACAGACCTGGGATTATGGGTGGTCATACTGGTAAGTGGCATTGTGCAAGTTGGTAAAAGGTGGCACTTCACATCCAATTATTGTGCAATTAGAATGTAGCTGTTCTGTGAAGGAGATTGAGCATCAGAATAACCATCTACATCCTTTTCTTCAGCTCTCCCTTTAATCTCTCTCTGCAACAAGTGCTCCTTCTGGTACTGTTGCACTTTCTAACCATTCACTTGTGACCTGAACATTAAACCTGTTTAATTCCAATTTTACTCCATTTATAAATTATACTGGGGTTTCTTTCCAATCGTATAGAGCAAATATTTGGGAAATAATAAATGCTGCTTAGGGAGTGTGTATATTTAAATGTCATGAATTCAAGCCCACCAACCTGTAGCCCCATCCCAACTGACTCATCCAGGACACAACCCCATGATTTCAATATTTCTGGGGAGGGATACTAAATTCCTGGTGCCTGTTGTGTCAGTAATTAATGAGCTTGGAATGGTGTAGATTTCATTCCAAATCCAGTTAACAATGACCTGCTGCCTCACTCTGCTGTTCAACCTATGACCTAGAGGCTAAACTGGCTGTGAGTTCAGTCAATAATTGAGCTGAATCTAACTGCCTCTCTCTACTTGAGATTGCTCCAGTTATACTCTTAAAGCTGGCTTCCATTGATCTTTGCAAGAGTTGTTTTCATTGATCAATTCCATTCCCTTCAAATTAAAGCATAAACTCAGGGAGGTCACCTAACAAGATTTAACTCATGCCAGCTCTGTAAATGTAAGACCAAAAAAAGCCTGCTGGAATGAAGTGGTCTTTGAAAGTCGGCTTAACATAGTACTTTTATGGTGTAGGTACGGTAATGGTTTGGGGAAAACAAGAGAGGGAATTTGTAACATCCTTATCTAAAAATCTGTCTCCTGCTTTTCCTCTCCGGAGATCAGCTCAGAACATTGGCCACCGGGGAGAGGGTTAAGGTAAGGGGTTGACATTGGAGCGTAGAATTCAGGCATGAGTGCCGTGCAAAGGATTGGGGAGATGGAGACTAGTTTTCATGGAAGGAATCAGGAAAGCGTAAAGTCCATCATTTGTGCAATAAGGAAAGTATGAACAACATTAAAATTTGGGGTTTAAATCCTGAATGTGAGAATGTCAACGGATGAAGATTCAACAAAACCTATCTTTCCACTAAAAATGTTATTCACCAAGCTTCTGGGAGCATGAAATGTGTCTGAAAGGTCTGATTGTTCCAAAAAAGTACTTGAAATTCATCCAGCATGTTGTCAAGAATGAGCTGAGTTCCTTCAGCTCATTCTTGACAACATGCTGGATGAAGTTCATGATAAGCTCAGTCCTTGGCAGAGAAAGGATCATGTGGCAGGAACAGGGGACCAGTAGGTTTAATGTGTTCTCAAAGGATTGTTTACAAAATCAACAAAGTGCCTTGCTTGTACCTGTAACATAAAGAACTTTAAATGTCACACAGCAATGTAAACAGAACTAAAACTGGTTTCAAGTATGAAAGCTCCTCCAATCGGCTATGAATTTGCACTCCGTGAAATCCTTGCACATCAATGCATTGGTCCCACCAGAATTTAGCAACTCAAAGTGCATTACCTCACACTTTCCTGGATTAAGTTCTGTCTGCCACCTCTCTGCCCAATATACCAGGTGATCTATTCTATATCCCACTCCATTCTGGAAGAGATAGTTCCATAGAAAGAGGTATGATTTAAAGGGGATCTGAGGAAGAATTTCTTCTCCCAGAGGGTGGCTTGAATCTGGAACACACTGCCCATGAAGGGTAATGGGCTCTCGCATCAAACCGGACACTTTAACTCTGTTTCTCTTCCCATGGATGCATCCTGACCCCCTGAGTGTTTTTTTTTTAGCATTCTCTTCTTTTAGATTTACAACATCGGCAGCGGTTTTTAGATGAAGATTTTAATCACAAGGTATTAAAGGCTCCAGACCAACCGGATGGTAAATAGAATGAATATAGAAAGGTTTGGCATGAACATTGTGGGTTGAAGGGCCCGTTTCTGCATAACACAGGTAGAGGAAGTAGAACAGTTACAACAATTGGTGTATTTATAATGGGCATTTCTGAAGACAAAGGGGATTGAGAAAGTACGTCCGATTTATTTTGCTTTTCTTAAAGGGTTGTGGGGTGGAAATTTGTCTTCTGTCATTACTGTCACCTGGATGCTCGAGCAGCCTTATGGATCGCCCTTAGCAACATTCAGATACATTGGTTATGAGACCAAATGTGGTGTCCGGGACAGTGGATGACTTTTCACCTTCTAGAATCTAGATCACCAGTGATTGCATAATATCTCACAGCCATGCTCTTAACAACCCCTAAAATAAAAAGCTTTAAAATCTCACGCCACATTGTTTACTTGCCATATCAGAGGTATTCCCTGTGCCCTGCCACTCATCCTGCCATCTTATCTACTACTAAAAGTTACTTCTTTTCTCTCTATCCCAATTCTGATGAAAAGCCTTGAAGCTGAAACATTAACTGTTGATTCCTTCACAGATGTTGTCTGACCTGTTGCATTATCTGTTTTTGTTTCAGAGTTCCAGCATCTGCGGTTTATTTTGGTTTTGATGATCGCATAGTGGTTAAACCACTTCTCTTATATGCAGGGGCCAGGTCTGTTGATTCCTGAAGCTATGGCTGGAAAATTTAAATTCACTAGTAAATAAATTCAGGTATTATATGGCTTGTTTCAATAATGGTGACTATAAAACTAGTGAAATATTGTAATAACCCGTCTGGTTTACTAACATTGTGAAAAGAAAACTGATTCTACATGTGACCCCAGACCTACTGCTGTGGTTGACTGTTAATTTTTTAGTGAAATAGCCTTGCAGGCTTCTAACTTGGATCAGCAAGTTAAGCGCTTGCCAAAGATGTTGACATCCACAAATAACCCAAACATCCTTGAATTCTTCAAGGGGATTTTAACCTGCATGTGAGATTTATATTTAATTTGTTCACTTTACATTTTCCCTCAGTCTAGCTTGGGGATCGTTTACGTGTTGTATGGCTGCATCAGTGACCACAATAAACACTTACACAAAGACCATCCTTGAGTTCAAGCACAAAAGGAAGAACTTGGAGCGAAGCTTAAAAATAAAGCCCAAACTCATCGAGCATGAAGTGCCAGCAGAACGAGTCTGGGACAGGTACATTAGCTCGGTACCCAGCTCCACAGAGGAGTTTCTCGACCTCTCAAGCAATGGTCGTAAGATGTCTAGTGGCTCCGTCTTTGCAGATCTGAATGACATCCTGGAGGCACAGGGTGAAGAATACTGTTAGATTCCTGGGACATCATTGATATTACTTGTGCATTCTGGGAGGTCTTCTCTCCATTGTTTCCTTTTCTCCACAAGTTTATGATGGACAGTATCACAATGGAAGGCACCGAGCTTCCCTAATCAATTGTTGTGTTTTGTTTGGTAAAGAGCTCTGTTAAACAGGGAGATGGTCACATCTTACACAATTCCTGGCCTACTGTTTACACATAGTGTAAAAGCGATTGCCGTCCCTTTTGTTTCAATGCCATATTCCATAAGCCATTAAAACTATTAAATCATGGAATCCCATTCCCCCTGATCATTGGGACCTCTGAGGCGCACACTTATCTTGTTGGAGACAGAGCTAACAAGCACTTTATGGGAAAGTGTATAAGTTAAATAGATTTATAAATGCAAATAGCATTGGAAGGTTAAACTCTAACCTTGTATAACTGGGATCCAAACAAAGCAATTAATTTAGCTGCCTGTGAATGTCCTATGCTAAAAGGAATTTGGTTATAACTTCTAAGCACAAGTTTTTGGCATTTAGCAGTGGAGCGCCTAACCATCAACAGTTATTAGCCACACACAAAAAAAGCCTTGGGTAACAAATTGATTCATAAAGACCACAGTTGATGAAGGTGTGGCTTTTAAAAAAATGCCTGTTGAGGTGTTGTGGTAAGGCAGAGAGGGATGCTGCTGTACACACCTTGAACACACATAATGCTCGTCCTGGTGATCTGAAATAATGTTTATCCTTATTGTTCATGGATTGAAAGGCTTGCAAGGAAGATGTGGACCTTTTGCAAAATTTGTTTCCAAACACATCTTGAAATGCCTCCCAAAAAATGGCTTTGTTGCATTTACCCAGAGACAGCACTTGTCTTTCTTCCTTCAGATATTCTCTGGTCTAGATTCCTGAAAAGTTAAGTCCACGTTATTCCACATCACTGAAGAGGAAAGTCAGATTATCATCTTCGACTGGATTACAGGTGTAGATTGAATGTTTTTGGCACAGATAATTTGGTCAATGTCTGCAATAGACTTGCCTTTATTTGATCCCCATGATGGTGGAACTGTAATATATTTCCACTTCTTTTTTATGTATCTGTAATTTTTTTTTTAAAAAGATACAAAATTCCTGTCGCAGATAATGAAAATCCTCAGAGAGAAAGTCAAGCAGAAAATGAAAGCAAAATCCCATCAGGACGATGGAACAATTGAGACCCAAGAACATGGGGAGAAACTTCGAACCGGTCTGATGTGACTGATCTGGCTATAAACGTCACAGCTCACCTCTCAGTCCTTAATTGCCATTGGCTACTCTGCTCTCTTTCCCTAATACTGATGATGGCAGTGGTACATCTACAGCCTATTCTTTTCATTCTTACTTTATCTTCTTCTTCTTTTCTTTGGCTCGGCTTCGCGGACGAAGATTTATGGAGGGGGTAAAAAGTCCACGTCAGCTGCAGGCTCGTTTGTGGCTGACAAGTCCGATGCGGGACAGGCAGACACGATAGCAGCGGTTGCAGGGGAAAATTGGTGGGTTGGGGTTGGGTTACGGTGCATTACTTAATGCACTTTCTCTGTTCATTTACAGCATTGTCGATTCATATTGTTTCTGAGCACTCAAATGTCGCTGAAATCAACTTGTAATATAAGCTTAGCAACAATTTCAGACCTGAAAGTCCATCACTCATGGGAACCAAAGTATTACTGGGAATTTCCACATAGTATCTCTGTCTTATGTAAAATATGCCAAGGATGAGAGCTCTCTCTGCACACTGCGCCTAAAATTGAGCTTTTTATCAGATGTATTATTGGAAAAGCAGATTACTCTCAACTCTATCTGGAATGTGTCTGGATTCATATGTTCTTTGAATCTTTTTATAAGATTTTAATATCTGATATAGCTAAAGATCATGAAAAAGAGGAATAAATATCAGGATCCTTCAATAATCATTGATTTGAACTGTTGTGCTGTCATAGTGTACAAATAGTGCTGAGATAGTGTACAAATCTTTGATTTGTGTACTATTCAGACAAGTTAACACATAGAGCAATTAGTGTGAAAATAACAAATGAAGAACAGCGAGGGGATTTTGCTACAACAAGCCATATAGTCCAGGGTTGATAGAAAATAACAGTTAAAAAAAATGCAAAGGCATCATCTTTTTTCCCCAGTGAGAGGTCCATTTAAGAGTCTGATAACAGCAGGAAACAATCCTTGAATCTGGAGGTTTATGTTTTCAACCTGGAGTTGCTTATTTTATCAACCAAGAAGTATTTATTTAATTATTGTGATATACCAAAATCAACCAAGGCCCTTCACCAAGAGGAATTAGATATTAGGATCAAAGAGGTAGCTTTGAAAAGTTGAACAAGAGTAGAGCGGGAAATGTTTGAAGAGGAAATGCCAGAGTTTCAGGCTTGGCAGCTGCTAATGTTGAAGGAATTAACTTTACAGGGGACAAAGGAGGGAGAGAAAGCTGAATTGGGGGAAGTCAGAATGCAGGTTAAAGAGTTTTGGATCATATCAAATTTCTGGATACAAAAAAATTGTGCAACCTGCCTTCAATACATTTTAATTATTACATGTTTGAGATGACCAAAAAATGAATGAAAGTTACAGCAGAAGAAATTTGATTCATATGTGGTGTTAGGGAAGTAGCGTGGAGATATGATCCCAGAGTTAAAGGTGGCACAAAGTTTAAAGCTGGTTAGCCCACAGGAAGTGAGCTAGAGTTAGTGGCTGAGGGATGGAGGATGTGATGAGGAGAAGAGAGAGTGGTTTTGGTCTTTGTTTATCACCTACTATTCTAACAGCTTAGAGGCAGGGTAAAGGTTAAATGATGAGGTAGTGTTGTAGGAGCAGGTGACGCCAGCATATAGAGCGAAACCAAGGCTGTGCTTGCTGCTGACGTCCTGAGATTGTAGCTGGTTTAAAAGGAAGGGGGCAAAGAACAGTTTGCAATAAAGGTAACCTTGCTATTTGAGTCCTTATCCACAAATGGATAAAATTAGAACTTGGGGAGTGCAATTTTTTAAACTTACCCGAACTCTGCTCCACTTTTGCCACCCACAAATTCATCCTCATTTTCCCTGGCTTGAATCCCTCCAATCAGATTTCTCCCAAAGTCTTCAGGACACCTCTTCATTTTAAATTTGACCAATTTGCCACCATTAACTTTATCAGCTGTCTGAGTGACCTTCTTACATTTAGCAAAGAGGAAACTGCCTCTTTCCCTTTAAGCAAATGAAGCTGATTTTTATCCTGTGTGGTAAAGAGAGTGAACTTGATTTGAAGGAAAGACAAAGGTTTGTCAACCATGGTGTACACATCTAGGATCTGAAGAGAAAGAGAAAGATTGTGTCCCAATGTCCTATCGATGATGCTGAACAGCCAATGTACCAAGTAACATCTACTTTTCCCTCTGGAAATATGTCTCCCAACACAAACTGGGAACTCCTTTGAGTCCCATTGTTTCAAGGGAGTGTGACTTACCATACAACACATCAGCTCAGTCGCACAAAATCTCTAAAACTTCTTCTTTTACAGTAGTCTTGTACATTTGATTGAGTTAACATTTTTGAGAAAGAATGGAGCAAAGAATATTTTTTGGTTGCAAATAACTGTTGTAATCTGTGAACTAATACTACTTAGTGTGTGGTGATATAATTCTGTCAATCTGCTGCTGTTTAAGGCATTTCTCCACTCCTTGTTTGAAAGAAGTAGACCACTGTGGCTTTGTTAACTTTGGGAGAAGCAGTTTCCATCTGGGCCAACATTATCATTTCCTAAAATATTTAAATTCTATTGTGATTGGATTGGAAAATCTACTGCTGAGATTTGGAAAGAGGAGCTTTCTGTTGAATTCAACCGCTCTCCCTTCACAAGGGAACTTCTTCCGGTGTGTGTAGGACCAGCTCACACCTTATTTTTCTTTCTGGGCCTCACTGATAATATTTTCTACTTTGGTCACTCCATGTCTTTGTCTGAATCTCTGGAAGGTTCTTGGACACCCATGTCTTACCTGGAAGATTTTTATGTCCCTATTTGGCAAAATATTTTTTTTTCTGAGCTGTGCACAATGTGGACTTTGGAATTTGTATCAGTCCTATTGTAGATTCTCATTGATATGCAATATGGTGGAAATATTTATGTAACACCTTGATTTTGCAATTGGTTTCTTGCAATCCAGGCAAGTAGCATTGTATACACGCTGACAGACATGCAGTATGATTTTCATTAGGCTTTATATAATGTTTTGTGGAGAAGCACATACAGTTGGAAATGCTACTGGGTTAAACATATTAAGACTGCAAGAATCCAGATTGTACCTTTATGGTAAATCATCGGAAATACATCAGATCACCGTGTGCAACATCAGATAAAGGTAATATTTCTTTTGGTGTAGAATCCTTTGATTTTGTTCTATTCAATTGCACCCATTATCATTTTGCATTTACAGTCCGAGTCCATCATCCTAGTTTACATCAGTAGTAATCGTCGCTTTATAATGCATTTAAAGAGCAGTAGTCTTCAGTGGTCTTCCCAATATCTTAGAATGTGAGTGTAAATTGCACTATTCTATTCTGGAATAGTTCAAAATTAGATTTTGCAGGAATTCAAGTACAGAGTTGCATCCTGAGTGTGAAGTGGGGAAGATGTTTTTTCTTTCAGTCATTTTGGAGTCCCTGGTTGCAGAATGTGGGTTTACACCTCCAACTGCACCATTACTAAACACTGACTTTGACTGACATCACAATGTTTGAGGAGGACTCTTCTGCTCTTGTCATTGTGCGCTAATGAGTTTGAAAAAGCAACTGTTCTTATATCCAGCGTGGCTCATTGATTGCACACTCGCCTGCCAATCGGAGGGTTCTGGGTTTCAGCATCATTCCAAGAAAGGTAGGGGACGAAAATCGAAGCTGCCACTCAGAGAGAGAGCTGCACTGTGCCTGCAGCTGAATTATTGATGTAAAGCCTGTTTTACATTATTGATGTAAAGCCTGTTTTACCTTCATAAGTGAGTGGCAATGAACAGTGGCCTTATATAAAGAAGAGCAGGAAATACTCCAAGTCATCAAGTTGACATTTCTCTCTCAACCCATCTAAAATGGGAATTTTCACAATGATTTCGGAGAACGTTGACTTACTCTGGTCCCACTTTGGTGTAGAGCAAGTACCTAATCAGCATCATTTTGGCCATCCAGATTATGTTTGATGTTACAGAAGTGCAACTCCTTTGTGCTTTCACTCAGCACTGCTAGTAAAGGTAACAAAAATATTGAAAACATTAGTCCAACCATAAAACTTGCGATGCTGAAAATTTGAAACAAAGAGCAGTGCATTTAAGAAATAGTCAGGAGGCCAGGCAGCATCTATAGAAAGAACAAGAGTTAACAATTTGGAAAAGGTGATCTGATTGAACCTGTAACCTACAGTAATCCTGGCCTCACCCTGTCGGAGATATAAGCATCCCTGCCCACACTCTCTACGTTTTGTTTTCTCTCCTTCAGAATAAAGTCTTCAAGCTGGAACATTAACCTGCTTCTCTTTCCACAGATGCTGCCTGGCCTGCTGACTCTTTCCAGCATTTACTGGTTTTATTTCGATGGTCAGTGCACCTCTTTTTCTACAACATCTAAAATAGGGAAAGATCATAGGAAACATCCCTTCCCAAATCTCACCCAACTAATTAGAACTGGACAATCAGGTCCTCTTCTCCTCCCAGTCAAACTATGGTGGCGCAGACAAGTGCATCATATAAACATTATGAACTAGGTTCTTGTGTTTAAATTTCACTCTGTATTTTGAAATTGAATAATTATTTGAATCAACAAAAAAAATTTCATGATCTTTTTTTTGGAATTTAAATGGCAATGCATATATTTATGGCTTAAATGATTATATGTACTTTCTAAATATGAAATATGGTTTATAATCTATATAAATATTACTTTTGAGCAGTACATGTCACTGTAACTACATATTGACCAAACATTCACGTGAAAAAGTTTAAATGTTTTTATGTACAACTGTATATTTTTCAGCAAACAAGCTGTTAAGTTAATAAAGCATTTTCTACAGTAACCCTTTTCTTTTCCTTCTGTTACTTATTTTATACAAATTGGTGCCTTCCTCCATCCTCAGATTCTTCCTTTGTGTTTGGAAGAGTGTCAGGTTTGGTGGTTTCACAGAGAGATGATTCTGGGCACAATCACAGGTGACTTTATTGATCAAACAGGAGACAAACCGGGAGAACGTCAAACAATAATCAATTACTATATTACTAAACAACTACATTGGACCCAGGTTGGGCTCCGATACCAGTGGCCGCCTATATTCTACACGGTCACACAGGTGTACACACTTCAGACAAGGACTTGCATACACACTCCTGCTTCCCTGTACCCACAGGAGTGCGGCTCTCTGGAAGCACTGATCTATCTCAGTACTATGGCTCAGTTTAAGTGTGTTGCACACCTTACCCACGACACTCCCAGCAATGTCCACAGTAGCAATCTGGTGTGGAGCGATGTCCGGGGCATGAACCACATGAGAGAGAGAAAGAATGTGTTATGTGTTGGTGTTATATACCATTTTGAGCTGGGTGTCTTGCCAAAGATGACCTTAAGTAATTTAAATGAGCCAATGGCAAGGTGTGCACTAATGGGCGGCTGAAATCCAGTCTTGATTGACAGGTGATGTGTCTTCCGAATAAGTTGCAGACAGAGAGGACACGTGACCACCCACAATCCACCATATCCCAGACAGGCAGGGAAGTCGCGTGCTTCTCCACAATGCACATATAACACCTTCTTGGCTCAATAATCCTGTCATACCTCAGCCATGTGGCTGTATGTGACATTAATAATTCCATCGTTACCAGTGGCTTATAAAGAGCAGAATTCCAGACACATTTAACCAAACCATTTGCCTGGAGATTGTACAGCACCCATGAGCTCATCATCTTGAAGAGTATGAAGGAATTCTGCTAAGTAATCTAGCCAAGCATTCACTACATGGAATGATTAAAATCTAGGAAGGGTGCAAGTTATAAATGAACAAGGGAGCAGCAAAGGAGTTTCTCAGCAGGAACAACTCAAGACAGGAGGTAATAACTGATTTTGGTATAATTGGATTCATTTCTACATCAGGTGAAACATAGTGAGATTCAATTACTTAGGTGAGCAATATAAAAAGATAATTTTATCCATCTCATGTATTAAAAAATCACATTCTCTGTTGCTGTGGGCAGGCAGGAGAAGTAATGAACCAGTTAACATTTAGAAAACTTGAAACCCTGGTTGTTACACAGATCATAAATGTACTCCGAAAACAAAACACAAGCTACAGATACTGAACATCTGAAACACCTCAGAAAATGTGAGAAAAATGCAAATAGTTAAGCAGATTCTTGTCCATTCCCACCAAGTTGTCTTAGCATGCATTTAACCCCTATCCCTCTATCCATGTACTTGTCTAAAAATCTTTTAAACATGGTCAGTGTAGCCACTTCCACCACTTACTCTCTGTTTGTTCCACATACCAGACTGTGTGAACAAAATGTCCCTTGTGTCTCTTTAAAATCTTTCGCTTCTCACACTCTCTTCTAGCTTTAAACTCCCCTTACCCTGAGAAAAAGACATAACTATTTGCCTTATCCATACCACTCATGATTTTACACACCTCGATAACGTTACCTCTCAGCCTCCTATGTTCTAAGGTGTAAAGTCCCAGCCTATCCAGTCTCTCCTTATGAGGCAAGCCCAGTATCACTAGCATCTGACTGAATCATATTTTGCACCCCTATCAGTCAAATGACATAGTTTGTATTGCCAGATAACGAGAACTGGAAACAGTATTCCATATCTGCCTTACCGACGTCCTGCCCAGCTGTCACATGACATTCCAACTTCTCTATTCAATGTCCTGACAGATGTGCAAACACCTTTTTCGTTACCTTGTTTACCTGTGTCATGATTTTCAGAAAACCATGTGACTTGATTCCTCTGTTCTACAACAATATGCTGGGCCTTGCTATTTAATGTATCAGTCTTGTCTGGTTTGACTTATCAAAATGCAACGCCTTGTACTTATCCGAATTAAACTCCACCTCCCATTCCCTGTTTCATTGATCAAGATTCTATTTAATCTTGGATAACCAAGAGGACATGGGTTAAGAGTGAAAGGGGAAAAGTTCGGGGAACTTCTTCACACAGAGAGTGGTGTGAGTGTGGAATGAGCTGCCAGTTGAGACAGGCCTATACCTTTGCAACAGCTTCACCGCCGGAGGCCGATTCTGGTTTGAAATGGCCTCTCAGACTGGGACACATGAGTGCTCAACTTCTCAGCCCAGGGTGCTGTTTTGAGTCCAAATTCCAACATGGCAGGCTTTTGAACATACTGGTTTGGAAACTTGGAATGATTTCAAAACCTTGGCACTCTTTACTTCCCCCTGGGTGGATGGTTCCGATTCCTGTGGCAACCCTCTAAACCACCATAGGTTAAGACTTTATTTCACACTGAAGTGGCAGCAATGTTCATGTTTGGAACCTTCAAAGCGCAAGAAGAGAGATTATGTGTATGGAGCAGGAAATCAAAACCCATGCCTGACTTGCCCAAGGGAGACCCCTTGTGTTATTCATGGCTTGCAACAGATTTGCAAAACAAAGGGAGAGGCAGAGTTTTCAGTGAAGTAAGTGGGGAACTGCAGCAGTGAGAATTCAAGAGTTCACCCCAACTTCCCATGTGCATGTTCTTTCCCCATTGAAGCCAGGCAGAGTTACTCTGTTTTCAAACCAGGCAGTGGCGAGAAAATGAGAATGTTGCAACAGAGAATAAATGGCTTGACAACTATATCAATTGAACATGCCCAGGTATCAGCACTTGATCTGATTGAATTGGTGACAAAATTTGCAAAGGACAAGGCTCGTAAAGTGAGATTTTGAGGTGCCTGAAATTGAAATATTTATGACTTTAATTTAACAACACAATTCACAAGATTATTACTTCCAACAAGGAAGTTGCATTTTTAATCTTGTTTGTTTTTCTGTCTGACAATAAGCAAAATATAGTCCTAACATGACAGATTGGTTATACCAAGTAACCTTTAAAGGTATATAGATATAACAGAGTTAAGAATGGGTTTTAATAATTTCTATTCTCTATTCTATATTTGTGAATTTTATCTCAATGAGTTAGTTCTATTTACTGTCATTTTAATAATGTTTCTGGTGGGAATGTTTAATAATGTTTCTGGTGATGCACATCTCTTGTGCACCTTCTAAGTCTCTCACACTGCTGTTACGTTGCTAAGGGTAAGTGGAGGAGAAGATTTCTACTGGACTATTTTAAAAGTTTTCTTTAGAAAATGAATTGGTAATATCATCATTCTTAATGTATATTGTTACTGACATTATTATGCTCTACATTTGGTTTTATATTGTTTTAACCATTAATGTAAGTTTTACGGATGCTTTTATCTTATTGGTGTTTTGACTTTATTACCATGGTCTAGACATGAGATCAACATAGCTATCCTGAGATTTCACAGTGTAAATTCTGTAATTTTGCATGCTTTGGAGCAAAGGGGTTAAAAAAAAGTAGGAAACCTCAGATGACAATGTTGGTTGTATTATTTTTGTCTTCTAAAGGTACTGAATTTCCTTGTTAAATGTATGATTCTAGCAAGTTAATTTTTCTATGCTGTTTTTAACTTGACCACCAGGTGCCACTGTTTTCACCTTGTAAATATAGCTCTTTTTAAATAGTTTGAAAATATTTTAAAATGCAAAATGTTTTCCTGGGCAAATCTTAAAAGCTCCCAGCTATTGCCATGTACACTGAGTTGAGTACATATTGAAATGTTAAAATAAAGTATATGTGGGTAGTTGAGGAAGAGGATGAATGGGACTGACACTGCTGTCACCTTGCTAAAGGAGGAAAGAGGTAAGACAGGAAGAAAACCCAGAAGACAATGATGGTTATATTATTTTGTCTTCTGAAGGGAGTGAATAAATGCTGGAAAACAACTCCATGAGTCATCTCTTCTTCTTCTGGCTATCCATCCCACAGGATGGTTCCTTTCTGTTAGTTTGTGGGGTTTGATATGAGGATACCCCACACCTCAGAAAGGAATGGCATGTTTGTGAATGGATTTAGGTGAGCAGGGGGTTGCACAGGTCCAGATCCACCCTCTCAACATCCCCTCCTCGATCCAGTGACGTGGTGAGGTCTCTTCTTGTATGCCTTATGCAAACCCATTACATAGACTTAAAGGTGTGTGTTGTGTTGCCCTTGGTGGAGGGATGCAGTCTACCAAGAGCCCTTTAGTTCAAAATGATTTGGGCGCCAAAGTATTTTTCTTTTGTATCTGAGAAAGATCATCAAAGATCGATGCATTACTTGCAATTTAAAATAAGTTTCAAATTTTGTGCTTTTCATTTTTTCTGCGAAACCTGTTTTTGAAAATCGAAGGTGGCAATGTTTTTTTTGGGGGGGAGGGGTGGTGCAAGCAGCTGGCCTTGCCTGGGGCACAAAATAGTCTGGCACTGGCCCCGAGTGTGAGGTCATTGAACCTTTGCTGCCCTCTATCCAGATCCTCAAGGATTTTTGGTACTTAATGCCTCGGCAATCTCCTCCTGCCACCTTTGGTGAGTCTGTCTGGATGGCCATCTAACCTCTGTGAATATTCAAGACTCCAGCATTGAGAACCACTTTTCCCCTGTTCTGGGTCTTTCATAAACACTGCCCTTGTCATCAACAGCGTGCAAGTCCCTTATTAGCAGGGAGGTGTTTTAAGTAGTTAAGAAGATAAATGGCAGATTGACCTTTATTGCAAAGAAATTGGGTCATCCTCCAACCAGACAGCATTAACATCAACTTCTCCAGTTTTCGTTAAACCCCTCCCCCGAGTCTCCTTTCCTCCATCTCCCCACCCCTTTAACCTCTCCATTCAATGAGCTAGTCCCTCCCACCATCACTTTTCAGCTTTTTTCTCTTCTACCCTCTCACCCAAATCCACCCACCACCTCTTAGCCATTAGCCTTAACTCTTCCCTCTGTTCCCTGCTCTCCTCTCTTCTTCCACCTTTTTATTCAGGCACCCGCCCACCTTTCACTCGTATTTTGAAGGCCCCAGGCCCAAAACTTTGATTATCCTTGGTTCCTTTACCTCAGAAAGGATTTAATGGCATTGAAAGCAGCACAAAAGAGATTCATTGTGCTAATTCCTAGTGATGAAAGGATTATCTTGTCAAGGAAAAGTTAGACAGGTTGTATCTGTGTTATTGAAACATTTAAAATCCTAAGGGGACGCGATTGGACAGATGTCGGGATGTTTTCACTGATAGGAGAGGTTCAAATGAGGGGGCATCATTTTAAGATGTGGAGCTGGCCTTTTAAAAACCAAGGTAGAGAAGTTAATTCTTCTGAAAAGTAGTGAATGTCTGGAATCTTCTACCCCGGGGAGTTGAGAAGGCTGGCTCATTAGATGTATTGAAAGATCAGGGGGGTTGGAGGAGTATGGTGATTTGACACAGAGGAGGAGTTGAGACCTGGCATAGTTTATCCATGATCGTGCCAGATAGGGCAGGGTCAAAGGGCAAGGTGGTCTACTCCTGTTCCTTTTCTCGTGTCTTGTTGTGGATGCAATGAATCCTCTCGTTTAAGAGGCTGACTTTAAAGTTATGCGGCTGAGCTTTGACTGTTGTTAGCCCCTCATGACATGGTTCCTTGCTGAGACAGGAAAATCAATGAACAGCATGTTATTGTGAGCAGCAATGGTCTAATTGGATAAATAAACATGCAGTCCAAAACTGAAATGCTACCTGCAGTGTAAGTTGTGGATCTCATAAGAGTCCTGGAGGGATGTTAGAAAATATAAGTGCGTATGTATTACAGAAACATTCCTACATATATCAGTCAAAGCAAACTTTGGCAGATATTCTTCTATGTCTTGAAGTCGTCGTTGAGTTGAATTATGAACGATGTCCTGGGTTTATTTCCAAATATGGGTCTTCATTTCAGTTAATGACAAAATCAGTGTCTCCTTTTTTTTAGGTTTACAGTTAATTTCTTAAAATTAACCTGCAGAGGTACATGCAAGTCATCTGAAAATATCAAATGGCATGCATGCCATCCTCTGCGACTTGGTCCAAAGTGTGGTAAATTGGCGATAATTCAGAAACTTCTCACATGTTGTAGGGTTAATTGTTTCCACCAAGACTGTGTCTTCCAGATTCCAATCGTGCATTGCCAGAAAAGAAATTCTTCCTCAGATCCCCTCCCACATCACCTCCCTCACCATCGTTTGGGGCCCCAACTAGTCCTTCCAAGTGAAGCAACATTTCACTTGTGAATCTGCAACGGTCATTGAACCATTGTGTCCCCCTCTCTACCAGAAAGACTGGACACAGACTCGCACCATCACTCTATCTGCTGCCATAACAGTGACCTCCCAGAGGCCGATCATTTTAATTCCATGCATTATTCCCAAACCAACATGTCCATCCATGGCCTCATGCACTGTCAAACCAAAGGTACCTGCCAAATGGAGGAGCAACACCTAATATTCTTCCTGGGCATCCGCCAACCAGACAGCATTAACATCAACTTCTCCAGTTTTCGTTAAACCCCTCCCCCGAGTCTCCTTTCCTCCAGCTCCCCACCCCTTTAACCTCTCCATTCAATGAGCTAGTCCCTCCCACCATCACTTTTCAGCTTTTTTCTCTTCTACCATCTCACCCAAATCCACCCACCACCTCTTAGCCATTAGCCTTAACTCTTCCCTCTGTTCCCTGCTCTCCTCTCTTCTTCCACCTTTTTATTCAGGCGCCCGCCCACCTTTCACTCATATTTTGAAGAAGGCCCCAGGCCCAAAACTTTGATTATCCTTAACTTCCTAAAGGTTCCTAAATGTGCAGCGCCTGCACATTTTCCTATTTAACTCCTTTTATCCTATCCCTTTTGATTTTAGATATATCTGCTGTGGGGCAAACCCTCTAACCTTGAGAAATCCCAAAACAGCTCACAGGTACATCATGAAATATTGACACTGAACTAGAAATGGTGTTGAATTCTAAACTAGGACATTAGAAAGCCAGGAGCCATTTTAAGTTATTGATCAGGACAGGGAGAGGTTAGGGTAGGGTGGAGGGATTGGGAATTACGTAATGTGCTTCCGAAGCAACATGGAAGTCAGAGGAGTAACGTCACCTGTAATGATGGAGACAAGTGGTTAATTAGTAGGCTTTATCAATCCTTTTTGGGATGTAAAAAAAAATGCTCTGGAATTGGGAAGTGTCCTCAGAATAATCTGCTTCAGCCTCAGTTCAGTATCGAGAACATAAATAGGAAGCGGTGAGGGAAACTGAATTTCTGGAGGTGATGCAATCAATCACCAATCTTGATCAAGAATTAAGGGCGGCATGGTTGGTGTAGCGGTTAGCACCGCGCCTTTACAGCACCAGCAAATAGGACCGGACCTGGGTTCGAATCCCGCGCTCTCTGTAAGGAGTTTGTGCGTCCTCGCCGTGTCTGCGTGAGTTTTCTCAGGAGGTTCTGGTTTCCTCCCACCTTGGGGTGCAATTTGGCCTGTTACCATGTTGAATGTCTACTTCTTTAAAACAAAATTAATGTCTCAATATGCAATTGTTCAACAACATCACCCTCTGTAATTGGATATTAGGTGCTATAATTGCAAAACTAGCTAGCCACACTATTAAACGAGGGCTATTCGTAAATCCACATGACAAAATATTGCATTAAAGATTTTGATAAGTAAGGGAAATGCTGATTTATAATTGCATTCAAAAGGAGACAAGACATGATAGCTGGTCTGTTGATATCCAGCTGAAGCTACTAAGTAGTCACATTAGTATAATGTAGATCAATATCCATTCATCCAAGCTTGTCTTGCTGTTGAGGATATTCTCTCTGTAATCCATCGATGACAATTTGCACAGCAGTGACCTTGTCAGGGAAGTATTTGGAAAAGGCATGTCAGTGCAGGTGTGTCACAAAGGGCATAGAAGATGCCTTACACTAATGTGTGAGTAAGCTCACTTTAGAACCACTTGGCTGATATGCACACGTAATAATTGAAATATTCGACCTGAAATCTTGCAACGAATTCGTGCAAGTCTGGGTCTTTCCTCCCTGGAGATTGGAGAAACGAGCATGGAGACCATTTTCTGTGCAGTATCTATCCTTGGCTATATGAAGTTAAAAGGCATTTACTTTCCTGACTGTCAGTTAAGACAATAACTGTCTAAGCAAATAAATGTTCAGTAGCTAAATATACAGACACTGGATCTTTAAAATAATCACAGAAAATGCAAGAAATGCTCTGCACATCAAACAGGGGAGAGAGAAATTCTAAAATGATCAGTTAATTAATTATATTAATGTAACATATATGATAATATTAATTTAATTAATTAAAATATGAAACCAATTAATTAATGAATTAATACATATCACAATCAGTGAAGATTGGTAACATCTCCTCCACAATCTCCACCAGTACTGGACCACCACAGGGCTGCATTCTTAGCCCCCTGCTCTACTCACTTTACACACACAACTGGGTAGCTTGGTACAACCATAACACCATCTACAAATTCGCCGACAATACCATGGTAGTGGGTTGTATAAAGGAAGCGGATGAGTTAGCGTGCAGGAGGGAGATTGAAAACTTGGGTGAATGGTGCACCAACAATAATCTTGCACTGAATGTCACCAAAACTAAGGAGCTGGTTGTTGATTTCAGGGAAGGAAAGCCATAGGTTACAATCTAGTGACCATTAGAGGGTCAGAGGTGGAGAGGGTGAGCAAATTTAAGTTCTTACGAGTCATTATCTTGGAGGATCTTTCCTGGACTCAACACACCAATAGCATTGTGAAGCAAACACGTCGGTGCCTCTGCTTCCTCAGGAGTTTGCAGAGGTTTGTTATGACAACAGAAATGCTGGCCAATTTCTACAGATATGTGGTGGAAAATGTGTTCACCGCTACATCACGGTCTGCTGTGGGGCACCAATACCCCTGAGCGAAATGCTCTGCCAAAGGTAATTTACTAGACACATCCTTCAGTGAAGGAGGAGAGAAATTATGAGTGGGGAATTATTTGAGGCTCCTGTTCTCCCAGAGCTGGGGAGTGGTGACTCTCCACTGCTCCCGGAGCTGGGGGAGGGAGGTAGGCGGCGGTATCTCCACTGCTCCTGGCCTCCCGGGGCTAGAGGCCGCTGGCCTCTGCCTTGCTCACGGCCTCCTGGAGCTGGGGGTCGCTGACTGCTGTACCTCACACAGTCAGACTTAATTATAATCCATGCATTTGCTTTCTTTCCTCTCTGTCCTTGCACTTCTTCCGTGAGCATCCGGCACTTGTGCTGGCTTCCTCCCTGGGGCTGCTGGCTTCCGCTTGAGTCTTGACATTTTCCTCCCGCCCTGCTTGCAGTGTCCATTGCTGGCTTCTTTCTGGGGCTTCTTGGATTTTCTTTCTCGTCCCCACCGTCCCTCCGCTGCTCCCTCCTCCATCACCTCTGCCTCCTCGGGAGGGGCCTCCAGACTTGTTGCATGCTGGGGTTGCATGTGCTTGTGGTCTCCTCTCTTCTCCTGATCTCTGTCTCTTTCACCATGCAGGTTGCAGCACTTGGTCTGGTGGCCTTCATTCTTGCAGTTCTTAAAGATCACTACATTGAGGTGCCCCATGTCCCGGTTTGTTACAATTCCTGTATAATCTAGGCTGTTTGGTTAAATCAGGTTTCCTCTGATGGCAAACACCGAGGGGTGGGGTGGATGATAGCCCCTTTGCTGTCCTCTCTCAGCTTCACCTTTACTTGGCATTTGCTGGTCTAGATTCCCAATGTGTCTTTGACGTCCACACAGGTTCCTGTTCCAGCCACATAATGGCCAAGGAAGGTGAGCACAACCGCAACTGGCACATGTGGATTGAACATATGCTTATTTTCCGCTCGTTCCCTCTGTGTTGGAAGGGTGGCTGCAGCTTGAAAAGCGAGAGAGCAGCCACGTTCCCTATCTCCCAAAGCAACCTCTGCCATCCTACCAGGGATGTCACATCAAAGTGACTGTTGTCCATGACATCCTGGAGGCAGTAGATGTCCCTTGCCTCAAATTTGAGGCACTCCATTGAGACCTTGCGCACGAAGAGGTCCCGCAAAAACTGCAATCCCTCACTAAAGTACTTCATAGCCACCCTGACAGTGTTCCAGATTCTGAGTGCTGCTGAAGAAGAATTTCCTGTTGCAGCCATCCTCGCGGAGCTGGTAGAGACAGGGTCACGGCTGGAAAAGGTGTTAGGTTGGTCTTCTAATCTGCATGGATCTACCCCTGCATCAGCAGGCTGGCTCACGCCAGATGATCTCCTGCTCCCAAACATCCTCTTGGATGCCTTCCTCTTCCATCTTCTTCTTCTGCGCTTCTGATCTTCACTTCTCACAGATTATTTTCACAGTCGATAGCAAGGGGAAAGAGTCCCTTTTCCATTCAGCTGGCAATCAGTACTTGCTAACTAACTCTTGAGTGTCACTGGAAGGCAATAACGTTTAATTTACACAATGGAAAGTGAAGTATTAAATGTAACGATAAACACAAAAATATCTCAAGGTTACAATTGCACAGAGTTTCACTGAGATTAAGCTGTAAATCTCTTGTCTGGTTATTGACAAAACTGTGCAGTATTAATTTTGCTTTGGATGCTTGCATCTGGTTTGAAAGCCATTACCTACACCTGGTGGAATAAAGTGGAATTACTTCAGTGAGATGTAAATCTGCCGACAATTCATGGAATCAGACAGCACTGAAACGGACCATTCTGCCCAACTCCTCCACACCAAGCATGAAGTCTCCCCGAGCTAGTCATATTTACTTGCACTTGGCCCACATCACTCTCAGTGAGTACAAGATATTTTTTATTATTATATTTTATTTAATGTTTTAAGAAAGAATATATATACTCAAAAAGAGGGCTTAATGAATGTATATACAAAATATATACATCGAGATGGCAGAGGTCGACAGCATCGAGTCCACGCTGCTGAAGATCCAGCTGCGCTGGATGGATCACGTCTCCAGAATGGAGGACCATCGCCTTCCCAAGATCGTGTTATATGGCGAGCTCTCCACTGGCCACCGTGACAGAGGTGCACCAAAGAAAAGGTACAAGGACTGCCTAAAGAAATCTCTTGGTGCCTGCCACATTGACCACCGCCAGTGGGCTGATAACGCCTCAAACCGTGCATCTTGGCGCCTCACAGTTTGGCGGGCAGCAACCTCCTTTGAAGAAGACCGCAGAGCCCACCTCACTGACAAAAGGCAAAGGAGGAAAAACCCAACACCCAACCCCAACCAACCAATTTTCCCCTGCAACCGCTGCAATCGTGTCTGCCTGTCCCGCATCGGACTTGTCAGCCACAAACGAGCCTGCAGCTGACGTGGACTTTTTACCCCCTCCATAAATCTTCGTCCGCGAAGCCAAGCCAAAGAAGAGAATATACAAAGCAAATTATATCCTTATAATGCATGTTAAGCCTAGAATTGACCCCTCCGTACCTTCAGGTAAAGGAAAAGGGTGGACAAAGGGGGAGAAGAAGGAAAAAGAGGAAAGAGCTGGTGTCAACATTCAATTCAATACAATTATATATTTCTTTTTTCTTTGGCTTGGCTTCGCGGACGAAGATTTATGGAGGGGGTAAAAAGTCCACGTCAGCTGCAGGCTCGTTTGTGGCTGACCAGTCCGATGCGGGACAGGCAGACACGATTGCAGCGGTTGCAAGGGAAAATTGGTTGGTTGGGGTTGGGTGTTGGGTTTTTCCTCCTTTGCCTTTTGTCAGTGAGGTGGGCTCTGCGGTCTTCTTCAAAGGAGGCTGCTGCCCGCCAAACTGTGAGGCGCCAAGATGCACGGTTTGAGGCGTTATCAGCCCACTGGCGGTGGTCAATGTGGCAGGCACCAAGAGATTTCTTTAGGCAGTCCTTGTACCTTTTCTTTGGTGCACCTCTGTCACAGTGGCCAGTGGAGAGCTCGCCATATAATACGATCTTGGGAAGGCGATGGTCCTCCATTCTGGAGACGTGACCCATCCAGCGCAGCTGGATCTTCAGCAGCGTGGACTCGATGCTGTCGACCTCTGCCATCTCGAGTACCTCGACGTTAGGGGTGTGAGCGCTCCAATGGATGTTGAGGATGGAGCGGAGACAACGCTGGTGGAAGCGTTCTAGGAGCCGTAGGTGGTGCCGGTAGAGGACCCATGATTCGGAGCCGAACAGGAGTGTGGGTATGACAACGGCTCTGTATACGCTTATCTTTGTGAGGTTTTTCAGTTGGTTGTTTTTCCAGACTCTTTTGTGTAGTCTTCCAAAGGCGCTATTTGCCTTGGCGAGTCTGTTGTCTATCTCATTGTCGATCCTTGCATCTGATGAAATGGTGCAGCCGAGATAGGTAAACTGGTTGACCGTTTTGAGTTTTGTGTGCCCGATGGAGATGTGGGGGGGCTGGTAGTCATGGTGGGGAGCTGGCTGATGGAGGACCTCAGTTTTCTTCAGGCTGACTTCCAGGCCAAACATTTTGGCAGTTTCCGCAAAGCAGGACGTCAAGCGCTGAAGAGCTGGCTCTGAATGGGCAACTAAAGCGGCATCATCTGCAAAGAGTAGTTCACGGACAAGTTTCTCTTGTGTCTTGGTGTGAGCTTGCAGGCGCCTCAGATTGAAGAGACTGCCATCCGTGCGGTACCGGATGTAAACAGCGTCTTCATTGTTGGGGTCTTTCATGGCTTGGTTCAGCATCATGCTGAAGAAGATTGAAAAGAGGGTTGGTGAGAGAACACAGCCTTGCTTCACGCCATTGTTAATGGAGAAGGGTTCAGAGAGCTCATTGCTGTATCTGACCCGACCTTGTTGGTTTTCGTGCAGTTGGATAATCATGTTGAGGAACTTTGGGGGACATCCGATGCGCTCTAGTATTTGCCAAAGCCCTTTCCTGCTCACGGTGTCGAAGGCTTTGGTGAGGTCAACAAAGGTGATGTAGAGTCCTTTGTTTTGTTCTCTACACTTTTCTTGGAGCTGTCTGAGGGCAAAGACCATGTCAGTGGTTCCTCTGTTAGCGCGAAAGCCGCACTGTGATTCTGGGAGAATATTCTCAGTGACACTAGGTATTATTCTATTTAGTAGAATCCTAGCGAAGATTTTGCCTGCAATGCAGAGCAACGTGATTCCCCTGTAGTTTGAGCAGTCTGATTTCTCGCCTTTGTTTTTGTACAGGGTGATGATGGTGGCATCACGAAGATCCTGAGGCAGTTTACCTTGGTCCCAACAAAGCTTGAAAAACTCATGCAGTTTGGCATGCAGAGTTTTGCCGCCAGCCTTCCAGACTTCTGGGGGGATTCCATCCATACCTGCTGCTTTGCCACTTTTCAGTTGTTCGATTGCCTTATATGTCTCATCCAGGGTGGGAACCTCATCCAGCTCTAGCCTTAGGGGCTGTTGAGGGGGCTGGAGCAGGGCGGAATCTTGGACTGAGCGGTTGGTACTGAAAAGAGATTGGAAGTGTTCTGACCATCGGTTGAGGATGGAGATCTTGTCGCTGAGGAGGACTTTGCCGTCTGAGCTGCGCAGCGGGCTTTGGACTTGGGGTGAGGGGCCGTACACAGCCTTTAGAGCCTCGTAGAAACCCCTGAAGTCGCCAATGTCCGCGCTGAGCTGTGTTCGTTTGGCGAGGCTAGTCCACCACTCATTTTGGATCTCCCGGAGTTTGCGCTGAAGATGGCTGCATGCGCGACGGAAGGCTTGTTTCTTCTCTGGACAGGACGGCTTTGTAAGGTGAGCCTGGTGGGCAGCTCGCTTCTTTGCCAGCAGCTCCTGGATTTCCTGGCTGTTTTCGTCAAACCAGTCCTTGTTTTTCCTGGAGGAGAAGCCCAGTACCTCTTCAGTGGATTGCAGTATGGTAGTCTTCAACTGATCCCAGAGGGTTTCAGGGGACGGGTCCGTGAGGCGGGTTGCAACGTCGAGCTTTGCTTTGAGGTTTGCCTGGAAGTTTCCTCTCGCTTCGTCTGACTGCAGTTTTCCAACATTGAACCTCTTTCTGGGGGCTTTATTGTTCCTGGGCTTTGGCTTGAAGTGAAGGTTGAGCTTGCAGCGAACCAGCCGGTGGTCAGTGTGGCATTCCGCGCTAGGCATGACCCTGGTGTGGAGCACATCTTGTTTGTCACTTTCTCGCACCAGGATGTAGTCCAGGAGGTGCCAGTGTTTGGATCGGGGATGCATCCAGGTGGTCTTAAGGCTGTCCCTCTGCTGAAAAAGGGTGTTTGTAATGACAAGCCGCTGTTCTGCGCAGAGCTCCAACAGGAGGCGCCCATTGTCGTTGCACTTGCCGACGCCATGCTTGCCCAGGATTCCTGGCCAGGTTTCTGAGTCTTTGTTATTAAATTACTAATAAAGGATGAAAATTAAATACAAAATATTTAATAAATAGACTAAACCATCCGGACATTTAAATAATTCAAATAAGACTGCCCATATCTATGAGCATGTTATAGTCATTTCTAAGTGATTTTCTCCAGGGGTAGACAACTTTGCATTTCCGTATTCCACCGATCAATACGTAAGAGGGAATCGGATTTCTGTGTTACCGCTGGACATTTCCTGGCTACTTCCAAAGCGATTTTAATAAATTTAGATTTACTTTTGGGGAAATTAACATGCACGACAGTCAAAGGAACAATTGTGAATGAAGAGGGAAGTCACCGCCATAAATTTCGCTAATATTTCCCCCAAATTTATCGACAAAGGTCTTAATTTCATGCATAACCAGGTAGAATGTATAAACGTACCAATATCTATGCCATACCTAAAACACAGATTTGGAGAATAAAATTGTAAACACCTGGTACCAAAATAATCCCAGGTGTATTGAGAATTGTTACAATCCACAGAGGCATGTTTTTTGAGAAACTAAAAAATAAATATAATTTGACTAATAGAACATTCTTCTGCTATCTCCAATTACAATCTTTATTTAAAGGATGTTGGGTCCATCATTGGGCTTACCAATGTGCACAGACATGAAGGTTCTCATTAGAAAGGGGAATGCAACTAAATTTATTTCTACTACGTATTGCCTGCTCCAAGATCAAAGCTCAAAAATTGGGTTACGTAGATCTCGGGAGAGATAGGAATCGGATTTGGATTTAAGGTCAGATTTATGCTTAGATAGTATGACAGCTCTGATCAATTCAAGATATAGAATGATACATTTCAATTATTTACATCAACTATATCTCACACCTCAAAAGTTACGTAGTAGTAAATCAGAAATTTCAAGGGTAAGATATTGAGGTAAATATTAAAGTCATTGATTGATTATTTAAGGTAATTTCCAATATAGAATCCAGGCTATAATTTTTAAAAGTGCTTTCTATGTACCTCACCCTTGACCAAATTAAGCAGAGCATGTATCCA
The DNA here is from genome assembly GCF_036971445.1 of Narcine bancroftii. NCBI lineage: Eukaryota > Metazoa > Chordata > Chondrichthyes > Torpediniformes > Narcinidae > Narcine > Narcine bancroftii. Next base: position 338,457,500 of record NC_091471.1, on the reverse strand, counting down.
TAAAATTGTAACATCCATTGTTTTCAACATGAAATATGCAGCCAAAGAACTGATGAGTAAGAGAGTTACACCAATTTTTTTTTTGTCATGACAAGAGAAGAATTGGAGGTCAATGTCATTTGCCACATATTAAGTTACAACTCCTAGCCTCTCCCTTCCATCGATTCCATCTATACCTCCCATCTATACTTGGAAAAGATGCTAACAGGTGAAAAGACTCATTCCACCCTGGCCACACTTTCTTCAACCCCTTCTCATCAGCCGGAACATTTACAAGTGAGAGATCACGTACCGTCAGATTCAAAGGCTGTTTCTTTCCCACCATTATCAGGTCTCCTGAAGGAATTCCAAAAATAGTAAAATTTTGTAGCTTTTGCTCTCTACCTATTAACTCTACGTGTTTATACTGTGTCGTGCTTGTTGACCGTGTATGAGACCTTCTTGGAAAGAACCCCCCCCCCGCCCAATCACTGCTTCATGATACATGTGGAACTAAGTTTGAACTTGAACTTACAGGTTAACCAATGGCAAGCTTTCAAATAAACATTGCATAGAGAGGGAGAGATTTATCATGAGATATTACCTGCCATCACATTTTAAGATGTGAATCACAGCATAATGAGTAACGAGGACCATTAAGCCTCCTAAAACTCCTATTTCAATCACGACTGCTTAAAAAAAAAGCCCTAGTTACACTGTTTGACAGGATGGTGTCAAGCATTTCACAGCCAGCAAAATATTTTTTGGAGTTGCAGTTGAATCATACAAATCTGTAACTTAGAAAATGGCTCAGTTACCTATTAGAGCACAAAGAGAGGCTCTTCAGTGTAGCACAGTGGTTTCCAACCTTTTTCTTTCCACTCACATACCATTTAAAGTTTTCCCTATACCATCAGTGCTCTGTGATTAGTAAGGGATTGCTTAAGGTGGTGTGTGAGTGGGAAGGGAAGGTTGAGAATCTCTGCTCTAGTCCCAATTGTAACGGAGATATTTTGCTAGAGAAAAATTGTCATTGGCCCATTTCCTTTGGAGTTATGAAACCGTGCACATAACGAGTCAATTAGGTACGATTAGAACAGTGGTTTTCAAATATTTTTCTTTCCACCCACGTACCACCTTAAGCAATCCCTTTCTAATCACACACCACTTATGGCATAGGGATTACTTAAAGTGGCATATGAGTGGAAAAAGGTTGAGAATCACTGGGTGGTCAAACCTGGTTAATATAAGAGCCACATGTGATAAACTAGAGATGTTTGAGAGTCACAAGACATGACAAAATATTACATATATGTTTTTATTCTTACATCCACATTTGGTTACAAAAATATTATTTAAATATTAAGAAATACATGTAATAATATTTATTCATGTATTTAGTTTTTAAACTGCTAATTTGTAATCATTCTAAATATTTTTTTAAAAACCTGACTGATTATTGTGAGTCTCCATCTTGGCTGCAAGTCATTGAAAATCCAGCTGATAGGTTGTCAAGGGTGTACGAATTAGCTCTGACAGGTGTTGACTTGGGAAGGATTGCAAGTTGCTTTGACATCACATTACAGAGTACACTGGTTCCCAGCAGTTCGATGTGCTAAAATTGAGATGAGTCGCCCACTAGTTCTTCAGTTCAGGATTTTTTGTTTCCAGAATTTGTTTCCAGATTCAACTGTAGACTGGAAATTATGGATCATCTTTAGAGGCGGGTCCTCTTTTAATCTGCCACCTCACACTGCAGTAGAAAGAGACATCACTAGGTTTATCTTCAAGCTCCAGTTCTTCAATAAACTTTTAGAACTGTCGGTAGGTCTTCCCATTTAAGTATATGAAGTTGACAATTGCAAGGGCACTTTTCGTAACGTCTTCATACTTGAAGTATCTGGCTGCTTGGGTGCTCACAATGAATAATGCAATGAACAGGTTGAAACCCTGGAAAGCTGGGATCACTTTTCATTAATGCAATTAATCCTGCATTTTTCTCCATCATTGCAGGTGACTCCATTTGTTGCAAAACTGATGAGTTAATCCAGTGGAGCATCAGCATTTGCTAAAGGCTCTTTCAAGTCCATTTTTAATGTCAACACCACAAGTTGCTTCTTTTACTGTAACTAAATTCGATCTTTTCCATATATAACATATAATCATTTAAAGCAGCAGAAACAGGCCATGTCAGCCCTCTGAGACTGCGCTGGTTCACTTGAACCATTCCACTAGCTTCCCCCCTCCTGCTCTCCGCCCATAACCCTCCAACCCCCTCACATCCATGTGCACATCCAACCTTTTCTTAAGTGACAAAGGGACCCTGTTGCAACTATCTCTTTTGGAAGATCATTCCATTCTGCCACCACTCGCTGAGTTAGAAAGTATTCTCTAATATTTCTCCACCCTTACCCTTAACTCATGTACTTTTGTTCCAACCTTCCCTGCCCTCAGGGGAAAGAGTCTTTTTTATGTCTCGTCTGTCTATTCCTTTCATAATTTTAAATACCTCTATCAAATCCCCTCTCTGCCGTCTACGTTCCAATGAATAAAGTCCCCAGTCTCCTTAATATCTCCTTGTAATCTAGATGCTGTAATCCAGGAAACATCCTTGTAAATCTTCTCTGCACCCTCTTCACCTTATCTATAATTTGGAGACCAGAACTGAGCGCAAAACTCCAAACCTGGCTTCACCAATGCCTTAAACAGCCGCAGCATCACTTCCCAGCTCCTATACTCTATACTATGATTTATGAAGGCCAGCATACTATATGCCTTCTTAACCACCCTGTGTTCACCTTCAATGAACTCTGTACCATAATCCCCAGGTCCCTCTGTTCCTCTGCATACCTCGATGTCCTCCCCTTAACTGCATGTGTCCTATTCTGGTTAATTTTAATGAAATGCAGCACCTCGCACTTGTCTACATTGAATTCCATCTGCCATCTTTCAGCCCACTCTTCCAAACAAACCAAATCCTTTTGTAATCCAAGAAAACTTTCCTCTCTATTCACAGATACATCAGAGGAAACATAACGAACAAATTCTGCCCATTGTGGATTGTCTTGTATGTCTGTAGATTCTTCAAGAGATAAGCTGAATGCAAGTGAATGCTTTAAATAATTTTGCATTTTCCCTGCAACATCAGTACTGATCTGGGGGATAAAGTTCTATGTAATGTGGCATGAAACTGGTGCTTTTGCTATTGGTCCTTGACGCTTTGTGTAATTTGGATCTAAACTGAAACAACTTCAGCTGTATTCTTCTTAACAAATTCACCATCAGAATATGGGGATTTAGCACACACGCAATATTTCATGTTATAAGAAATCTAGCTTCATTTGTTATGTTGTTTTTTTTTACTGAACATTGTGTTATGGGCCCAGAGGACCCCAAGACCCAGCAACAATAGAAATTCACCAAGAAAAATGGTTACTTCAACAAAAGTTGCTTTTAATTATCTTTAAACATGAAAACAGGATCACAGTTTAACTTATTACTACTAACTTAACCTAAATTAACCCTCTTCTAATTCTAAGTGCACATGTATGTAATGTGTGTGTAAGTTCAGAAAAGTTCTTTGATTCACAGTTCAATCTCACTCCTCACTCCTCCAAGTTGTGGTATCAGGCAATTCTTATACTGTGACAGAATTTAACATTTATGAATCTTCACCAGGCTTTGGTGCTTGAAAGGTAAATGGTTACTGCTCAGGAAGGTTCTTGCCAGTTTTCAGAGAGAGATTTGTTGCTCGTTGGACACACACAACTGATTCCTTCTGATCAGCCACTTCAGTGCCGTGCTGAAGAAACTTGACCCATCAGGACTTTCCAGATGATAACCCCTTTCTTTCAGGTCACCAGAGTTCCTTTTCTGTTATCCTTATCTCAGGTGAAACATTGTACCGCCAGCCATCTCCTCGTGTATGGTCCACAAAGGCTTAGAACAGGGTGTACTCAGAACTCACAGCCAGTCTTCAAAATTGAGTTTAAAACAAGCTTGCCAGCTTGTCCTGTTCCAGTCCCAGCTACTGCTGCTGAACTGTAGAACTTTCACTCTCTCTCAAAGCCACAATGACCCTCTTACAACAGCAAACTACATTCAGACAGAATGCAGCTCTGGGCCCAACATTATGAGCCCATTATCTGTTGCTTTCCAAAACAATAATCCATTACTCCCCAGCATGTCCTTTAGCAAAGGAGTTTCCATTGCCTTTACAAAAGCAACTGGGACCCTAGACTGTCTGACTTGAGCAGAACTCTTGCATTTTAAATGAGATCTGTGTTGTAAAGTGTTTGCATTTGTTTGTGACCTTCAGGTGGCCAGAATATCCCGATGTAAAGCCGCATATTCTACCCCTATGCGGCTATTGGGAGGCCACCTGAAAGAGCAGGAGGTCCCGCCAAGGCACACTTTCCAACCGACCTCCGAGAGGGATAATCGCCGGAACACTTAAGTCCCCCAAGGCACCCGAATGCAGCCACCTGAAAGCACCTGCTAAGGGGCGGGCTGATGACAGCCTGACAGCCCCCTCCCTGCTGCCCCTGCTCCTCGGCATGGGACTACAGGGCTGAAGGCAGCAGGCTCGGGACGTTGGGATGTCCCGCACCGGCCGCCCCTGCCCTGACGTCCTACGCCAACAGGAGCCAGAGTGTGCTCTGAGGTCCCTCTCCTGCAACTGTCACTTTCAGGTGGACAACACAGTGCTTTCAGGCTGCCACCTGAACGACCATTCCACAGCTCTGCATCCACTTCTGCAGGCGCATTCTTGGCGGAGAATGCACCTGAAAGTGGCTCTACACTAAAAAAACCCCCACAATTTATCTCCTTAAAAACCTATCTATATAAACAATATGAAATATAACATAATCTGTCACAGTCTGCTGGCTATTTAATGATGATTTTAACACATTTAACTTGTTTTTTCATATTTCTAATTTAGGTGGATAATCAAATGTAAAATTCTTGTGATTTATTTCATGATATGGCATTTCAAGTTACCACTTTGTAATGACTCATTGATGCCATGCAGATAAGACACACAGGTTTAAATTGAATGTTAAATTTAGGGCCAATTTGGCACTACGAGTCCGTGCTGCCCATTTTACACTCCATTAACCTACACCCTGGTACATTTTGAAGGGTGGGAGGATTCATTCTCCTGAAGGCAGCATGCACATCATCCTTAGATACGGTCAGGTTGGAGTCATCAGGAGACATGGGGATGCGGAGGGGTGGTTTTTTGCTGTTATTGCCGACAAATCGGACGTAGAAGGCATTGAGTTCCTCTGGGAGAGAAGCTTTGCTGTCCTACTACTTTTCTAGATTTGGTTTTGTAACAGGTTCTGGTATTTAGGCCTTGCCACAGCTGTTGGGTGTCCCTTGTTCCTTCCATTTTTATCTGGAATCCTCACTTCGCCTGGGAGATCGCTTTTTGCAGGTCGTACCTGCTCCTGGTGTACTGATCTGGATCTCCAGACTTAAATGCCTGTGATCTGGCTCTCAGCAGGTTCCAGATTTTGTTGTTCATCCAGGGCTTCTGGCTGGAGAAATCCCTGAATGATTTGGTGGGGACACACTCGTCCACAGCTGATTTGATAAAGTGTGTGACAGCCTTGGTGTACTCATTCAGATTCTCAGCAAAGTCCTTGAACATTGCCAATCCACTGACTCAGGGATGTCCTATAATCGATCTTCTGCCTTCCGTGACCACCTTCTAGCTGTCGTGACCTCTCTTTTTAGGTTCTATCTGTATGAAAGCAGAAGGAACACAGCTGGATGATCAGATTTGTCCAAATGTGATCTTGGGAAAGAAAGGTAGGCCTTCTGTTAAAGTCGCACTTCTGTCAGGGTACAAAAAGGTGCAGAAACAAACGACAAAGTCCAAAACACAGTCTTTATTGAGTCACGCCAGCAGGAATAAGGTACCAGTGGTGGGCAGACAGTCACTTCACTGATACTCTTTGAACTGCATTCAAACGACACAGTCACAGGGAACAATATTTAAGGTACTTTCCTGCATACAAATTGGATAACATTTCTTTGAAGATATTGCTACAGCTTATGTTTTACATTTTACATATCCTCCTCCTAAAGTCAGGGAAATGATTTGTTGTTGCTCATTTAATCTCATGTACCAGTTATAATTAAGAACATCCTTCTGGTATACAAAAAATCAACAGAAGTCTGGAAGGGTTGCTCACAGTACACATTAGTATCTGTTCTCTGGCTGCCTGATTTCTGAGTTCCAATTTGCACATGTAAATGGCTAGTTTCATAATAATCTTAGATTCTTGAAGTTGACAATGGTGACCAAAACCGCATGACTGAAACAATGCCATTCAGGGTCTGAGTGGTGATGGACGCTTATTGAAGCCTTTAGATCACATCGAACAGGTAGTAGTCACTTAGCACTACTGTGTTAAAGAGATCAGGCAAGCATTAGGATATGGCTCAGTAGAAGAGGTGAGAATTGATTCCTGTCTGGAATGTCCTTGGTTACTCTCCCCCAGCTTGCAGCAAAGGTCTATGTGATGGTTTCTTCATCATAATTCCCATTACTAGATATTCTAGAGCTAATACTCTACACTTCTTTATCTTGATCTAGCAGTGATCAAGTGTGCTGGGACCTCTGGTACAGCAGGTTATATGATGGTGGTAGTTAGGCAGAGTTTCCTTGACACAGGCCTGGTTAAAGTTGCCGACTAAAATTTGAAGTGTATCGGGCAGGGCTGTTTCCTGTTTACCGACCATATCACGAAGCTCTGTAAGAGCCTGCTGGTAATCAGCATGGGGAGGGGCATAAACTCTGGTGAGAATCACTGGTGAGAACTCCCGGGATAGATAGAAGGGCCTTTATTTAATCGAAATTTGCTCCAAAGCAGTAGAGCAGGAGGTCGACACAATTCCAATGTTCGTGCCCCACCCAGTATTAACAATAAAGCACACACCACCACCCCTCTCCCTTTTCCAGAATCTGGCATTGTGAATAGACCATTAATTGGACACAATATATGGTGAATAAACCATCACATAGACATCGAGAATAAAGATCCGAGAATAGACATTTTCTAAAATAAACATTGTAAAAGTCTGTACACATTCCTCATGTAAATTATTCTCCCTTCTGCCTCTGGTAGGAGGTACTACAGCACTCAAGCCCTATGTCCACATTGGACAACAGGTTTTTACCCCAAGCCATCAGTCTCCTAAATTCTCAGAACATATGTGGATAGTATACCATGGACGGTTACAATATACATCTTAATATTTTAATATTTTAAATGTGTTTAACTTCTATTCTAATATTTATGTAAATATCCTCCATGGTCCTGGAGAAACGCTCTCTTGACTTTACCATGCAAGTATGGTATGAACGAGTAATAAAGGTGACTTGACTTCCGATCCAGTCTATGGAAACCGTCTGGTCAGATAGCGATGTCTGTTGTGTTCTCTGTTAGCCAGGTCTCAATGCAGTGAACAACTGAGATTTGTCTTACTTGTCTCTGGTAGAGTAGCCTTGCCCTCAGGTTATCGATTTTATTCTCCAGTAATTGGACATTCACCAGTGATATGGATGGTAGAGGAAGTCTCAGACACCCTTCGCTCAAGCCTTGTTTGAATCCCGGCCCTCACTTCATGTTTATGGCCTTGACCTTGCTGGTGATCCGGTCCCTTTAAGGTCTCTGCCTTGCAGCCATGACCTGGTTCCTTTAAGGCCTCTGCCTTGCAGCCATTCTGTTTCTGAAGCCAGCTGTTACTCAGGAGATTTGAAGATCGTTAATTGTGTTCAGCAACTGTTCGGTGATACTTAAAAAAAAGCGCCCGCAGCTGATTGTAAGGATAGCAGCTGGGAATGTGAGTATTTTATAGGTTCATGTAACGGGTATTTTAAAGGTTTTTGTGACAGGGTTCTGCAGCCTGCAGAAACTCACCGTTAGTTGCCGGTGCCCTATGCTGTTGCTCTCCACACAAGGAAGAGTGGATGGTCTCTTTTCCCATGTTGTGGAGAGCCTAGTGGCCCTAGACAATGCTCAGAAGGCATCAGAGGCCATCAAAGGCCTGTAGAATGATGTGGGTCAGCACCAGAGCTCCCACTGCTGCAGGAGGAATTAAAAACAGAGGGAATTCTTTCTTCGTTCAAGAGATTCTGCCTCCTCTGGACTTCCTCCACTGGGAGAACTTGAATTCCCACCCTGCACTGCGTCCCTGTGCATTAGCCTCCATATCCTCAGTGAAGGTGACCAGGAGGAGCCCATTCATGCTATTCCATATATTGTGTCCAATTAAGGATAAAGCTATTAGCTTCTGATCACCACTGCAAAAATCAAATTGTGTGAAGCAGTAATTTATTCCAAATTTGAATTGAACCCAGATTTTCAAACATTCTTATCATTTCAGCATCCATTTGTTGGCGCCCTTACGGCAAATTTATTCAATTATCTGTTAATCTTGTGAGATATATCATGACATAAAAAAATCTACTGAAGGTTTGACTGTGTAATAATTAACAAACCATGAAAGTGACAGCAGTATGTCGTTATTTGTGTGTAAGCAGGATAAACTAACTAGCATTCAAGCTTTAAACCAGTGGTTCTCAACCTTTTTCTTTCCACTCACATGCCACTTTAATTATTTCCCTTTGCCATCGGTGCTCTGTGATTGGTAAGGGATTGCTTAAGGTGGCATGTGAGTGGGAAGGGAGGGTTAAGAACCACTGCTCTGGACCCAATTGTTACTGAAATATTTTGCTTGAGAAAAATTGTCAATGACCCATTTCCTTTGGGTTATGAAACGGTGCACATAATGAGTCCATTAGGTACGATTAAAACAGTGGTTTTCAAACTAATCACAGAGCACTTATGGCATAGGGATTACTTAAAGTGGTATGGAAGTGGAAAGATAAAGGTTGAGAACTACTGCTTTAAGCAATTCTTGAACATGATGACTGCTGGAATGATTCATGATGCCTGTTATTCTAGGTTTAGGAAGGGTAGGGTATTGGATAAGATGCTCAAATCAGCCATGACAGCTTCAACAATTCAATGTCTTTGGCAGCAACTAATTAGGGTAGAGGATACAGGAGACTCTACTATTAATTTGATTTTTTTTTTAATTTAGACATTCAGCATGATAGCAAGCCATTTCGTCCCATGAGCCCATGCCACCCAATTACACCCAAATGACCTACTACAACCCCCAGTCTGTTTTTTTTTTGGAGGGTGGGAGGAAACCGGAGCCCCCGGGTGAAAACCCATGCCGTCACGGAGAGAACGCTCAAACTCCTTACAGACAGCGCGGAGTTCAAACCTTGTCCCCATCGCTGGCGCTGTAACAGCAATGTGCGAACTGCTATGCTATCTGTGCTGCCCTTAACTTAAGAAAAAGATAAGTGAACGCAGTCCCCCATGACCACAAATTGTGCAGTCAAGTATCCCACATTTGGAGATATCGCAGGCACACCTGAAGTGCAATGGGATAGGCTCATCCTGGCAGATCAGCCATCCTGACTACCGGTTCTCCTCTGCCAGTTAAGTATGTATGGTTCAAAGTAACAACTGTACAATAAATTCAATTCTATTGAAATAAATATCTATTTGAAGGCAATGTTAAAATACTGATATCAATACTAAGTACACACTGTGATAATTCTTAGCTCCAAAGTGTAAAATGCTTTGAATATTTATCAGCCATTGATAAACCGTTCACAATCGAGCTCCTCTTTGCTAAATCCAAGTCTACATGTGAAGACCACACTCGATCGCAATAAAGATTTGAAACAACTAATTGCAAATCCAAGCCATTTAGTTTCCCCCTTTTCCTTGCTGTAAGCAGTCAGAGACTGTCTAGAAAACACAACATTGCTTTCAGGCACCTTTCAGACGAGACATTAGGGCTGTCTTCCTGGATATAAAACATCTCGTGATTCCTCTTTGAAGAGGAGCAGGGAACACTTGATTTGCTCTGACAAACATTCATCCATGAAATGGAATTATCTGCCTTTTATTTTGCCGGAAACATCCAGATTGTCTGCTGCAGTTGTCCACACAACAACTTCAAAGACATCCTTTTGGCCCTGAGGAAGAGCTAAAAGCGATTCTGATCCTAATTCTGAAGTGAATCTTTTCATTCCTTTGCTAAACCAATGATATTTCCCACTGTTAATTTTCAACAAATGTGGATGCGAAAAAAAAAATGGAACCAAAGCTCTAAGCATATCCACTGCCAGTATTTCTATAACCGTTGGCTCTCCACCATATCAAACTAAAATTCTGGGCTTTGAAACCTTCCCATTGCTTGAGCCAATTACTGACATCTGTTGGAGAGAATCCTGAGTGAAGATGATAAATCCACCAGTAGTTGGTCATTTCAACCAGGGAAGGCAACTTTTGATCTCAGCTCTTTTCACCAACTCAGTCAAGACCTGAAGATCATCAACATGAAATTCTGCCTGTTTCTTTCCTCTGTGGGAGCTGCCTATCTTGCTGAGTGTTTTTATCAATTTCTGGCTTAGTTCGGATCACCCACTGTTCTATTATTGTATCAGGGAAGATACAAGGAAGAGAAGATTTTTATACAGGTACAAGGATTCAAAAGCTTTAGAAGGATTATGGGCAGTTGGGGTAACTGCAGATAACCACCCTTGGTCAACATGGATGAGTTGGATCAAAGGATCTATTTCTGTGATTAACAGCTTCGTGACCCTACAATTAATCTATTTTTAATTCCAGCTGTATCAGTGTTCGAATTCATTACTCCTATTGCCTCACAATTAATCAGCTAGGTTAATAAAGATGTTTGGTTTCAAATTCAACCATGTGTCATTTTTCTTTCAAACACGATAATAAAAGACAATATTAATCAACTTTGCAGAGCACCTAATGGCACCAGTTTAGAGCTAGAAGTATAATTCAGTGGAAATGTTCTTGCATTAATCCAGTTTAAAGACTATTTAGTTTTCCTCTTCGACGCGATTTGTCAAAGAAACAGAGATCCTGATCAATATTAAGCAACAAATGAAGAGCTATAGTTCAGAAGCAAAATGTTTTGACTTAGAGAGAGCTTTAGTTCAAGGCCGTTACTTAGTGTTGGCTTATGCCCCTGTGTGATAAACTGAGGTGTTTCAATCGAGTAGTGTTGTAAGGATCAGGCACACCAACAACAAACTAAGTGGAACATGATTTAGCTTACATTGAGGAACCCTGCGGGAAAGTAAATGAGGGGTGAAGCACAAAAGTCTGAAGTGAAGACACAGAAACGCTGGAGAAACTCGGCAGGTCTCGTAGGGTCCATCGGAGGTAAAGATATATAACCAACATTTCAGGCCTGAGCCCTTCAAAGCAAATAGGCAAAATGCAAACAAATGAGATTAGTAAACTCCGATGTATCAGCAAATTAGTGTGAATTGATGATTTGTCTAGAACTGAGAAGCCTGCATCACAGCATGGAACAAGTGCATTTTGGTAGCCAGGGACCTCAACAAGCACGATGGTGCTGAGAGAGAGAGAGATGCGCTGACCTCTGAGTTTTTTTGATTGTTCACGAAGCTGTAATGTTAACTGAACTATTTTAGGGTCCTGATATTTAAGGTTTTTAGAAATATATATAGCATTAATTTTAAAAAATGGTGTTTCACCAATGTAGAAATAGCTTTCTTCAGAGGGGAAGATGCCGTGGTTTTGAACTTCTTGCATTTTCTCTTATGTTATTCTGTTGAACCAACTGAAGTATTATTCAAATAAAGCGTACCCTATTTAACTACCTGAAATATAATCAAAATTCTGACTTTGCCACATTAGAACCTGCATCAACCAGCTGATCGAGATGGAGTGAGAGGACAGGGAGGGTGAAAGCAATTCCGTTCATTCAGGCAGTGTGGAAAACTTAGCTTTCCCTTTGATTCAAGACTGCAGTTTTGCTTTAAGGTCACCTTAAAGAGAGTGTGGTGTGCGAAGTGAGACCTGGTCAGTCACCAGAAATCTTGCCTCAGTTTGATCAAGGAATAGTTATTAACCTACGCTGGGCTCTGCTCTTAACATGAAGAGATGGATTGCAAGGGAAAAGAATCTTAATTTATCAGTTAGCTGATAAATTAAGATCAGAATGACCTCTCAAAGTCACCTAGGTATTATACTGCAGAATAAGAAATGGTGATTATTTTGTCATTTATTAACGACCCCTAATCAGGTTTTCTGCACTGCCTCTGCCCTCTGTAAATGCGAGAGGTGGAGGAGGGGGAACAATAGCCTTGCATGAGGCAGAAGCATTTAATAAAGATAGAAGAAACCATACCAAGGCTAACATTTAATACAGTACAGAGTGCTGCAGCATGCCAAACATCTTGTCTTTCTAATGAGAGTGTAATTCATTCAATGGGAACCTTTTGGATAAGAGCTCCAGAATTAACCTTTTTTTTTCCTGGACAATTTTTCTCTCCAAACCCATACCAAACAATTGTAAGGTAATGATTTCTGCTTGTGGTTGTTTGATGCAAATAAAAGGTGACCTGATTTCTCATTTACAGAGGCCACTAGCTTTCAGAATCATCCAATTAGCTGTTAAGTGCCTTGGCACAGAAGAGGTAGAGTAAAGGGTATTTGAGAAATCTAAGCCATTCTGATTTAGTTTAGACTTGACCAGAAGCAATATTAATTCACCAAGACAATGGTATCTTCAAAACAATAATTTTAATTAATTACTGTTAATAATATAAAATCTTCCTTAACTCTACACTTCACTCTAACTTAACCCCACTATGCACAAATGTGAGTGTGTGTGGTGGGGGTTAGGTCCCAAAACCATTACAGTTTAGACACGGATGTAAAAAGAATCCATTTTTAAAGTTCAGTCAGTTTTGTTTTGAAACTCAGGTTCCTTAAATTATTGCTCAAAAGGAATTGTGGAGTAGATGCGAGGACACAGACTTCTCAAAACTCACAAAATTCTTGAAAAGCAGTTTTTGGAGAATTGTTTCTTCATATAAATGATTTCCCTCTCTTGTATGGAAGTTTCAAAACTTGTGTTTTCTTCCACAATGGATTAACAAACCCTGGCAAGGGTTACATGAAGTGGCCATGTGAAAATAGACAGTGAAACATACCTCTTTTCAAAGAGGCAGCTGAAGAGGCTTTTCCGTACCACTGATTTTGTGTATCTCCCATGGTTAGGAGAATACAACACAAACAGTACGTCTCTGACCTCAGATGTTTCTTGGTGCAATATTAAAATGCACTTTTTCTGGAGTGTGGAAATCATGTGACATAACTTCATTGTCTGCTCAGGTCTTTGAAGCAAGAACTTGCTTGCCATCTCTCAATCAACACTACTGCCTTAGGTTCAATGAAGAATCACTTCAGTTTTTATGGCTTTTTATATGGCTTTAGCCAACAATGGAATAGCAGACATTTCAACTTTCAAAAGGGTTTCTGTGTGTAAGGGGCTGTGCTGTCTGCGTCCCTGTCCACCCACAAAATCCCTTTACCAAGAAATCTCTATAATAGCTCAATTCTGTCATGAGACTAGCATGACTTTTTAAGGTCTGATCAGGAAATTATTCCAATCTCAATAGCAGATCAATGCTTGCTGAATTCAATGATAAACCTCTTGATTTATATGTCAGAGCATTCAGAATGCAAGAGATGTGAGGAGCTCATCTTATAACCAGAATGGACACAACTGTGATGAAATAACATCATATGCAGGGCAAGATCACAATTATCCAAAGTCAATTAGAGTGGGTCAGTTCAGTTTGATAATATTACATTGCGTGTGACATATTTGTAACAGTAAATAGTTTATGCCACGTGATTGTTTAACAGTTTATGCCACCCCATTTTAAGGATGGAGTCAATGCTTAATAATATTACATTCGTTTAATGTAGATTTTGTGCCTGAACAGCTTTCCAAAATGAGCCTGGATTCTGATTTTTATTTTATGAACAATTTCCCTGAGTCAAATAGTGGGTCAATTCTTTCTTGTGTTTTTGGATATCAAGTGTTAACTTGTTCCAATGAAAAGACCCATCTTCTTAACACAGTCTTAATGCATATGTTATTGCAAAGCTGCCTCATTCTGTGAGCAGCACAGTTAGCGTGGTGGTAGGTGCAGCCCTACTACGGCGCCAGCAACCCAGGTTTGTATCTGGTGTTGTCTGTAAGGAGTATTTACGTTCTCCCATTCCCCTGCGTGGGTTTCCCCTTTGTTATCTGGTTTCCTCCCACCCTCCAAAGACTTATGGCTGTTGTAAGTTTACTCATTCAGGAGCCTTGCTGTTCAGCATGGGCAACCATGTCTCTCCATCCATCACGGGGTCTCTGACCTTCTGAATTGTAGTCGTTGCCTCCCCTGTTTCTAACCACGATGTTAATCCATCGATCACTTCCATTTTCTGTATATTTCTGCTTCTTTATCCTTCCAGTTGAAGCTAAATGTTCTAATGGATCTCTTGGCATGATGCATTCAAAGAACTTTGATCGCCATTCTCTGATTCTTTTCAGAAATGTACGTTTTGTTTACGTTCTTTGCAGAACTTCTTCCTTTGTCTTCCTGTCCATGTAGGATATGCACAGCATTCTTTTGAGAAACCACATCTCTGTTATAGGTGTGGACGGAAAGGCCTGTTAGCGTGCTCCATATTTAAATTTAAAATTATATTCTCGGTTATAACACGTTACATCCTCCCTGAGTAATTTGGCTGAATAGTGAAATTATATTCCATCTCCATCACTTTCTAGCAACTGTTACTGACACACAAATCATCGTCAGTGAGAAATAAATTTGATAATAGGAGAAAGTCATCATATTTTCATTCAGACCTTTATTTATTATCCAAATGACTCTGATAAATCGACCTTCCCCATCTATAAAGAACAAGACTGACAGCGGTGTAATGGCTATTGATTTCACAATTAGTGATCCATTAGCTCTCTGTTCAAACCTTTTTGGAAAGGACATAATTTCTAGTGACTGTTTCAGCACACATTAGAAGGACAGACGTGTGACCATTTCCCAATTTTCACCGTGCAGATTGGGAGTGGGGAGTTTTGGGGGGCAGGTGGGGGCTAGCAATGACGCTGATATTGTCACACATACCTGGAACAGTTCTGTGAGTGCAGCTAATAACCACTGCTTGTTTAATAAATGTATTACAGGTGCTCCCCTACTTACGATGGCCGACTTACGATTTTATAAAGTTACAATGGTACAATAACGTGACTGTTGCTATTTACTTTCATGGAATATATTAAAGTAAGGTCATCACAAGGATTTTTCAAATAAACATTGATAATTCCTCTAAGGTGAATTCTTTGTAGCCTCCTTGGTCAATCACTTCTTTTAGTTCAGTCAGATGGCTTTCAGGGACTGATACAATGCAATCAGGAGAGAGCGGGGCGATGGGATCAGTGTGAGGACTGATACAACACTGTCGGGAGAGAGCGGGGCGATGGGATCAGTGTGAGGACTGATACAGCACTGTCGGGAGAGAGCGGGGCGATGGAATCAGTGTGAGGACTGATACAGCACTGTCGGGAGAGAGCGGGGCGATGGGATCAGTGTGAGGACTGATACAGCACTGTCGGGAGAGAGCGGGGCGATGGGATCAGTGTGAGGACTGATACAGCACTGTCGGGAGAGAGAGGGGCGATGGGATCAGTGTGAGGACTGATACAGCACTGTCGGGAGAGAGCGGGGCGATGGGATCAGTGTGAGGACTGATACAGCACTGTCAGGAGAGAGCGGGGCGATGGGATCAGTGTGAGGACTGATACAGCACTGTCAGGAGAGAGCGGGGCGATGGGATCAGTGTGAGGACTGATACAGCACTGTCAGGAGAGAGCGGGGCGATGGGATCAGTGTGAGGACTGATACAGCACTGTCGGGAGAGAGCGGGGCGATGGGATCAGTGTGAGGACTGATACAGCACTGTCGGGAGAGAGCGGAGCGATGGGATCAGTGTGAGGACTAATACAGCACTGTTGGGAGAGAGCGGGGCGGTGGGATCAGTGTGAGGACTGATACAGCGCTGTCAGGAGAGAGCGGGGCGGTGGGATCAGTGTGAGGACTGATACAGCACTGTTGGGAGAGAGCGGGGCAGTGGGATCAGTGTGGGGACTGATACAGCGCTGTCAGGAGAGAGTGGGGCAGTGGGATAAGTGTGGGGACTGATACAGCACTGTCGGGAGAGAGCGGGGCGGTGGGATCAGTGTGAGGACTGATACAGCACTGTTGGGAGAGAGCGGGGCAGTGGGATCAGTGTGGGGACTGATACAGCGCTGTCAGGAGAGAACGAGGCAGTGGGATCAATGTGAGGACTGATACAGCACTGTCGGGAGAGAGTGGGGCAGTGGGATAAATGTGGGGACTGATACAGCACTGTCGGGAGAGAGTGGGGCAGTGGGATAAGTGTGGGGACTGATACAGCACTGTCAGGAGAGAGTGGGGCAGTGGGATCAGTGTTAGGAGTGATAAAGGTCTGTGGGAGAGAGTGGGGCAGTCGGATCGGTGTTAGAGTGGGATCAGTGTGGAAACTGATACAGCACTGTAGGTGTTATTCTTTTTCCACATGACTTTTCGATTTATGATAGGTTTACTGGAACATAACCCCATCGTAACTTGAGCAGCACCTGTACTTATTTCTTCTTGCTTGGTCACTCTTCTTAAAGATGCTGAGATGTTGTGATAAAGTTATACAACAGTGATCTTCTCTCCAACGCCTTGTCGAAAAGATAATTCGACTTCACTATGCTTGGCTCGATCACACAGAAAGGGACCAGTTTTCCCAACATCTATCCAGTTGTACATTCCTCTGCAGGAATCATAGTTTCTGAATAATGGGTTACCATATGAAATGCAGTTGATGCCAAATTTCTTCTCTCAGAATGATATGAGTCTCTGGCAGTCCCCACAGAGCTGTGGAGGGGGAGTTATTGAACATACTCAAGGCACAGATCGGCAATCACTTAAATTACGGGATCACGCGGTAGGTGGGGGGTTATGAGCAAGAAAGTAAAATTGAGACCAAAGGCTAAATCAACCGTGATCTTGCTGACTGACAGACCATAAACAAGGGGCCAAACTACCAATAGTTTCCTCCTGTTTCTTGTGCTCTGATGTTCTTGAGAGTTTATGCAGATTCAGATTTATTGTCAGAGTAAATACATCACATCATATACAACCCTGAGATCATTTTTCCTGTTGGTGAGGCAGAATTACCAATTTTTGGCAGTGCAAAATAACGGACTCAGTGTGCACTTGTAAACAAATAAAATAATGCAAACAAAGTGACTGTGCAATGCAGAGGAAAAAAAGCAATAAAGTGCAAATGTCCCTAATTGAGATTAGGTTGTTGGAGAGTCTGATGGTGGAGGGGCAGCAGCTGGTGGTGCGAGTCTTGTAGCACCTAGACCTCTTTCCTGATGATAGCAGCATGAAGAGAGCATGTGCTGGGTGATGTGGATCCTTGACGATTGCTGCTGCTCTCTGACGGCAGTGTTCCCTATAGATGTTCTCCATGGTGGGGAGGGTTTTACCCGTGATGTCCTGGCTGTATCTACCTTTTGCTGGGCTTTTCACTTGGGGGAATTAGTGTTAGGGAACAGGGACTAATTTGTAGTATGTGAACAAGCATTTCCGGATTTAACTACTGCAGGCTACACCTCCGATTCACGGCACCTCAACATCACCAGTGCAGTTGCACCAGCGAACTATTTAATGCATTTAGTGCACTCCAAGAGCTCCTATAACATCAGATGAACCTAAATGGCACCAAATGAAACCATCAAGGCATCTTTTAAAGTAACTGTGCTCATTATTTACAAAGATTGCTGGAAGCCATTGGATAGACTTGGAATTGTAGCATTACCC
Source organism: Narcine bancroftii (assembly GCF_036971445.1). Lineage (NCBI taxonomy): Eukaryota > Metazoa > Chordata > Chondrichthyes > Torpediniformes > Narcinidae > Narcine > Narcine bancroftii. The sequence goes on along the minus strand of NC_091471.1, from coordinate 338,439,658 downwards.
AACTGCAGTGAGCAAAAATCAGCCCATTGGCCTCCACATCGGTCTTCAATAGGCCATCATTGCAATCTGGGGGTTAAAGGAGAGATCGAGAATCGCAAGGTTGCTCTTCTAAATGAACATACTGATCCATTTATGCCAAATTACAGTACAACTCCAATTATCCGAAATCGGATTATCTGAAATCCTCAGTTATCTGAAAAAAAAAATATTTGGACCTAGAAGTGATGTCTGTCCAGCTCCAAAAGATCTTTCAGATAATTAAGGATTTCAGAAAAAATCAAAAATCCTCATCTATCTGAAAAATCTCAAACACAAAATTATGTCATTTTGCTTCCGAAAATTTTTGGATAAATGAGGATATCTGAAACAATCAGAAATCCTCAGTTATTCAAAATTGTTCCGCAGCCGAACTAACACCACAGGGTGAAAATCTTTTTGAATTTTGGAAAAACCTCTGAATAGAATTTTGAGTTTTTGATGTTGGATTTACCTAATTTTGTTCATTTTTTTTGGTGAGAATTAAACATTATTTTATGCCTGAAGAGCTTTCCCTTATTGTTTGTGGTCATTTAAACACTGTTACAAGTGATTTGCTGTTGTTACTGGGCTGTTTTTTAAAAAATGACCGGTTATCCGAAAATATCTTTTATCCGAAATAGGCCCGGTCCTGTCCATTTTGGATAATCGGAGCTGGTTAAGCAAATGCTGAATTCTGGATGCAGAGGTAGAGAAACACGTTTTAGACTTGCCCAGCTCTATGTAAATCCTGAGATTGGGAGTGCTGAGATTGCCTTAGAGCTGGTGTTACATTTACCTGGTGTTGACATTTACCTGCTGAAAGATCTGACCATCCAATTAGACGAGTCCATCTAAAGCAGATGGGTGAACAACATCTGGATGAGCGTGGAGGACCACTTAGCTCATGGATCATTTTAATTGGTCAATGAAGAAAGTGCCTGCTCTGTCCCAATTTCTTTTCAATTATACATTTTGTGGTAAAAATTCCTCAAGTTACTGCCACTGTCTTCTTGTTCAACTTGAACCACAATAGAACAAGAGTTTAACAGAATGTTTCCAATTATCCGAAAACCACTTAAGCAAAATTCTCAGTTACTGAAATTTTGAAAGTTGAAAAAAAGAATTTTCTTAAATTTAAGCATTTATCTTATTTTGTAAACAGTGATCATGTTGTTTATTTGGTAAGAATTAAACATTATTTCATGCTTGAAAAACCTTCCATTTTTTTGTTATTTAACCGCTGATACAAGTGATACAGCTACTGGGCTGCTTAAAGCAATTTCCCAGTTATCCGAAAAATGCGGCAAACCGAAAAACGTCCAGACACAAGCTTTTCAGATATTCAGAAACCGACTGTAGTGCTGGACTGGGTGCAGAGGAGATTCTCCAGGATGTTATCTGGGATGGAGTGTTTCACTTATGAGGAGAGGCTTGGACTGTTCTCCATGGAGCGGAGGGGACATGACTGAGGTGTATAAAATTATGAGGTATGTGGCGGCCGTACAGCTGGACAGGCAGGATCGCCACACCAAGCGGCCTGCACGGAATGGTGTGGGATCCCCTTCTTTGCTCAGGAGAAGCCCGTGTTTGCAGACACCCGTGGGTTGATGGGGCACATTGCTTCCTTGTTGGCATGTTGCCAGAGGGACAATGGCTTTGCAGTGCACCAACTTCACTCCCCTTTATGAAGTGCCCTAACTTCACTCCCCTTTATGAGGTGCACTGACTTCACTCACCTTTGTGAGGCGTGCTGACTTCACTCCTTTTTATGAGGCGCTCTGACATCACTCCACTTTATGAGGCACGTGATTGTTTAAAATAAAAACCAGTTGGTCGTTGACTCTTCTCTGGTAGCCGTGTTTCTTGAGCTCTGCAGTTAGTCCCACTAAAGGAGACTAATTAGTTTAGACTGCAGGAAACCTTTCTTCATAAAGATAAAGCTAGAGGTCACAGGATAAGGGTTAGAGATCAAGAGACAATCTGAGGGGTATCTTTATCACCCAGAGAGTGGTGAGTTCCTGGAAAACACTGCCTGAGAGAGCAGTAGAAGCAGGGTCACTGGTAGTATTTAAGTAGCATCCAGATGAGCACCTGAATCTCCAAGGGGGTATTGGCTAAGTGCTGAAGATGAGATTAATAAAGGATGGGTGCCTAGTGGGCTAAATGTTTCCACCCTATTTGTCTCTATGCCTCGATGACTCAAGTAAATTTGAGATAATATTCTGAATGCCCAGTCAACCAACTTTATTCATAACAATTAACTCAGCATTGTCAAAAACAGGCCAAAGTTCTGGAGGAACTCAGCCGGTCTTTTCAGTATGTATAGGAGACAAAGATATATTGCCGACATTTCAGGCCTGGACCCTTCTTCAAGGAATAAGCAGAATAAGCCAGAAGCAGGAAATCTCAGAATGCAGGCAATGCTGGCCTGGGGCGGAATCCAGACCAACAAAATTGGGTGTGATAAGGGACGAGGTAAGAATTTATCATGTTTGTGCGAAAGGAAATGGGGGAAGAAGGGAAGGGGAAGGTTTAACAAAAGCCAGAGAAGTCGATATTAATGCCATCATGTTGGAGGGCGCCCAGTCGGAAGATGAGGTGTTGTTCCCCCAATTTGTGGGTGGTCTCAATCTGGCAGCGCTTGAGACCATGGACAGATATCTCAGCAAGGGAATGGGATGGAGAATTGAAATGGGTGGCCACTTTAAGATCCATGCTATTGCAGTGGACAGAGCCAAGGTGCTCAAAAAGTGATCTCCCAGTATGCGCCCAGTCTCTCTGTTGTAGAGGAAACCATAGTGGGGGTACCGGATACAGTAGGTGACCCCTGCAGATTCACAAGTGAAATGTGGCTTCGCTTGGAAGGACATTTTGAGGCCCTGAATGGCACTGAGGGAGGAGGTGTGGGCGCGTGGAGCATCTCCTGTGGTCACAGGTCCCGAGCTGACGATTGGTGGGAAGGGAGGAGTGGGCAAAGGATTCACGGAGAGAATGGTCCCTGCGGAAGGTAAAGAGGGGAGGAGAGGGGAATATGTGCTTAATGGGGGGATCACATAGTGTGTGGTGGAAATGGCAGATTAGAATGTGTTGGATGCGGAGGCTGGTGGGGTGGTAGGTGAAGACAAGAGGAATCCTGTCCTTGTTGCGTGTGGGGGCAGAGGGGGCCAGGGCACATGAAGGAATAATGGAGGATATGCAGGTGAGGGCTGAGTTGATGGTGGTAGAGGGAAAGCCACATTGTTTGAAGAAGGAGGACATCTCTGATGATCTGGTATGGATGTCCTCATCCTGGGTGCAGATGCGACGGAGATGGAGAAATTGAGAGAATGGGACAGGGTGGGAAGAGGTGTAGTTGAGGTAGCTGTAGGAGTGGTGGGTTTACAGAAGATGTCTTTTGAGAGACGGAGGGATCAAGGAAAGGGAGATTGTTGCTAGAGATGAACCAAGTGAATTTGAGGTCAGGGTGGAAGTTGGTAGCAAAGTGGATAAAGTCAATGAGCTCATCATGGGTACATGAGGCAGCACCAAAGCAATCATTGATGTAGTGGAGGAAGAGGTGAGGGGCCTTGCCTTTTGTAGGCTTGTAGCATGGATTGCTCCACATAGCCAACAAAAAGGTCAAACATAGCTGGGTCCATGCAGGTACCCATGGCTACCCTTCTTGACTTGGAGGAAGTGGGATGAGTCAAAGGAGAAGTTATTGAGGGTGAGGACAAGTTCTGCCAACCAGAGGAGGGTGATTGTTCAGGAGAACTGGTTGGTTCTATTGTCCAGAAGGAAACAAATGGCTTTTAGGGCTTCAGTATGGGGGATGGAGGTGTATAGGGATTGGATATTCATGGTAAACATGAAGCGATTGAGTTCAGGGAGCTGGAAGTTGAAGTAATGAAGGGCATGTGAAATGTCCCAGATGAATGTAGGGGGGGGGGGTGGGGGAAAAAAACAGAGTTGCGGTAAGCAAAGACCAATTTGGTGGGGCAGGAGCGTAGGGACACGATGGGTCTGCCGGGACAATCGGGTTTGTGGACCTTGGGTAGGAGGTAGAAACGGGCAGTACAGGATTGGGGAACAATGAGGTTGGATGCCGTGCATCTGGAAATGACACGTGATTTGATGAGTTTTGCTGGGGCCATGTTGGAGGGGTAAGTAAGAGGAGGTGTCAGAGAGTTGTTCTCTGGCTTTAGCCAGAGAGACATCAGTGTGCCAGACTACAATAGTGCCATCCTTGTAGGGTGCAAACAGAGCGGAGGGCTAGGCATTCTAAGGGGGTGAGACTGGAATGAATGAACTCAGCATTAGCATTTGGCTAGAAAGTCCAAGTCTTATCACATTCTTGGCACTTTGCAGAGCCTATCGCACTTTATCAATCGTCAGAACTCTCCCCAATTCCTCAAGGTGCAGTCCTACTAGAGTTTTGGGCTCCTTGACCAAGCCCCATTCGATCTGCATTGTACTGGTTTGGACTGGACAATGCTGACCACTAACTCTACAATGACTTAGGCGACAGTGTAGTGCAGTCAAATAGAACCACCAGTGACCTGGGTTCAGTCTTAATCTGGGGTGCGGCTTGTGCGGAGTTTGAATGCTCTCACTGTGACCATGTGGCTTTCCTCTGGATCCCCTAATTTCTTTCCACCTCTCAAAGTTGTGCAGGCCACTGTAAATTGCCCCTAGTGTCATGTGAGGCTGAGTGGTAGAGATTGGGTGGCGAATGGGAAAGTTGATAAGAGTCTGAGGAGATTATAAAATGAATCTAGGATTATTATAAATGAGTGTTTGATGCGCAGAGCAGACTCGATGGGCTGAAAGGCCCATTCCTGTTCTGAATCACTATCTCCCTCAATGATGCTTTAGTCAGTTTTAATCTCAATCGTGGGTATTTCAGTGACTTTCAGGGCGTATTGGTGTCATAGAACATTGGACAATACAGTACAGTACAGGCCCTTCAGCCCTCAATGTTATGCCGACCCACATATTCCTTCCTAAAAAAAAGTATTAAACCCTCCCTACTGCATCACCCTCTATTTTTCTCTCTTAAATGCCCTCAATACTTTAGTCTCCCCCATTATCTCTGGGAAGGCATTCCAGGCACCCACAACTCTCGAGTAAAAAAAAACTTACTCCCCTAAACTTCCCTCCCTTAACTTTGTACATGTGTCTTTTGATGTTTGCTGATCCTACCCTGGGAAACAGGTGCTGCTGCCCTCCCTATATATGCCTCTCATAATCTTGTAGACTTCTATTAAGTCTCCTCTCATTCTTCTTCACCCCAAAGTGAAAAGCCCCAGCTCTGCTAACCTTGCCTCATAAGACTTGTTTCCCAATCCAGGCAAAATCCTGGTAAATCTCCTCTGCCCCCTCTCCATCGCTTCCACATCCTTTCTATAATGAGGTGACCAGAACTGAACACAATACTCTTAGTGTGGTCTCACCAAAGATTTGTAGTGATGCAACATGACCTCTCTACTCCTGAATTCAATCCCTCATTAATGAAGCCAGCATCCCATAGGCATTCTTAACTATCCTATCAACCAGTGTGGTGACCTTGAGGGATGTATGGATTTGAACCCCCAAGGTCCTCCTGTTCATCCAGACTCTTAAGCAACCGACCATTAACCCTATACTCAGCTTTCTGGTTAGTCCTTCCAAAATACATCACCTCACACTTACCCAGATTGAACTCCATCTGCCACCTTTCTGCCCAACTCTGCAGCCTATCTTTATCCTCTTGTAAACTTTGACAACCTTCAGCTCCATCCGCAACTCCTCCAACCTACATGTTGTCCACAAACCTACTGACCCATCCTTCCTCCTCTTTATCGAGGTGATCTATAAAGATCACAAAGAACAGATCCTTACGGCCCCTCTACCAGTCACCGACATCCAGGCAGAATACTTCCCTTCCAGTACTGCTCTCTGCTTTCTTCCTACAAGGCAAGGTTTTATCCCTACAGCTAATTTTCCACTGATCCCGTGTCTCAGGACTTTCTAGATCAGTCTCTTGTGGTGGACCTTGCTAAGATCCATATAGATCACATCTACTGCTCTACCCTCATCAAGTTATTTTGTTACTTCTGTGGCAGTGGACATCTCTCATGGCGAACCAGCCCCCACTTGTATCGCCGCACCAGCGGGGCAGCCACGGGAAGATGGTGCCACCAGGGGTATCTCAGCACCTCGTGGCTTTGGCCACAGCGCATGCGCCTTGAGCGAACATGATGACATTACCGCCAGTGCAGGGTAGAGCTCCCACTGCCTTTAAAGGGAGCGGGTGGAGTTTGAATAAATCAGTTCAACTGAAACCTTTCAGCGTCCTGTGGTGTGTTTCAGAGTTAGTAGCTGCCGCTACACCTCCTCAAAAACTCAATTAGATTCATGAGGCACGGGCCTCCCCTCACAAAGCCATACTGACTACCCTTGAGTAGACTGTACCTCTCCAAATACTCATAGATCCTATCCTTAAGAATCCTCTCCAATAGTTTGCACACCACTGACGTAAGACTCACTGGTCAATAATTCCCAGGATTCTCCCTATGACAAGCGGGCTGTATTTGTCATTCTCCAATCCTCTAGCACCTCCCCTGTGGACAAAGAGGATTCAAAGATCATGCATACTGCCCCATTATTTTCTCCTCATGTTCTTTCAGCTACAGATGTCCACAAGTGAGGAGGAATGAGAATTGTCCACTTGAGTCTATCAAAGAGTAATGTCTGAAGAACACAATTTCAAACCTGGTGAGGTCCTGAGAGAATCTATGCTTCTTATTTCAAGAGACAGGCCTTGAATATTTAGAGTTGAAATGTTGTTGCTTGTACAAATCTCTGGTTAGATTCCATTTCAACACTGCATTCAATTGCATGCACCCGCTCTCAGGAAGGATGCACTGACTTTGGAGAGAGTTCAACTGGAATGACAACAGGGCTTGACTATGTTGCAAAAACATGTAGTAAAAGGTTTAAATGATGGCAAGAAGTTCCATCGACAAGGTTTAGATTTCACTGAATGTCGGAGATTAAAGGATTTTATGAAATCAATAGAGAGAAACTTGCCTCTGAGGTGAGAACCCAGAATGAAGAGGGGGATATTTAAAGGTCAAATTGTGGTGGTACACCACCGGCCTACTGCAGGGGGAAACCTCTGTACCTGCAGGAGTGTAAGGGGGACAGGACAACACCTGGCTGGCTGTCAATCAGTCAACCTAAATGGATCAAGCCCCACCCGATCGGGTGTCAATCACCCTCCGGGATATAATCCTGCGCCGGCCTCCGAAGTCTCACTCAGAGTAACTGCAGCTACAGCCAGCCTGGCTCTGTGGAAGACTTTGTTGATTAAAGCCTGTTGTACAGTCTTTACCTTGTGCGTGTCTGATTCTGGCTAACAACGCATCACACATCTATTCTTCAGCACAGAGAAAGTACAGTCAAAGAAAATCTATTGAGAGCGAATTGTGATTGTTAGACAAAGATTGTCACAGAGCCAAGACTGTTATCAGGAACAAAACACTCAAAGGGTTAAATGTCCTCCAACTGTTCCCATGGTATAATGTTTCTTCCTCTGCATCTGTGTACTGTGAGCAAATCTAATGTTTTTCTTGCATTCTTTCAGCATCCTCTATTTGTTCCACAGTGCTGGCTTGAAGAAGGGCTCAGGCCCAGAGCATCGCTTATATATCTTTATGGATGCTGAGTTCCTCAAGCATTTCTGGGGATGTCATGTCAGGTTGTGGTTCTGCAAGGTCCAGCAGATGGCACCATTGGTGCATTCATGACAAACTTTGAGGTTGAATTTGGACTCAAAAAAAAAGATAGTTATTCACGTTTTTTCATAAAAAGATGATAAATTGTTTTAAGTCAATTTGCAGCAAAGTGCATGAATATGATATTTCCAGAAAGGTATTGGTTTCTTGACAATAAATAATAAAAATAGGATAGAATCAGGGATGAAAGTTTCCCTTTTGACAAACTCATCACTCCAGAATCCAGGGAGCTTCCCCTAACAATGTAAGTGATGCCACATTTGCCTATCCAAAGCCTCAGGTACCCCTTCCAAATGAAACACCAATTTCACTTTGTTCTTAGTGCTGTTTCCACTTTGTTCCATTCTGCAACCCAGTACAATCTGATCTTCCAGTCACATCCCAGGCTGACTCCAATCACTATCCCCCGTCTCCTGAACTTCATTACCAAGGTTCAACAAAAGCCGGACAAACTGTGACCCAAGCTCACAGCCCTCTGCTTAAAGTTTCTCTCCCATCATGATCAACTATTCCAGTCCAGAACTTCTGTGGCCGTCTTTTCAGAAGAAGTTGATATAATATTCTGATTTTCATTTTATGTTCTGTTCTGCCAACTGAGTTTTTTTTTGTTCCTTTATATTTTAATCTCTCTATGTCCTTGCATGCTTATAAGACTAGGATCAGTTGGCGTAGAGGTTCACTCAATGCCTTTACAGCGCAGGTGATCGGGACCGAACCTGGGTTTGAATCCTGCGCTGTCTGTAAGGCATTCTCCTCGTGTCTGCATGGGTTTTCTCCGGGGGCTCCAGTTTCCTCCCATCTCAAAACCTACTGGGGGCATAGGTTAATGGGCATAAATTGGGCAGCACAGACTTGTAGAACCAAATCAACCATCATGTCATTTAATCACGTGCTGATCCATCCTCCCATTCAGCCCCACTGGCTGGTCTTCTCCCCATCTTTTTCTTTGGCTTGGCTTCGCGGACGAAGGTTTATGGAGGGGGTAAATGTCCACGTCAGCTGCAGGCTCGTTTGTGGCTGACAAGTCCGATGCGGGACAGGCAGACACGGTTGCAGCGGTTGTAGGGGAAAATGGGTGGGTTGGGGTTGGGTGTTGGGTTTTTCCTCCTTTGTCTTTTGTCAGTGAGGTGGGCTCTGCGGTCTTCTTCAAAGGAGGTTGCTGCCCGCCGAACTGTGAGGCGCCAAGATGCACGGTTTGAGGCGATATCAGCCCACTGGCGGTGGTCAATGTGGCAGGCACCAAGAGATTTCTTTAGGCAGTCCTTGTACCTCTTCTTTGGTGCATCTCTGTCACGGTGGCCAGTGGAGAGCTCGCAATATAACACGATCTTGGGAAGGCGATGATCCTCCATTCTGGAGACGTGACCTACCCAGCGCAGTTGGATCTTCAGCAGCGTGGATTCAATGCTGTCGGCCTCTGCCATCTCGAGTACTTCGATGTTAGGGATGAAGTCGCTCCAATGAATGTTGAGGATGGAGCGGAGACAACGCTGGTGGAAGCTTTCTAGGAGCTCCCCATAACCATATAACAATTACAGTACGGATACAGGCCATCTCAACCCCCCCTAGTCCGCACCGACTTAAGTGAAACTCCACTAGTCCCACATACCTGCTCCCTGTCCATAACCCTCCAACCCCCTCACATCCATGCACTCGTCCAACCTTCTCTTAAATCTCAAAATTGACCCACCTCCACTCACCCTCCACTCTCTGTGAAGAAGCTTCCTCTTATGTTACTTCTCAAGTTTTGCCCCCTAATCCTTAACTTATGACCCCTTGTTCCAATCGGACCTACCCTCCAGGGGAAGAGCCTATTCACATCCACTCTATTTATCCCCCTCATAATTTTAAATACCTCTATCAAATCCCCCCTCAACCTTCTACGCTCCACTGAATAAAAACCCAGTCTACTCATTTTTCTTTGTATTCTAGATCCTGTGATCCAAGCAACATTTTAGTAGCCTTTAGTGCTCTGGTTAATCAGGAACCTATTAATCTCCACCTTAAATACACCCAATGACCTGGCCTCCACAACCGCCGGTGGCAACTAATTCCACACATATACCATCTTCTGGTTGAAGACATTCCTCTGCATTTCTGTTCTAAGTGGACACCCTTCAATCTTGATGTTCTGCCTTCTTGTCCTAGACTCTCCCACCATGGGAAATGAGTTTCTACATTTATTCTGTCCACAGTTTTCGACATTCAAAAAGTTTCAATGAGATCCCGCCCCCCCTCCCCCATTCTCTTAAATTCCAATGAATACAGGCCAAGAGCAGTCAAACGCTCTTCATATGATAGCCCTTTCATTCCCGGAATCAACCTTGTGAACCTCCGATGAAGCCTCTCCAATATCATCACAATCTTTCTTAAATGAGGAGCCCAAAACTACCCACAATTTTAATCTCTCCAGCACCTTATAAAGCCTCAACATCACATTCCTTCTCTTACATTATTGAAATGAAACCCAGCGTTGCATTTGCCTTTTTCACCGCTGATTCAAGCTATCCTGTGCAAGGAGTCGCAGATCCTTTGCATCTGGGTATTTTCAATTTTCTCCCTATTTTAAAAAAACCTTCTGTTTATTTTTTTCTACCAAAGTGCATGACTGTAAACTTTCCAACAATGTATTTCATTTGCCACTTGTCTGTCCATTTTCCTAATCTGTCCAGATCTTTCTGCCACCTCCCTGTTTCCTCAACACTACCTGCACCTCGACCTACCTTCATATCGTCTGCATTATCTCTCAGTTTGAAATCCTCTTAAATGATACTCATGTATTTGCTTTCACCACTGCCCTGGCAGCTCGTTCCAGGCACCTACTGCTCTTGGGCAAAAAAATTGCCTTGCACATCTTCAATTTTCCCTCTCCGCCTTTCCCAAGTTTCTAAGATTTGACATTCTTTACCCTACAAAAATATATTCTGACTCTCCACCCTTAATAATGCATCTCATTTATAAAGTTTTATCAGCTTACCCCCCAGCTTCCAATGGTCCAGGAAAAGCAAACCAAATTTGTTTTCCCTCTCCCCTTGGCTCATACTCTAATTCTGCCAACTGAGGCAGCATTTCGGATAACTCTCTTCTGCACCCATTCTGGTCAGCTTCCTGTAATGGGCAAGCAGGATTGCAGACAAAAATCTTCTTTCCTCCAAGCTTATTGTCCCTTCCTCTGCCCTTTAAGATGCCCCTGAGCACCTCACCTCCTGTCCTTGAGCAGTCCTTTATTCACCTCCCTTAATCTCTTCTTTCATTGCTCATTCCCACATATTGATTGATAATTTTCCTCTGAAGTGCCCTGAGCATTTTACTCCATGGAACGTTCTCTGTAAGCAGGTCATTTTTATTGCTGTCCTGATGGACCCACTCACGAAAAAGTTTAAATTTCATCAGAATGTCAGGATTTTCTATGTAATCCCATTTATCTAACTACAAACCCCTTGGGAAAGCACTTCCAGATAGGCAATGAGAAATTTGGCCAAACATGATTAAGACCTAAAAAAAATCTTAAAAGGCATCCATAACAATCTTTGGCAATAGTAGGTTACAAACCTGGCCTAGACAAAGCAGCTTCACTTGTCGTGCTCTCAACTCAAGGAGTAAGCAAACTAGATTTGCAAACAAATCTCATGGATATGATGTGAAGTTCAAGCAACATTACATCTGCAATCCATGTCTTCTCAAAAGCTATTTAAATTCCATTCAAATTAGGAAATTATAGTTCTCTACTTCTCCACCATCCTTTTAAGTAGCTCTGCTTTGCAAATGCACATGTTAGCAATTACTGCAACTGTTTTCTACAAGTATTAAATAGTTGTCCAATTCTTAATCTCCTATAAAGTCAATTGCACAGTCTGGTCTACATAGGCACCAGGAGGTGGGGCAAGGTCTGCTGATTTTACTCCTCTACTTTCCTTGGTGTGTCTTTTACAGATGGAAACAATACATCATAAATGATACCAGATATTAACATTTATCCCACTTCTTTGACACCCATCTAGATAGAGGTTGACTTGTTTCTTCTCTGCGTTTTAAAGCTCTGGTGAGGACACTGTGGAAACCACAAGGGTCTTCCGCTGGGGTGGAGAGGGATGTATAGTTTGTGAACATGTATTCTGTTGTTTATAGAAGATATACTACCGTTGCTGTACTTATTGGTGTATGGCCCATGCAAGCCCAAGTTATTGGATATCAGTGGAGAGGACATACTTGCTTGGTCTCTCCATCAGAGGCCAATCAGTCTAACTCATTCATGTCAACCAGCCCTGTTGCCTTCAATTGATCCCAAGAGGCTGGGGTATCTGCTTGTTTACATAACTATTTAAAGGGTTTTAAAAATAGTCATACTGCTACTCAGTAATTCAGTTCAAGGAAGCAGAATAGAAGAGCATGAGGAGAATATTGACCATTCTAGATCCAGGATAATCCACTTTAGAGATTGGGAGCCGGTTATGGCATGAGAATACAAAATAGGCTCACTCTGTTGGGGAAAAAGGGAACCTGAAGGGTCATGGATATAATGCAGAAAATACAATGTAGTGGATACACTGTTGCAGATACAATGTGGTGGATACACTGTTGTAGATACAATGTGGTGGATACACTGTTGTAGATACAATGTAGTGGATACACTGTTGTAGATACAATGTGGTGGATACAGTGTTGTAGATACAATGTGGTGAATACATTGTTGTAGATACATTGTAGTGGATGCACTGTTGCAGATACAATGTAGTGGATAAATTGTTGGAGATACAATGACACTGTTGTAGATACAATGTAGAGAATACATTTGTCAATACAAAGTTGTGGATACAGCATTGCAGATAAAATGTAGTGGATATAGTGTTGTAGAAACAATGTAGTGGAACAATGCGATGGATAGAATGTAATTTACTGGAATTCCTTATACAGTACATCAAAATGTTTACATCCGGTACCGCACGGATGGGAGTCTCTTCAATCTGAGGTGCCTGAAAGCTCACAGCAAGACACAAGAGCAACTTGTCCGTGAACTACTCTTTGCAGACAATGCCGCTTTAGTTGCCCATTCAGAGCCAGCTCTTCAGTGCTTGACGTCCTGTTTTGCAGAAACTGCCAAAATGTTTGGCCTGGAAGTCAGCCTGAAGAAAACTGAGGTCCTCCATCAGCCAGCTCCCCACCATGACTACCAGCCACCCCCCCCCCCACATCTCCATTGGGCACACAAAACTCAAAATGGTCAACCAGTTTACCTATCTCTGCTGCACCATTTCATCGGATGCATGGATAGACAACAGACTCACCAAGGCAAATAGCGCCTTTGGAAGACTACACAAAAGAGTCTGGAAAAACAACCAACTGAAAAACCTCACAAAGATTAGCGTATACAGAGCCGTTGTCATACCCACACTCTGGCTCTGAATCATGGGTCCTCTACCGGCATCACCTACGGCTCCTAGAACACTTCCACCAGCGTTGTCTCTGCTCCAACTCAACATTCATTGGAGCGACTTCATCTCCAACATCGAAGTACTCGAGATGGTGGAGGCCGACAGCATCGAATCCACGCTGCTGAAGATCAAACTGCGCTGGGTAAGTCACGTCTCCAGAATGGAGGACCATCGCCTTCCCAAGATCATGTTATATGGCGAGCTCTCCACTGGCCACAAAGACAGAGGTGCACCAAAGAAGAGGTACAAGGACTGCCTAAAGAAAGCTCTTGGTGCCTGCCACATTGACCACCGCCAGTGGGCTGATATCGCCTCAAACCGTGCATCTTGGTGCCTCACAGTACAGTGGGCAGCAACCTCCTTTGAAGAAGACCGCAGAGCCCACCTCACTGTCAAAAGACAAAGGAGGAAAAACCCAACACGCAACCCCAACCAACCAATTTTCTCTTGCAACCGTGTCTGCCTGTCCCGCATCGGACTTGTCAGCCACAAATGAGCCTGCAGCTGATGTGGACTTTACCCCTCCATAAATCCTCGTCCACAAAGCCAAGCCAAAGAAGAAGACATCAAAATGATAAAAGCATCCTCACCGAGTGTACTGCAGTAGCTCAAGAATTGAACTCATCCCATTATGTGCACTGGTCTTGCACATAATGTCACATTTCATGTTGATCAAAAAGCATAAAGTTTGACTTCTTTGAGATCTGCATTTTTCACATTAGAACTACAGAAGTGGAGGATTATGACAGAAAGATTGTGGACAAGAAATTGAAAAGAGTCAATGGGAAGTCTGTGGCTTACTCTTGCAAGCAGAATTGACATTTTTGGGTGTTGAAGATGGTGTACAGTTTAACCCCAAATATCATGAACCAAGATTCAGAAGTTTAACAAACATTCTATCTTTGGCAGGAATTGCAGGTCATTACATCCTACAAGACAAGACTGAAAACCATAAAAGGCTGTGTTGCTTCACTACCTGATGAAATGAACACCTTCCTGTGGAAAAGGAGAACTCAACAGAATAAATGAGAATCCCTGCAGAATCTGATGAGTGTGTGATATTGATCTCTGAGGCCAATGTCAAAACATCCTTCAAGAGGGTGAACCCTTGCAATTATCAGGTTCTGGTGGGGTACTGAGAATCTATACCAACTAACTGGCTGGAGTGTTCACAGGCATTTTCAGTCTCTCATTACTGCAATCGGAAGTTTCCATCTACTTCAAAACGGGTTCAATCAGACCAGTGACAAGAAGAACAGGGTGAGTGCCTCAATGATTATCGCCCAGAAACCTTCACATTTGCTATGATGAAATGTTTGACAGGTTGGTCGTGGCTACAATGAGCTCATATCTAAGTGAAGGTCCAGACCCATTTCAATTTGCCTACCAACACAATCGCTCCCCAGCAGATGCAATCTCACAGGCTCTCCACTCAGCCCTGGACCTTCTAGACAATAGCAATGCATACATCAGACTACTCGTCATCGACTACAGCTCAGCTTGTAGCACCATCATCTTCTCAGAACTGGTCAACAAGCACCAAAACCTGGGATTCTGCACCCTGGTCTGCAACTGGCTCCTTGATTTCTGCATTGGAAGACCTCAGTCAGTTCGAGTCATAAAAAAAATCTCCTCCTCACTTCATGAATGTCTGCTTAGCCAATTGCTCTAGTCTCTTTTCACCCATGACTGTGTGGTGTAGCACAATTTGAATACCATCCACAAATTTGCCCATGACACTACAGTCATCAGCAGAATCACAGAGAGCAATTAGAAATCTTACAGGAGGGATATAGTTGAGTAGTGTCACAAAAATAACCTTGCACCTAATGTTAGCAAAAGATAAAGGAGCTGATTGTGGATTCAGAAGGTGGAATTCAGGAGAACACAGACCAGTCCTGATCTAGAGGCCAGCAATGGAAAGGGTTAAGAACTTCAAAGTCCTGGGTGTCACCATCTCTGACGATCTGTCCTCTATGTTGATGCACTCACAAAGAAAGCTTGCCGGTGGCTATATTTCATGTGGAGTTTGATGAGATGTGGTATGTAAACAAAGACTCTTGCAAATTTCTACAAGTGTACCGTGAAGAGCATTCTGACTGGATGCATCAATGTCTGGTATGGAGGTATCAATGCACAGGACGGGAAAAGAATGCTGTGAACTTGGCCAGTGCCATCATAGGCATCGGTCTTCACTCTATCGAGGACATCTACAAGAGGTGGTATCTTAAGAAAGCATCCTCTATCCTCAAGGACCCTCACCATCCACGCCATGCCCTCTTCTCATCAGGGAGGAGGTTCAGGATCCTGAAGGCAAATGCCCAATGGTACAAAAAAAGCTTCCTCCCCTCCGCCATCAGATTCCTGAACGGACAATGAACCACGAACACTATCTCGCTTATTTATTTTTTAAATGTATAACAATATTTGCACCTGTGATGCTGTTGTAAAACAACAAATTTCATGACATGTTCATGACAATAAATTCTGATTCAATGTTTCTCAGACCTCTTGATACATTGAGATTGATAGAGGTGGAGAGTTGCAGAGAGAATGGCGACATTTTTATTTGACCTCTATTGCAGATCTTAACATTTCACTGTAATAGTCAAAAGGGTAATAAAATTAAGGCATAATCACGAGGAGTTGAGGTCAAAAGATGACAGAAATCACAACACTGTTTACAAATTTGCTAACGATAGTGGACTATATAAAAAGGCATACTATATCAACACACAGGAGCGAGGCTGAATGCTGTTCTAAGACAATCTCTCACTCAATGTCACCAAAACCAAGGAACTGAAAGCCAGAGGAGTACAATCCAGTGATCATTGGGGGGAAACAGAGGTGGAGAAGGTAAGTAAATGAGAATTCCTGGGAGTCATGATCTCAGAGGATCTTTCGTGGACCCAATGTACTAATGGCATCGTGAGTAAAGTACGTCAGCGCCTTTACTTCCTTAGGAGTTTGTGGAGGTTCGGTATGACATTGGGATCCTTGGCAAACTTATACAGAGGAGTGGTGGAAATTGTGCTGCCTGGCTGCATCACAGCCCAGTATGAGTGCAGCAATACCTCTGTGGAAAGCCCTGCAAAAGGTGGTGGACACAGTCCAGTAGATCACAGGCAAAGCTCTCTCCACCATCAAGGTAATGTACATGAATAGGGCAGTTGGAGAGCAGCAATAATCATCGAAGATTCACACCACTCAGGATATGCTCTGTTCTCGCTGCTGCCATCAGAAAAGTGGAAGAGGTGCCACCAGACTCGTACCACCCGGTTCAGGAACTGTTGGTACCACCCCACCATCAGACTCCTAAACAAAATACCTAATTGGAGACTCATTTAAATATTCTTACTTTGCAAATTATTTATTACTAAATTTTTATTTTGAAATGTATTGCACAGTCGGATTGTTTACATTTCTCTTTTTATATACGTATATGCTTTTTTTTCTTGAGTACAGTTTACAGGTACTGAAAGTTTGCCCAGCTTGTAGGAAAAAGAATCCCAGGGTTGTATGTGATGTCATTCTGACAACAAATCTGAACATTTATGGATCCTCCATGTTGATGCAATCACAAAGAAGGCTACACTTTATAAGGTGTTTGAGGAGATTCTTCATGCCACTGAAGACTCTTGTAAACTTCTACAGGTGGACTGGGGAGAGCATTCTGGCTGGTTGCATCACTGCCTGGTATGGAAGAGCCAACTCTCAAGAAAAAAATAAACTCCAGAGGGTTGTTAACTCGGCCCGCAACATCACAAGCACTAGGCATCACTCCATCTAGATGAGACGGTGTCTTAAAAAAGCAGCCTCTATCCTCAAAGACCCCCACCACCCAGGCCATTCCCTCTTCACTCTGCTACCATCGAGGAAAAAGGTACAGGAGCCTGAAGACGAGCACTCAGCGGCACAGGGACAGCTTCTTCCCCGCTGCCATCAGATTCCTGAATGATCAATGAACCAAAGACACTCCCTTACTTTTTGAGGGCTATCATTCACCGCAAAACACTGAATTTCATAACTTGTTCGTGACAATAAATTGTGATTCTGACTTTGAAATTTCAACTTCAACTCGAGACCAATGAGAGGCAGCAGATGTTGGAATCTAGAGCAAAAACAATCTGCCGAAGGAACTCAACAGGCTGAGTTGGACTTGATGACGGGTTCTGCCTGAAAAGTTGGCAATTCTTTTTCCCCAACTGATGCTACTTGACCTGCTGTGTTCCTCCAGCAATGTGTTTACAAGATGGCTGATGAAATTGACTCTGACCGGTGGCACCACAAATCTTATCAAATGTAGGAGAAATGAATTCTGAAAAACACACCCCAAGTTTGCCAAAATATCTTTTTGCAACTAGATCAGGACTAGCCTTAGATGTGGAATTATTCGAGCCAAAGGTTAAAACGATCTACAAATCTCCATAGTGTGGGTCATTAACTATTAACCCAAATTCATTTTGAACACATTTGCACTTCTGTGTAAAACAAATTTAATTTCCAACTCATGGCTTCTCTCTGGATTGAGTTGGCCGCCAAAACACATATTTAACCAGCCGAGTTATAAAAACAAATAATTGGAGATTGCCTGATGTTTGAGTTGGGTTTATTAAGTGTTATACTTGGATTGAGAATTTTATGCAATGGGAATGGTAGTTAAGAAAACTGGAGTCCTTAGTTTGGATCTGGATTAAGCTTTTATCACATGTCTATTCTCTTGAGGCTGACAGAGCGCTGCCAGCACCATCACTAAGTTCAATCAACACTCATTGTTTTGTATCATACTCCAACTCAATCTTTCCAAAGTGTGATTGCCAGCCAACATATTCAGCCCTTTTCCCTGGCTCTCAAACAATGGAACTTTCTTTTCCATCAACAACCTGTGCACTTTCAATACACGGACTCACATTGTCCCTGCTAATCCTTTCAGTTTTGATGGCATTCGGCCCCAATGTGTTTGATCGCTAATTTCTACATCTTCCCTGCTGAATGGGAACACAATAGAACACAATATGATAAGTTTCCTACACCTCCAGATGAACTTTGAAATCATGCTCCTTAGCCATTATTAAATTTATAAATGTAGACATACAGCACAGTGACAGGCCTTTTTGCCCTATGGACCTGTGCTGACCAATTACATCCCCCCCCCCCCCAGTTCGTTTTGAATGATGCGAGGAAACCGGAGCCCCCGGGGAAAACCCACACAATGTACAAACTCCTTACAGTCAGCGCGGGATTCAAACCCTGGTCTCGTTCGCTAGTCCTGCAACAGTGTTGTGCTAACCGCTATGTTAACCATGCCGCTCCTATTGTTGACCTCATTTCATGACTCAGTGTTTTGGAGCGTAAATCATAACATTCAAAAATACATTTATCCATCATTCAGCTACAACCATCAGATTCCTTGTGCCCGAAGATCTTCTTGAATCTATTGCTTGGATCATTTATCTCCCCAGGCCACAAGCACCTAATATTCCCAAGTGGTTTCCCATCCAAACACTGAGCAAGCCTGCATATGCTTAGCAAAGGTACATGTGTCAAGAATACTGATCAACTCCTCCCTGCCAGCAAAAAAAGAGGTGTTATCTGATCATTATTGCTTTGCAATGTGGCCTTGCTGGCAAGGTCAGTGTCTATTGTCAATCACGAATTGTAATTTGGGAATGTGGTGATAAGACATCTTCTTGAAACCTCATTAAAACTGTACAGTACCTACAGCCCGTTTCACACTGCCGATTACATCTGAGTTAACCTGCCAATATCGCGGGTCCAATGTGAAAATGACATAACCAGGCAGGGCGAGAGGACTTCAACCGGACTCTGTCCGATCCCGGCTGAGTTAACTCATCAATCGCCCTCTGGCACAGCCTGCTCTCGCAATTGTCACTAAAGGGGTTTACAGTGAGTTGGGTGTTTTATGTCCTAATCCAGAGACACAAATCGAGGTTTGCACTGGACTCCAAGAGGTGCCGTCTCTCTAGATGGAAATTCAAGCCTTGCCGGTTCTCTCAAACATTTATGCAATTAAATCATTTTGAAGGTGACCAAGAGTTAACTCAGGATTATATTTATAGTTCAATCAGCCTTATAAATGTAATTAATACGATTGTATGATATTTGTGGGAGCTGATGGTGCTTGGTCTCTTACAATGGAGGATGAATACACTTTAAAGGTACATCTTCCCTGCTGAATGGGCTTCAGACCAGAGTAAAGCATGATATCAATGCACTTTTAACTTGAAATTGGCTCATGGATTTTACAGCAATCTATATTTCAAAAATACTGAAACAAAATGCGATGGCCTTTCTTCGATCCAGATCCATCGGGCCTGGTTGGTTTACACAACACTTTGGTAGTTTTCACCGAGATAGGTTACAAAACGAACAAGATAGGTTCGCTCCTTCAGTTCTGATAGATAAGCAGGATGAATCACCTCAGGTTCAGTTCAGACTGTGTCCTCAGCAAATGGTCCCATCACTCACAGCCAACTATAATAATTCTTCATAGCATTCATCCTCATTATCTGCACGCATCTTCTTTGAATATTGATTGAACTTATCAATCTGTATTCCAGCAGTGCTATCAATTATTATCCCCCCGTGAGTAGAATGAAGATGAATGGGGGAAAATGATGCAGACGGATACACTAATTTCATTTTCACCATATTACACTATACAAATGTCTCTCTCTTAATGTTGACTCACCCATGATTTGTGAGTTGACCTATCAAGATAATGTGCACATCTAACCATGCTATCACACTTTGGCCAATAACAGTGAAATTATTGAATAGCTACAACATGCTTTCTTGTGCTACTTGATTCAACCACCAGAAAAGTGGTCCTTCATGCTGAAACGACAAATTAATTAAAATTTCAAGTCACATGAATAATTAAAGCCAGGGGTGCAGTGCTGCCGGAGCTCACCGGCGCGCCGCTCCAGGACTTCAGGGGGCCACTCTGGCACCTCATGGGGTGGCTCCGCCGCCACCTTGTGGCTGTTACTGGTGAGCTCCGGCAACTAAAAAAATTAGCACTGGACCCCTGATTTACAATTAGTTATACAAAGATCCAGCAGATCTACACTTCAGATCTGAATGACTATTTCATTTACATGAATATACTTTGTGCAGAGAATTTCAGTGGAATTGTTGGTCCTTTCATCTTCTCTGAGCTGCCAGTAGATTAAACAACAGCTACCAATGTTGTCATAGGTTTATAACATTTCTTTTATAGTTCAGCTGCTTTGCATACATCAATGTGCACATGCATGTGTGCAATGCACTCATATGTACTCATGTCATGCACACACATGCATACAAGGACACAAGCACACACACATGAGCACATAACTCCATGTGTGTACATATGCATGCAAACACATACCACATGTACTAACATGCAAACACACACACACACACACACACACACACACACACACACACACACACACACACACACACACACACACACACACACACACACACACACACACACACAGTCATAAGTGCAAACGAATGCTCCCATAGGGAGGTTGGGATTAGACCTTGACTCAGTGACATGGAAGGAAGGGCTGATGTTATTTCCAAGTGCATTCTGGAGAAGAAGTTGGAGGTGGTGAAATTTAAGTGCGCCTGTTAATCTTGCTCTTGCAGTTTATAAAGGTCATGTGTTTGGCCGGTGTTGCAGAAGATTGCACATTGCAGTTATTGGAATTTTATAATCTTTTTTCTTTCAATTTAATATCATTCCTGATTTTATTTTTTGATTTGCTATGGGAGAATTAAATTTCCTATAAAATCAATTGAATGGTAAAGTATGAAATATTTTTAAAATATCTGCCTCCACTAATCTAATCTTTAATCTAACTTTCCAATCTAATTTAGTCCAAGTTCCTTCTAATCCTTACATCTTTGCCATTATTTATTTAGATTTCTTTCAGATAACTTTGTCAGTCTCAACCTGAATGTAAAAATCCATCACTCTTACCCAAATGATTATATACTGTGTGTAGATAAAAGCCTCTCACATGACTGCTTTTATTGGCTTTCAACAGAGGGTACAGTTCACAAGTAGGCTTCAGAGAGGATCTGGGTTTCGGCAGGAAACCAGGGTTATGTATGGGTAAAGAGGGGTGGAGCCAGGAGGTGGGGCCAATCATCAACACAGCACTCTCCCAGTGAATCCCAGTTCATTGCCCTGTGATCTTAGTAATTAATCCTGATTCTTTATACATGAACAGATCCAAAATTTGCAGAAATGGTTTTGAATGAATTTCACAAACTTGTCTCAACCCTTTTTTTGCAATATATAAAAGATAACTTTTCCATGATTATTCCATTATGTTTGTTGCAATTCCCACTATTTATCAGGTGACACTCACTCTGTGCAACTATAGCACTATTAGGCTACTTCCTCCAGCGCTCGGCTCTGTTAGATTCCATGGTAAGGTAGAACCCCCGGTATCCAGCATCTACAGGGATTGGTAGAAGCCGGATAAGTGAAATTTCCAGTTGCTGTAGACTGTGTGATTGGCAAAATAACCACTAGGGGCACCAATTTTAAACTTTCATATTTTTACCCATTTATTTTCCATGCTTGTTTTTTTTTGCCAGTTGCTTCAGACTGCCAGTCGCTTGAATTCCAGATAAAGGGGATTTTACTGTATGTCTATGTTTCCAGAAATGAAAGTGATTAACAATTCAGCATTAAAAAATATATAATTGAAGAGCAACAATGAAGAGTTAAAAGGAAGGAAAGTGCATTGATAAAGTAAATTAAAGGGAAATTTATATCATGCAGTTAACAGTGGGAATATATTCTTGAAAAATAATCACGGAGCTGCTTGTTGTGGTGGTTTCCCCCAGACAAATAAATGTTGATTGAAAGGGTCTTGCATCGCCATAATATTCATCAAGTGGAAAATAATCAGCAGGTCATTGCAAAATTAAATGAGACCATCAGGAAGGTTGACCTCTGGTTATATTTAAAAAGAGAAGTCATTGTGAGCAGAATCTGAAAAACAAAACAGGACTCTGATAAATCTTGCCAAGTTGTTCTACAATGGTGGAGTGAACAGAGTTGGTGTTTGACGCAGTAATTTTCAGCTCTCTGCTGGGTTTGGTGGTTCATTCCGTTATTGAAAAATATTAGAGTCAGTTTCAGTCCATCTATCACCTTCTTTAAACATGTTCTTTATATTTAACATCATGCAGATTCAGAACAAAACTGTGTTATTAACAACAACTTGGAGAGAATGAATAATGAATAGAAAACCTTCAGCAGGTAAATGTTGTGGAACAGTGAACCCCAACTCCCCCCCCCCCACACACACACACACACACACACACACACACACACACACACACACACACACACACACACACACACACACACACACACACACACACACACACACACACACACACAATGTGAGTGCAGGAGTCAAATTGTAAAGGTTTTAATTGGAACGAATTGCATGAAACAGAACATTGTTTTCCTATTAGGAAATGTTCCTTTCACTCTTTTCATCTTGTTGTTTTGACTTTTCCTAACCTCTCTCTCTCTTTTTACCAGGGAAAATATAAGATGACTGGTTATTTGTCATCCACAGTCATGAGAAAATAATGTGGCTTCACTGGAATGGTGGGTGTCATCACAATTCAAGATCTTTTACTATTTATTCTACAGATTTGCGCTTTGGCATTGAATCAAATATTACTGGATTCCATAAAGAAGTTAAGAATGACTTAGACCAGGTAAAGTAAGCACAGTGATTTTGCTTTGAGTGCATTAGATGGGTTTTTAATATCATTCGACATCACTATGGCCACACTTACTGTTTTTTTTGTGCTCTTTTCTCACTTCCATCTCTTTTGATCAGAATTCTAAAACTGCTGTGTTGAGAGTTGGATCAGCAGCCAGGGACTTTGGATTATATTTCATATTTGTAGTGGATACGATCGAGAAAAACCAAATACAGGATCAGAAAGAGGAAAGGTTTGGAGCAATGCTGAGAGTTTTAGAGCCGTGCTGTGAGTCTGACTTGAGAATGAGTCCAGGGCGAGAGTGTTGATCTGGAGCAAAGCTTCCTTGCCATTAGGATTTTGGTGTAAAGAAAAAGACAAATTTCTACCAGCAACCAAACTTCTCAAGTTATGAAATCAAAGGCTGCTGTGAGATCAAAAAAGAGTGAAACACAAAAGTCTGCAGATGCGGTGATTGTAGTAAAAACACAGAAATGTTAGGGGAACAGGTGGTCTTGCAGCATCCATAGGAGTTAAAGGTATATTGCTGATGGGCTCCCATTGTAGTCTCCTCAACATCAGAGGGTGTGGATCCATACTGGGAGATTGCTTTGTTGGGCATCTCAGTTCAGTGTGCTGCAATAGTGTGGACCTCCCATTGACCCAGCATTTCAATTCTCCATCCCATTCCCTTACTGACATAACTGTCCGTCTCGTGCACTGTCAGACTGAGGCCAGCCACAGATTGACGAACTTCTCATATTCTGCTGGGCACCCTCCAACTGGATGGCATTAACATCAACTTCTTACATTTCTGTTAAACCCCCACTCCCTTTCTCCAAATCTTTCACTTTTTCACCTTTCCTCTCTCTCTCTCTCTCTCTTCCCTATTTCCCTCTGTTTCCTTTCACAGAGCCAAAAAGAATCCCCCTCCCGCAATCAGTTCTCACCTTTCCTCTCTCCTGCTCTCTTTTCATATCCAGTTAATGCCATTTGTTGGTCTGGACTCCTCCCCCTCCTTTTTCCCTTTCCCCCAGCCTTTTAATACAGACACTTGTGGTTTTTTTTTAATCACACCTTGAGGAATGGTTCAGGTCCCAATCATTGGTAATACATCTTTACCTCCTATGGATGCTACAAGACCAGCTGAGCTCCTCCAGCATTTCTGTGGGTTCTTTTCCATTTAAAAAAAAATTAATCTAATTTATCCCCTCCCTCTAATCACCTTATATGTTTGTAATGAAGAAAAAAATCAATAATGATGTGGAATCACTGGCGACCCCTGGAGAACAGACAAAGAATTACTGGAACATATAGTAAATATTGATTCTTCCAATTATAAAATAAACTCTAAGAATTGGCCCCATAAACTTTCTATCTTTAATATTGATTTACTCTGAACTTCAATAGGACATTACATCTTAAAGCCACTGTGTATGAGAAGGGGATGAATCTCCTTCCCTTTTCAATAAAATAGCTCGTCTAGCTATCAATATAGTAAAAAGCTAAAACTCTGTCCTGAGATGCCAATAAAGGTTTATTTGAGTCATAAGGAGAAACCAAGAGACCAATTAACAGGCAGGGCTCCAAATGAATCTTGAAAATTGTTGATAGAATTTGAAAAATCTCTTTCCAAAATCTCCCTAATTCTTCTTCTACCATCTTTGTCGGGTACAGGTTTGAAGGAATGGCATAAAGGTATTCAAAGTTTCAAGGATCTTTTTACTTGTAATAATTTTGCCTCTTTCGAACAATTATCAGCCGAATTTAATTTTTCCAACAGGCACTTTTTTAGATATTTACAAATTAGACATTTTGTTCAGTCCAAGCTTTCTGATTTTCTGCAAATTCCTAACATTAAGACTTTTGATCTGTTTTTTAATGTACAATTTTATTTTCATGGGGGATTAATAGCATGTATTTATAATAATTTACTGGACAAATTCAATTCCAATGGCTGGGATCAAAAGAGAACATAACATTTTCCGATGAAGATCAGTTCTCTACTCTCAGCTTGATTAATGATGCCTCATTTTACAATTTAATGTGGTACACAGAACTCGTATGTCCAAACAAATTATCCCGTTTCTATGAAGATATTGATCCTTTTAATGAGAAATGTAAAATTTGTGAAGCCTCTCTGATTCATATTTTTTTGGAATGCCCAAACTTAGATAGATTTTGGAAAGAGATTGTTTAAACTCTATGTTTTCACTTGTGAAATCAAAAAAAGACGGACCATGTTGGATGACGTTGACTTCTCAGAATTGTCATGTAAAAAAAAGTCTTATTCATGCCTTAGAATGGACTGAATCCTCCCTGTGTTTCAAGAAGCAGATCTTTTACTACTGGACATCTTCATTTGGAAAGAACCCTGGTGAACATTTCCCAATGGAAACTTTCTGGATTCAGTTGGATTCATCTTCCATCTTGTTGATGGTCATGGTCACAATTGCAAGATGCCTGATGTCCACTGGCATATCTTCCCATCCTAGATTTGGGAGATAGTATTATGAATTTGTGACTGAAGCTGCTCACCATTGATCTTCTGCTCCAGCGGCTTTGCTATTTTCCATTTCCAGCTTCTTAGTGGTGTGCAGGCGATGGTGAAGCCAAACTGGATAGTTGGCTGTGGGGTGGAACTGAGAGTACTCACATCAGGGACAGAGTTGTGGTTAAGGGCTTTTTCATTGTGTTTCTTCAAACAAGTATTGATCACCTCTTTGTCACTGATAAGTTCCCCTCTATTCTCAGTCGCCAGCATGGAGGGTCCTTGGGAGTTTGTGCCTTAGTTAGCCCTGATGGTGCTGAAGAGTTGGCAAAAACCATGATTATCCTGTTCTCCTCTGTTCTTTCCTCCCACTCTTTGCAATCAAGTTCACCGGTTTTCAATTAGACTTTAGTTTACATTTTGTCTTTGTTCTTAAGGCATGATGGAGTTTCCAATCCATGAACACCATACATTTACAGTTAGCTGTTTCTCAGATGCCCTGGATAGTCTCATCATCCATTCTAGAGCTGCATATAATGACAATTGCAGATGTTGAAAATCTGAAATCAAAGCACAACAAGTTGGAAAGGCTCAGCTGGTCAGGCAGCATCTGTGGAGAAAGAAATATTTGAAGTCAGTAAAATATTAAATCTCAACCTTGTGAGACCTGTCTTTGGGGAACTATTTCCCAGCTGAGATTGCTGTTTACAGGAACTAAATGAACAGTGGCACATTACATCCGAAGTGAAGCTTCACGGCTCAAACTGAGCTGGTATTGTGTTCCCTTTTTAAACCAATCATTCTCCAGAGATTGGAGAATGACAATCGCAAGCAGAAGCTGCAAGAAAAAAGAACACCTACTGAGTCACGAGCTTCTCTCCACATACTTAGTTCAATGAGAATCAATCCAGGACAAATGCAGCAACATCCCGGCGTGTGCACTGTACATCTCATGCAGATTTAGCATGGAATTTTCCAAACATTCATCTGTGCTTCTGATCGCACCAGTTATATTCGAGATACCTTTATTGTCATGTAATAGTGCAAACGTGATATTATGCAAAAACGCCTTCTCCTGCCACTAAGGCAGGCATAGAGTTGTCATTAGTGATGCCTGCTGCCCCTTACAGTATGAGAGAAAGAGAAGCAAATGAGA
This sequence comes from Narcine bancroftii, assembly GCF_036971445.1. Lineage (NCBI taxonomy): Eukaryota > Metazoa > Chordata > Chondrichthyes > Torpediniformes > Narcinidae > Narcine > Narcine bancroftii. Next base: position 338,413,051 of record NC_091471.1, on the reverse strand, counting down.
ATCCCTTCAGATTCATTGGGTGTCTGTGGATGTGCCTCCAGTGCTTCCACAGCCTCTGCAGCTGCAAGGACTCCTATCCAATCCATTTGCAATTCGAGCTCCAGATCCAACCTCCAACATGATCAGAAAGCCTCCGGCGCCCGATCCCCGTCGACAGCTCATCACGCCCTCAGCACCCTCTCGAATCCCAGTTCTGACACGGTTCCGATGTGTCCATCTGCAGCAGCCCACAGTGAGGGTCCCCCGACCACATTGCCCACACCCTGCATGGGTCCCTCAGCCGCCGAGCTCCTCGCTGATCCACCACCGTGGTCACTGTCCTGTAGGGTCATCTCCTCTACTTCCACTTCTTAACACAGAGTGGTTTTTTTCCCCACCCGTTTCCGGTGACCTCCACTAGTCCGCTGCTCTCCGGAGTCTGCAACCCTCCAGAGTCGCACAAGCACCGCCATCTTTAGTTGAAAAACACTGTCAATACTCAGTATATGAGTGATTTCATGTGGTTTGAATTCCATCCAACATTAGATTGAGATAACAGCATTAAATGGTTTATTGGAGATCTTTTTAATTAATACTTGGATGGAATTGCCATGCCATTTCATAGAAGGGCAACAAATTACATTTTGCTTTTGTAACCAGTTTAGCAGCTTAGTCATAAAATTTGGTGTATTGCCAAGCACAGTCAGAGTAATGGGATCACTGTCAAAGTCCTTGGATTCTCCTCTCCTTCTTACTCAATTTCTAAAGCCAGTAACCATCCTGCTGTGGTGATGGACTGATATGCTCTCGGTATATATTCTACAGACTACCTTTCTAATTGATATGTTGTTAGGTTAATCAACTACCTTGTGTAACTGCTGGTGGAGGTAGCTGGCAAAACAATTGGGAGAACAGATGTGAGAAAATAGATAACAGGAAAATAAGTGGATGTAAAAAGTATTGGCCCAACAGGGCATCACAGATTTTCAATGTGTAATACTTGCAGGCTCTTAAGTAATTGATAAAGGAAGTGCTATCAGTAAATCAGTCCTTATTAATGGCAGTAGCTGTTAAGAGAACACCAATATCTGGTCCAACAATTTTTCAAGTTCAAGGTCAAGTTTCAAGTTGACGTTTATCGTTATATGCACCGAGGTACAATGGAAAGGTTTAATTTGCATGCCACAGAGAAAGTTTGTCCATATATGAGTACAGCATAATAAAACACAAAACAGAGAGTAGAGTTAGAATGAGAATCAGTTCAAATGCAGCAAGATCAATGTCATTTTTACCAATGAGACGTCCCTTCAGTAGTCTGACAGTAGTGGGAAAGAAACTGTCCTTAAATCTGGTGGTGCTTGAACCTGTGAGAAAGTACTTTCTTCTCTTTCCCAATTCTGACAAGGGTTCTCCACCTGAAATGTTAGCTGTGTTTTGCTCTCCACGGACGCTGCTTGATCAGCTGAGTGTTTCCAGCATTTTCTCTTTTGTGCACTTTCTTCTAAAGGTCTGTATATTCAATAGATTTTCATCAGTGAAACCCTTAGGCCAGTGGTCCTCAACCCTTTTCCTTTCCACTCACATACCACTTTAAGTTTCCTTAGGCTATAGGTGCTCTGAGGGATTGCTTAAGGTGGTATGTGGGTGGAAAACAAGTTTGAAAACCATTATTTTAATCGTACCTAATTGACTCGTTATGTGCATGGTTTCAGAACTCCAAAGGAAATGGGCCAATGACAATTTTTCTCAAGCAAAATAGTTCAGTAACAACAGTGGTTCCCAACCTTCCCTTCCCACCTTAAGCAATCCCTTACTAATCACAGAGCACCGATGGAATAGGGATTGCTTAAAGTGGCATGTGAGTGGAAAGAAAAAGTCTGAGAACCACTGCCGTAGGCACAAGAGTTTTGCAGGCTACAGCACCAACCAATTAGAGCGCCATCCTAATCCTATGCTTCAGTTGTGTGTCCGTGGGAGTCATCTACTGCATCCGATCCTCCAATTGTGCTCTACTCTACATAGGAGAGACTGGGAGATCGCTTCTCCGAGCACCATCACTCTGTCCAGATCAATGACAGGGATCTCCCAGTGGCCACCCATTTCAATTCTGTGCCCCACTCTCATGCCAACACGTCTATCCATGGCATCATGTACTGTCAAACCAAGACCACCTGGAAATTGAAGGAGTAACAGTGAAATTTTCATCTGGGCACTTTCTAACCTGATGGCATCAACATCAACTTCTCCAGTTTCTGCTAACCCACTCCCAGTCCTTCCTCCCTTCCCATTTCCTCTATCTTCAGCTCTCCACCCCATTCTCTCCCCTCCATTCACAGAGCCATTCCCCCTCTGCCTGCTTGCTGGTGTGCCCTCCCTCCCTTATCCACCTATTACCTCCTGCCTGTGGGACTGTGCTCCTCCCCCTGCCTCTCACCCCCCTCCCCATTTTATTTGGGTGCCTGCCAACATTTTGCCATATCTTGATGATGGGCTCATGCCCAAAATGACAGTTGTGTATCTTTGCTACATAAAAGACACTGTTTGACCTGCTGAATTTTGTGTTTAATTTCCATTGACAATATCAGTAGGCATTGAAATTACTTGGTTTTGTGATCATAAACTGACAAAAAACTTAAGGCATATCGCAAAAGAAAATATCAGGAGTTCTTGAACAAAATGTGAATTTCAGAATGGTATATGACATAAACTATAATAGATCTATTGTGGTTTATATTTCAAGAGGGTGAACAAAATGAAACTTTATTGACTCCTTCCTTAAACAAATATCACAAATTCCTAAGGTTTGTCAGAGAGTTGTTATTTCACATAGCTGGGAAAAGAGGCTAAATTTAAAGGAACTGGTGGAAGTGGGAGATGGGTGAAGAGCCAAAATAACCTTCCTGTTCACGCATTATCATGGTTATTAATCCTGAATCCCTTTCAATCGACAGGTTTTCACATCAGTTTTGCCTCATTTCTATGAATTAACTCTGGCATTACACTGCCGTTAGGCAAGGTTACGGCAAAGAAAATTATTTGCATTGCAAAACTCCACACACAGATCATTATTTATGTCACTGAGGAGACTGATGACAATACAAGAGTACAAATTAAATGAAATCCCGGGATTTACAACAGCTTTGCATCCCAATTTCTTATTGGAGCTGAAATGTCAAAAGTGCCTTCATGTTGAAGCACAATAAATGAATCTGGATTTTTTTTTTAATGCCGTCTGCTGAATTTTACCAGGTTGCATTTATTTTCCTCTTGCAGTCTTTAGTGCCAGGTTCATTGCTGTCACTTTAATGTGTGAGCGTTGGCTCATTTTTCTCAGGCATGTTAATAGATTTATCCCAGCAAGGCTGTGCCCAAACCCTGTCATAAATGGAGCTCTGTCAAAATGATGCAAAGTGTGCAGATTGGTTCATCCTTCCACCTTCCACTTAATTTGAATTAGATTTATCTTTGAGCTTGGAGATGAATGGGGTGCATAGTTTCTTTTTGCCCAGTGAGGTAGCGTTCCATTAATTTGACCCAGTAATACTGCTGCATCAAACATCGCTGGGTCTCTAGTGCTTGAGTACCCTGCGTGGAAAGATCCACGGTCTGAAGTGCATGATTAAAATTCGGCAGCAAGCATGAAATATTGGCTTGGCACAAAGAGGCCAACCGTTTCATCATGTTAACTGTAAATTAAACTTTTTTTGTTGAGTTAAGGGCTCAGCTGCTTCTGCTGCCATCTGTCAAGGTAGACATTAGCCAAATGCAAGAGAGGAGGGAGCGCAATGGAATAAAACTCAATCAGGCAAATTTACACACTCAAAGTCACAGCTTGTTCACTCTGACATAAATCTGAGGCCAGATACTGGGAGTCTGTCAAGGGTACCATTTCGTAGTGCCATGGAGCCATGGGTTTGCAGGGGCCATGCCTTCAGGCTCATTAAAAGGCAGAATGCTCTTGTCCAGGAGACTGGGTGAAAAGAGGAAGTAGGTTCCCTTTCATCGGTCTCCTGCAACTTTCTACTTAAATGTACAATCCTGCAGCTAAAGTGGGTGCTTCTGATGTTATCCTATTCCACAAGTCATTCCAAAGCCAAAGTCGCCTTCAAAACACAGAAGATACTGTATGGGAAAAGCCTAATCATCCTAATGAATCCACCCACCATTGTCCCTCCATAGGATACAAAAAGTTCTGACTGCTTTTCTTGCAAGTACATTTTTACCTATTCTGCCTTCTTTTGCTATCCAACCTAATCCTGAAAGTTTACACATTACCATCTTTAAACCTGAAAGTGAATTCTACCTCCAAGCAATTCTCTTTTGAAAAGAGGTCCCTGATGTTTTATAATTGATTACTTATCTTCGGTTCTTCACTCCTTGATGACTCAACTACTTAAAACAGTTGCGATCTGCCTATTTAAACTCCAATTTTAAATTAGACAGACAGCACTGTAACAGGTCCTATGAGTCCGTTCCGCCCAAATTACAACTCATTACCTGACACCCAGGTATGTTTTTGAAGGGTGGGAAGAACTCATAGCCCCCAGAAAAAAAAACCCACCTAGACACAGGGAGAATGTACAAACTCCTTGCAGTCAGCGTAGGATTTGAACCCAGGTCCAGTCCCGATCGCTGGCGCTGTAAAATCGTTGTGCTGTTACACCAACCGTGACACCCACTGGTACTCTAATTGTTGACAGGGTCATTTACATGAACTCATTGCTATCTTTGTTGTTTTTAAATGTTTGTTATAGTGGAAAACATCTTATTCATTTGATGAAGTTAAATTTTGATGTTTAAGGGTCAGGTATCTGGTGAAAATGTCAAATTCTGGAGTAAAGTGATAGAAGTTTGAAGCTAACCAATAATTAACCCTGTATCCTAATATGAAACTCAGAATAAAACCGTTGAAATTATCCTGGAATTTCTCCATTGATTTGCCTTTATCTTGCTTGAATCAATTGGAGCACCTGCACAGTTATCTGTATCATCACTTGTGCCTTTGTGCCAACGGATGTGATTCAAGGTCTCCAGAAGGAGCTTGAGCTAATTACTTAAGCTGACACTTCCTGAGTGCATTCCTGAGTGCGCTGTCTTTTGGAGATGACCAGCCAGTCTAGTTCTTGTGGCGGCGAAGGAACAAGCTAAGTTTCTTCCCTCTACCGCCAGAACTACATAATATCAGGAATTGTTCCCGCTGACAAATGTGAGAGGTAATGAAGACAACAGACAGCTTTGACATTAATTATCTGCTGCGACTCAATATGACCTTAACATCCACCGTGCAAAACAGGTAATTCATACCATAGCAGCCCAACACCTCCCAGTATGTACAGTGGGGAAGGTAGATCATTTGCAAAATAGTACCTGTGTTTGCTGATACAACAATCTGTCTTTCAAACTAATCCCTTATACTTATAAAGCTTCACAATATTGCTGAGAGCTGCTTTATAAATGCAAGTCTGTCTTTTTGAACAGTGTAATTACTGGGTAATAAACCTTCTGGTATGGAGGCTTCACTAGCAATGTGAATTCAAGGTTAGAGGGCAAGTTTAGCTGCCAGAACACTTTTTAAAACTAGTAATAAAAAATATAGTTAATATTAATGTTGTACCATTTTAAACTGCTCGTTTTGCTTTATTGGCTTATGTTATTCCCAAGCTAGCAATTTGGAAGAGCTCATCAGCCTGACCATATGAAGAAGCTGAATTTACAGTGCACTGAATGTGGAGCACCCTTGTGTTCACAGCGGTACTTGTATTAATGTAAATTTCAATCCTTCAACTTCTGTGCCTCAGTAACTCCTTAAAGCACTGTTACACCATTATTTCATAGTTCAAATTAAATATTACCACAATTAAAAAATAATTAAAGGCTATTAAATGTAATTATCGAGTCTGCTTTTGTAACTCTTTCTGACCAGAGATGCATTAGGTATAATCCGTTAGGTTTCTGCTTAAAAACTGACTTGTTACACTTCAAATTTCCCACAATTGAGAAAAGGGTTTATTCCTCATTTAATGGCAAAGATCCAGCATTATTGATCACTCTAATTATGTTACTGTTACTAACAATGGAGTAGGTGTAGAACAAAGTATTCAGTTAATGGGTGGTACTTGTCCCTTGGGATAATAACCTTCTGACGTGCCCTAGGTTCCTCTGGCTGGTGTTTATAACGACCAGCAGCTGAGATCAGAGCAAGGGACAGTTTGTGTAACGGTCATTGCAAAGCTACTACAGGGCCAGCAACCCCGGTTAAAATGTGGGATTGTCTGTAAGAAATCTCTACGTTCGCCTCATGATCTACGTAGGTTTGCCCCAGGTGCTCTGGTTTCCTTCCACCCTCCAAAGTGAATGGGTTAGTTGGTTAATTGACCACATGGGTTTCAATTGGCAGAATTATGCTGTATTGTTAAAAATAATAAATTTAAAGGAAGCAGAGAGCATTCTGCCCTCTGGTACAGAGCAATTTTCTGTCCTGATCAAGGTTCCAATCCACCATTCACTGTGAGTTTATCTGATGTGAACAGCCCCTGTGACTGGAAGTCCATTGCTGAACCCTGTGAGACATCAGCTTGGCTTTGAACACTAACTTTATATTTTTTTTAAATTTCACTTCACTCCTGTCTGGGTTTTAGTCAATATTTCAATGTAATTCAAAATCTTTTAAAAGGAACCTTATTTATTGAGATGTAGGGGAGGGAAGGGTCAAAGAAGTCCTGACATAGTGGCTCTTTAAAGTTACGTTTTGGTAAGACTTTGCGAGCTATTACTGAGGAAGAAGTAGTCTGACGAGGACTCACGGGCTTAGTACTGCAGGGTGGACTAGTTGCTGATTCAGACTCCTTTCACCAGATGATGGAACTTGAGGCTCCGTGCCACCTAATACACCAAGCGGGCCTGAGATGTGCTTTTGCAGTGGTTAAGCTACAGAGACCCGGATAACAACCCGAAATCATAGGCTCAAATTCTATTGTGGCCACTAAAGATTCTACATTTAATTAAGTAATCTCAAATTAATTCAAAGTCTAGTCTCAGTTATGATGATTATAAAACTACTGAATTGTTATAAAGACCCATCTGGACACAGATATCTTTCAGAAAATGAAATTTTCCAGCTATTAGTCTGGTCTTTATGTCATTCTGAGACCACAGGAGGAGGATATATTCTCAGCTGCTCTCTGAGGTGCCCCAGAAAGTCATATACAGAATACAAAATAAAAGAGGCTGACAAAGAGGTGAGCCAATATCTGGATTTGCATGCGGCGCTATTTCTCCCACACCTTGGAAAGTCATCCTCATGTTAATTTGGGTTTTGGTGTTTACCTGGGAAATGTGACCCACAGACTATTTAAGCCGCAATGAGGCACAATCATACCCAAAGATTATAATTTACAAGATTCTGGATTTCTTCTTCACAATCCCTGGGGATGTTGTGACCCCCCCAAGTAGCTCAGACCACTAGAAATGGAGGCAGAGTGAGAACACATCTGGGAGCGAGTGAGCCTGGGTGTCTTCATTATTGACTCTGGATCTGATAAGATCTGACGCATCATACCAAATATGGGTCGTAGATCAGTTTTCTGTGTTAATCAACACTTGGAAGAATCATTAGCGGGCAGCAAGCACTCGGAATGCAACCTAGGTTAGAGACTTTAGCATTCATCCTCGAGTGAGATACAGAACCACCACTGACCAAATTGGCAAAGATCTGAAAGGCATCAATGTCAATAGTAGAGTGAACCATCACTAGGGATAAACTTACTGAATGAATCAAGACTTTATTGTCATACAGTGAAGTATAATTTACTGATGCATTGAAAGTTTTACATGCTGCAGCTTCCAGTTACATAAAACAAGAGGAAGAGAAAAAGCAAAATATAACTGGAACATAAATAAACAAACAAACACACACAGATAAGCTCACTTTGAGAAGGAGAACTCAGCAATACCCATGAGATCTCTGCAGAAGCTGAATGCCCTGTGATATCTTGTCTTTGAGGTCAATGTCAGAACGTCCTTCAAGAGAGTGAACCCTCGCAAGATCCCGTTGGGGTACCTGGCAGGGTACCGAAAATCTGTGCCAACCAACGAGCTGGGTTGTTTACGGACATTTTCAATTTCTCATCGCTGCAGTTGGAGATTACCGCCTCCTTCAAACGGCTATCAATCACTTCAGTGCCCAAGAAGGGTAGGGTGAGCTGCCTCAATGACTATCACCCAATAGTATTCATATCTACTGTGATTAAATGATTTGAGATGTTGGTCATGGCTTGAATTAACTCATACCTCAGTAAAGATCTGGGTCCACTGCAATTCACCTACCATCATAATTGTTCCACAGCAGATACTGGCTCTCCGCTCAATCCTGGATCACCTAGATGACAACAGCGTGTACATCAGGCTACTCTTCTTTGAATGCAGCTCAGCTTTCAATGCTATCATACCCTCAGAGCTGGTCAACAAGCTCCAAAGCCTGGGCCTTTGCAACCCCCTCTGCAACTGGATCCTTGACTTCTTAATTGAATGACCACAGTATGAATTCAGAACAACATCTCCTCCTAAAGGATGCGTGATTAGTCCACTGATCCATTTGCTATACACCCATGACTCTAAAGCTCAGTACAATGAATTTTGTGACATGTTCATGACAATAAACTCTGATTGTGTGTGTGTGTGTGTGTGTGTGTGTGTTTTGTTACGAGCCCAGAGGACCCATAAACCCAGCAGCAGTAGATATTCACCAAGACAAATTGTTACTTAAACAAAAATTGCTTTTAATTATCTTTAAACATGAAAACTAAATCAAACTTTAACTTATCTATTATTAAGTTAACCTAACCCCCTTCTAATTCTAAGCACGTGTCTGTAATGTGTGTGTAAATTCAGAAAAGTTCTTTGGTTCACAGTCCAATCTTACTTCTCATTCTTCCAAGTTCACTGGTTGCAGGCAATTCTTATACTATGCACAGAATTTAACATATAAAATTCACCAGATTTTGCTGCTCAGAAGGTTACCACTCAGGAAGGTTCTTGTCAGTTTTCAGAGAGAGATGTGTTGTTCCAGGATGTACTTCCATCAGCCACCTCAGTGTCTTGCTGACGAAACTTGCCCCATCAGAGTTCTCCATATGATAACCTCTTTCTTTCAGGTCACCACAGAGTGCCTTTCTGTTTATCTTATTCCAAGTGACACATTCACTTTTATCTGTTGCTTTTGAGTAAACAAGAATCCATTAGTGATGTCTCTTGAGCACTATTCAAAGCTCTTGCAAAAAGGTGTGAGAAGCCACTATGTCTAGCATAGCTCCAGTATTTCAAATAAGATCTGTTTTAAAGTGTTTGCATGTGACCTCTAACAAGCCTTCCACAATTTATCTCCCAAAAACATTTCTATATTCTCTGTCTCTAAATATAAATATATATAATTGATGATAAAGACATCCAATAATTAATTTAACCATGTCCTCATTAACCTATCTGATGCAGTTGGATCTTTCCATATTAATATACAGGAAGGAGTTGCTTTCTTATTTTGAGGCATCTCCATTGTGCTTAACGGGATAGATTAGAGGTGTGAACATTTTTTGCCAGAAGTGCCATAGTGAGAATTTAAGTCACATCTGACAGCCACTCACACAAATGTGGGAGACCCTTAATTCCTTGGGGGGGGGGGGGTCCTCATTATGGTCATCCTGACCATATTCTAACATTAATTCCCCATGGGCTCTAATAAAGGAGTATAATTTCCAGAAATTTCCCAGCACCTGTGCTGGGTAAAGCAGAGAGACGGCAGATGTTGGAAAATTGAAGCAACACACAAAATGCTGGTGGAACTCAGCAGGTCAGGCAGAATCCATGAAAACCAATAGATCGTCAATGTTTCAGGCTGAAATCCTTCATTAGGATCAATATTAAAGCTGGAAACTGCCACTGGCAGATAGATTACATCCAACTGACTAACACCAGGAAGTAAACAAAAAGAATCAATATTAAAGTTAAGTTAAATTCTGAATGCAAACTTGAACTCAATTTTAGAATGAGATAATCCCTTTTTAAATGGGTCTGCATACTGTACTTTTGGAAAGTATATCCTCCAGGAATGAGAACTTTTAAGCTGTTTGAATTTTTGAAAAGACTGATTAATCTTTGTCACTGCTTTCACTCCTTGTGAACCCAGAAGACTCCTTGGTCCAGGTAGCCTCTTTATTCCTCTTGCGAGGAAACAAGCTTCTCCTAATTTTTCAATTATTTTAGAGATGAAGACTTATAACAGGCCTTTCTTGCCCATGACCCTGCAGCGGGCAAATACACCCATGTGACCAATTAAACTACTAACCCCATACATTTTGGAAACCAGAGCACCCAAAGGAAACCACACAAACGGGGAGAATGCACACGCTCCTTACTGTTATGAATCACACCTAACGAGCAGCAATACACAATGATCCAGACAATGTTTAATTTTAAAACAATAATTTTATTTGTTTCTCTTAAATTAGAACCTTAACTCTAAAACTCTGTGTGTGTGTGTGTGTGTGTGTGTGTGTGTGTGTGTGTGTGTGTGTGTGTGTGTGTGTGTGTGTGTGTGTGTGTGTGTGTGAGTGAGAATGATATGCCCAAACCAGGCACCGGTCTCTCCAAATGACCTCCACTGTCAGTCACAATCAAATTGAAGCACTTTGCTTCCCAAAAAAAGACCCTCCTGGCACAGGTCAAACCACCGAAAAGGACCAGTCATGTTTTGCTTTGAATTCCAATAAATTTCTGGTCACAAGAGCTGCTTCCACAAGCTATTTTCTCTCCAGCGGTCAGAATGGTTCTCCCTTGCAAAATTACAATGTCTTTGCCAAAGTATCAAATCTGGAACAAACTGTCATAAGCCTTCCCTTAATTCTTCCAATGTATTGAATCGTCGCTGGGCTGTGACTTGTGTTCTGAGGGTCCTTGTGTGAAATGCTAAATGTTAACTGTGACCTTTCAGTTCCTCCTGTCTATATTATCCCTTACAATAATAATCCCATTTTACTAAAACAGGAGCTTGTAATATTTCCTCCCAACAAAGAAATGACAAAATTCACTCCCAGCCAAAAATAACATTAAAATTAGCTTTCAAAAAGCTACCAAACAGCCATTTCCTAAAATGACTCTCACAATAGCCCTATGTGTTGTTGCATCTTCTCCCAAGAGTTTCAACTATGCAGCCAACTTCACCCACCTTAGATGTTATCTCATTGTGCCCAGAAAATCTCACTCTAAGACAATTAGACATTGTTGAGAACAGAATGAACACTTCATCTCCTGGCTTAAAACTTCTCTGGCTAGCTTTTCTGTCATTTCAAACTTCCATTTTATCTTGAACCATTTTAAAATTCTCCACAGCTACCTTACACATCTATTTTTTTCATTGATCTTTAAACTTTGAATCATAATCCGACAATTTCAACTGCACATTCTCATCAACCCACTGGTCTTTTAACAACATTAAAGATCTTCTAACTTCATGTTCAAACACCAGCTCAAAAGCACTGAAGACTCTCTTACTGCAAACAGAAGCAAATGCATACCCTTATCCCAATCCCAATCCTTTTCATTGTCACAGCAATAGGTCCTCATCATGGCCTTCAGTGTTAAATGAAATACTTGAGTTTCAGAATGATATGCAAATGATTTAATTTGTTTAACTCCCAATTTATAAATAATTTGTTGGTAAAGTCCTGACATAAAATTACTTCCTTGATCCGATTGAATTTACTTAGGCAATCCCACCAATGTAAAAATTTAACCAAATATTTGGTTATGGATTTAGCTTTTATGTTTCTAAGGAGAATAGCTTCTGTAAATCTGGAAGCTGCACACATAATAGTTAACAAGTACTGATGATCAGCTTTGTCATAGGCAACAGACCAACACAGTCCACACTAACTCTAGAAAAAGGTTCTTAACAATCAGGTGTGGGCTGTAACGATGCCTATGGCGGCCCCTGATTAGGTTTACCCACAACCTGACAAATGTGACACATCCTGCAAAAAGTCATAACATCCCTCCTTAAACTAGGCCAATAAAATTGTTTTGTTATTTTATCTATAGTTTTCTTTACTCCAAAATGACCACCCAAGGGTGTGCTAGGGCCAAGTTTAAAATAGGAACTACAAGTTAATGAATAACTGCCCATTCATCATTAGCAGGTGTATCCCTTGGTCTCCACTTTCTCATAAGCACACCATCTTTACAATAATATCCAACTGGCACTTTCTCAATTTCCTCCTCAGATAAAACTTTTTTTCTCACCTCAGCAAGATCAATATCTGCTTTCTATTTTCTTATCAATTCCTTTAGTGATTTTAAAAAAATCCTAACTTTCAGGTTCAACATCAATATCCTGGTCTACAAGAAAAGTTTTTGACAAATCCACACAATCTAAAAACTGTTCTGCCTTAGCAATAATTTTATCCTCCTTACCAAGTTTCTTTGCCATTGCCTGAGTCACTGCACAAGCCATATAGTTTTCAAAATCTGTCTTTGTCTCATCAATAACTGGCTTCTCTGTCAATTTCACCACAGGATCCACTTGACCTTCTGCCAAATCATTCCCCAAAATCAATGAAACTCCATCCATTGGCAAACTCTCGCAAATCCCAATAGTAACCATCCTATTAATTATTTCTGATTTCAACAATATCCTATGCAAAGATATTGGCTCTGTTTCACCTCCCAAACCTCACATTAAATTTATTTCACCCATGGCAGTCTCATCACCAAACTCCAAAGCACTGTTCAACACAGGTGACTGGGCTGCCCCAGTATCTCGAAGTATATTCACTGGCACTTGTGGTGCCTCTTGCTTTACTGAAACCAACCCCTTTGACACAAAATATTGAAACTCATCCCTAATGTTGTCAGCAGGTCTGAAACTTTCTTTGTTCCCAGGTCTCCCATCTTTTTGAATACAGACACCTGGTTCCACATCTTTTTCTTCAGCTTATAATGATGTGCCATCGCATGACCAGGTTTTCGACAATAATGACAAAGGGGACCTGAAGGTTTCCCCCTTTCCTGCTTCCCTTCATCTTTAATTCTCTTATTATTTCCTGATTTATTTTCAAATTTACTGGGATGAGCCACGTTAACCTTTGAAAGGTTTAATTGGGTATAAATTTAACTTTGTAGGTCAGAGTATACTCATTGGCTAACTTATCAGATTCTTGTCAAGTTCCTACTTCACTTTCATCTCAGTATGATTTTATATCATTTGAAATTTTGATTTCTTCAACTAGTATCAGTTCTCTTAATCTGTTGTAATCATTCTTTATTTCTTTTGATGTACACCATCGGCCAAAGCCCACAGCTTTATCATAGGCAAAATCCATACAAGATTGATTCATTGATCTCCTCAATGTCCTGAATCTTTGCCTGTAAGCTTCACGAAACAATTGGCAAGCTTTAAGCACGGCTTTTCTCATAATGGCCAGCTTGTTCTATAGTAAGGGCTGAGAGAACCTGCTGCGCTTTCTCTTTAATTTCACATTGTTACATGAGGGAACCACTGATCTCGTGGCCATTTTAAACTTTCAGCTACTTTTTCAAAATGCTGAAAGTATTTATCAATTTCACTTTCATCAAATGGAGGTACTAACCTCACCTCGCTACTGGCTATAAACCTCATTGGACTGGAAGGTAGAACTCTGCTTTGTCTCTGCTCTGCCTCGAACCCTCCTCTGTCTCTCTTTTTCCCTTTGCCTCATTCGGCCTTTACCTCTTTTTCCCTTGAACTCCTTTTTTTAAAAACTCAAACTACCTTCGCCTTTCTTTTTCCACAACCTCAATTTTTTTAAACTCAATCCTTTCCAACACCATCTGCTGCTTAAAAGATTTACTCTCAGAAAATTTCTCTAACTCAGACCCTTCAAACTTTCCCTCTACAATATTTCCTTCCTATAATTTCCATTATCTGCACCTTTCTCAAGAATAATTTTTCCTTCAGCAAGTCCCAACTGTTGAGCAATATTCACCCAATTATCCTATTTTGCCTTCTGGATCTCCAAAAATTGTTCAATATCCATTGTTGCTTTTTACACACACATCCAAGCTCTAAAGTAGTTTGCACGAAGGGATTTAACTAACCACACAAATCTTTAAATTTTGTGCTGCCTTCAGCATGCATGTGTGCATGTATGCGTGTGGTATACCCAAACCATTACAGTCCGGGCCAAAGTCTGGAAAGTTATTTCAAAGTTCAGTCTTTCAACTTCAGTGTTGAAATGTAGGCCTTTGAAATTTGATGCCCAGAATTCTCCTTGCGTTGCCTTTGAAGAAACTTCCATCTTATCTGGTCCTTTTGTAGGTGAGACTTGAACTGGATGACTTCTATGAAGTTTCCAAGACACTGGCACTGGTCTTTCCAAATGTCCTTCACTGTTAGTCACAATCAAAATGAAGGACTTTGCTTCCCAAAAAAGACCCTCCTGGCACAGGTCAATCCACCGAAAAGGACCACTCATTCTCAGAGCATGTTTTGCTCTGAATTCCACTGAAAGTCTGGCCACAAGAGCTGCTTCAACAAGCTATTTTCTCTCCAACAGTCAGAATGGTTCTCCCTTGCAAAGTCACAATGTCTTTGCAAAAGTATTGAATCTGGAACAGACTGTGACAAGCATTCCCTTAATTCTTCCAATGTGTTGCATTGTCACTGGCCTGTGACTGGTGCTTATGTGAAGTGTTAACTGTGACCATTCAGTTCCTCCTATCTATACTATCTCTTACAGTGATAATCCAATTTTACTAAAATGGGAGCTCATAATAACAGAAAACACGAGAGTTGAACTTGAATCACTGACAGTCTTACAGCACTGTGTTTATTACTACACTTTATCCATGCACACATGAATTTTCCTGTTGCACATCCATTGAGAAAGTCTATCAATGTACCATGTTTCCAAGGTTGAACCTCCAAAAGCACAGTCTCCGAAACTGGTCCTTCCCCATTAATGCTGATGGCATTAACGTTATCAATGTCTGATTTTTTTTTTGGGGGGGAAGAGAGTCTAAAAGGTGTTGACACCTCTTTTCCAATGTCTCCACAAATTATGGAAAGATTTAGTCCAAGGTTCACGTTAACCGCTATAGGCTGGGAAATGGGGAAGTTCACAAAGAGAATGGTGGAGGTGAATACAGAGCAACAAGGGCAAGTTTGGTTGGGTTTTATCCATGTTTGTTTTTTGGTTGGACTCAACTCAATTGAGCCACCCATCTAAATATATTAGATCAGTGGTTCTCAACCTTTTTTCTTTCCACTCACATACCCCTGTAAGGTTTCCCTATGCCATAGGTGCTCTGTGATTAGTAGTAGGTTACTTAAGGTGGATGGAAAGAAAAAAGTTGAAAACCACTGTTTTAATCGTACCTAATTGACTCATTATGTGCATGGTTTCAAAACTCCAAAGGAAATGGGCCAATGACAATTTTTCTCAAGCAAAATATTTCAGTAACATTTGTGTCTAAAGCAGAGATTCTCAACCTTCCCTTCTCACTTGCATACCACCTTAAGCAATCCCTTACTAATCACAGAGCACCAATGGCATAGGGATTACTTAAAGTGGTATGTGAGTGGTATTAGAGTGTATGTACCTTCATCAGGCTAATCTTTTAAGGGGTGAAATCAAAGCAGTGCGTGAAGTTCCATTAGATATCAACATTGATCTAATGGAGTAGTGGGACAGATCTGAGGGACAAATAGTTTAGCTTCTGCCTAAGTCGCCCATACATGAATGATCTTCTTTTATCTTTAAACATAATCATTATTACAAAATAAAATTGCTGGAGGAAAAGGCTTCAGGTGCAAATTCCAATTAGTCATCTCCAAGTGAGACTGAATATCCCTTGTGAGTTCCATCGACATCATTAAATTGCTACCACAGCCCTGTGCTATATGTTCCCATCTGCTATACGTATAAGTTGAGAAGGTCAGAATTTGGCAAGGAAAGTGATTTCCTATGATGGATTTTCCTATTAAAATGTTCTGACTAACACATAAAATGCCATACATCACTGTTTATTATTGTGTTTAAGACACATTGAAAAACAGTTCCCTTGTGGAACTGCCTTTATTGACATTTCATTGGGAGCTTGGCCAACTGGTACAACTGACTCTCAAATATCTCGCGGCAGATGCAAAAAAGCAAGCAAGGCCACAGCAGGGTGGGAATGAATCCGATCCTTGAGGAGTTCCAATCTACAAATGGGATCCGTCGTTCATTAGTTTCAAACATTCACGTAATGGTGACACTGCACAACTGAAAAATAAAGTTTCTCCTTTTCTGGACATGCTGTGTTCTGGGTATTTAAGTTCTTCAATGCATTCCAAAGATCCCTGTGACAAAAAAAAAATCAAGGGCTTATTTTCTCAGCTACAAGCTCAAAATTCTATTTATGATTACCCATGTGCTCAGAGCCCCACACTATGTGTTTTTAATCCACAATTTTCTACCTCAATAGAATCAGACAGTTCCTTCTGCATAACTTTGCCAGTTGCCCAACCATTAGCTGAGCCCTAGTTTCTGAAAATCCTCTCTAAACTTCCCCAGGTCCTTCTCCTCAAAGCCCATTTCTTTAATTAGCTAGTATCAACCTTTGTCCAAATTTACCTTTATGAACGTCCAAGAGATCTCATACCATGTTGGTTATGTATTTTTTATCTTTGCTATATAAAGGACACTGTTTGATGGGCTGACCTTCTCCAACTTTGTGTTTTTACTTTTACATTTGTTCATTCACATCCCCATACCCAACACATAAATAGATATTTCTGTGCTAGCCTAATCACTTTCACGGTATGGCAAGCAGTTCCAGTGAATGGTAGGGGCAGTCGGAGAGGAAAATGCTAGCTGCATTTACAGTGAAATTCCAAACATCCACTATCTTCTTTTTCGGAAATCCTGAAGGATGCTGCTGCCTGTAGCAGCTCTAACACAATAAGGCCCCAGTTCCCATACTCCCACTAATACACCGGATCCCCATATCCCCAAGCTCCTCTTCAACTCAATGGGGCCTCAGTTCTTAAGATTGCTTCTAACTCCTTGAAATGTATTGCTTCACTGGAAAATATATTATCCCAGTGCACTGTGGAACATCTAAAAAATGTGAGCTAAAATAGTATTGAATTATACTGACCAAGGCTCTGGGTTCTCTAAGCTCACATGGTACCAGTTCCCACACTCCCTTGAAACTTACCAAGTTCATTGGAACATTTATTATACACAGTGTGCTTTGTAACATCTAAAAATTGAATTAAAATAATGTTTTATTATTAATTGTTAGAACATCCAATTGTCCAGAAAATCTGGCATTACTGAAATCCCAAGGGTTCTGGATTAATGGAGTTTTTAACTTTTAAAATTTGATTTGGGAGATAGAGCATCGTAACAGCCCCTTCTGCCCATAAACCCATGCTGCCCAAATGTTCCCTTGTGACCAATTAACCCTGTAGGTTATTTTGGAACATGGAAGGATTTTGGAAGAAACCCACGCAGACACAGGTAGAATGTACAAACACCTTACCAACAGCGTGGGATTTGAAGCTGGGTTTCTGGTACTTGTAATAGCCACTTCACTAACCGTGCCACCCCACAGAGTTTTGCTGTATCATTTTTCTAAAGATTTGGAAAGGAAATGTCTGCATAATTCATCCAGAGCAAACAGACAGGAAGGCCTCACCAGATTTCTCAAGGTGTAAGGCCATCAGAATTTGGAAATGTTTGTAATTAGAAGGAGAGATCCCTTGTTTCTCTCTTCATGTTCATAACCATAGGTTTCATATTTCCAGTCAGAGTACATTCTGTATATACCATCACATACAACGCTGAGATCCTTTCTCCTGCAAGTGCAACAGAATTACTACTTATTGGTAGCGCAAAAAAAAACTGTATTCAACGTTGGCATGTAAACAAACTGTGCAATACAGAGAGAGAAAAAAAATCAATAAAGTTAAAAGTAAGGGTCCTTATATTAGTCCCTGATTGAGTTTATTGTTGAGGAGTCTGTTGGTGGCATTGCAAATGTAACAAAGGACAGCATGGCAGCACTCCAAACATCTTTTTCACCTTATAAGTTGCCCACAAGAGGATGGCAGAGCACCATGTTCCGTAAAGAATTCTCCATTACTCGTTGTCACAGACTAGGAGGAGGCCAGGTCAGCATGCACGGGGACAGAGCCAACACAGGTTCAATTAACCTGTTTGCCATGAGTTTCAATAATGTCACCCATGTTTCACTGTCAGGATTCTCACCGCTGATTCCGAATACAGTGGCACAAACCACTCTTTTATTTTTTTTGTTTATTTTATTTATATTTTCAAGTCAACATGAAAACATCATTCATCAGTTATATAAAAGAAACATAATCTTATCAGCGGTGTTGATTTTGAATAAGAAAAAAAACACAAGAACAAGCCCTAACCCTCCCCCTCCCATCCACCCAGAAAATAAGAGAAATACTCAATAGAACTGAAGAGAGAAAAGAAAAAGTGATGAAAAAAGAAAAGAAGAAAAAGCAAAAGGTTTCATTGGATTTATCAATCTCCTGCCAAGGGACAAGTATCGTGATTTACCCAGAATCCCAGGTGGTTCCTGGATGCAGGGGTGGGCATCATCAAGAATCTTCACCTACGAGTTCAAGATATGGACTCCAAATTTTAAGAAAAACATTGTATTTTTTCCTAAGGTTATAAGTAATTTCCTCCAGGGGAATACAACCATACATTTCCATTTTCTGACAAGTCATATCTGGATGGGAATTAAATTTCCAGGTAACCGTTATACACTTCCTGGCCACCGCCAGTTTAATCTTTACTAATTCTAATGGCTGTTTCGACAGCCTCATTTTACGTCTGACATCTGCTATATCTCCCAATATAAATAATCTGTATAAATTGAATCTTAGCAATTTGTTCTAGAAGATTTCCAAAAACTTCCCAGAAAGGCCTCACCTTGGAACATGACCAGGTTGAATGCCAAAAGGTTCCTGTTTCTTCATCGCATCTAAAACATTGATCTGATATTTCTGATTTTAATTTGTGTAATTTTTGTGGCTTAAGATATGGTTGGTGCAAAAAATTGTATTGAGCCAATCTATACCTTACTTTACTATTATTGGTCATGCTGTCCCGACACAAGTCGGACGGACCAGCTTTTTTCATCAAATGTTTGGCCTGGAAGTCAGCCTGAAGAAAACTGAGGTCCTCCATCAGCCAGCTCCCCACCATGACTACCATCCCCCCCACCCCCTCCCCCCACATCTCCATCGGGTACACAAAACTCAAAACGGTCAACCAGTTTACCTATCTCGGCTGCACCATTTCATCGGATGCAAGGATCGACAACGAGATAGACAACAGACGCGCCAAGGCAAATAGCACCTTTGGAAGACTACACAAAAGAGTCTGGAAAAACACCAACTGAAAAACCTCACAAAGATTAGCATATACAGAGCCGTTGTCATACCCACACTCCTGTTCGGCTCCAAATCATGGGTCCTCTACCGGCATCACCTACAGCTCCTAGAACACTTCCACCAGCATTGTCTCCGCTCCATCCTCAACATTCATTGGAGCGACTTCATCCCTAACATCGAAGTACTCGAGATGGCAGAGGCCGACAGCATCGAATCCACGCTGCTGAAGATCCAACTGTGCTGGGTGGGTCACGTCTCCAGAATGGAGGACCATCGCCTTCCCAAGATCGTGTTATATGGCGAGCTCTCCAATGGCCACTGTGACAGAGGTGCACCAAAGAAGAGGTACAAGGACTGCCTAAAGAAATCTCTTGGTGCCTGCCACATTGACCACCACCAGTGGGCTAATATCGCCTCAATCCGTGCATCTTGGCGCCTCACAGTTCGGCGGGCAGCAACCTCCTTTGAAGAAGACCGCAGAGCCCACCTCACTGACAAAAGACAAAGAAGTAAAAACCCAACACCCAACCCCAACCAACCAATTTTCCCCTGCAACCACTGCAACCGTGTCTGCCTGTCCCACATCGGACTTGTCAGCCACAAACGAGCCTGCAGCTGACGTGGACACTTACCCCTCCATAAATCTTCGTCTGCGAAGCCAAGCCAAAGAGAGATATCCAAATCAGTCTCCCATCTTTGTCTAGATTTATGTAACCCCTTTTTCGGGAGACCCACTTGAAGTAGGAACTATGCTTTTGAAATAAATTTCTTTGTAATCCCCTTTTGAACCAGAGTCTCTAGTTCACAGCCCAGCAGTAAGGTCATCGTTGGACCAAATTTGTCCCTTAAATAAGATCTTCATTGAAAATAACAGAAAATTGTATTATCAGTTATGCCATATTTGATTTTTAATTGATCAAATGACATTAATTGCCCCTGATCATAACAATCTTTGATAAACTTAATCTCTTTTTGGGTTCAGGTGTCCACGATTTTATTGTCCATTGTTAAAGGAATAAACCCATTTTGAGCTAGAGGTATTTTAGGAGATAGGCCGTCTTTATTCTCAATTTGATAATTTATTTTATTCCAAATAAGGGGGTGTCTTTTACACGCAAAATTAATTTTGAATTCCATTATATATATGAAATCTGCTATCCTTTCTCCAACCTTATGCAGCTCTATTTTTGCCCAAGAAGGCTTGTCTGCTCCATCAAAGAGGGAGGTGACAAACTTCATTTGGACTTCCCAGTAATATTTCTTGAAGTCTGGGAGCTTCAAATCTCTTATCTCAACATCCCATGATAATTTATCAATAGATTCTGAGTGTCTCTTCAGAGACTGGAACACAATCTTCAATCGTCCCTGACAATATTGTCCTGCTACAATGTTACAGCACAAGTGGTTCCTTTTTCTACATAGGACATTAAAAGGGAAACGTGTCTTCCTTCTCAGATAGAGGTAACAAATATGAAGCAACAGAATGGCATGCAATTTCTCCTGTAACTTCATTATCACATTGCTGTTTGCAGGATCTTGTGTGTGTTTACTTCCCAGGTTACATCCAATGTTGCAAGAAGGACTACATGGCAAAATTACTTGTTTGTTATTTCTGAGCTCAAGGAAAATAAATTCCAGCACCAGGACTTTATTTTAGAGGGCCAATTCTAAAGTTCTTTCAATTGCTGAGCCAAATCTCACAGGGCTGTGCAACAGCAGTTAAAGTTGTCAACTTCTCCCAGTGGCCTCAATAGTTTGAGCTGTAGATCAAGAGGTCTGCAGTCCAGAGCTGTGCAGCAGTGGAAGTGGTAAATTGCCAATCCACTGCAAACCTGCCTGGTTTGGATCATTCGATGGATGCAAGAAAAATACAGAGCTGCTCACTCTTCTGCTGGCTTGACCAATTTATGTATGTTTTTAGAGTGTCGTAGAATGGCACAGAATGTAAATGGGCTTTTCAGCCAATGGAGACCATACAAACCACCAAGCACCCATTTTAAAAGCTGCATGCCTGAATCCTCAGGTGCTGGTACAGATTGTGAAAGTATCCCACAAAATGTTATTAACTCTCTATTGATTGCCATGTCTATGGAACGGCTGCAGCTTTGAACACTTTGGAAAAATTAGGACAGGAAGAATTCATTCAGCTGCCCCAACACCAAGGTTAGAACATGGAAATCTATAGCACAGTACAGCTCATTCAGCCCACAACATCCTGCTGACCTAATAACCCACTCTAAAAACTGGCTAGAATATACCTGCTACATAATTTCTTAAAAGATCTGGCTCCACCATTACTATCAGTAGTACATTCCATGCTCCTACACTCTGTGTGTGAAAACTTACATCCCCACTGTACTTATTCTAAAGCACCTCAAAACTATGCCCCCTCATGTTAGCCATTTCAGACCGGGGGGGGGGGGTGGTGGAAAACCCTGACCATTCACATGATCAATGCCTCTCATCATCTTATACACCTCTATTAGGTCATCCTTCATCTTCCATCAGTCCAAGGAGAAAATACCACATTCACTCAACCTATCCTCAGAAGGCATGCTCTCCAATCCAGGCAACATCCTTGTAAATCTCCTCTGAACTTTGTTCTCACTGCTACAATCAGAAAAGAGGTCTAGTGGCCATAAGGCTCACACCACCAGGTTCAGGAACAGCTGCTCCCCCTCCACCATCAGACTCCTCAACAACAAACTCAATCAGGGACTCATTTAAGGACTCTCACTTTTGCACTTCAAGTTTTTTTTAATTCCTCTCTGTAATGCACATTTGTTTACATTTCTTTATTTGTTTATACATGTACATTTTGCACAGTTTTTTTTTGCACTGCCAAAAAGTAGTAATTCTGCCTTGCCCGCAGGAAAAAAAGAATCTCAGGGTTGTATGTGATGTCATGTATGTGCTCTGACAATAAATCTGAAATCTTATAGTATCCTACTCCTTCCTGTAGTGATCTGACTAGAACTGAACACACCCCACTTTTCTTTTGCACAATTTGTTTTTAAATATAAATGTGATTCATAGCAATGTTGTACCTGCAATACTGCTGCAAAACAATAAATTTCCTGTCATGTGATCATGACAATAAATTCAGATTCTAATCCTAAATTTTTTTCTATCCTCGACATTGTCTAGCCAAGGGGTCTGTTCATCAGGGGACTGACAGACCTTTCTTTAGCGTCAACCTGTTTTTATCATTGCGTAGAAGGTGTTCAGTATCTCCGGAAGGAAGGCGTCATGTTTGACTCAGAAGGTTATCTTTTGGTCTGTGATGGTTTTGATCCCTTGCCAAATGCACCTCGTCACCAGTGTTGCATAGCTGGCTATGGATCTTGCATGCATCCCACGTTTTGCCTTCTGGATTAGACAGAAGAGTTTCAGCCCTGTCTAATCTTCATGCCATCTTGTCTCCTGTCCTGAAGACAGCATCACAAATTCTGCGAAGTGCCCGGACTTCTGCATCCAACTATGGTTTTTGGTTAGCCCTGGTTGTGAAGCATTTAACCTCAGCGGCATCCTCAAAGCTGATGTAGCCAGTCACTGAGCTCATGTAATTCTTGATGTTTACATGGCTATTGTAGGAGGCCACCTCTCTGAATCCGTTCCAGTGTGTTGTCTCAAAGCAGTCCTGTAGTGCTGCTATGTCCCACCACCCACCACAGCCCCCCCCCAACCCACCACCTTGGCCACATCCTAATCTCCCCGCGAAATGGCTTTTTTCATTTTGTTGGTCTGTATGCCAATAGATATATGGTTCGAGTAACTAATGTCAGGGTGAGAGGTAGCCTTAAATGGACCAGGGATGGTGGTGTACACCGAAGCTAGGGTATTTTCTCTCCTCTGGTGGTGAAGTGGACATATTGAAATTGTGGTAGAACAGTTTTCAGGTTGACATGGTTGAAGTCACCAGCTACAATACCTTCAGGTTGGGATATCTGGCCTCATTTGCTCCTTCATGGCTTCACCTTTATTTGCCAAAGGTTGAGTGTACACTGCGGCAATCAGCATGGGTTATAATTCGCTGGACAGGTACTCTATCTCTGCTGACCAGAATGTCTACATCAGAGACATTTACATCTCCCTTATGTAAATATACAATCAGGAGCATGGAAGAGAGGTAAAGCAGAAAAAAATCTTTCAGGGAGCTGATAAAGAAAGAATGGCCTAAACTCCTCCTCACTTTTCAAGCAGTCCCTTCCCTTTGGATCGAGGATCACTTGCTTCTGTTCCAATTCTGCAGGTTCTGGGGTGGCTGATGAATTTAATCGGGGAGCAAAGATCATTCAACTGGTAGCCTCGAGAGATCTTGCAAGAAGAATGACTCATGGATGTCATAGTGAGACAGTAAGAACTTGGTTGGAGAGCAGAAGAAATTACCTCAGGGAATCAATGAAAGATAGACTCACAAACTCCTGCCAAAGGATAGCTTCAAAGTCAGCTTAAAGAGACTTCACATCCTACAGGTAGTTTAGGGGGCTGTGAGCTGGTGCATTCTCTCCGAGATTAATGCTGGGATTCTCTATTCACTGGTACTGAGGATTATGATTGTGGAGATTACAGTGCTTTATGGCTGATTGCATCACTGCCTGGTATGGAGATGCCAACTCTCTGGACAAGATTAAACTTCAGAGGGTTGTTAATTCTTCCTGTGACATCATGGGAACCAGTCTTCACTCCATTGAGAACATCAACATGAGGTGGCATCTTAAAAAAGCAGCTTCTATCCTCAAAGACCCCCACCATCCTGGCCACGCCCTCTTCACTCTGCTACCATCGGGGAAAAGGTACAGGAGCCTAAAGACGAGGAATCAGTGGCACAAGGAGAACTTCTTCCCCACTGCCATCAGATTCCTGAATGATCCATGAACCAAAGACACTGCCTTACTTTTCATGCACTACTATCTTTATTTTTTTATTTCCCAACCCACACTGCCTCCTACCCAAGATCCACAAACCAAATTGTCCCAGCAGACTATTCATTTTTTCTAATACTTCTGCTTCCTCTGAACTGGTATTTGCTCCATTTTGTCGTCCCTGGTCCAGTCTCTCCCTCCTACATCCAGGATACTTCCCATGCCCTCCGTCACTTCAACAATTTCCTGAACTTGATGACCTCATCTTTAACCTAGATATCCATTCGCTATATGCCTCCATCCCCCATACCGAATGCCTCAAAGCCCTTTGTGTCTTCCTCATCAATGGACCTAACCAGCCAGTCCCCTTCCACCACCTCTGGCTGGCAGAACTTGACTCACCCTAAATAATTTCTTTAACTAATTCCACATTCTCCAAATTAAAGGGTAGAGAAGGATAACTGCATGGACTCCAGCTATACCTGTTTTTTTTTTTGGCTAGGTGAAGCCGACACAAGCAATACCCATCAATTCTTCCTCCACTACACTGACGATTACTTTGTTACTGCCTCATGAGATCATTGACTTTATCCACTTTACTGTAAACCACCACCCTCAACTCAAACTCACTTGGGTCATCTCTAGCAACACTCTCCCTTCATCTCAGGAGACATAATCTTGACAGACAACTTCTACAAACCCATCAACTCCCACAGTTCCCTTAACTAGACCTCTTCACACCCAGTCCCCTCCTTACTGCACTTTCTCTCACTCTGTTTCTGTCTCTCTTTCTCTCTTCCTGTCCCTCTCTCTCTCAGTCTCCCTCCCTCCCCCTCTCACTCTGCCTCTCCCTCTCTCTCTCTCTCTCAGCCAAAATCAATTCTCACTTTTTTTCTCCCTCTCTTGCCTGCTGGTCTGTACTCCTCCACCATCTATTCTTCCATCATCTATTCTTCCACTTTTTCCCCAGCTTTTAACAAAGATGCCTATCTTCTTCCCCCCCCCCACCCCACCCCCCCCCCCCCCCGCCGATATATTGAAGAAGGGCTCAGGCCCAAAACATCAGTAATGTATCTTTACCTCCTATGGACGCTGTGAGACTGGCTGAGTTCCTCCAACATCCTTGCGTTTTGTCTACAATCGCGGCATCTGCAGACGTTTGTGTTTCATTTGTAGACTTCCATGTTCAATGTTCCATATGCAAAGCCAGGTAAAGGGCAGGGCAGGAGCTGTTGGGAGTGCAAACCAAGACTAGAATGAAGCACAGGACTGTTGTTGGCCAATGGTAATAATAATGAAGGTCAAATTATAAAATGAAGCGAGATCTGAGAGGTAGCCTTTTTACTCCAAGGTTTCATTTATGGAATGAGCTGCCAGTGGAAGATATGGACACCATGTTCAAAAGGCATTTGGACAGATATATAGACAGGAAGGGCTTAAAACGATATGCAGGAAAATGGGACATCCAGAAGGCAACTTGGTCAGCATGGACAAGTTGGGCTGAAGGGCCTATTCCTTGCTGTGTGACACTATTGAAAGGAATTGATTTTGGAAATAACAATGGAAGTGAAAGATTGACTCAAAGAGCACATAAACTATCCTATACTGTCTCAGAGAAAATGAGCAATTAAAATCTTACATTGCATTTGAGGAAGCAAATCAATCACTTTGCATTCTTGACTCTCACTCAGTAGGAATTTAATAACTTCATTTCTTTCCGTCGAAGGAAGCTCAGTAAGAAAATCATGAAGCCTTGAAGCGTTGAGTGTGATAAATTATGTTGTAAATTAATAAACCACAAAGGGTTGGCCATTTCACAAGTTTCTCAATAAAGTTTTAATTAGGATATTGCTGGCACTCTTCATTTTATACAGCCCTGGGACACGTGTTTAATATTTAATTTATTTAATTTTTATCTTACATTTAATTTAGAGATCCTGCACAGTTACAGGCCCTTGCAACCCATGAGCCCACACCATCCAATTACATCCATGTGACCAATTAACCTCCTAACCCTATACGACTTTGGAACATGGGAGGAAACCGGTGTTCCCAGAGGAAATCCACATCGTCAAGCTCCTTACAGACAGGGCCGGATTCAAGCCCAGGTGCTGACACTGTAATAGCGTTGTTTTAACTGCAATGCTGTGTTTTAAAAAGAAAACTCCTTATCATATAATTATCCACAAACAATTGGTGCCAAACTCTGGTGAATCAACAGCCTGGCCTATCTCTGCTGAGAGACTCTAAATTGGCCAAACCCAGATTTTGCCTTTAAACAAGCTCTGCAAAACAATATTTCCCTTCCCAATGGAAGTCTCCGACTATGGTTATTTAACAAATTTATCACTGAGATACTTTGTTTTTCGTGGGTGAAAACACAAGAGAAGTCATTTAAAACACTGGCTCTGTAACTGTATCAAAATCTATAACACATTCTTACCTGCCTACTTTGTTTCCCATTCAGATTTAGAGCTCTCAGAGTTTGGTCTCCTGCACAGTTCTAATATACTATGTGACAAGAAGAGGACATAATGTTGCCATTGGACACCTTACAGCCTTTGTTATACCAACACTTTTGGGCAATAATCACTGATCTCATTTTTTCCTAATACCAAATAGCATTAATAATTCCCTTATTGGCTGTTACATCTCCTCTTTGTCTCCTGTTTGCCCCAAACCCCTCTCAGGTTGTCTCCATTGGTATGTAAACAATGAAGCTGAGCAGCCCATGAATGTGGTGGTACACCACCGACCTACTGCAGGGGGCAACCTCTGTACCTGCAGGAGTGTAAGGGGACAGGACAACACCTGGCCGGCTGTCAATCAGTCGGCCTGAATGGATCAAGCCCCACCCGGTCGGGTGTCAATCACCCTCCGGGATATAAGCCTGCGACGGCCTCCCGAGGCCTCACTCAATGTTGCTGGAAGTCTTTGTGGATTAAAGCCTTTTCCTTTGTTTGTGTCTGATTCCGGCTAACAGTGCACCACAATGGTTGACATTCCTTTCCTCCCCTAATGTCCCTGCAGCCATGTTTGCTTAAGTTTCAGGATGAAAGTCTAACCAATTCAAACGATTAGATGACGAGATGAGAGTTACGAGTTCAGTGAACCCCATCTACCAGCAGCAATAGAAATACACCAAAAGCAATGGTTCCTTATACAAAATTAGTTTAATTCTCCGAGTATAGAACAAGATCAACACTTAACTTATCAACACTAAGTTATTTACACAAGCGCAAGTGTGTGCAATGTGTTTTCAAGAAAGTCCTTTTTACTGGCCAGTCTTGCACCATCCACATTTTCAAGGCTACAGTTTGAAGTAATCTTCAATTCTGTGCACAAAGTCAATCAGTCATTACATTCAAGCAAACTTAGAATTATCCGGGAGGAAAGTTATGGAGGGTTACAGAGAGACAGTTGTCACCTGTTGGACACCCAAAACAGGAGTGTCTTCTTTTCAGGTTCTTCTCCTCTTCACCACACCGGGAAGATTACCCACCACTCCTGATTTCCACAGAGAATACACACAGGCTACCATATCAGAACTCTGCCCAGTCTTGAAAAATAAGCCTTTGCAGCAGACTCCTCCTCTGTCCAGCCTTTACTCAGACTGCCTCCTGCTGACTCCTTCTCTCTCATTCTCTGCCCCTTCCCTCCTGATGTTCCAGGCACTGTCATATTTTTTGTTTCAGTTTGCAAATGTTGCAATTTCCAGGCTTTACAAAAAAACATATGGCCCCCAACTCTCTGCAAATGTTTCAGTTTCTGGGGTGTGCTTGCACATGTTGCTGAAGCCCAGAACCTTCTGTTTGCACCTCCCCTCAGATTTTGAAAGGCTGTGAAATGCATGCAACCCAACAGCTAATCCAATTTTAATCCCTTTTATAAGCATATATTTAATTAGCCCATTCTGTCACAATATTTAATTAACCCATTGTGTCACAGCTGTCATTTCACAAGTACAATGGTTACTTGCTGCAGGTAGAAAAGATGCACCTCTACAATAGTATAAATTAAATTGCCACAATATACCAAGATAATAAATATAAACTGGCAGATAAATATTCAAAGTTGCAATTAGTGCAAGAAAAAAAAGTGATGTTTCAATACTGTAGACAGATATTTTGCTATCCCAGAGTGGTTTATGATTAGAATTAGAGCAGTGTGTGGAATTTCAAAGGCCTGATAGCTATTGAAAAATCTCTACTGGCACCTAAAGGTTTACGATCATTTGACTAAACAAAAAAAACAGACAAAACAGTGTTTCTCTCGACCAAAGTGCACACACGTACCACACAATACACAGGACACATTAATCACATATAAAAGTAAAGATATAATTTAAAATAAATATATGTAAATATTCCTCGATTATATCATCAATCTCACAGCTTGCAGAAGAAGTTATTTCTCAGCCTGGCAGTCCTGATTTTGATACTCCTGGGTATCTCCATACCTTTTGAACCATCAATAGAGGAAGGAGAGACCCAGGGATTGTTGCAGCCATTTTGATGATCCTCTGTATTGACTTCCAGTCTGATGCTTTGCAACTACCACAACACAAAATGATGCATCCAGGCATTGGCTCATGTAAAGGTTTCTGTGCCTACTGCCTGAAGGTAGCAGTGAGGAGAGACTGCAACTAGAGTGGGGGTGGGGTGGGGGGGGGGGTTTCTCCTGTATAATGTTGGCTGCTTTCTCATGCATGTCTTCAGTGGAAAGCAGGCCAGTACCTCTGATGGACCTTGGGCACTCAGAATCTGAATCAGAATTTATTGTCATGTTTTGCAACAGCATCACAGAGCAAACATGCATATTACAACTATCTTACAGCAGTATTATATTAAATATATAGTAGTGTGTGATAAGTGAGGCAGTGTCTTTGGTTCATTGATCATTCAGGAATCTGATAGCAGTGGGGAAGAAGCTGTCCTTGTGATGCTGAGGGATCATCTTTAGGTTCCTGTACCTTTTTCCCCGATGGTAGCAGAGTGAAGAGGGTGTGGCCTGGATGGTGGGGGGTCTTTGAGGATAGAGACTGCTCTTTTAAGACACCACCTCATATCGATATCCTCGATGGAGTGAAGTCTCTGTGATGGTAGAGGCTGAGTTAACAACCGTCTGGAATTCATTCTAGTCCTGAGAGTTGGTGCCTCCATACCAGGAAGTGGTGCAACAAGCCAGAATGCTCTCCACAGTACACCTGTAGAAGTTTATGACAGTCTTTGGTGACATACAAAATCTCCTCAGACACCTCACGAAGTAGTCTCTGGCGAGCCTGCTCTGTGATTGCATCAATGTGGAGGCTCCAGGACAGATCCTCAGAGATGATGACACCCAGGAATTTTAAATCCTTGACCCTCTCCACTACTGAGCCCTCGATGAGGACTGGGTCATGTTCCCCTGACTTCCCTCTGAAGTCCACAATCATCTCCTTGGTTTTGCTGACATTGTGCAAGTTTGTTGTCGTTACATCATTCAATGAGCTGATCTATCTCC
The DNA here is from genome assembly GCF_036971445.1 of Narcine bancroftii. Classification (NCBI taxonomy): domain Eukaryota; kingdom Metazoa; phylum Chordata; class Chondrichthyes; order Torpediniformes; family Narcinidae; genus Narcine; species Narcine bancroftii. The sequence continues at coordinate 338,383,258 of NC_091471.1, read as the reverse complement.
CTCCTGTACACTTCCTCATTGCCGTTTGTGATTCTGCCGACAACTGTGCAGACTTGTAGATAACATTGGAATTGTGTCCGGCCACACAGTCATGGGTGCATAATGAGTAGAGCAGTGTACGCATCCTTGGGGGTGCGCCTGCGTTGATAATCAGTGAGGAGAAGACTTTGTTTCCAATTTGTACTGACTGTGGTCTTCCAATGAGAAAGTCAAGGATCCAATTACAGAGGGGCCACAGAGACCTAGAGTTTCAAGTTTCCATTTACTAAAATGACTGCCTCACTTGCACCTTGTGTCATTGATAATTTAATCATCTCCTAATAAGTTTTCCTGTACACAGAAAAAAAAAGAAAATCGCCATTGAGAAGTATTGTGTACAAGCAGAGTGCAAGCAGATGGACTGCTTACTGACAGGAAAAGGAGAATGAATTGAGCAGGCACAGTGGAGAAGTTATTCTAACAACAACAAATTTATCTTGTTGTTTACCAATGTCATAAAATACACTGAAATGCTGGAGAAACTCAGCCGGTCTTTAACATCCATATGTAAATATACATTACCAACGTTTCGGGTCTGAGCCCTTTTTCAAGAAATAAGCAGAATGAGCCAAAAGCTGGAAATCTCAAAATTGCATAATTCAAACAATGCAGGCTGGGGAGGAATCCAGGCCAACAACGGGTATTAATTGGGTATGATAAGGCAAGAAGAGAAAATTTATCATATCTTTGTGAAAGGAAACAGGAAAGGGAGAGACAGATCTGGGAGAAGGCAACGGGGAGGAAATGAAAGGGAGGGCTTTTAATGAAAACCAGAGAAATTGATATTAATGTCATCCGGTTGGAGGGTGCCCAGTTGGAAAATGAGGTCCTGTTCCTCCAATTTGCTCGTGGTCTCAGTCTGGCAGTGTATGAGACCATGGACAGACTTGTCAGCAAGGGAATGGGATGGAAAATTGAAATGGGTGGCCACTGGGAGATCCATGCTATTGTGGGAGACAGAGCCAAGGTTCTAACAAAGTCACCTTTGATCTCCAGTCTGTGCCCAATGTATAGGAGACCACAACGGGAGCAGTGAATGCAGTAGATGACCCCTGCAGGTTCACAAGTGAAATGTTGGAAGGACAGTTTTGGTCCAATGTATGGATTGGATTACCTAGAAGTTTGGCACAGAGCTCATCTTGGATTAGTGTTGAGTGAGGCAAGTTATGTCACTGGGAGTGAAGGCAAGTGATCAATGACTGTGGGATGAAAATTGTAATGTATCTAGAAAGCCATGTTATAGTGGTGTTGTATTGGGTAGCCAGGCCTGATAAATGGCATGATCATGAATAATGTGGGGAAATTTAGGAAAAATAAAAAGGGAGGCCAATCTTTTAATTTTTTAACTTAGACATACAGTGATTGGGTCACAAATCTTAAATTAGTTAATAGCTCTTCGTTATGTGCTCAACATTGTCTATTACAATTCAAAGTGGTACACTGAATGCATTTGTCTGAGGTTAAATTGTCTCACTTTTATTCCAATATGACTCTCTGTTGTGACAGGTGTAAGAGCGGAGAAGCGTCATTAATTCATATGTTCTGGACTTGTCCTCATCTAGAAAAATACTGGAGAGAGATTTTCCAGACTTTCTCAAAAAAAATTTTTAAATAAATTTAACACTGAACTCTTTGGCACAACGGGAGGGAATTATTTTTCTTTATCTCTGGTTCAGAGTCACGCTATTCCTTTTGCCTCTCTTTCGGCGAAGCATACGACATTACTTAAATGGAAGGATGCTGCCCCGCCTACTCATGGTTAGTGGTTGTACGACATCAGATCTGTTCGAACATTGAAAAGATTCATTATTCAATTAATAATTTAGATATAACATTTCCCGGAAGTTATGGGGGGGGGGGGGGTCATTTATGACTCACTATCTTACTTTATAATTTTACTCCAATGTAATGAAATTATCTGACTTGTATCTTTTCTATGTTCCCTATTTTTTTAACCTTCATTTTTCTTTTCATACTAGTCATATATAGGATCTGACAACACGGATTTGAGTTTTTCTCCTCAATTATTTTCTTCTTCCATTTTTTGTATTAATAGAGTTTTTTTCTAGAAAAAAGTATATACTATTTAGAATATGAATTATGGATATGATTTACAATTTATGAATGTTAGCGATATACGGAATATCTTCTTAAAAATATTTTGATTGAGTTTAACAAAAAGCCTTGACACAAGGTATACTAATGATAACATAAATCAAATCATATCATGTACATATCACATATCAATTGTAAATTAGAAGCAGAACCATAATTATTAATGTTTCGGGCCAAGAGGACCCCAAAACACAACAGCAATAGAAATTCACCAAGACAAATGGTTACTTAAACAAAAGTTACTTTTAATTTCTTTAAACATAAAAACAGGATCAGACTTTAACTTATTACTATTAACTTAACCTAACAACACCATTCTAATTCTAAACGCATGTGTAAGTAATGTGTATAAGTTCAGAAAAGTTATTTGATTTCACCGTCCAATCTCACTTCTCACTCCTGCAAGTTCACTGGTATCAGGCAACTCTTATACTGTGCACAGAATTTAACATTTATGAATTTTCACCAAGCTCTGGTGCTTAAAGTTAATTGGTTACTGCTCAAGAAGATTCTTGATGGTTTCAGACAGAGATATGTTGGTCATTGGACACACACAAACTGATTCCATTTGATCAGCCATTTCAGTGTCTTGACGAAGAAACTTGCCCCATCAGGGTTTTCCAAATGATAACCACTTCTTCTGCAGGTCACCACAGAGTTCCTTTTGTTTCCCTTATTTCAGATGAAACAGTCTAGCCAGCCATTTAATCTTGCATGGACCACAAGGGTTTTCAACAGGCTGAACTCAGAACTCACAACCAGTCTTCAAAATGGGGTTTCAACAAGCTGCCAGCTTGTCATGACTGCAGAAACCAGTTCTCTCTCTCTTAGAGAAAGCCTGTTTGGTCTCCTCTCTCTCTTTCTCTCTCTCTCTCTCTCTCTCTCTGTGTTTGCAAACTGGATCCAGACAGATTGTGGCACTGGACCCAAACCTCTGAGTCCATTCATCTGTTGCTTTCAAAACAATAATCCATTACTCTACAACATGTCCAATTAACACCTACTTATGAAGTCTCTATAGGCATTTTGCAAAGGCACCCGGAGCCTGCACTGTCTGGCTTGAGCAAGGCCCTGCCATTTTAAATGAGACCTGTTCTGCGAAGTGTCCGTGCTTGTTTATAACCTACACTAACCCGACAATCTATCAAAAACATATCCATATACAATACAAAATATGATATAATCCATCACATAACATAACTTATTTTGTTCAGGACATCACATTTTATAATTATAATAATTAAACAACGTACTATGTTAAAAAATAATGCTGAATATAAAAATTATACAAATAATACACTTAAAATTCCCTTGTACAAGATATTTTATACTTCTCTTAAGTGATCATGTTGTTCTGTGATAGAATCTGTAATCTGTAGTTAAAACCTCCCTTTACGTATTTGTCTTAATCATAAAAAGGAAAAAAAAAACTCTCCCTACTAATCTCCCCCCTCCCTCTAAACAATATCTGTATATATTGTAATATGAAATTAATAACAGCCCCCAGATACCAGGCAGGGAATCCCCAGAGCATCCACACCATGTAATGGGCCCCACAACTTATCATATTCAGACTTTTCATCTTTAATATTAGATTGAATTTTTCCTAAACTTTAATAAGACATGATATAATGTAACTATTGAATGTGAGTGGGTGAAACATAATCTTTCCACTTCATCAAAATTGCTTGTCTAGCTATCAACAAAGCAAAAGCTAAGATTCTCTTTTGGGTTGAGAACGGAGATATATCCTCCTCTAGAGAAAAAAACAAATCAAGCAATCAAAGGGCATGGTTTGAATTTAGTCTTGAGAATCGTTGATCAAGTTTGGAAAATATCTTCCCAAAATTGGGAATTTAGTTTATGTAACTGTCCATACTATCTTATTGAATTGTACCCTTTTTGTTTGTATAAGTCCTTTATTAAAATCAATAAAAATATTTTATAAAGAAAACAAAAAGACATACAGGCCATTTCAGCCCACTTGTCCATGCCGCCCTATTAACCTACACCCCCAGTACATACTCGTGGGCTGAAATGGTCTGTTACTTTGCTGTATGTTTAAATTAAAAATTAAAAGGTTGGCCACCCCTGATCTAAATCATCTAAAGAGGACATGCAAAATCATTGAGGTCCCTTCCACCCTACACCTTTCAGCTATTCCCATCGGGAAAGAGATACAGGAGTGTCAGAGCCAGGTTGAGGAACAACTTCTTCCCACGGGCAGTGAGAATGCTGCACATACTAACCGTTCGAGACTCTCATGTTCATGAAGCATTATTTATTTATTTGTCAGCATGGCATGTGTGTTATGCCGGGTTGTATGATCTGTGTGTTTTGCACTGAGGACTGGAGAATGCTGTTTCGTCGGGTTGTACTGTACAATCAGATGAAAATAAACTAGGCTTGAAATGGTGAGAGAGTGCAGAGAAATGAGAGATGGAGAGATGTGAGTGTTTAGTGAAAGATTCCCGAAGGTGAAGTAATTACAAAAATTCTACTTCATTATTCTGTTTAATCTTTCATTTATTTTAGGCAAAAGTTTTCCAAAAGAAATAAATACATTTTTAAGCTCCAAATATATATCGAGCCAGACAAATATAATTGATAGAAACCCTTTCTATCTGTTTAATTATTTACCATTCTTTATCCACTGCTCGATTTGTCCTGTTTATGTCACTTTAATCCAGTCAAATTCATTTTTTGTTTTACTCAACAATAATTTGTTTTGTTTTCCCACTCTCAAATTTATCTTTGAATTTTCCCCATCCTTACATCAGCAACTTCATTATTATCCTGGTCACCGCTTGCGAAGTCCCCTTCTACTTTTCGGTTCTGAACTCTACCCAGAGCTGAGTAAAGCATGCTGACTGGTGAAATGTCTCTGAAAATAAAACCAACAAAGTCTAGTCCTTCCTTGGTCACTAGAATAGTGATGCTTGAATCATTGCTTCTGGAAAGTTCATGTTGAATATCACCATTGCAGCTGGAGAAGTTAAAAATGTAATTAAATAAAATCTGGAATTAAAAGAGCTGTCATTTGTAACAGTAACCATGAATCTTCCGGATAATGGTAAAATCCCACTTGATTCATTAATGTCCTTCAGGAAAGGAAGTCTTCTGGCTAATACACAACTCCTGACCCATCACCTTAGTTAACTCTTATCAACCTTCTAAATTCAAGACAAGGAGGGACAGACATTAAATACCAATGCCCTCCCTACATGAATAATCTATAACACCCAAAGGAGCTTCCTCAAATGAAAAAGCACAGAAAATGAGGTGTTAAGAAATTGCCCTAGAAGCAAGATCACAAGAGCCAAGACGTGAGAGTTGTCCCAATAGAAATGCAAGCAGATTTAATCAAGGAAGTTCAAAGCTGAATGACTGAAATGACAGCTTCTGCCCTGGGACTGAAGAAAGTGAAGATGCAGGGAATTTGGAGACTTGTTGGGCTGGAAAATGTTAAAGGGTCTGGGATGGATGAAGCGTAGAGCGTGCTGGAAATGCTCAGCAGATCAGTAATAGCTGTGGAATTTTGATGCTGCAGGTTCTCTGTTTCCTCTTTGATTGTGAATCTTCAGGGATCATCTACTGCATCCGGTGCTCCTGTTGTGATCTCCTCTACATGGGACAGACTAGATTCAGACTGGGAGATTGCTTCATTGAGCACCTTGGTTCTGTCTAACACAGAAGTGTGCATCTCTCTGTGGCTAGCCATTTTAATTCCCCACCCCACTCCCTTGCTGATGTGTCAGTCCATGATCTCATGCACTTCCAGACTGAGACCACCAGCAAATTGGAGGAACACCTCCTCCTATTCTGCCTGAGCACCCTCCAACCAGATGGGATTAACATCGACCTCCGGTTAACTACCTTTCCACCCCCAATCTTTTCCTATAGCGCTTTCAGGTGGCCAGAATACCCGACTGTAAAGCCACTTATTCTACCCCAATGTGGCTGTCGGGTGACCACCTGAAAATGGAGAACCCGGGCAGGAGGTGCACTTACCTAATTCTCCTCCTGTAGGTATATTCACCGGCTTGGAGAATCCCACGTTGCACCTGAAAGCAGCAATGGGACTACGGCCACAGTTCACAGGAGCTGGCGTTTGCTTGGACGCGGCTCTCCTTCAGCCAGCGCATTCAAGTGACAGAAAGGTGTCGTCTCCACGGCCACCTGAACGTCCCAGGTGCACTCCCCCAGCCACGTCTGCCAGTGCATGATCTGCGTCGGAGCACCTGAAAGCGGATTATGTCTCCTTTTGTCTAATGTGCTCTCTGTCGCCCCTTTTCCCTCTGTGACAGAGGGGAAAAAAACAGCTCCGCTCCCCCAATTAATTCTCGCCTTTCCTTTCTCCTGTCTTTTTATCATATCCAATTAACACCTTTTGTCTGTTGCTCTGTTCTCCTCCCCCTCCCGTTCTTCCCCTTTCAGCATTTTTATATTGGCACCTGTCGGCTTTTTACTCATACCTGAGGAAGTCAAGTAAAGGCAAGTGTGTATTGTGATTTGTTTGGGGTTCAGAAGGAGTCCAGACACAGGGACTGGATAACTAAAGGATTTATTAACACTGAAACAAACAGGCTGACTACCCCACCTACACAGTGGTAGATTAACAGCACAAAGCAAAGTAGTTAGGAATTTACAAGCGGTTGGAACTTAAATGCAATCAGTGGGGGGGGGGGGGGCTTCTGACCTGGAACACACCCTTAGGGAAAGGGGGATTCCCACTATGGAGGGTACCCTATATGTGGACTACCTACAGGGGTATACTCACTCCCATTCCCCTGATAATTGGGAGCTCGGCTACAATGCCAGTATCGGCTGTGTCTACAACAATACCTTGGTGAGCTTAAGGGGTTGCTAGTCCCTTACCTGCGACCAAATGGCAAATAGGAAATGAAACTGAGGCGCTGCAATTTTATAACCTGCCCTGCTCAGAAGGAGCTGTGAGGTAGGGGGCTGGCCAATGGGAGTGCGTGCTCTGGCTGGTGGGCAGGTTGGAGAGGTTGGACGGTGCCTCGATATTGATTGATGTGGCTTCGGCCATAAAGGAAATGATTACTGTCTATGTAACAGCAAGGCAAATCAAGTTTATTGTCATCTGATTGTACAAGTACAACCCAACGATAAAGCATTCTCTGGTGACATAACACACATACGGACAAACTACACGAGCAGGACTTGTATTCATCTGTACAAATAAATAAATAAATAACTGCTGTTCTCGGATGTTTAATGTGAGCAGTTCAGCATTCTCTCTGCCCGTGGGAAGAAGTTGTTCCTCAGCCTGGCAGTGCGGCTCTGATACTCCTATATCTTTTTTTCCAGATGGGAGCAGCTAAAATACATAGCATGCAACACGAAAGGGTTCCTCATTGATTTTGCATGCCGACTTCAGACAATGATCCCAGTAGATCCCGCCCATGGCTGGAGGGAGACTCCTCTCTGCCACCCTTATGGTCCTATGGACTGACCGATGACCCAATTCTCTGCTGCAACTGTACCACACTGTGATGCAGCCTGGAAGGACTCAGATCCAAAATGTTGGTGATACATCTTTAACTCCAGTGGATGCTGCGAGACCTGCTGATCTCCTCCAGTATTTCTGGGTTTTTCACTACAATCACAGTATCTGCAGACTTTCAAAAGATGATTGTGATGAGCAGGTTAATTAGACACATGGGGATATTTGAGCAGTGTGGGCTCATGAGCCAAAAGGTGCAGCATCACTATCTTTTAAAAATAAATACATAAAAATTCAAATATTTTATTGTTGCTTACAGCGAACCATCCGAATGGTCATATTTCAGGATTATTGTCAGAGTACATACATTACATCACATACAACCCTGAGATTCCTTTTTTTCCTGCAGGTGTGGCAGAATTACCACCAAATGGTAATGCAAAAATAAACTGTACACGGCGTAAAAAATGTAAGCAAACAACTGTTAAAAGATAATAAATGTAAACAAAATGACTGTGCAATACAGAGAGATCTAAAAGAAAATCAATAAAGTGCACAAGTAAGAGTTCTTTAATGAGTCTCTGAGTTTGTCGTTGAGGAGTCTGATGGTGGAGGGGGAGCAGCTGTTCCTCACAGCTCCATGTGCATCCCTCCCGAACCTCAGCGCTCGGTCGCAGTGGATGGCCCCTAGAAGAGGACTGCTCCGCCGGTCTAGGGTATATGACGTAGCTACTCTGCTAGTCTAAACCTCAAAGACCTGGTCCTCTTTCCTGATGGCAGCAGAGAGAACAGAGCATGTGGTGGGTGGTGTGGGTCTTTGATGATCGCTCCTGCCCTCTGACGGCAGCATTCCCTGTAGATGTACTCAATAGTGGGGAGGGTTTTGCCTGTGATGTCCTGGGCTGTGTCCATTACCTTTTGGAGGGCTTTATGCTCAGGGCTATGGGTGTCCACATACCAGACCGTCATGCAGCCGGTCAGCACACTTTCCACCACACTTCTGAATAAATTTGCCAGGGTTTCTGGTGTCATACCAGACCTCCGCAAACTCCTGAGGAAGTCGAGGCACCGACGTGATTTCTTCATAATTCCATCGGTGTGCTGGGTCCAGGAAAGATCCGCAGAGATAGTGACTCCCAAGACTTAAAGTCAAGGAACCTTTGTGGGCTGAATTTCACACAAAATGTTAACCTCGTAATTGCCAGGCTCTAAAGGACCACTGATGAAGTAACAAACCTAATAAGCTAAAGGCCTAATAATCACATTGAATTTGATTCAAGACCAACCTAGGCAGTTTCAAATTTTGAAATAAAGAGATTGTATGAGAAATAGCTGCCAATTGGCACAAACCTTCATTTGGTACATCAATATCCTCCTCAAAAGGAAATGCGCCGATTGAACTGTGTGTGCCTCCCAAATCATAGCAGCAGGATCTTAACGATCACTTCCCTACGAGTGCAGCAAGCAATCCTGTTGCAAAAAAACCAAAAGCAACTTGAAAACTAAAACTTGCAGCAGCTAGACATTGATAAATATGTAGGACTCTCCCTCTCCAGTGGATAATTGTGTTGCCAGATCCACCTCCTTATAACTATTGCAGTTTCAGTGATAAGAAAGACAGCCAGATCAATTACATATAGCAACACAAGTCCAGACTAAATATTTGATTCAACTTTAGCCTGCAGCCCTGTTCAGATCTCATTAATTCTCTGTCACACTAACCAATATCCATCAAGTCAAAGGGGCAAGCAAAATTAAAGAAAGTGAGACTCTAGCAACCAAATCTTTTAGAAACAGAGTCTGAGCTCTCTTTGTTTAACATTTCTGGATAGATATTTCTTGCTAAACAGGCAGAAATATTTGGCCAGGAATTGAGCATGTTCATTACCATTACTGAATCCCTGACATGTGGTTCTATTTCCAAAGGCTGATGCTGTAAGAAATAAACCACTAAATTTCCCTTTGGTGGAGTTTAGCAGTCAGCCGCTGACATTGAACACACTGTCCTTTGACTAAAGTTGGAATCAAGCCCAGATGAGTGTGATAATTGTCATCACTCACCATTCAGTTGCCAATGGAGACAAATTCACATTCCAAAACTTCCATAATTCAGTGCAAACTGGCAATCAACGTTGAACTAAAGCCCCATCTGCCCTTTCAGATGGTCTTATGAGTTTCTGGGGTATCATTTGAAAATGAGCTGAGTTCTCCCTGCCCAGCACTTTCCCCCTTAGCAAAGAGCACTAAAGCAAGAGCAGATTAACCAAACACTTCTCTCAATGCTGTTTGCAGGACCTTGCTGTGTGCAAATGGACTTCCCCACAGTAAGTATAGTTGAGAAGTATTTTGCGAATGGTTTGGCATGTACCAACACACATATCACAGCAATACAATTAAGCTGCCCTTTTGCATTTAAGATTAAAACAGAGACCCCTTAGCAAATAGCACTAAAGCAAGAGCAGATTAACCAAACACTTCTCTCAATGCTGTTTGCAGGGCCTTGCTGTGTGCAAATGGACTTCCCCACAGTAAGTACAGTTGAGAAGTATTTTGCGAATGATTTGGCATGTACCAACATATCACAGCAATACAAATTAAGCTGCCCTTTTGCATCTAAGATTAAAGCAGAAAGGAATGAGTCTTCGCAATTTATCTACATCAAGACTGAAAGCTAATACATGAAGTCAACAGCAGAAAACTAGCTCTCATCCGCAAAAATTATAAGGTCATCAGGGCAAAGAAATTCAGATGCAGGGATGAAAGCTTGATTGACCTGTGAAGAGGGTACTTTTAATTCTAAGAAGGTCACTACTTCAGAAACTCATCTGCCAAAAACAGGTATTACAATTGGCATTTTACGTTCATTTGAAAGTCCCATTATTTCTACTTATCCACCTTGAATTCTTTGAGTTGAATCCAAAATACAGTTGGGTGCTTGCACCTCACAGTCAATGTCCCATCTCAGTTCACTCTGCATTGTGGTAATAATACAATCTGAGGCTGCAATTATGTCAATAACTTAGTTTGCAAAATGAACAGTTCCAGAAACCAAATTTAAAATTATAATTTTCATATTTTAATCATGAGGTTTTTGAATCTGCAGACATTATTTTCCACTGTGGCTTTGGGGCCTGAAGATATTGCAGAATTAATTCTCAACACGATTTTAATACAACTCCATCTGGGTCAACCGTAATACTAATGGACTGCGGTTTACCTATATTTCCCAATGTGCAAGCACATGCTTAAAGATCCACAGCATGTGAAATCTAACTGCCTCATGGTGGATCTCAAACTTACGGGAAGATGGTAGAAAGAAAAAAAGTGTGTTTGAGCAGAACATTAAACATTACCTGAGGTTTGAAAATAAAATGATGTGCCAGTGGTGCGCATATCTGGGCAATGGAAATTGCTGGACTGTGGATGGATAAGGGCTGATCAAATTTCTCTCAATCTCAGAGATAGCTCTCAGAGCAGCCAGGGTCTAGACAACAAGTTGTGGGGTCTTGGGCAGCGTGGCGCTGCAGCTAGTGGAAGTGTTGCTCCTCAACTCCCATTCATTCCTGATCTCTGGTGCCATCTGTATGGGGTTCGTATAATCTCCCTGTGACCTCCTGGCAATCTTTCTGCTGCTTTAGTTTGCTGCATCACCTCAAAGCTGTGCTAATATGTCAGTGAATTGGCCACTGAAAATTGCCCTCAGTGTGCAGGTGAGGATCTGAGCAGGGGGTTGATAGGAATGTGGGAAGAGTAAAATGGGGTTTGGTGTAAAATGGGTCCTCCAAGATTCAACATGCAAGATTCAGTTATTGCGATGTTAAACTACAACAAATGTAATGCACATAAGTTGGTCAACTTTCACCTGCAGTAAAGGCAAACAAAGAGTTGCCATTGGCATTGTCCAGTCCCCTAATAAATAAAGAAAGGGAAGCAAAAGGGAGTTCCTTCAGTGACACAGTGTAGAGCTCGTCGAAAGAACCAAAGACTTGTTGATCCAAACCAAGGCATTTATTAGCAAAAGACAGGAGCTCTTCACAGGTGGCTGACCAGTCTGGAATGATCCGACCTGGCTAGGGACACAACCCTTTAAGGCCCAGACAGTAGGTGTGGCTAAGCTCTTAGCCAATCGCTGTAAGCACAGTCTAGATAGTGTAACTATATACACTATATACATTGGTGATAGATCTGTACTATCACATTCACCCCTTCTTGGAGAACTGACCCTGGAAAAAAAAATGAGGGAGAGAATGAAAGGAAGGGGTAGGTTAAGGACTGTAGCGGTCAGGGGGTCTGACCATCCGGCGTGACCGCCATGGTGCCGGGATTGGGGTCGCTGGAGTGGTGTCGCCAGCGGACTCGTTGGGTGCGACCGCTCCTTCGCTCAATTCCCCAGTCGTGTTGTCGGCAGGGTGGCCCGGGTCGTTGGGGTGGTGTTGGTCCTTCTGTTGCGGCAAGGGGCCAGGGGAATAAAGAGTTGGGGAAGTTTGGGTTGGGGGGTTTGCTGGGTCTACCGCATCCTGAGCTAGGTCCCGCACCGAAACGGTGTCCTCCTGCCCGTCTAGGAACTCAACGTAGGCATAATGTGGGTTCGCGTGGAGTAGAGTCACTCGGTCGACCAAGGGGTCGTTCTTTGAGTGACGGACGTGGCGTCGCAAAAGGACGGGGCCAGGGACGTGAGCCATGCTGGTACAGTGGTTCCTGATTCGGATTTCCTTGGGAAGAGGAACATCCTTTTGTGGGGGGTGACATTTGTTGCGGTACATAGGAGGGAGCGGATGGAGTGTAAGGCACTAGTGAGAACCTCCTGCCAGTGAGAGGTGGGGAGATCTTTAGACCGGAGAGCCAGTGTAACCGCTCTCCATATGGTGGCATTCTCCCTCTCGACCTGGCCGTTACCGCGTGGGTTATAGCTGGTGGTCCTGCTTGAAGTGATACCACACTCAGAAGGTACTGTTGTAGCTCTGCGCTCATGAATGAGGACCCCCTATTATGGTGGATGGAATTGGGGTACCCAAAATTGGCGAAAATACTGTGAGGGGCCTGTATCACTGAGGTGGCAGTGGTGTCTGGGCAGGGCACAGCGAATGGGAAGCGGGAGTACTAATCGATGGCCGTAAGGATGTAGTTATTCTGAACTGGTCGGCCACCTGTGAAGAGCTCCTGTCTTTTACTAATAAAATTGTAGAGTTCGTCGAAAGAACCAAAGACTTGTTGATCCAAACCAAGGCTTTTATTAGCAAAAGACAGGAGCTCTTCACAGGTGGCCAACCAGTCCGGAATGATCCGACCTGGCTAGGGACACAACCCTTTAAGGCCCAGACAGTAGGCGTGGCTAAGCTCTCAGCCAATCGCTGTAAGCACAGTCTAAATACTGTAACTATATACACTATATACATCGGTGATAGATCTGTACTATCACACACAGAGTGTCTGTGGATTAACCTCCATTGCTCCCACAGCCTCTGCAGCCGCACAGACTTCTGACAATAGATTTATTGCCATCCTGACCTCCAGATTCAAACCTCCAATACAATCAGGAAGCATTCAGGAGCCCTTCTTGTCCTCAGCACCCTCTTGAATCCCAGGTCCAATACCTGGTTGCCATAAGCCAGTCTCCAGCAACTTACAGAACATTGTGAGCCCTTCGACCACAACTAGGGTGCTTGATGGTACGTGTATAACCATATATAACCATATATAACCACTTACAGCACAGAACAGGCCAGTTCGGCCCTACTAGTCCATGCCGTAACAAATCCCCACCCTCCTAGTCCCACTGACCAGCACCCGATCCATACCCCTCCAGTCCTCTCCTCTCCATGTAACTATCCAGTCTTTCCTTAAATGTAACCAATGATCCCGCCTCAACCACTACTGCCAGAAGCTCATTCCACATCCCTACCACCCTTTGCATAAAGAAATTTCCCCTCATGTTTCCCTTATAATTTTCCCCCTTCAATCTTAAACCATGCCCTCTAGTTTGAATCTCCCCCACTCTTAATTGAAAAAGTCTATCCACATTTACTCTGTCTGTCCCCTTTAAAATCTTAAACACCTCTATCAAGTCCCCCCTCAATCTTCTACGCTCCAGAGAAAAAAGCCCTAGTCTGCACAACCTTTCCCTGTAACTCAAACCTTGAAATCTTGTCAACATTCTCGTGAACCTTCTCTGCACTCTCTCTATTTTGTTTATATCTTTCCTATAATTTGGTGACCAAAACTGTACACAGTACTCCAAATTTGGCTTCACCAGTGCCTTGTACAATTTCATCATAACCTCCCTACTCTTGAATTCAATACTCCGATTTATGAAGGCCAACATTCCAAATGCCTTCTTCACCACACCATCTACCTGAGTATCAGCCTTGAGGGTACTATTTACCACAACTCCTAAATCCCTTTGTTGCTCTGCTCATCTCAATAGCATACCATTTAATGCATATGATCTATTTAGATTTGCCTATGTAACACCTCACACTTATCTGTATTAAATTCCACCAGCCATTTCTCAGCCCATACCTCCAGCCTTCCTAAATCACCTTTTAATCTACGGTAATCTTTCTCACTGTCCACAACACCACCAATCTTTGTATCATCTGCAAACTTGCTTATCCAATTCTCCACCCCTACTTCCAGATCATTAATATATATACCAAACAATAGTGGACCGAGGACCGATCCCTGAAGAGCTCCACTAGTCACCGGCCTCCAATTAGACAAACAATTTTGTACCACTACTCTCTGACACCTCCCATCCAACCATTGCTGAATCCATTTCACTACCTCCTTATTTATACCTAATGCCTCCACCTTTTTTCCTAACCTCCTGTGGGGAACTTTGTCGAAAGCTTTACTAAAGTCTAAATAGACAACATCCACAGCTTTCCCTTCATCAACCTTTTTTGTAACCCCTTCGAAAAACTCAATCAGGTTTGTCAAGCATGATCTACCCCTGACAAAACCATGCTGATTACTCCCTAGCAATCCCTTTACCTCCAAATATTTGGAAATACCATCCCTCAGAACACTTTCCATCAACTTGCCCACCACAGACGTCATACTCACGGGCCTATAATTCCCAGGTTTACATTTGGACCCTTTCTTAAACAGCAGAACCACATGCGCCACCCTCCAATCCTTTGGCACTACGCCCGTGGCCAGTGACATCCTAAATATCTCTGTTAATGACCCCACTATCTGTCCACAAGCCTCCCTGTGTGTCCTTGGGAATATTTTGTCTGGTCCCAGAGATTTATCCACCTTTATCTTTTTCAACACAGCCATCACTACCTCCTCGGTTATCCTTATATGCTTCATGACCTCCTCACTATTTTTCTTTACTTCAACTGGTTCAATATTTTTTTCCTTAGTGAATACCGAGGCAAAGAAATCATTCATAATTTTCCCCATTTTCTCTGACTTCTCACTCAGCCTACCCTTGCTATTTACAAAGGGTCCAATTTTATCCCTCACTAATCTTTTACTTTTAATGTACCTATAGAAACCCTTTGGATTTATTTTTACTCTGTCTGCCAAAGCCTCTTCGTGCCTTTTTTTGGCCTTTTTAATTTCTTTCTTAAGATTCCTTCTACACTCCTTGTAGTCCTCCTTGAAATTCTCAGCTCCCTGCTCTTTATACCTCTGGTACACCTCCCTTTTTCTCCTAACCAAATTTCCAATATTCCTCGAAAACCAAGCTTCCCTATGACTTCCAGCCTTTCCTTTGATCCTCACTGGGACATATCTATTCTGTACCCTCAAAATTTATTTTTTGAATATCCTCTATTTTTCATTTACATCCTTACCTGAAAATATCCTGTCCCACTCAATACTCCCCAAATCCCTTCTTAGTCCTTCGAAATTTGCTCTTCTCCAATCCAGAACCTCAACTTTAGGCGCCTCCTTGCTCTTTAGACTCAATGGGTTGAAGGGCCTGATCCCTTGCTGTCTAACTCTTTGATTCACAACATCCAGCCAATAACTACCTTTTGAACATCAACATGGTTGAACATGTACCTGGTTATATGACCAGAGTGATCATTTCCCCAATGCCAATCAGCAATTGTCCAAAGGAACCTTAGAACATACACACACACACACACACACACACACACACACACACACACACACACACACACACACACACACACACACACACACACACACACACACACACACACACACACACACACACACACACACACACACACTTCACAATAGCTAACAACAATATATTTAATTACTTCATCCAGGAATAATAAAAATGGGTGAAACGTTTTGTACAGAGCATTTCATACGGAACCTGAACCCGAAACGTTAGCTACTTTTTACTTGTTATATATAGATGCTGCATGACCTGCTGTTTTTTTTCCCCAGCACTTTTGTGCATCGCACTAAACCCTAGCATCTGCAGACTTTCTTGTTGAACTCCCGGCTGAAATGCTCATTCCATTTGCATGACCCAGCTACAGATGGCAAGCACAGAGCCATGTGGCAGGTGCAGGACCAGCAGTGGAGAAAACCTTTCCAATGTGAGCACTCTTCAGTCTTCTGAGTGTTTGTTCAAGTTGGACCTGACTAGGTGGGTGGTCATACCCCTGGTGAGATTGGAGAGAGGAAGTCAGAGCGTCAGGTCATTTGGACATAGCTTCAGGGCATCTCTTCTTGCTGTCATTGCCTATCCCAGTTAAACATCTGCTCTTTGTTCATGAGCAAGCTGAGGTAAAGTAGCAAAGTGACTTATGGAAGTGAATAAAAGTCTCTTCTAATAATCCTGTGTTATAACTTCGAACTGCAACATTGCAGCTGTGGAATTCAAAATCATTAAATTAAATAAATCTGGAATGACAATCTCATATATTAATGGAGGCCATGAAACTGACCAAAATGCCATAAAACCCCATCTGGTTCACTGATGTCCTTTAGAGATGGAACTCTTCTGTCCTTGCCTGATGCCTGCTGACTAACAACAATGTTGTTACAACATTGTTAACAACAAGGCTGACTGCAACCTTGAAAATGCCTTGCAAAGCCTCAAAGGCTTAGGCAAAACAGCAACGTTGTCCAGGTCAATCAGCATCCAATTTAATCACAGCAATGACACAAGTAGACTTTTTTCCTCATTGATATGGGGTTCTTGCCAAAATTTGGAGAGTTGTCCTACTGAGTAGTGCATATCAATCAGGAACTTAACAGAGTCAATACCACATTAAGTTGTCTTTCAACTAACTAATCTAAAACTCTTCATTACCATCCAGATCTATCAATGTTCAATGTGAATTTATTGTCATTTATATGTGCAATGAAGGGATGCACTGAAATCCTTACTACTTCGCTTTTTAAAATATTTTATTGATTTTCATATCAAAAACCCCTTTATACATGATTTCTAACTGATTACATAATTCAATTCACAGTATATACATAATATATATAAATTTTAATACAGGATATAAGCCATAATTATCAGGCAACATATCTTGCTCAAACCCTCAGATTCTGATGTTAAACAGAAAATAATAAGATAGAATTAAAAATCCCATATAGGGACTATAAATCATCCTATTCTGTAATGTGGTCATTATTAATTGTTGACTATACTCGGGTTTTCTCTAGAAATAAAAAGAAAAAAGAAAAAAGGGACCTCCCCCCAACTAATCCCTCCCCTCCCACTAAACAAGGTAAGTAAGTAGATATGGATCTAATTGTGACTCTCGGGCATCAATCAGGGGATCTCCAGAGCATTCACACAACTAAATCTTTGGTGATGTAATCCATAAATCCTGTCCAATTCAACCTTGACATCTTTAATGCTAGATATAATTTTTTCCAAACTTTAGTAAGACATGCTAACATGCAACCAATGCATATGAGTAGATGAAGAATTATCTCTCCATTTCATCAGAATTACTCATCTGGCTATCAATGAGGTAAAAGCGAGGATTCTTTTTTGGGTTGAAGTGAAGGTTTAAAGTCTTCTTGGGAGAAACCAAACAAAGCAATTCAGGGACATGGTTCTAATTTGATCTTAAGAATCACTGATAAAGTTTGGAAAATCTTCTCCCAAAATTTATTTAATTTGGGGAACTCCCAAAACATATGAATCAGTGAAGTTTCAAAGCTTTTCAAATATCACATAGTGGATCAATATCAGAATTAAAATGAGCAAATTTAACTTTAGACATGTGTATTCTATGCACCACCTTAAATTATTACAATGTCACGCACAAAATGAAGCTTCATTAATCAAAGGAAGAGTCCCAGTCCTCATCTGAAAATGATATATCCAAACCCCATTCCCATTCATTCTTGATCCCAGTCCCATTCTTGAGGTTATTCTTAGGTCCATTAAATTATTATAAATAATTGATATCAATCCACCATGGGAAAACTTCAAATCAAGAACATTTAGTTTGGGAATTCGAGGAAAATCAGAAAGTTTGGACTGAACAAAATGTCTGATTTGAGAGCATCTAAAAGGAAGTCTATTAAGAAGTTTACATTTTGCAGTAATTTGTTTGACCAAAATGCCATAAAACCCCATCTGGTTCACTGATGTCCTTTAGAGATGGAACTCTTCTGTCCTTGCCTGATGCCTGCTGACTAACAAAATGATCTCGAATATAAAGATCCTTGAAACATTTTATACCAAATCTGTACCACTCATTAAGAACTATGTCTAACAAGGAAGGTTTTTTTAAAATTTTATTTATACATTTAGAACCACATAAAAGAATACACTGTAGTGGCCTGCGCATGGAGATGCAGACAGGCCCACAAAATGGCTGACAAACGCGATGACTGTGCAGACCTGGGGTGACACCAACTGCCATCCTAGGTGACATCTTGCATGGCAGAAAGATCGGGAACTCTGGCAAGAACGACGGACATCCGATGATGCATCAGTGCCTGGGGCAATAAATGTCTCGTTTTCCAACACTTCAGTGTGCGTGAACCTACAGCACATGATTAAAAATAATACAGATGGAAGCAAATACATATGGCATATAAAAAGAAAGATGAAACCCCCCCTCTATCCCCCTACTAAAAAAGGAATGAAAAGAAAAAAAGAAGGGGACAAGAAACCCTCAACAGGCGTGCCTATTACATTAAGTTTCTTATAGTATGCTGAGACCTTAAAGAGAAAGGGAATATCAGAGCTTCATTTAAATATTTACACCCATATTTTGTAAATATGGGGGGGGGGTTCCTTTCTTGCAAAATATACAGTATTTGTCTCTTAAATTATGTAATTTTCTCAAGTGGTACACAATTCTGAACTTCCAGCGTGTCCTCTTTCTATACCCAAACTTCCAAGTTAGGGCAATATATTTTCTTGCTATTGCTAAGGCAATTTGAACAAACTTTTTTTGTTATGTATTTAATTTCAACTTAGGTTCAACACCCTTAACATCGGTCTAACAAGGAAGGCTGAAAATGATGATTATGTTCAATAGGACTAGCAAGAGAAAAACTATGATATCCAAAAATATTTCCTAAATTGTGCCCATATTCTCAACCTATGTCTCGTTATCGGATTATCTGTCAATTTAGAAAAGGAAAAGGATAAAGAAGAACCTAAAATTGCTAACATAAATGAGTTTTTAGGGGAAAAAAAGTCAGTTTCATTTCTACCCAGGAAGGCTGATTGACTACATTATCGAAATGTAATAATAATAAAAAATTGCATATATTGACTGCCGACCTCCTGCCTTACAGGTACATAAACAACACCAAGTACAATAGTAAAATGCAAATAACCACTAATGCAAGACAGAAAAAGAGATAATGAATATCAAAGGACAGATAAAATAACTATTCATAGCAGTTAAAGTTGGTGCATTAAAAAGTGAAGTTTCAGTAGTGTAGACAGATCTTTTGGTGGTCCTAGGGTAGTTTATGGTTAGGATTAGAGTAGAGCAATTTGGGGAGGTTCATCAGCCTGATATCTGTTCGTTCTTGAACCTGGAGGTGCTGGGCTTAACGTTTCTGTTCCTTCTGTCTAAAGGGGGCAGCAAGAAGAGGTTGTGACCAGGATGATGGGAGTGGGTTATGATGCTGGCAGCCCACTTGAAGTTGCACCTTTATTGGGTTTTTTTCCCCCCATGGACAAGAATTCAGTGCCTTTGATGGAGTTTGTTTAAAAACACAGAAATGCTGGATTAACTCAGCAGGTCTTGCAGAGTCCATAGGATGCAAAGATATATAACCAACACTTTGAGCCTGAGCCCTTCTTAAAGGTTTACTACAATCAGAGCATCTGCAGACTTTTGTGCTTTACACTTCTGATTGACTTGGCTAGGCTTTCCCTCTTTCAGCAGCCATTTCATTCTTGGCCACTTGAGGTTACAAACCAGGCCGCGATGCAAGCAGCCCATCTACTTTGCATAGTACATCTGTGGAGGTTCAGTGGAATATTTGGTGATATGCTAAATATCCTCAGACTTCTTGGAAAGTAAAGGCTTTGGTGTGACTGCTTCAATATGCTGGTTCCAGGAGAGGAGAGGTCTTCAATATATGGGTTGCCAGGTACTAACCCTAGACACAGCTATGAAGACAGCTGTGTGGTCCCTTAGAACTATAGAAACAATACAGCCCAGAAATTAACCCCTTTACCCCTTCTAGTCTGTGGCAAACTATTTTTCTGCTTAATCCCACTGATCTGCAACCGGACCATAACCTTTCTATCCATGTACCTGTCCAAATGTATCTTAAATGTTAAAATTAAGCTCACATTCACCACTTCAGCTGGCAGCTCGTTCTACACTCCCACCACTTTCTGTGTGAAAAAGTTCCCCCTCATGTTCCCCCTAAACATTTCCCTTTTCACCCTTAACCATGTCCTCTGGTTTGTATCTCACCTACTCTCAGTGGGAAAAGCTTAGATGCATTTACTATCCCCCTCATAATTTAGTATACACCAATCAAATCACCCCTCATTCTTCTATGCTCCAGGGAATAAAGTCCTAACCTGTTTAATCTTTCACTATAACTCGGTTCCTGAAGTCTTGGGAACATCCTAGTAAATCTTCTCTGCTCTCTTTCTAACTCATTGATATCTTTCCTGTAGTTAGGTGACCAAAACTGCACACAACACTCCAAATATGGCCTCACCAATGCCATAACATCCTAACTCCTATACTCATTACTTTGATTTATAAAGGCCAATATGCCAAAAAATCTCTTTACAACCCCAATCTACCGGTGATGCCATTTTCAGAGTATTGTGTATCTATATTCCCAGATCCCTCTGTTCAACCACACTCCCCAATGCCGCACCATTTACTGTGTATGGCCTGCTTTGGTATGTCCTACCTCGGTTTGTCTTTTCAAAAGGCAACACCTTACACTTGTCCACATTAAATGCCATCTTCCATTTTCCATCCCATTTTTCCAGCTGGTCCAGATCCCTCTGCAAGCTTTGAAAACTTAACGGCTCCAATCTATCTGTCATCTGCAAACATGCTGATCAAATTTACCAGATTATCATCCAGATCACTAACAAAGATGACAAACAACAATGGGCACAGCACTGATTCCTGCGACACAGGCCTCCATTCTGAGAAGCAATCATCCTACCACTTTCTGGGTTCTCTCATGAATAGCGAGTGTCTAAACCATCCTGACTAACCTCCCATGTGGGACCTTATCATGTAGACAACATCAACAGCATTTTCTTCATCAATATTCCTGTTAAAACTCTATAAGATATGTTAAACATGACCTACCAGGCACAAAGCCATGTTGACCATCTCTGATCTGTCCCTGGCTATCCAAATACTTGTACATCTGATCTCTTAGAACTACAAATGATGTCAGGCTCATCAACCTATAATTTCCTATGTTTCCTATATTTGGAGCTTTTTTTAAAAAAGCAACAGGACAACATGAACTACCCTCCAATCCTCCAGCTGTGGTTAAGGACATTTTAAATATTTCTGCCAGGTCCCATGCAATTTCTACACTAGCCTCCCTCAAGGTCTGAGGGAATATCTTGTCAGGCTCTGGGGATAACCACTCTTATTTGTTTTAAGACAGCAAGCAACTCCTCCTCTTTAATCTGCTTAGGTTCCATGACATCACTGCTTGTTTTTCTTACTTCCCTAGACTATGTGCCAGTTTCCTGAATCAATACTGATGCAAAAAAAAACATTTAAAATCTCCTCCTGGCTCCATACATGGCCAACCACTCTGATCTTTAGTAGGAGATTTTTATCCTTACCATCCTTTTTCTCTTAATATACCTGTAGAAACACTCAGGATATTCTTTCACATTGTCTGCCAAAGCAATCTCATGTCTTCTTTTTAACCCTCCTGATTGCCTAGTTAAGTTTTTTTCTTGCATTTTTGTTTTATATATTCCTCAAATACCTTGGCATGCTCTTTCTAGATTCCACAATAAGGTTCTTGGTCTTGCTGACGTTGAGAACAAGATTGTTGTTTTGGCACCACCCAATCACATTTTCGATCTCCATCCAATAATCTGCGTCATCATTTCCCATTTTTCGACCACCAAGGGTGGTGTTTTGGGTGAATTTACAGATTGCATTGGAGCTCAACTTGGGCTTCACAATCAAGAGCGTGTAAGAAATAGGGCAGTGATCCAAGCACGCAGCCTTGAGGTGTCCTGTGTTGGTGGTCAGCGAGGCAAAGGTGAAGTTGCCGATCCCACTAATTGGCATCTACCAATGAGGAAATTGAGAATCCAGTTGCAGAGTGACAAATAAAGTTAATGGCTGGTTGTGGTCATTTTGAAGTGCATCTGGCCATTCTCAACATTACCTTCAAACCCATGAAGCCTCAGAAATGAGACTTGGATGATTAGCTCTTCTTATCAAGCACTGCCTGGAGGGATTCCAGGGATAGTAAAGCCCTGGAATGTGAAATGTGACCTTCACTATTCATTTCTAAAATTTACACAGCAACCACTGGCCCCCTTACCCAGTCCTGTCAAAAAATTCCCACTCAACCCTCTAACCCTACCTTCACTGCTATCTAGACTAACATTTTTTCCTAACTTATGATCCCTGACCTGAATCACCTTTCCAGAGTCTGCTTCATCTACTGAGTGTTTCCAGTATTTTTATTCCAATTTCCAGCATCTGTTTTTTTTTTAAAAAATTCTGACTATATTGGTGGGGTCATAAAGGATATGGGTTTGGAATGAACCTGTGATAAATTACGAAAGAACTACAGGAGGGAATAATTGAGTACTAATATAGAATTATGAAAGCTGGAAATACTCTGAGAAGTCAGGGACCTGAAATGTTAACTGTTTCTCTCTGTGATGAAGCTGGCTGACTTGTTGAGTTGTACCACCGGTCTCAGTCTATGATTCCATTTTCTAACATCCGCAGTGCTTGATTATTTTCAAGATCTGCTCCACCTCATCCTTCTTGATCTGGCATTCATGCACAATGGTATTGGTGGAGAATCTCATGACCTTTGAAGGGGCTCAGCTCCAACCTCACCCTGAGGACATTCTTCATTGCGTTCTGCCACCATCATGTCAACTAGGGTAGATTCAGAACTAAACATTGCAGAGCAATAGGGCACAGATGCAACTAGGCAAAGATAGTTGTGAAGAAGGCTTTTTGACCTGAAATGTTAACTTTATTTCACTCTCCACAGATGCTGCCTTACCATTGGAAATTTCCAGCTTTTCCATTTATCTTAATTTTTTTTTTAATTAGACAAACAGCAGAATAGCAGCCCCTTTTGGCACATGAGCCTGTGCTACCCAATTACACCCAATTGGCCTACATCCCGAGTACGTTTTGGACAGTGGGAAGAAACTGGAGCACCTGGAGGAAACCCACGCAGCTACAGAGAGAATGTACAAATTTCTTATAGACAGTGGCGGATTCGAACTCAGGTCGCTGGCGCTATAAAAGTACTGCGTTAACTGCTATGCTAACTGTGCCAACCAAAAGAATCCCACACATCCCTTGGTGGGCTTGAACCACCACCTTGCAGTTAACAGCCAAATTCACTCAGTGAAGGCTCTCACGTCTGAAATATTAACTCGGTTTCTCTTTCCTCAAATCCTCTCTGTCATGTAAAGTGTTGTTAGGTCTGCTTTGTTCATGAATGAGTGAGACAAACACCAGGCTGAGTCGAAATCAGGGTTCTTTGTTCTTTATTACCGGATTGTAACACTTGCGACTAAACATGTTAGTCGGAGAATGCATTCTGCCGTTATCAGCAAAATGGTGATTTTTTATACCCTTGGATATGTGCTTAGAACATCATCATATCATTACTTGTCCAATGACTAAAACTGTTGCTATCCTTTCCCTGCTAGCTTCCTGCCTCTCAATCCATCAATGTCTCTCTTATCTTGTAAGTACAAGGATGCATTCACATCTTGTTACAGCCCTGTACATTCCCATCTCATGATGTTTTACCTAACAGGAGTACAAGGACACCTCCCCTTCTTGTTACTGCCCTGTACAGGGTAACTCCCTACACATTCCCATCTCATGATGTTTTACCTTACAGTGTTTACAACATTTTCTTGCTTAAATGGCTAAATTACATTAAAACGTAGGAGTCTAGGAATTCCATTGTAAAATTAATTAAGGTCTGCATTTTTGGGCACTGCAGCCTGGAAACCATATATTAGATTGCCAGAATGATAGCTGGACTGCCAGGGTTAAATTTGCACAGAGATTTCATTCCATTTCTTGGAACTTGGGCAATTATAGGGTGAGTTAATTGTATGTCTTACAATACCAAGGATAACAATTGCTATTTCATTTCCTACTGAATGAAATGATAAAGACCAAGCAGTCGATTCTAAAAGTTAGAGCCAACTCTTCTTGGAATAGAGCATGTGAACATTACTACAAGCAAAGGATGGTGACATAGAATGGGGTAATTGTTGATTTTAAATCTGAAACTCAGAGACTTTGAGGGAAGAGTTTTGGAGATAAGGTTAAGTCATTGATCAGCCACTAGGCCCTTTCAAATTGCCATGTAAAATGGGGTTAACTGGGCTATTTGCCCGCTTAGTGTCCCAGTTACACGGCAGTTTGGAAAGGCCTGACCCCGTCGGAATCCAACTGAGTCCTTGACCTACCTCAGAGGTAAGTCAGGGAACTCAGTTAACTTACCTAGGTCGTGTCCACAGGCGATTTGAAAACAAAAATGGCTGACCCGCTTATTCCAGTGATGTCAGCGCTTACACGCATGCGTCACCAAGCAGCCACCATCTGATCATCTGGCTGTTCTTCCAGTTAGGGCGTGATGCACCATTGCAGGGGCAGGATTGCCCTTAAATTGTCGAGTTGGCCATTTAATAGGTAGATCCCCCTGCAATTTGAAACATGCTTTCAGCATCTTTGCCCAAGTAATTGCAACTGGGTCCCAAGAGCGTTATCCAGGTGCTGCATAAAAGAGACTACTGAATCTCAGAACAGGTCTGAGAAGTTAAATGGCCTACTCCTACCCCTTATGTTTCTTGCTATACACCCCATTCATTGATATCTGTAGCACTGTTATCAGTAGAAAGCGTAGCACATGAGAATTCCTTACCTGTCACCACCCCCACCCCCCACCCAAGACTCTGCATTGCAGTATTGATGTGCACAGTTGCACACTGTACACACAATGTAGATTTACACAGTTTCAGAACAAAGTTAATGACCTCATTTTCCATCTTTATAACTGTTCATTGTTCATCTAAATGATGCGGTTGAGCATCTCATTACTCAATAGCCAGCAGATTGCATATTATAAATGCCAAACCACCAGCATTTTAAGAAAAATGTAAAGATCCTAAAATTCTCACATTTCATAGAAACACATAGGTGGAATAACTTCAAATTCAATAGGGTCGTTTTGTACACTTGAACAATCCATCCGTGCAGCAAAGGTAAAATATTTGTTTTCCAAAATGTACTTAACTCATAATATCTGGATTATACAACACAATCCATCTACATGTCACTATTCACAATATTAAATATTTATGGACGAAATATATCGGGTGACCTTAAAAAAAAATCAGCCTCTATCCTCAAAGACCCCCCACCACCATGCCTCTTCACTCTGCTACCATTGGGAAAATGGTACAGGAGCCTAAAGACGCTCACTCAGTGGCACAAGGACGGCTTCTTCCCCGCTGCCATCAGATTCCTGAATAATCAATGAACCAAAGACATTGCCTTACTTTTCATGCATTTTTTTTTACAGTAATGTTGTAAGACGGTTAGAATATCACCGTGTGCACTAATGCTGCTATAAATCACTGAATTTCAAGACTTGTTCATGGGAATAAATTCTGATTCTGAATCTGAAATGGCACTTGGCCAACATTCCTTGATCTTTCTTGGAATATGCCAGTTAGCAACATTAGTTTGAGGACAACTCTTTCACTGGAAGTCCAGCAAAAGTTCAGGCAAACTAGAGGGTGTCGTCATCGAATCGTTAATCTTCTTGCTGCGCTCAATGTATGCCTCAACATACATTGCTGGGAGAGCCCAGTGGAGCTAAGAATCTGGAGTTATGCAATTGCCCAGACAAAGACTATTGCATTTTTTGTCAAACTTTGTGGCTAATGGACATTTGAGGAGAAGATTGATGATGGCTAAGACACAATTGTTTTTTGGGCTTTTGTATTTATACCAAAAATTACACTTTGTTCATTACTGGGGGCGGCATGGCGGTACAGTGTATTGACAAGTGAAAAAGAGAGACAAACCTTACCTTGGTGGGAACTCTGAACATATGCCACGCCAGTGAACTAGCTCTGTAGCATGCAATAAGTTTGTTGATAGTGTAAAACCCAGTGAAAATTAAGGCATTGTTGTAACTATCAGGTTCAGGAACAGCTGCTACCCTCCACCATCAGACTCCCCAACAACAAACTCAATCAGGGACTTATTTAAGGACTCTTACTTTTGCACTATATTGTTTCTTTTTCACTGTATTGCACAGTCAGTTTGTTTACATTTCTTTCTTTACGTGTGTACGCTGAGTCAGTTTTTTTTTTGCACTGCCAATAAGTGGTCATTTTGCCTGGCCCACAGGAAAAAGAATTGCAGGGTTGTATGTGATGTCATGTATGTACTCCGACAATAAATTTGAAATCTGAAATGAATCCCCCTGCCTCACTAGTTTAAACCCTCCCCAATAGGGTATTGGCTGCTTTCCAGTTTACATGCAACCCATTCCTTTTTGTACAAGTCATTTCTTCCACAGAGGAGATCCTGTTATTCCACAAACCTGAACCCCTGGCTGCTGCATCAACTCCTCGGTCACATATTCATCTGCCTTAACTTCTATTCTTGCCCTCAGGAGCGCATAGGGCAGGCAGCAGTCCAGAGATTACTACTCTTGAGGTCGTGTTCCTTTGCTTCCTTCCTAAGTCCCTGCATTCACCCTTCAGGGCCTCATCACTATTTTCTATCTATGTCATTGGTACCAACGTGTGACACAACATCTAGCTGCTCAACCTCCTTCTCAAGAATTCTATCGACTCAACCAGAAACATCTCTGACCCTTGCACCTGGAAGGCAACGTACCATCAGATAATCCTAATCCTTCCACAGAATCTCCTATTCTCCTCATCAATGATTCTTCGCCTCCTTTCTTCCTTTCCCTTCTGAGCTAGAGCCACATACCTAGCTGCTGTAGCTTATCCCTTGTAGGTCATTCTCCCCAACAATGTACAAAATGTACACTTGTTATTGAGGGGAACAACCACAGGGGTACCCTGCACTGACTCCCTATTCCCTTTTCCTCACCCAGTTACCTGCTTCCTGCCTCCTCGGCGTGACTGCCTCCTTATAACACTTGTCTTTTAGTCCCGCTTCCTCCCAACTGATCTAGAATTCATCCAACCCCACCTCTAGTTCTCTAACTCGGTCTGTGCAGAGTTGTAGCTGAGCACACTTCTCGCAGGTATAGCCATGAGGAACATTCATACTGTCCCAGACTTGCCACATCCTGAAAGAGGACCAAACTACTATCATTCCCACTATTCATCCTATACAATAGTTAAAGACTTTACCTGAACTCACATGCTCTTATCTTTTCCTTTGACCTTGAAGAAAAACTGTCACCTGCACATTCTCCTTTGTCTCGAGCCAAGTCTCAGTGTCGTACTCTTACATAGATCACTCCACTTAAGCTTCCTGTCCTGCAGTTAATTTGCCAATAACAAACTAACAAATGCCTACTGTGTTCAAACATGCCTAATGGCCGGTTGTACATGTGGCCTCTCCCCACAGGCTCCTGTATAAAGGTGGTTGTTCCACAGCCCCCTGCAACTCAATGCAGGACATCTGAACAGTAGGGATATGCCATGTTCTCAACTGAATTAAAGCCTATTGGTTTCTCCACAATAGTCTCCTGAGTGATTGGTGGTGCATCACCTACCTTTGCCGGTAGGTGATACATATACACACACACACACACACACACACACACACACACACACACACACACACACACACACACACACACATCCCAAAAATTCTATTAGCAGTACCAGTCCATTAGTTAAACAGGAAAGTCTGAATATGCTGTGATTATTATGTAATACTCAAAAGTGCCGGAGAAACTCAGCAGGTCATCAGTATCCATAGGAAGCAAAGGTATATAACCAACATTTCAGGCCTGAGCCCTTCATTGGGTATGTGCAGAAAGCAGGCAGCCACCTGAATAAAAAGGCTGGGGAAGGAGGGAAGAAGAGGCAGAGGGGGTGAGGGGAAGCACAGGCCAACAGGCAAGCTGTCATCGGCAGATAAGGATGGGAGGGCAGAAGATTAAAAAAACCCTGAGAGTTGATAGGAGGAGGGGGCCCAGTTTGGAGGGACCCCACTTTGCTTTTGAGGCGGCAATACCAAATACTGATGGATCTCTGAGCGCATCACCCTGCAGCTTGCATCATTCAATTGCATGGAGCTCCTTTCACAGGAAAACCACCGAGATCCAGGTTGAACAACATTTCTCACTGGGTTAATGATTTTCCAGTTACAGTCAGTTGGCTTCAAGGTAAGCCCCTGGAAATGGCCCATAGGGCACAGCATCTGAACTATTCAGTGAACCCCTTTCCACACCTAGGGCATCACGTAATCCAGAAGGGGATGGATGAGGGCAGCAGGCAGTGGGATTCTGATCATTGCCATCATTTAGGAATGGCAAGTAAGATTTAAACCATAGAATTGCCAGGAAATTATCTTCTCCAATATGCATGAATATGACCATCTGTTCTTGACATTAACATTAATGAGTCAGCGACTATCAATTTCTCTGCGACTTATTTTGATGGAAGTAAGACCAGCTTGTGTTGACAACTTGGTTGTAATGGATAGTGGGTCATAGGGTTGGTTTCCATGCTGTAAGATTCAAAGTCTCTAACTAGGCAAGCTACACAAGGGGTGAACTGCCAGATACAGTAATTGTTACTTTGCGGCCACTGACTCATTTCCAGATGATGTTAAATTTAGCTTTTAAAAGACTGAACACTAATGAGGAGGAAAAATGAGCATTGATTGAAAAGAAGGATAAAGAACTAAAGTTGGAGGTGAATTCCAATGTCCAAAACTTCCATTGAAGTTAGATCCTTGGTCAGAATTCAGTCATGTAAACATCTGCCTGCAATCCTGTGCCTGTGATTGATTACATTTTCTAATTAAGAGAACAAATAAAAAAAATGTTGATTGAAAAATCTACTTCATTTTAGTTTCCTGACCATAGATACCAGAGGAAACTTTAACAGAATAATATTTCTGTCCAATCCTGAGATAGCAGAATAACTAGACACAGTGCTTTGGGGACCAGTCTGTATAATTAGCAATCCTCCCATTTTTTATTTCTTGCAATTGACTCCTACAGGAGGGAACTTCCATGATTTGATCATTTCAAACACTTCCCAGAGCCTAAAGCACTGGTTGCACCAACCTTGAGATGTATCTTGTTCCCTCCCTGCTTTGAAAGCAAGCCTTTATTGCTTTCCTCTGATTTATGGGGAACGGTGCTGAGCTGCCTACTCCACAAACAATTGTAGCAAATTCCTTTAAGCTAATCTGCAAGGAGCAAAACAAAGGAATGACAAGTGCTCAAAAATGACGCAGAACATTCTGGAAGCCCAAAGTAGGTTAATTAGCATGGAAAAAAAGAAGCAAAAGCAAGGTGATCTGGTCCAACTGTCAGTACGTCTGAAGTTCTTGAATCTTCCTTTTGCACCATTAAGAGCTTCCACAATTTGCTCACTTTATTACATAGGAATTGCACATTTAAATAAGTTCGAGATGTATGGTTTACATACCTGCCAGAGTTAAAACTATCAGAATCCAGACATCGGTAAACAAGGCTTGTATTTTTATAGCTCTTTTCTTGGGCATAACCAGTAATTCTTAAATGTAGTCACCTTCTCCATGTGGATAATGTGGCAGCCATGACTCTTTACAAAGCAAGTTTCCTCAAGCAGAAATGTGGTAGCGGCTTAATACTGATGTTTATTGGCTGTTACAATAAATGTTCTCCAATGAAATCAGGGAAGCAGAAGAGCAATTTGAACTGAAGCAGCTCATTGGATCCAGTAGAATTGGCTGATTTCAGTCTCCTTTGAATTTAATGGAGAAATATTAGATGAGATATAAAACCAGTGCTTCAGCCAATCCCTTCACCAAAATGGGTTAAAGTATACCAAACCAACATCGGAAACAAATGCATGTGTTCCCTGCACCCACCATTCTCTATCCCCACCCATTCTCAAATAACATGAACCAGAGCCAAGGGAGCTCTTTCCTCGACACAAGATCAGGACCCATTCTGTACATTTGAGCAAGGGACTTTGGTACAATACTGGTGGGGTGCTGCAGTGTCAGAGAAGCCTTTCAATTAAGTCATTAAGTGCAGACCCTACACACCCTGCAGCTGGAAGTGATATATCCAATGGCAATGTTTTGATGATGAGCTGGAGGATACTTCCGGAAACACTTATATCTCACCAAACATTATCACACTAGATATTTCAGTCTATTCCATTAGTGCTCATGTGAGTCTCTGTATGCAAACTTCACAAGACTAATTAAATTTCACAAGCCTTTTATTGTCTTTCGAGCAATTTTAGAAGTCTTGAGATCATGAAACTTGCAAGTACTGTGGAGAGCGTTCTGGCTGATTGCATCACTGTCTGATACAGTGGTGCCAATGCTCAGGATAAGAAAAAAAACTTCAAAGGGTTGTTAACTCGGCCAGCGACATCATGGGCGCCAGACTTCACTCCATCAAGGCTGCAAGAGGCACTGCCTTAGCCTCTATCCTCAAAGACCCCCAACACCCAGGCCAGGCCCTCTTCACTCTGCTACCATTGGGGAAAAAGGTACAGGAGCCTAAAGATGAGCCCTCAGTGGCACAACAGCTTCTACCCCACTGCCATCAGATTCCTGAATGATCAATGAGCCAAGGATATGGTCTTGCATTGACTTTTTGTGCACTATTTTTATTTAGGTTTGTAAGGTCGCTGTTTGCTCTGTGGTGTTGCTGCAAAACAACAAATTTATGACTTGTTCATGACAATAAATTCTGATTCTGAACTTTATTACTATCCCATATAACGCTTTACCTTCCTATCCACTCCATCTCCTAATGACTTCCCAGTGTCCACCAATCTCTTGTGCCATATCTGACCTTTCAGTTGCAATGAGGCAGCTCTTACACAGGAATGGATATGGCCAGCCTGCGTCTCAGTGACAAAGACCATCACCATGGCAAGACAAAAGAACAGTATCTGTTATCTGACTCAGTCAGCTCTGAGAGCCCATTTACATTTGCTTATTTATATTCCCCTAATGCAAATTTCACCTAGTAAACATACAGCAAGGTTACAGGCCATTTTGGCCCACGAGTTCGTGCCTCCCATTTTACACCCAATCCCCCAAGTATGTTTCAAACAGTGGGAGGAAAATGGAGCCCCCCCCCCCCCCCTGGGAAACCCCATGCAGACACAGGGAGAATGTACAAACTCTTAGAGACAGTGTGGGATTTGAACCCGATCGCTGGCGCTGTAAAGGCGTGGCGCTAATCGCTAAGCCAACCGTTCTGCCCTTGTTTTGAAGCATTTAATACATTTGGAAAGATAGTATTTGGCTCCATTGACTGTCAATGACATAGGTGTGAACAGCAGGGCAGAACCTTGACTCTCTGCTGGCCTGCATAAAAACATTTCAAAGTACTGAAGAAGTCTCCATTAAGTCCAAATGAAGAGTTGTTATAGAAAACATCTACTATCCAATTCCCACTGCCAAGCTGTTGATTTTCTCCAGTAGTTCGCTTTTTGCCCAGATTTAAAATACCTTGATCGTGTTATATGGCGAGCTCTCCACTGGCCACCGTGACAGAGGTGCACCAAAGAAAAGGTACAAGGACTGCCTAAAGAAATCTCTTGGTGCCTGCCCCATTGACCACCGCCAGTGGGCTGATATCGCCTCAAACCGTGCATCTTGGCGCCTCACAGTTTGGCGGGCAGCAACCTCCTTTGAAGAAGACCGCAGAGCCCACCTCACTGACAAAAGGCAAAGGAGGAAAAACCCAACACCCAACCCCAACCCACCAATTTTCCCCTGCAGCCGCTGCAACCGTGTCTGCCTGTCCCGTATCGGACTTGTCAGCCACAAACGAGCCTGCAGCTGACGTGGACTTTTTACCCCCTCCATAAATCTTCGTCCGCGAAGCCAAGCCAAAGAAGAAAAAAATACCCTGTGTACCTCCATTGCAGTCATTCTGTCATGAGGGAATGAAGCTCCCATTTTACCACCAGACCAAATGATGAGGAAGATTGAGAGGGAAGATAGCACAAATTATTTCCCCTGGTAGAGGTACTTAAAATCAAAGGGCAGAGGTAAAATATGAGATCTAGTAAGATCTGAGGGACATTTCTTTTCCTTTTAAAAATAATTTTTATTGCCATTTAATATATAAACAATTGAACGATACAATTATACAATGTGCACTACATTTAAAAATATAGGAATCTAATTCAAAGGACTAATGCACATTGGTAACATCAAACAAAAAGAACCCTCCCCCAACCCAAAAGGAAAAAAAGAAAGGAAAAATGAAATCAAAAGTGCTTTTTGAAGAAATTATATATTTTTTTAAAGATAAAGGAAAAGGTATACAATTGTCCTTTCTTCTCTTCTCATTTTTATCAAACATATTATTCACAGTTCAGCATTAACTGTTATATTATCCAATTTACAAAAAAGAAAAGGAGAAAAGGAAACCTAAACTAACTAAAAAAAAACAAATAAATGTCCATGGCTCAAACTAAGCAAAGTTAGGAAGTAATATATGGAAATCAAGTGACATCACCTGGAACTCGACAGCAGAGCACCAAATCCCTTTGACTACCCTAACACTTTAGACTATGGTAATAGTCCATAGTCTTTTGAAAGTTAATTTTTGAAGGGACATGTATTTTTCACTGGGTGCTTGGAATCTGCCTGAGCAGATCCTCACAATCTTTGAGAATAATCAAAACAGGCATTTGAATCTCCGAGGCACAGAGTGCTACAGCCGAAATGTAGTATTACTATGTATCTGGTTGGCCGATGGTCCTGTTGTTGTGCTGTACAACGGTAACTCCATGGCTCAGTGGGTATGGGTCACAGGACACAAGAACCATCTAAGAGTTCGCCCCAGTGCAGAGTTCAGCATTGATAGAACCAAAGAAATATATTAAAGAGGAATGAAGAGAACAATTTGCATTTCTCAGACTGAGTCAGTGACTGGCAGAATCTCACAGAGATCTGGGCTTGGACCACAGCTGTTCACATCCACATCATTGACTGAGTCAACAATGCCATCTTTCCAACTGTGTTAAAAAACTCTGTAAAATGTGCAAGTGGCGTGAGCATGCCTGATGAAAAAAAAAATGAGGCCACTGAGATTGGTAACCAAAACAGAAACACAGACTGTTTTTTTTAAGAATAATAAAGTCCTCTTGTGTCTTTGTCAGAAAGCCAAGGTGCAGGTGAATAAAGCAATTAATAAAAAAGGGAATATGTTGGCCCTTATAGCAGTACAGGAGAAAAGATGCCTTATTGTAATTATTTTGGGCATTGACCAGCAGTACCTGAGCATTCTGGGCCCTGTTCCCACTCTCTGCATCTGACTTGCATTTCAGTGAACCAGGAAGTGGAGCTTCAACCCATTGTCAATGTTTTCTTTCCAGGATGCAAGAGGATGGCTATCATTATCATCTAGAAATGTCCTCCATCAGCTTGCCTCTGTGTCATTACACATCCATTGAAGATAAAACTCATTGGGAGACCCAGAAACTATGGATTATTTCTCATAATTTGGGAGAAACCCCTCAACAAAGGTAAATATTGGCAATGAAATCTACCAGCACTTCAAAGCACCAACATAGCTTTGGTTCAGGAGTAAAACACGGAAGTCTGCAGACACTGTGATTGAAGTAAAAACACAATTCTGGAGAAATTCAGCAGGTCAAAAAATGTACTTTGTATAGCAAAGATAAAGAAACATAACTGGCATTTTGGGCTTGAATCCTTCATCAAGCCCGAAACATTGATTATGTATCTTTATCATTGCTTTGTTTAATCTCCTGAGTTTCTCCGGCCCTTTGTTTAAATGAGGAAAAGATACTTGAAGATCATGGCATCAAATCTGGCACATAACTCATAGGGATCACCAGAACGATTGGCAAACCAATGTCCTCAAAACTTCCTTGAAGAAATGCACATCTCCACTGAGTCCTGGGAATGTCTGACCTGCACAAAGTTGATAAGGGACTTTCCCAATGGAATTGAAAATCCTGGGGCTCTGCATCTAGAGCGCACAGACGTCCTGCTGAAAGAGTGACCACCTTACACCTGCCCATCCTAGCAGCCACCTCCTGCTACATTCTGTGATGGAGTCAATGGGCTCATGATTGATCTCATCAGCCACCTCAGAATCCACAAGACCAGAATGGAAGCAAGTCAATAGTGACCTTCCACAATGCCAAATATTTTTTTATCAATTTAAACATACAGCACAGAAACGGTGATAGGCTCTATCAATAAACACAAAGTTGAGAGCAGAGGAATGATGGGCTTTAATAAATGCAGAACTTTGGCTGGCCTGGATCCAAGTACAGGAATACTGGAAGAGGGGAGGGAGGTCAACCTTTATGGCCAGGTCATAAGGGGAGGAGACATAGGAGGTGAGCCACTAGTGGGCCAGTCTCATACATATAGCAGCACACAGGTAGGGAATAATGTACAAGGTGAAAACATATCACTACAAACAGCCCTTTCAACCCATGAACCTGTGCCGTCCAATTTCACCCAATTGACCTACAACCTTCAATACGTTTTCTTCTGAAGGCTGGGAGGAAACCAGAGCCGCCAGGGAAAACCCATGCTGACCCGGGGAGAACGTACAAACTCCTTTCAGATAGCAGAGGATTTGAACACCAGTCTTGGTCACTGGCACTCTAACAGCATTGCGATAACTGCTATGGTAACCATGTAAAGAGAGCCACAATGAGATTACACTGAAGATGTATTCAGTTTTGATCTCCTTACCAAGAAAAGATTGCATTCACCATGGAGGGAGCAAAACAGAGATTCATTAGACTGATTCCAGGATTTGCTGGGTGATCCTGATAAACGTTGAAGAAAGCATATCAAGCAAAGTGCCCAATAGCTGCTCTTAATTCAAATGTTGATAGGCTTTAGAGCACTGCTCACAATTTGAGAGCCTCCCATCACTCTCTACAACCATTTAAGTGCCATTGAATTGTTGTCACCACCGTCAGGAACTCAGCAGCTGACTTCCAAAATCAAGCCTTAATAGTGACACGACAATGGCCAGACTATCTCTGTGAGCAAGAAATCCAATTGATGGACAGGAAACACTGGAAGTGGTCGGCAGATCTGGCAGTACCAGTGTGGTAGAAATATAGCTCATGTTTCAAGTTTCAGATTCAGGGTGCGGACAGCAGCAAGTTTCCATTAGGTTCCTTGTGTAGTTAGTGTCACGGGATGATATGCATTCACCTGGTTGGAATACTGATCCACATTTGACTCTTCTGGCAAGGTAGCACTGCTTGCAGTCTGTGTCTTGAGACCACAATCTTTTGACTCAGAGTAATCTTCATCAGTACTGGGACACCACAGGACTGTGTTCTTAGCCCTCCCTGCTCTACTCACGTTACACCTACGACTGTGTAGCTCGGTACAACAATAACACCATCTACAAATTTGCCGACGATACCACTGTTGTGGGTTGTATAAAGAAACGTGATGAGTTAGCATACAGGAGGGAGATTGAAAACTTGGCTGAATGGTGCACCACCAACAACCTTGCACTCAATGTCACCAAAACTAAGGAGCTGATTGTTGACTTCAGGAAGGGAAAGCCAGAGGTGTACAATCCAGTGATCATTGGGGATCACAGGTGGAGAGGGTGAGAAAATTTAAGTTCTTGGGAGTCACTATCTCAGAGGATCTTTCCTGAACCCAACACACCAATGGCATCATGAAGAAAGCACGTCAGCACCTCTACTTCCTCGGGAGTTTGCAGACGTTTGTATGACACCAGAATCCCGAGCAAATTCCTACAGATGTGTGGTGGAATGTGTGCTGACCGGTTGCATCATGGTCTGGTATAAGAACACCAATACCCCTGAGTGTAAAGCCCTCCAAAATGTCATAGACAAAGTCCAGGACTTCACGAGAAAATCCCTCCGCACTATTGAAAACATCAACAGGGAAGGCTGCCGTCGGACAGCAGCAGCAATCATCAAAGACCCTCATCTTCCAGCACCTGCTCTCTTTTCACTGCTGCCATCAGAAAAGAGGTAGAGGTGCCACAATACGCGTACCACCAGGTTCATGAATAGCTGCTACCCCTCCACCATTGGACTCTTGTAATGGAGGATTTAGACTAGCTTATGAAAGAAGGGATGCAGTTGCATCAGAAGACATAATCTCAATTCCACTATGAGGCCCAAGATGCATATTTAGTAAACACATCTAAATTTACACTATGGGGCCCAGGGATGCATATGAATCAGTAGATATTATCCAACTTCCACCATGAGGCCAAGAGATGCAGTTGTCTTTTGTTGGTCGCAGACTGTCAGACCTTGAAGATAATTAAATCATTTGTTCAAAGAGATAAGATCTGAAGTAAACAACTTTTGGGTAATATAAGCCATGGTCCCACTGCTGAAGTTTGAGACTCTCCAAGAAGTGGCAACATTTCTCAGCAAGAAGAATTTCAAGATTCCAAACCGACGTCCCGGTCCGTGGAGGTGGAGAAGCTGCTACCGGCGCCCAGGCAACCTACTACAAGTGTGCAGTCGTCGCCTCGCTTTGGCAGTTGGGACCAGTCCAGGCATTGATAAATATAATTGGGAAGGGCTTGCATATTGTAGTGTGAATTCAGCTTTAGATTTAGCAATAAAGACTTGTATAAACTGAACTGCTCTCAGTGTGTGTGTGTCTATTTTCTTTCGGTAGCTCAAACACTGACCAATCTAAGACGAACAAAATAAGAGGTATAAGTTTACCTAATACTTGTACCACCAGGTTCATGAATAGCTGCTATCCCTCCACCATTGGAATCCTCAACGACAAACTCAATCAGGGACTCATTTAAGCGTACAAGGACTCTTACTTTTGCACCTTATTGATTTTTATTATTCTCTCCGTATTGCCATCAGTTTATTTATATTTGTAATCTGTTTACAATTCTTTATTTGCTTACATGTTTACACTGTACAGTTTATTTTTTGCATTACCAAGGAGTGGTAATTCTGTCTGACCCGCAGAAAAAGAACCTCAGGGTTGTATGTGATGCCATGTATGTACTCTGACAATAAATCTGAAATCTGAATCTGAAGACTTGCAGCACTGAGCCACCATGGTGAATATACACTTCCAAATCATAAATGAAAACCGAATGCATTTGGAAATGTTAGCAATATCGGCGACTGCAGTCCTGTCAAAAAAAGAGATTAATTTAATTGAAATGGACCATGTTTAAAGAGCTGTGTAACCTTTGCCCTTCAACTTTCTAAATGCTTTCATCTTTCTGACACAAGGACTTTGATATCTCTTTGTCTGGTCTGTTTCCATGGGAATTCCAAAACAGAGTTAAGTCTGATTCAGCTACAGCAATAATAATAAAAGCCCAAAGTTAAAAAAAAATGTGATGAATTTCTTTTGTAGGAATGGTAAATGTGAAAGCAATTTATTTAAATAGATGGCTCTTTGGCAGAAATAAGAGAGATCTGTGTGTATGGAGGACATTAATTACACTTTTTGCTGATGAGATTTAACTAATCCTTGAGCATAACCTCTGGCCTCTTCGACGAGGTAAAGTACTGCTAAAAGGGTGACCATTTATAGATTATAATTAAATAATGAAAGTCTGAAACCAGTTGAGTGTGTGTGGGAAGGGTTTTCAGAGAATTCCACTCCCTGTGAAATGAAATTGCTGACAAAATGTATTGTAGAAAAGCAGGCTGTTATCTGTTCAGGGCCGAGGAATTGAAGAAACAGCAGCCAAAGGTATGATCAAAATAAAAGGAAGAACTTGCATTTATATAGCATCTTCAGCTTCCCCCTTCCTTGCTTCTCAGGGTAGTCCCAATCTGCTTTAGACCTGCTGGAGTATTTGCAAAGTGCTGTTACTTTTGTTATGTGACTGTAACATCACTGTTGCAATTCAAGAATCTGGATCACTCCGCCTGAGCGGTGAGCTAAATGGCTCCTAATCGTTGGATAATTAATGGAGATGCTGGATGATTTTGTATAAATAAGATTTTAATAAATATTTGTGAGTGTTTTTTTTTCACAGTTGTACAGTCTAAAGTAGATTTGAGCATAGCAAAATACCTCACAATGCATAAGCTAATGATCAAATACTGTCTAGGCCATTGTCCATAAGTTAGAAAATGCAAAGCATTGCTCAGTATGGTAAGAATATTGTAATGAATGGCATCAAAAGTGCATATCACTAATAAGAACAATTACTAATAATGGAGAAAGAGGGAGAGAGAGAAAGGGAGAGGAGGGGGAGAGATAGAGAAAGAGAAAAAAACAATTAGTCCTGCCCTGTATGTACACCTGCCATTTGAATTTAATAGTATTATCAGAACTTGTTCATATGCAGGGATGTCCATAGTCAGGTATTTATATCCCAGCAATGGCCAGTAGGCTGTTTTTAGTTATATTAATTGAGGGATAAAGATTTGCAATGAAATCCAGAAGAACCCTGTTCCTCTTCAGAATAATGCTGGGGGAACTATTTCCATCCACCAGAGAGGTCAGATAGAGACTGATTAAATAGTTCCGTGACCAGTTTGTGCCAGAAATATTGGAATGGCCGAAGGTTGTTCTCTTCCAGAAGTCTCTGGCCAACTCCATAGTCTTGCTGACATTAAGGGAGAGATGGTTGCACCCACCAACTAGTCACTCTATCTCCCTTCTGTGTGGCAAATCATTGTTATTTGAAATCTGGCCGAAGGCAGTGGTGTCATTTGTTAATTTCTAGATGGATTTGGAGCAGTGTTTGCAAACACAACCATGAGGGTACAGTGAATATAGTAGGGGATGAATGTGCAATCAAATGGGGCACTGATGTTGAGGGTGATTGTGGAGGGGAATATCATCGTCAAACCTCACTGTAGGGACCATGGATGATGTTTGAATAGTCTGCTGTCTGTTCTGAA
The DNA here is from genome assembly GCF_036971445.1 of Narcine bancroftii. Classification (NCBI taxonomy): domain Eukaryota; kingdom Metazoa; phylum Chordata; class Chondrichthyes; order Torpediniformes; family Narcinidae; genus Narcine; species Narcine bancroftii. Next base: position 338,343,929 of record NC_091471.1, on the reverse strand, counting down.
GCGCTACAATCTGGTCTATCGGTATCCATATAAAGACTGAGAAAAACAAGAGCATAGCGCCATGTGTCTCTAGCATGAGTGAGACCATAGCTAAATGTTCATTGTGTGCAGTATGGTGGTCTAATTTATACTGCTGCAGGCAGAAACAAACTGTTTATAACCAGTGTACACTTGACGACAAAGAAAAGTCCAGACAACTAAATATGGATCATCGGTCCTGTCCAAAAATCTGCATTTTCACTCAGAAACAACTGCTAATGCAAACTAGTTCAGATAAAATCAATTTTAAAGAAGGTGCCATCTAACTTCCAGTGTCAAGTCTGCACAACATGTAACATTTGTTGAGAAATGGTCTGTCACTGGAGAGGCAAAATTATAGCTTCTTTAACTTCAATCTGGGATCAAATGGTGTTTTGAAACTGGGTGGCATCCATCTGAGAATCATTTAATTTCTTGCTCCTGGTTAAAAGTTGAAGCAAGATCTGATGCAGCTTCCTTTCAATGGAACAGCTTTGCTACAGTCAGTAACACTTCCACATATGTATTCAAAGCAGTTGAGTTCCAGATCTACTTCAGAGATTGGAACACATGGTCTCGGTTAAAACTCCATTACAATATGGAGTTGACTCCTGTCAGATGGTTTTCTGAGATATGACTCCTTCAACACCCTAGGGATAAATTTAAAAAAAAAACACTATTGCATTATTGAAGAGCGGTATTCTCCTTGGTGTTCTGCACATTTATCTCTCAACCAATGTCACTAACAGAGATTATTTGATCATTGCCATGTTGCTTTCTGTGAAATGTTTGCCTGTGTGAAAACTGGCCGGCATCTTCCCAATATACAACACTGACTGTAAATATGACTGGGAGGTGATAATCAAGTTATCAGAGGGGTTTGGAACTATGGCGTAAGGTTTAGCATCAAAACAGTTTACTGACTTACTAACATAAAAATATCTGGTGTGAAAATAAATCTATTTCAGATTGGTTCTGTTGGATGATTGCTTGGAGTTGGGGGTGTGCAGTGTGCTGTACTGACGACTGGTCCCACCTCCCGGATCCTCCTCCGGGGGTCCGTATTTAACCCTGGTTGCCCAACTAAACCCAAAACCCCTCTGAAGCCTGTTCATGAACCCTACCTGTGTCGTAAGCTAATACATCTCCTTCCAGTTGAGAGTGAGCTTTTATCTATGCCACAATTTTATTAGCTAAACAAACAAGGATTGAGGTGTGTTACTCAAGCCCAGTATCCTACTAATAGACCCCCAGTCTCCCAATGCAGTTGAGGAGTTTGCATATTAGCTAGACTACTTCCAGGCCTATCTGAATGTGACCAGGGACATCTTCCATACAGATGAACTCCGGAGATCGGTGCTCATCTCAATGGTAGGAATGAAAGGGTATGCAATCATCTGAGATTGCCCAATTTACGAGGCCGCTGTTGAGGCGCTGAAGGCCCGCTATGTGAAGGCCCTGCACGAGGTCCTAGTGATGCACCGGCTCACCCTACACAGCCAACAACCCAGAGAGTCAATTGATAACTACCTGCTGGATCTGCAGATGCTGGCTAAGAAGTGCAGGTATGAGGCCACTTCAGGCCACGTCTAGGAAGATGAACCGGGACACTCTAATTGTAGGAGTCCACATGAGGTACATGAAGCAGTGACTGCTCAAGTCGGGAAGTAAGGACCTTGCTAGCCACATCGAGCTGGCCAAATCACTGGAACAGGCCAGTTTCAAGAATGATGACCTCGAGGCCAGTGAACTCATGCCTTTGCATGAGCACCTCCAAGGACCAGCTGGTCCCACTACAGCGGCCCCTGCTCTAACAGACACCGCTTCCCAAGCCCGGGAGTGCATTTTCTGCAGCAAGGAACAGCACCCCCATGGCTGCTGCCCAGCCAAAGACTTGGCGTGCTCCAGGTGTGGGAAGAAGGGATATTGGGTGAAGGTCTGCTGTGCGAAGAGAGGTCTGGGGAAGTCCATGGCCTGTACTACTCCTGGATCTGATTCCAACCCAAGCCATCTGCCGCGGACTCGCCTGAGATTGCCTGCTGCGCAACCAGCCGCCTACGGAAACGGCACGATAAGGCTCAACGGCCATCTTGCAGGGGCCTGATTTTGAATTCAATGCCATCATCAACAGAGGAGGATGGAGGGTGGCCATCTTTCCACGCCATGAGGTCGGCAACATCTTACCTGCTCACATTGACTCAGGATGGAGGGGCCATTCGAGAGAAGAACACGGCATTTCTGGAAACCTGGCATTGCTGATCCTCAGCCAGAATAGACCTCACCAGCTCAGCAAGTCAATGGTGATGGTTAAAGTAGACGGATATTCGATTGATTTATACAGGCTCCATGGAAAGCTTCATAGACTCATGGATTGTGCAAAAACATAGCTTAAAAATGTACCCGTCTAATTACAGAATCTTCCTTACATCCCAGTCTCATTCAGCGCGTGTTCAGAAACATTGTGTAGTTCATCTTTCTTTTGGGGGGCAGGGGAGGAATTTTGTAAATTTCGCATCTACATTTTAGATGAATTGTCTGCTCCAGTATTGTTTGGTCTGGACTTCCTGTGTCACCTTAAAAGCGTGACTTTGGAGTTTTCTGGTCCTCTTCCCCCAGTAATAGTTCGGAACAGAGGGCCATCAACGCCAGGACCCAGTTGCAGCCTCTCCATGCTGAACATCAACACCCCCCCCCCATTCCCAAACCTGTCTGCCAACTGTAATCCCATCACCAACAAGAGCAGGAGGTACAGGGTGGTAGACAGAGAGTTTATAAAGATGGAGATCCAGTGCCTGCTGGAGGAGGGGATCATCGAACCCAGCGTCAACCCGTGGAGTGCACAAGTGGTGGAAGCAAAGGGGGAAAACAAGTCGAAGTTAGTGATTGACTATAGCCAAACAATTAACAGATACACACTCCTGGACACATACCCACTTCCTCGCATTTCGGATATGCTGAAGGATATCACGCAGTATCAGGTCTATTCGACCATCGACCTGAAAGCTGCCTATCACCAGCTGCCAATCCATTCCAAGGACCGCCCATACACAGCATTTGAGGCTAACGGTCGATTCTATCAGTTCGGATGATTTCTTTCGGTATTAACAATGGGGTGTCTATTTTCCAGCGGCAGATGGACAAGTACGGGTTGAAGGCTACCTTCTGCTACCTCGACAAGGTCACCATCTGTGGCCACGCCATGATGCCAATCTCCAGAGGTTTCTCCACGTGGCGAGAGCCCTGAATCTCATCTACTATTCTGACAAATGTGCATTCAGAACTACACAACTGGCTATCCTTGGCTACATGGTGGAGAATGGCATCAATCGCCCCCGATCCCAATAGGATGTGCCCCCGTTAGAGCTTGCCCTCCCCAGGACCACAAAGTCATTGAGGAGATGTCCAGTGGATCTATCAATATGCCGACAAGGTTCGTCCCCTCTTAAAGGCCACCACTTTCCCACTTTCAGCGAAAGCCCAGACAGCTTTTAATTACCTATGAAGTTACATTGTGAAAGCCGCCATGCACACGGTGGATGTAAATGTACCTTTCCAAATGGAAAATGACATTTCGGACGTAGCCCTGGCCCCTATTCTCAATCAGGTGGGCAGGCCGGTTGCCTTTTTCTCATAGACACTTCAAAGCCAGTGGTCCGGAACCCATTTGTGGAAAAGGAGGCTTAGAAGCTGTAAGTCATTGGGAGGCGCTACCTGGCTGGTAGAAGATTTACGCTCCTCACAGATCAGCGCTCTGTTACATTCATGTCAGCAACGCCAAGAAGGGCAAGATCAAAAATGACAAAATTGCTAGGTGGAGGATCGAACTCTCCATCTATGGTTTTGACATCACCTACTGAACAGGGGCCCTTGACAACCCTCCGGATGCCTTGTCTAGGGCATGCTGTGCTTCCGCACACATTGGTCAACTGCAGACCATACACAATGAACTCTGCCATCCAGGGTCACCCACATGGCTCATTTTCTCAAGTCCTGTAACTTGCTCTGCTCAATAGAAGGCATCAGGGAAATGACCAGGTCATGCCAGGTCTGCGCTGAGTGCAAGCTGCACTTTTTTCACCCCACGAAAAAAGTGCACCTGATTAAGTCATCCAAGCCCTTCAAACAGCTCAGCATCAATTTTAAATGACCTCTCCCCTCCACAAATGGGAACATCTACTTTCTCTCAGTCATTAAGGAGTACTCCCGCTTCCTGTTCGCCATCCCTTGCCCAGACACGTCCGCCTTGCCCATTATGAAGGCTTGTTCAGGTATCCTGGCTATAATTCATAGCGATCAGGGCTCAGCTTTCATGAGCGACGAGCTGCTTCAATAACTGCTGGTGAGGGTCATCGCATCCAGCAGGACTACCAGTTATAACCCCCGGGGGAACAGAGAGGCTGATAAAGAGAATGCCACGATCTGGAAGGCTGTCAAACTTTCCCTGAAGCAAAAAAGCCTTCCAGACTCGTACTGGCAGAATGTCCTCCCCATCGCGCTCTATTCAATTTGGACACTACACTGCACTGCGACCGATGCTACTCCTCATGAGCTCATGTTTATATTCGACAGAAAGTCAGCATCCGGGACTACACTCCCAGCCTGGCTCACTAGCCCAGGTCCAATCCTTCTCAAGAAGCATGTGAGGAGAAGCAAGACCGACCCCCTGGTGGAAAGTGTGAAATTGCTCCTTGCCAACTTCATGTATGCCTACATGGAGAACCCGAATGGTAGGGAGGACACCGTCACCAGGTTTTGGCACTCGCCGGAACAGAGAATCTGTTGCCTCAGGTGCCCCACGAGCTACCAAGCTCTTTTTCTCCAACCCCACTCAAGGCCTCAGGGGACCCAGATCAGAGGAGAGTGAACTTTCCCCATCGTCAAGGCAGACCAGGAGACTTAAGGAGCCCAAGGCCCCCCATTGCTAAGGTGCTCCACCAGGATCTCCAGACCCCTGGACTACCTGAATCTGTAAATAGTATTGTAAATATTTCTCTTCTGTGTCTATTACAGCTTCTGATCCTTGTTCTCTTTATCCACAGACCCTTAATTCTGAAGGAAGGGGTGAATGTAGTGAACTGAGATTCACTAGAAGTGTCCAGTACTGACAACTGGTCCCGCCTCTGGCTCCTCCCCCTGGGGCCCGTATATAACCTTGGTTTCCCACATAAACCCTGAACCCCTGAGAGTCATGTGATGGAGTAGTGGCCGGTCGGGAAAACCAGCCCTCTCCAGGAAAATAGGAAAAAAGTTAGGAAAAAGCAAAGCATAACAAAAATAAAATATAAGAAATAGAAGATAAAGATACAGAGAAGAGAAAGAAGATGGCTTCTACAAAGGAGAAAGTAAAAACAACTGAAAAAAAAGTAGCCGGAGAAGAAAGAAGGGCTTACCTGCATGAAGGAACAGGACACTGTGATGGTGAGGACCACCCGACCCTTAAGGTCAGTGCCTGCCTTACGGAGTCACGACCCACCAGCCACTGCACTACAAAAATGGCTCTCAAATGGCTCTCAAAAGTGCACTACAAAAGTGCGCAATCAAAGGAGAAAGTGGACACCGGCGGGAGGGGGGCTCAGCAGAGGAGCGGGCTGTCACAGACCGAACAGCTGAGGGATGTCCAACACCAGGGTGCTCAGCTGGAGGACGAGGAAGGCACCAGAAGAGAGAGCGATGAAGCAGACGGGGGAGAAAGACGGAGGGATGACCGACAAGAAGACCGACGTCAGGAAGCACAACAGATGAGCAGCCCAGTAGGGGAGGACCAGCAACAAGAGGCCCAGCAAGAAGAGGCCTGGCAAAGAGATACAAGCATCTCATCAGGAAAAACAGAAGAGACACAGACACAAAGAAGAGAAGATGACACAAACACAGATACAGACACAGAAGAAGAGGAAGAAGAAGACCAAGATCTTCACAGAGAAATAGAAGGTAAAACTGATGAAGAGAATATAGATAAAGTCTTTTTTGAAGAACAAATGAGATCACTAAAAGAATGGTCATTAGAGTTTAATGCAATTAAAAGGAAAATGAAAAGAACAGAAGATAAAATGCAAAGGTTAGAACTGGTAATGTCAGAAATAGGGAGAAGAGTAGAGAATGTGGAAGAGCGGGAAACAGCTGTAGAAATAGAAGTAAATGACTTAAGAGAAAAATTGGAAGTGACAAAAAAATTAAAGAGACACAAGAGTTGTTATCTCAGAAAATTGATATGTTGGAAAATTATAGTAGGCGAAACAACATAAAAATAGTGGTCCTGATGGAGGGTGAAGAAGGCACAGACGTGAAGGAATTTATAAAAGGATGGATCCCGATGGTCCTGGGAATGACAGAAATGCAGGAAGAAATGGAAATAGAAAGGGCACACAGAGCATTAGCTCCGAAACCACAGGCACATCAAAAACCAAGATCAAACTTAGTAAAATTTGTGAGATACACGACAAGAGAAAATGTACTGGAACAGGCAAGGAATAAAGTTAGAGAAGATAATAAACCATTGGAATACAAGGGTCAAAAAATATTTTTTTACTCAGACATAAGTTTTGAACTCTTAAAGAGGAGGAAGGAGGGTTAGGGTTAAGGTTTTATGGAAAAAGGTTACAAATTCATATTGACACATTCAGCCGTGCTTAAAATATTTATACCCAGGGAGCAAAACAGACTGTTCTCAGATCTGGAGAAAGCGCAAGAATTTGCAGAACGTTTGCAGGACAGAAGAAGAGATGAAGAGATGTAACAAGAATGGCAATAAAATATATATATGAAGATTTATAAACAATGTATATGTAAAGAACTAAAGAGGGAAAAGAGAAGGGAAGGAAAGGAGTAAGGGGGACAAAAAGAAGAGAGAGAGATTTGTTACATGTGATTAAAAAAAAAGGGTTTTCAGGAGAGGGGGAATAACCGTCACAGACAAGATCGCAATCCAAATGAAAAGGGGAGTGCAGTTGCCCGGCAAGGGATATGGGGCAACTCAAAGAGGGAGGGATCATTTGGGGGTTAAGGGATTAGTGGATGTGGGAACTGCGGGGGTACTTTATGTCTTAAATGTGTTGTCATACATTAAGTGTAAGAGATGAAAATGGGGAAAAGGGAAATGGAGGTGGCGAAGAGGTGGAAAAGAGGTGTATGCAAGATATAAGATGGCCATGTTATAAAAAAGACAGAAGACAAGTAAAAAGAATAAAGTAGCCAAATTTATGGTTAAATCAATGCAAGAAATTAAACTTATCGATATATGGAGGAGGCAACACCCAAGAGAGAAGGAATTTTCATATTATTCAAGTAGGAACAAAATTTACACAAGGATTGATATGTTTTTGTTGAAAGCCCATATTCAAGGGAGAGTTAGGAAAACTGAGTATAAAGCTAGAATACTATCAGATCATTCACCCCTGTTATTAGCAATAGAACTGGAGGACATCCCACCAAGAGCATATAGATGGAGGTTAAACTCCATGCTACTGAAAGGACAGGAATTTAGGGAGTTTATTGAAGGTCAAATTAAAACATATTTTGAAATATACACAGGATCAGTGAAAGACAATTTTATATTATGGGACACAAGGAAAGCCTTCATTAGAGGGCAGATAATAAGTTATATGACTAAGATGAAAAAGAATTACAATCGGGAAATAGAGTAATTGGAAAGGGAGATAGTAAGTACAGAAAATGAAATAGTAAAAAGGGATGATGTAATGAAAAGGAGAGAACTGGCAGGAAAAAAAAATTAATACGAAACATTACAAATGTACAAGGTGGATAAGAACATAATGAAAACAAAGCAACTGGGACAAAAAAAAACACAAAATATTAGCCTGGCAACATAAAACAGAACAAGCTAAAAGAACAATACTGGCATCAAGGAAAAAGGACAAAGAAATTATATATAATCCAACAGAGATTAATGATAATTTTAAGGAATTTTATGAACAATTGTATCAAACTGAGAATGAGGGGAAGGATGATAAAATAGAGGAATTTTTAGGTAAAATTGAACTGCCAAAATTGCAAGAAGAGGAACAAAACAAATTAATAAAACCATTTGAAATAGAGGAAGTACAGGATATATTAAAAGCGCTGCCAAACTATAAAACTCCAGGAGAGGATGGATTTCCAATAGAATTTTATAAAACATTTAAGGAGTTATTGATTCCTCCTCTCCTGGAAGTAATGAACCAGATAGAAGAAACACAAAACTTGCCAGATTCATGTAAGACAGCAATAGTTACAGTAATACCAAAGATGGGGAAGGACCCATTAACACCAGCATCATATAGACCAATATCTCTACTTAACTCAGACTATAAGATAATAATGAAATTATTAGCAAACACATTGGCCGATTGTGTACCTAAAATAACAAAACAAGATCAAACTGGATTTATTAAGAGAAGACGAACAGTGGACAATGTCTGCAAACGTATTAATCTAATCCACAAAGTTTAAGGTAATAAGAAACCAACAGTGGCTGTTGCTCTAGAAGCAGAAAAAGCCTTTGACAGAGTAGAGTGGAATTACTTATTTAAAGTATTACAGAAGTTCAATCGACCAGAAAAATATATATATATTGGATAAAAGCATTATATAATGAACCAATGGTGAAGGTAACAGTAAATGGATATGAATTGAATCACTTTAAATTAAGTAGATCAACTAGACAGGGATGTCCAGTATCCTCCTCATTGTTCGCCTTAACCATAGAACTTTTGGCAGAACTGATAAGAATAGAAAATAAAATAAAAAGGATCAAAATAAAGGAGAAGGAGTATAAAATCAGCTTATTTGCAGATGACATCATAGTATACCTAACAGTAACAGTATCAGTAAAAGAATTGCATAAGAAATTGAAGGAATATGGAGAAATATCAGGGTACAAGATCAATGCAATTATAAGTGAAGTGATGCCAATGAGTAACGCAGACTATACAGAATTTAAAAAAGAATCACCATTCAAATGGCAAGCACAATCAATCCGATACCTAGGGATCAGGTTAGATAATAACTTAAGCCACTTGTACAAACTAAATTATCAGCCACTAATAAAGAAATTGCAGGAAGACTTAGAACATTGGAAAGAATTACCACTAAGATTGATAGAGAGGGTAAACTGCATTAAAATGAACATGTTCCCAAGGACACAATACTTATTTCAAACTTTACCAATTCCTTTAACAGAAAAATTCTTTAAGGAACTAAAGAGAATAATAAGGAATTTTTTGTGCAAAAGGAGGAATCCAAGGGTAGTGTTAGATAAATTAGCAGAGAGGTATAATCAAGGTGGTTTGCAGTTACAAAATTTTAGAAATTATTAGAGAGCCACCCAATTAAGGTATTTATCAGATTTTTACCAGACAAGGGAAAAACCAGACTGAACTAAGATAGAACTAGATAAAATAGGGGAAAAGGTACTGGAACATATACTTTATAAGTGGGACATAAAGCTGATGCAATATAAAAACTCACCAGTACTGCATCATTTACTTAATACATGGAAGAAGGTCCACTTAAAAAGGAAAAAAAAACGAATGATCAAATACCAAAATTACTATTGACGCAAAATCAGTGAATCCCTTTTACAATAGACAACCTTTGCTTTAGAGAATGGGAGAGAAAAGAATCAAAAGAATAGAAAATTGTTTTTTTGGGAAATAATTTATTAACATTTGAACAGATGAAGTACAAATATGGAATAACTCATGGTACAATGTTTGCATATCATCAATTGAAAGCTTATTTAAAGGATAAATTGGGAAACAGCTCGAGATTACCAGAAGGAAGCAGCTTTGAAAATAGTGATTACAGACACAATGATAATTAAAAGATTTATAACCAACATGTACATTAAGCTACAAGATAAGGAAAATTAAATAGCTATAAACCTAAGCAGAAGTGGGAAATGATCTAAACATAAAGATAAGAAATGAAGTAGGGGAAAAGTTATGTTCTGGAACTATGAAGAATACAATAAACACAAGGTTACGTATGATACAGTATAATTGGTTACACAGGGTATATTTCACTCCTCAAAAGTTAAATAAATAGGATTCACATTATCAGATAGATGTTTTCGCTGTAAGAAGGAAATGGGAACTTGGGCATGTACAGAAGTAAATACATTTTGGGAAGAATTAAATCAGATACTGAATAAAATTACAAAAAATAACAAACCAAAGAAACCAGATATATTTCTTTTAAGTAACAAAAGAAGTAGAGAATTAGGCCTCAAATTGGATAAAGTGCAAAAAAAATTCATTAGATAGCCTTAGCGATAACAAAAAAATGTATAATGTCAACTTGGAAAATGGAAGAAAGCCTGAGAGTACAGCAACGGTACATGGAAATGAATAAATGTATTCCATTGGAAAAAATAACATATAATTTAAAAAATAAAGTCATAATGTTTGAACAAATTTGGGAACCATAGATGGAACATATCAGAGAGAGCTTGCCTACGACCTCCATCCCTTAAAATGAGAATGAAAATGATAAGAAGACAAAATGACTAGATTCAGTGTGTAATAAATAGATGATGCATTTTTCTTGTTTATTTTCCTTTGTGTGAAGATATTGTTTTATGGTTTTATTGTATTGTATATGTTGAATATTTATAGGTTTTGGAGGGGGTTGGGTAGAGTGGAGGGAGGGAAAGCGGGATAAAAAGAATAGAAAAGACCACTGTGTAAATTTAATGAGAAACGTTTGTACATATTTTGGTTGATATGGTTCATAGTGTGAAAAATAAACAAAAATTTAAAAACCCCTCTGAAGCCTGTTCATGAACCCTACTTGTATTGTAAGCTAATAAAAGCGTTAGTTCTCCCTCCAGTCAAGTGTGAGCTTTTATCTCTGCTACAATAAGTTTGCAAAATCATCGGTGGTGTGTTTGCACACGTAGCATTGTTGCCAGCCGATGACCTGAAGAAAGTGGGCATGTGTGGAATGTAGTGGCGTGGTCCAGACAGCGCCCTTTCACATCTACCAACAAGTTATGTGCCCTGAGGAAGTCCGCTCCCAAAACGGGCTGTCTTACAGCTGCTAGCGTGAAAGTCCAACGGTAAGGTGTGTCGCCTAATACCAGTTGTATCGACTTGGTATCATTACTGCTAATCATAGTGCCATTGGCGGCACGCAAGTCGGCTTGAGGCACTCGAGATTCCTGCTCGTAAGATGATGGCGGGAAGATACTGAGCTGAACTCTGGTGTTGACTAGCAGTTTGATTGTGCACTGATCAGTGGCATATAACAGGCCAGTCTGGAGGTCATCTACCGAGGACCGAGGCCATCAGTGGTGGTTGGCGTTGTCATTTCCCTGGGAGTCATCCACATAATTGCATGGTGGCACACAGTGGCGCGCATTCCTCCCCCACTTTCTGTGGTAGAAACACTGTTCTCCAATGGCTTTTTCTTCCTCAGTAACTTGTAGAACTGGCAGCTGCATTGACTTGACTGTCCAAGGTGACCTGTTTAAACTTTGCCATGGGAGGCTGTGGTACCCTGAGAAGTCTGTCTGCCTCCCTCGCCACTCCCCTTGGTTTGAAGAAGTCAGCAGAAGAGAGCAGCAGGGCGATGTCATGAGGGAGCCGTTCCAAGAAGGCTGCCTTGAACATTAAGCAGATGAAATGGCCGTCTGCTAATGCAAGCATTTAATTCATCAGTTCTGATGGCATTCTGTCCCCCAAATCGCCAAGGTGGAGTAAGCGTGTGCCTCTTTCCAGGTCAGACATGCCAAAAGTCGTGAGGAGGTGTGCCTTAAAGGCACTGTAATGATCCTCCTCGGGTGGGTTGTTGATAAAATAATCTACCTTGTCGGCAGAATCTTCATCTAATGAGGTGACTACATGCCAGAAATTGGTGGCTTTGTTTGTTATGTTCCTAATGTGGAACTGAGCCTCATCCTGCTGGAACCATGGACGTGGTCTGTGAGGCCAGAAGGTGGGCAGTTTCACAGCCACCGTATGCAGCACAGTAGTGGCATCCATTTTGCAGGTTTTCTCACTGTGTTTTACTGTTGGGGCTCAAAAGACGTTGAGCACCCATCGGGGTGACCAACTTAGTGGGACTAACTACAGAGTTCAAGAAACACAACTACCAGAGAAGAGTCAACTACCAACTGGTTTTTATTTTAAACAATTGCACATCATAAAGGGAAGTGATGTCAGCGCGCTGCAGTCATTGTCCCTCTGGCAACATACCAACAAGGAAGCAACATGCTCCGTCAACCCACACGGGTCTGCAAATGTGGGCTTCTCCTGGGCAAAGAAGGGGAGCCCGCCCTATTCTGTGCCAGCCGCTCGGTGCGGCGATTCTGCCTGTCCAGCTGTGTGGCCGCTCGGTCCGCCACACACCTTATACTTTTATACACCTCAGTCATGTCCCTTCAGCTCCAAGGAGAACAGTCCAAGCCTCTCCTCATAAGTAAAACACTCCATCCCAGGTAAATCCTGGAGAATCTCCTCTGCACCCAGTTCAGCACTACATTCGGTTTCTGGATATCTGAAATGCTGGACATTTTTCAGTTAACCACTCAGGGGACCCAGTTCAGGAGGAGAGTGAACTCTGCTCCATCTTTGAGTCGGAGCCCCAGCCCATTACCCTTCCATCACAGGTGGACCAGGAGACTCAAGGAACCCAAGCCCCCCCCCCACTCGTGGTGCTAAGGTGCTCCACCAGGATCTCCAGACCCTTAGACCACCTGAATCCGTAAATAGTATTGCAAATATTTCTCTTCTGTGTCTATTACCAGCTTTTGATCCTTGTTATCTTCATCCACAGACCCTTAATTCTGAAAGAAGGTCGTGAACTGGGATTCACTGGAAGTGTGTTGTGCTGACGACTGGTCCCGCTTCCCAGCTTCTCCGCCTGTGGCCTGAATATAACCCTGGTTTCCCACCGAAACCCAGAACCTGTCTGGAACCTGTTCATGAACCCTACCTGTGCTGTAAGCTAATAAAAGCATTTGTTCTCCCTCCAGTCGAGTGTGAGCTTTTATCTGCGCCACAGGGTGGAGATCTACTTGAAATGTTTGTACCGTGATGCTGTTGCAAAACAACAAAATCATTTCCGAGAAAATTCAGAAAAGACCTCTTTGGAAATTTGACAATTATTCACTATTTATGCTTCTGAATTTCTTACAGGACCTCTACTTGCCACATACATTCATGAAAAGGTATGTGGCAAACCATTTGTCTGATTATGGAAATCAACACTGTTCTCAGAGCAGGAGTCTTTAATTTCCCCAGTATTGTTTGGGACCTTCTGAGTTCCAGGCATATGTGAAAGGTGAATCCAGGAGGGTACCTTAAAGGAGTGCAAATAGTCCAACCAGACAAGGACCACATTAGACCCGGCAGTGGGAAATGACCCTGGCCAAAGTTCCTGTGGGGATCAATTTTGGAATAGTGATCACAAGGCTTTATGTTCCAAAATAGTTATACATAAGACTGAACCTTTCGAAAAATAGTGAATTGAGGGGTGACATTCTATTAGAGAGGAGTGCAGAGCTAATAAAGGAAGCATTTGTGCAGATGGATCTGGGATCCAGGTTCATAGTTCCCAGAAAGTAGCCAAGCAAGTAGATCGGTGGTAGAGAAATGTAACCTGTGCTTGCTTTCATTGGTGGGGCGTTATAAGAGGAAAGATGTTGTTTTGCAGCTATGAAAAACATTGGTTAAACCACACTTGGCATATTGTGCGATCCTGGGTGCCCCATTGCAAGAAAAATGTGGAGGCTTTGGCAAAAGTATGGAAGAGATTTACCAGGATGCCGCTTAGATTAAAGGATATGAACCGGGGGCAGAAATTGGACAAACTAGCGTTGTTTTATCTGGAACGTTGGAGGCTAGGATGAGGCTTGATCATAATTTATCAAACTATGAGTGGTGTAGATAATGTAAACAGTCAGAATCTTTTTCTCGGAGTAAAGATGTCACATGCCTTTCAGCTGAGGGGAGGAATGTTTAAAAGATCTGTCTTGCAAATGTTATTGCATCTTTAGCAGATTCAATATGGATGCCTTCCCATGAAGTCAGCATGTGTGTGTTCTCTTTTTAATGCTATTTGCTTAGTTAATAAATCTTGTTGATTTAAAAAATTTATTTATTGTGATAAAAGAAACATTACAACATGAAGGAAGGAAAGTTTAGGGGAGACATTTTTAAAAACAGAATTGTAGGTGCCTGGAATGTCTTGCCAAGGATGATAGTGGAGGCTGAAGTATTAAGGGCATTAAAGAGACTTTTAGACAGACACACAGATAGAAGAAAAATAGAGGATTACAAGGTAGGGAGGGTTTAGAATTTTCTTTACGGAATATATGGGTCGGTACAACATCGAGGGGCCTGTACTGTTCTGTGTTCAAGCAGTTGAGTTTCACTTTAATTTAGGTATTATGTTTGCCACAGTTATTGTAGACTGTGGTCTGCTGGTCTGTGTTTTAGGATTAGAATTACACAATGTATATATTGTCCTCCCTGATATCTTGCCATACAATGTTATCAAAAGAATGTGACATTGGAAACTTATCACACAAAGGGAGAAGACTGCCCCTTCAACCCCATCAAAGTTGATCGATTAAAAGCACAGAACTTTTCATATACTTGAAATTGCACTGAAAAAAAAAGATGTGTCATCATACCTCACAGAATGACACTGTTCAACCCTTAAATCTGCTTCCAGCACAACTAATTCCCATGTATTCCAGATTAGGTCCACTCACCTTGATAAAAAAAAGATAGTTCTTCCATTTTGAGCTTGCTGCCAATCAACATTCACTCAGCTGCCATTGGACACAATTTATCCTGATACCTCAGATCATCAATTACATCATATCCCATGCCAGATAGTTTGTTCTGATCAATGCACTTTTCTAAGTAAATTCCCAATGCAGTAGTTACTGTAGGCCCTTTTTTTATACTGAAAATTAGCAATTAGCTCCACTTAGCTCCATTTAAAAAAAATCTAAAGGAGGATTGGCTGGTCCAACTCCATCTAGGGGAGTAGTGTCAGAGGTGGAGGGAAGCCGCTCCACTTCCTGCGTAAAATGATTGCCACTGAAAGAGGCTCCAAAGAGGAAGGTAACAGTTAGGAGAGGGAACGGGAAGAGACAGCTACAAGAGAAGGCCACTGTGTCTGTAGCCCTCAACAATAGGTACTCCTCCTTGAATACTGTTGGGGGGTGGGGGGGGGGGCAGCAGTCAAGCTGGGGAAAGCATCAGTGGCTGTACCTCTGTAGCCCAGAAGGGTAGGGAAAGGAAGAGGAGGGCAATAGTTATAGGGGATTTAATGGTTAGGAGGACAGATAGGGGATTCTGTGGACATGATAAACAAAACTGGATGGTGGTTTGCCTCCCTGATGCCAGGGTTTGGGATGGAGCTTCTCATGTCCAAGACATCCTAAAGTGGGAAGGAAATGAGCCAGAGGTGGTGGTATATGTTAGTACCAACGACATAGGGAGGAAGAATGAAGTGGTCCTAAAAAATGAATACAGGGAGTTAGGTAGGGAGCTAAAAAGAAGGACCGCAAGTGGGGTAATCTCTGGATTACTTGGTGTGCCACGCAACAGTGAGGGCAAGTATAGTATCAGGTGGAGGATGAATGCGTGGCTAAAGGGGTGGAGTAAGGGGAAGGGATTCGAGTTCTTGGAACACTGAGACATTTTTTTGGGGAGGTGGGACCTGTACTGAATGGGCAGGTTGCATCTGAATCCCAAAGGGACCAGGATCATGGTGGGGGCATTTTATAGGGCTACTAAGGGGGCTTTAAACTAGTATGGTTGGGGGGAGGGATCGAAATAAGGGAGAACAGCAAAGAGAAGTTGAGTCTGCAAATAAAGAAGGCTTGGACACAAAGTTTATGGGTGGAAAGACAGATGGTCGAGAAGGAAAATGATCAGTGCAGTGATGGAGGGGAGATGATGGTAATAATAGAATTGACCGTAAAGATAGGGACAAACAGAGGGAAAGATGTGGGAAATCTCTGAAATGCATGTACTTTAATGCTAGGCGTAATGTAAGGAAGGTGGATGAACTGAAGGTGTAGATAAACACTTAGCAGTATGACATGGTAATGATTTGTGAGACGTGGTTGCAGGAGGCACCTAAATATTCCAGGATTTCGCTGTTTTAAGTGTGACAGAATTGGAGGGTAAGATGGGGTGGTGTAGCATTGCTTGTCAGGGAAAATATTACAGCATTGCTGATGTGAGATAGATTGGAGGGCTCTTCAAGGGAGGTGGTATGGGTGGAAATAAAAAATGGAAAAGACGTTACAATTATAGGGGTGTATTTTAGACCACCTAAGTGGGGAGCGAGAAATAGAGGAGCAAATGTGTAAGGAAATAACAGAGATTTATAATAAGCACAGGATTGTGTTAGTGGGGGATTTTAATTTTCCTAATATAGATTGGGAAACACATTCTGTGAAGGGTCTGGATGGATTAGAATTTGTAAAATGTGTGCAGGATAATTTTTTGCAGCAATTCATTGAGGTACCCACTAGAGAAGGGGCAATGTTGGATCTACTGTTGCGGAATGAGATAGGGCAGGTGACTGAGGTAGGTGTTGGGGAGCACTTCGGATCCAGTGATCATGGTACCATTAGTTTCAATATAATAATGGAAAGGGATAGGTCTGTTCCAAAGATTAAGGATTTTGAGTGGTGAAAAGCTGGATTTGAAGAGATGAGAAGGGATTTGCAGAGAGTGCTTTAGAATGATTTGTTTTATGGGAAGGAGGTAGAGGAGAATTGGAAGTCTTTTAAAGGTGAGATTTTGAGGGTGCAGAATCTTTATGTTCCTGTTAAGTTAAAAGGCAGGGCCCAAAGTTCAAGAGAGCTGTGGTTTTCAATGGAGATTTGAAATTTGATTTGAATTAAAAGGGAGGCCTACATTAAATATAAGAAACAAGGTATAAATGAGATGCTTTGAAAATACATGGATTGTAGAAAGAAGCTTAAGAAAGAAATTAGGTAAGCAAAAAGAAGGTACGAGGTGGCTTTACCGAATAGGGTGAAAATAAATCCGAAGGGTTTTTACAAATATGTAAATAGCAAAATTGGTAATTTGCTGTATATAAAATTTTTATATAAAATATATATAAAATTGGTAGCTCAGAGAATCAGAGCAGACAACTGTGTGCTTATTGGACAAGTTCTTCTCTTCGGTATTCACTAGGGAAAAGGATATGGAATTGTGTAGGATAAGAGAAGGAAAAGGGGCGATTATGGAAAATGTAGGGATTAGGAAAGAGGAGGTGTTTACTTTTGAGGCATATAAAGGTGGATAAGTCTCTGGGTCCCAACGAGAATTTCCCCAGGACCTTGAGGGAAGTCAGGGAGGAAATAGCAAAGGCTCTGTCAGAGATTTTTCAAAAGTCACTAGAGGGGGGCATGGTGCCGCAGGATTGGCACGTCGTAAAGTTGGTTCCTCTGTTTAAAAAGGGCTCCAGGTGTAGGCCCAGCAATGATAGACTAGTAAATTTGACATCGGTGTTTGGTAATCTAATGGAAAGTATTCTTAGAGATAATATGTAAAAGTATCTAGAGAGGCAGGGACAGGTCAGGAGCACTCAACATGGGTTTGAGGAGGTGACTAGGAAGGTTGATGAGGGTAGAGTGGTAGATGTTATCTATATGGATTTCAGTAAGGCCTTCGATAACGTTCCACATGGAAGGTTCGGGAGCTAGGTATTAATGTTGAGATAGTCAAATGGGTTCAACAATGGCTAGAAGGTAGATGCTGGATAGTCATGGTGGATAGCTGTCAGTCAGGATGGAGGCCGGTGATGAGCAGTGTACCTCAGGGATCAGTGTTGGGTCCCTTGTTTTTGTCATTTTCATTAATGAGTTAGATGATGGCGTGGTAAATATGGAGACGATACAAAAGTAGGGGAAGTTTTGGATAATGAGGATGGTTTTTGGAGACTGCTGAAGGATTTGGACTGCTTAGAAGAGTGGGCTGAAAGATGGCAGATGGAGTTTAATAATGTTAAGTGTGAAGTGTTTATGGGAAGAATAATCAAAACAGGACATATGCAGAGAAGGGGAGGGTATTGAAGAATGCAGAGGAACAGAGAGATCTTGGAATAATGGTTCATTGTTCTTTGAAAGTGGAATCTCATGGATAGAGTGGTGAAGAAGGCTTTTGGTATGCTGGCCTTTATAAATCAAAGCATAGAATATAGGAGTTGGGAAGTGATGTTAAGACTGTTCAATGCATTGGTGAGACCAAATTTGGAATACTGTGTGCAGTTCTGGTCCCCAAATTATAGGAAGGATATCAATAAGGTAGAGAGGGTGCAGAGAAGATTTACTAAAATGTTGCCTGGATTGCAGTATCTAAAATACAAAGAAAGATTGAGTAGACTGGATCTTTATTCACTGGAGCATAGAAGGTCGAGGGAGGATTTGATAGAGGCATTTAAAATTATGAGGGGAATAGATAGAGTAGATATGAATAGGCTCTTCCCCTTGAGAGTAGGTGAGATTGAAATGAAAGGTCATGAGTTAAGGGTTGGGGGCAAAGGTTTAGAAGTAACATGAGAGGGAACTTCTTCACTCAGAGAGTGGTGGCTGAGTGGAATGACCTTCTAAAAGAGGTGGTTGAAGCAAGCTCAATTTTGTCATTTAAGGAAAAGTTGGATAGGTGGATGGATGTGAGAGGATTGGAGGATTATGGGTAGAGTGCAGGTAAATGGGACTAGAGGAGATCACTTAAATCGGTACCGTCTAGAGGGGCCGAGATGGCCTGTTGCCGTACTGTAATGATTGACATCACATTGACAGTCCCGTCGACATGCTGCGCTGTCACAGAGCAGCCGGTGGAGCTGTCAGGTCACACTCCTCACGCTGCCCACTCCCTCACACCACCTGCTCCCTCACACTGCCCACATCCTGACGCTGCTTCCCTGACACACTCCATCATTGCCTCCTGTTCCCTCATGCCACCCCTTGGACCGAAAGTCTGGGAGTCTGCAGGCTGCTGGCAGCGGCACAGCATCATTCAACGTTGGGTGTACGAGGCTTGCAGATTCCATGAACTGCTCAGCAGAGTTGGGGAGGGAGCTGTCAGAAAGTGGGTTGTCAGACAGCGGGGTAGGGGGCTGTCACGCAGCAGCGCTCAGGGAGTCAGGTGGGAGGGGCTGTCAGACAGTGGGGGGAGTAGGCTGTCATAGGGCAGCCACTGCTATACTGCACATCCTCTCCCCTTTTGCCCTGGGAAGCCAGCGCACTGCTCTGGGCTACAGAAAAGGACTGCGTTATCCGCCTTTTCCATCCTCTGCATAAAAGGTACCTTTCTTTTAAAACTTCAACAGGCAATAACATGGCTTTTGTGCATATAAACCCCTCATGTGTGAGTTTCTGCTTCTGAGAGGCTTTCCTTTATCCAGTCTGAAACATGACAATGAAGAGAGAATGTGTCTGTAATGAAGGGAAGCAAAAGTGAGGTGGAGCTATTTGATTGCAGTCTGTTTCAGATAAGAATCAATGGAAAGCCCAGCTTCGACATTGGGACTTTGGATGTGTGCTCTACGGGTTTTGTAGCATACTTTAATATTAATTACGGTTCTTCTCTGAAAAGGTTCATAATTTCTTTCCAAAGAGGCTAGAGAACAGAATTATCTCAAGCACAATAAATTATCAATGAAATACTCACTTAGATAATTTGCTGGCAAATAACACTGTTGAATTGGAGAGAAAATGGCTGAGCAGTTGCACAATTGCTATGGTTACGTGTCACCATTGCCCCTTTGGGTTCTTTATTATATCTCCCAAAATTATCATCCTACCAAAATCTTGAATCTCAGCCAACCCTGAAGACGTTGGGTGCAAGGTCCACTTCAATGCTCATCCTGGGAGTGTCAACACCTCAAGGATGGATGGGTGTTATTTTGATAAGTCAATTCAAGCCAGTCAGAGGAAATTGGTGTAACATAAATGTAGGACAGATATTGAGGAGAATCAATGGGGACAAGGGTTGCGTCGCACTGGTTGAGAGGGGCTGATAGAGGAATGCACATAAAGAAGATCACACATCCTCAGGAGGACATATCTGGTTTAGTGAGAGAACCAGTTAGATCTATTGCAAGCTTTCTCTTCTTTCTGTTCCTCAACTGACTACCTGCATCCAAAATGCTTTCAATCATGCTTCAGATTTCAGATTTATTGTCAGAGTACATGCATGACGTCACATACAACCCTAAGATTCCTTTCTCCTGCTGGTGCAGCACGATTACCGCTAATTAGTAAGGCAAAAAAATAAATTATACACAGCATAGACATGTAAACAAATCAAAGAACTGTAAACAGATAATGAATATAAACAAACTGCAATACCAAGAGAACAAAGAAAATCAATGAAGTGCACAAGTAAGAGTCGTTAAATTAGTCCCTAATAGAGTTTGTTGTTGAGGAGTCTGATGGTGGAGGGGAAGCAGCTGTTCCTGATCCTGGTGGGGTGAGTCTTATGGCATCTATACCTCTTTCCTGATGGCAGCAGCGAGAACAGAGCATGTGCTGGATGGCTTGGGTCTTTGATGATAGCTGCTGCCTTTTGACAGGCATGTTCCCTTTAGATGTACCCATAGAGAGGAGGGTTTTGCCTGTGATGTTCTGGGCTGTGTCCACCACCTTTTGGAGGGCTTTATACTTAGGGGGGTTGGTGTTCCTATACCAGACCGTGATGCAGCTGGTCAGCACACTTTCCACCACACCTTTGTAGAAATTTGCCAAGGTTTCTGGTGTCATACCAAACCTCTGCAATCCCCCGAGGAAGTAGAGGCATTGACATGCTTTTTTCATGATGCCATTGATATGTTCGTCCAGGAAAGATCTTCTGAGATAATGACTCCCAAGAACCTAAATTTGCTCACCCTCTCCACCTCTGATCCCCCAACGATCACTGGATTGTATTCCTCTGGCTTTCCTTCCTCGGTCAACAATCAACTCCTTAGTTTAAGTGACATTGAGTGCAAGTTTGTTGTTGGTGCACCATTCACCCACGTTTTCAATCTCCATCGTGTAACTCACTATCCACTACTATGGTATCTTAGACTGCAAGCTTGCATTTATCCCATTGTTTTAATAACATTCAGGATATACTTGGATGCTCATAGAGAACAAGCTATTTTCAATGGATCTTGATAAGAATTCCAACCCGAAGCGTCAACCATTCTTTTTCTCCTGATGCTTCTCATTCCACTGACTTCCTCCAGATTGTTTATTGACTCCAGATTCCTGCACTTGCTGTCGCCTGCATGTCTCAAGCAGCAACGGGAATGATCCTTGACTCTGTTTTCTCATCATAGTTTAGCACCATTCATTCACCCACATTACTGCGATCAACTCCCTCCAAAACTACTCTGGATATTGTTGGAAGAGATGGCTCCTGAAGGGAAGGCAACAATAGCCAAGTTCATGATATCATGTGTGGATCTGCTGCCCGTGAGAACACAAAAGAAAAAAGTGGCAAAGCCATTGTGGTGACAAATTTAATGGGAAGAGGCAGGATTTCTGGTTAGTGGGTTGCCTCCTGGGTGAAAAAGACAGGAATGTCTTGGAGCAGCTGAGGGGGCATTCTGAAAGTAGAGGGTGAACAGCCAGTTGTCACGATGTATGTAGGTACCAACAATGTAGGTACAAATGAATCTCAGGAGCGAAGAAATAAATTAACGACGACTCCAAGGTGGTAATTTCAGGATTACTACTGGTGCCACATGTTAGCCAGAGTAGGAATTGCATGATAGTTAGGATGAACACATAGCTTGAACAGTATTGCATGTGGGAGAGTTTCCGATTTCTGTCGCATTGGAATCACTTCTGGGGGAGATGAGACCAGTAAAAACCAGATGATCTACATCTAGGCAGGACCAGATCAAGTCCTTAGGGGAATAGTTTTCTGGTGCTAAGGGAGGGTGGGTGGGGGGGGGGGGGGCGGTAGAAATATATATTAAATTTAAATTTTTATAATTCGGACATACAGCACGGTAACAGGCCATTTTGGCCAATGAGCCTGTGCTGTCCAATTTACACCCAATTAACTTACACCCCAGGTATGTTTCGAATGGTGGGAGGAAACCGGTGCCGTACTGTAAGAAAAATCCACTCAGACACCAGGAGAACGTACAGGCAGTGCGGGACTTGAACTGCTGGCCTGATCACTGGCGCTGCTAACCACGCTGCCCTATATTTGTGCTTACACTGTGCACATTTAATTTGTAACAGAAGGAGGATAATCAGTCAATCAAGTTGATGAAGGCTCTCATAGCAATCCCATTACTCAAATTATTTCCCTATTCTCTCTCAAATACCAACAACATTCCCTAGGTAGAGTCACAGTTTTAAAAGAAAAAGATCACCCATTCACGATGGAGATGAGGAGAACGTAGTTTCCATCAGTGTCAACTATTCTTCCCCAGGATCCAGTGGAGGCCACGTCATTGAACATATTCAAAGTGGAGAGTGACCAGCATTAGGAAGTCAAAGGGCATGAGAATGAAGCAAGAAAGCAAGATCAAGGCCAAGAGATGACCAACCATAACTTAACTGAGTGGCAAAACCTGCTCAAGGAACTTCTGTAGTCCACATCTGTCCCTGCCTTATGTTCAACAATGGGTTTTTGCCAATTGGAGCTAGGCCAGGAACCTCAACTCCTATCAATTGAATAAAAAAGAAACATTTGTGAGTAACGTAGGCACACATTAATCTTTTTATATATAATGCATTTACCTAAATTTTAAGAATTTTGTGCTTAGACTGTTACTTAAAAATCTTAATTTTTAATAGTTCTTGAATGTTCCCAATGACAAAAACATTTGTGGATATTCATAGTGTTAGTTCTCAAAGTTGTCTAAGTTTGGAGGTGAAGCTTAGCCAACTGTCAAACCCTTTTCACCATTTCTAGAATTGGGACTCTTTCTGACCCCACCGAATGAGGGCATTTAATTCAATGTGTATGCAGAGTGGAATTCATAGATAGATGAGTAGTGGGACAGACCAGGATTTCTGGATTAATAATAGCTGGAATTACCTACAGAAGGAGGGAAGTGAAATGTAGAATAAAGGAAGAAAATAAGTGTAGAAGTTTAATTATTACTGGAAGCAATTTACTCAACTTACAGAACATGTAATGAAATGAAAAACCAAATTTGAGTTTAGTTTAGTGGTACAGCTTCAGAGATTTAGGATTACAAGCTAATATTTTGTGAGACAAAGAGCACTTCCTTCTTTGCCGGACTTTCTTACAAATCCTTCATCTGTATTCCAGCGTCGGAATTCACTCAGTGTTCGCTCCCTGTGTGGCATGAAGGAATAAATCAGGACATGCCGTTCAAATGCTGAGTTCTCACAACAGTAAAGTATCCCCATAAGTCATGGCTAATCACTTAAAACCAATCTACAGAAACATTGGGAAGAGATGGTGTAACAGGGTCGACATCGGTATGAAATGGGGACATTACCTGCATTATCAAGGCAGTCAGGGCTAGATTAAGGCTAACTGATGGCCTAATCACAACCCAACAATGGTTCCCCCTCGACCCTTCCATCGTCTGACAAGACACTAAGACTCAATAGGTGCTGAATGTGAAATAATAGATTAAAAATTCAGTTTTCTTTCAGGACAGACCCCACAACTATATTAAATATAACCTGCATACATATATATATTTTTTCTTTTATTGTGGGTGGGGGCCCTTTTTGTGTGGCCCTAGTTCAGCTGAACCATGATAAATCCAGCACTGGAAAAACTCTGTGATGTCCCCTTCCCTTGGAGCCCTTAGCGCATGTTTATTTCACTAAATGTTTAATCCAGGCCTGAAGGCAATGATGAGTGTTATTCCTGCTGTCAGGGCAGAGATAATGACACTAAGTTGAAGATGACAAAGTAATCAATTGGTTAATTCTGCTATCCTTTCCTTTGATAAAGACAACTGGCCAGTCATTCACTTTTTGCGAATATCCTTTCACTTAATAAACATGGGCAAAATATCAATGAGGCGATGTCAGATCCTGAAAACCTAGCTTCAGATGCACAGTATGTGATCCTATTTTCAAAAACATTCAAATAGACTAACCACTTTCATCTCAAATAGAAATCGCTCCACTATGTGCTGATTTGGCTGGATGTGGGATAAAATTTAAACTGGATCTTACACTGCTGGATAAGAGCCTGAGAGCAAATTCAGTGAGACCATGTCTTGCTACAAAGGAACATTAGTTGCAAGGATACAGATGAGCAGTCGGCTCCTTGCGCCTATTTAATCAGAATGTAGTTGATCTACTGCAGGGGGCAACCACTGTACCTGAAGGTAGGCAACCTGGGAGGGTGGCCCCACCTGCCGGCTGTCAATCACCGGCCCATATAAAGACTCAAGCCGGCCCCTTCAGGGGACAGTCAGACACGCGGAGCCAGCAGTATACTGAGACTGGTGTGTATAGGCTTAAGCTAATTAAAGCCTGCTGTACAGTCTGTGGACTTTGTGTCAGAATCATTTGCACAGCAGCACTCACAACCTCAACTCTCAGTTATCTTTCACCTCTTCACTTGTCATGAATCCATCAACCTGTGTCGAAAAATGTTCAAAGGAGCGTAGCTAGGTTCTAACATTAGGGTAAGTCAGTGATTGAATGGCAGACTGCACTGATTTTTTGCATTGTTGGACTGGAGTGGAGCAGCACAGGGAGGTGTTAACTGTGTTGGGGGGGGTGGAGGGGGTTAGCCATGTCGGTGCGGGGAGGGGGTAGCAGCCATGTCGAAGTGGTGGTGGGGGGGGAGTGTTGGGAAAAGGCACCAAATTTTTAAAATGTGCTTATGGGAGCAGTCATTTCCAACCCCCCCACTCCCCTTTCATTATGGCACTGGGTCCAAGGACACATGATGCTCTGGTTGATTAGGGATCCACACCTCATGCATGAGCCTATATGAGGAGCTGTATGATCATGTCCCTACCCCATGCACATACATGCACACATACACAAGTAATCACACACACACACACACACACACACACAAACACACACACACACACACACACACACGTATAACATATTCAAAAACAAGCTCAAGGACACTTTTATTCACAGAGACACAAACACAGAGAAAATAATCTACACATACATAAAAAGACACACCCATGCACAGAACATGCACACATACAACAAATACACTGGGAACACACACAGAAATATTCTAATATACCCACACATATGCACACAAACACATAGAAATATAGACAGTCATGCACGCAGACACATTTACATAGACAACACATAAACAAACATATAAACACACACATTGGGGACACGCACACATTAACACACAAGTATTTCTTTCTTTGGCTTGGCTTCGCGGACGAAGATTTATGGAGGGGGTAAAAAAGTCCACGTCAGCTGCAGGCTCGTTTGTGGCTGACAAGTCCGATGCGGGACAGGCAGACACGATTGCAGCGGTTGCAGGGGAAAATTGGTTGGTTGGGGTTGGGTGTTGGGTTTTTCCTCCTTTGCCTTTTGTCAGTGAGGTGGGCTCTGCGGTCTTCTTCAAAGGAGGTTGCTGCCCGCCAAACTGTGAGGCGCCAAGATGCACGGTTTGAGGCGTTATCAGCCCAGTGGCAGTGGTCAATGTGGCAGGCACCAAGAGATTTCTTTAGGCAGTCCTTGTACCTTTTCTTTGGTGCACCTCTGTCACACACAAGTATAGGCACTGTTTAAAGACACACACACAAACATGTGAACATGCATATAGCACACACTGGAAGGGTGGCCATTCCAAAGGAGGACATGGTTGTAGATTACCCCACACTATATATAGTGTCTTTGCATTTGTTGTTTTTGCAATACCATAGGCACAGTTGGGGTCAAACATTGCCAAAGTGTAAACAAACACCTTTCTTGAAACCCACCCCCCATGTCTTGCGATTGTTGTTGCAAATAAAACCTCTCGAATATTGCGATGTTTAAGAAAAACATGGATAGGATGGATTTAGAGGGCTATGGGCTAAATGCAGGCAGGTGTGGGGGGGGGGGGGTGGCATTTTGGTCATTATGGACAAGTTGAGCCAAAGGGCCTATTTCCACACTGTATCTCTCTAATTCAGTAGAAACCAAGGACACCCTGAGAATACATTACAGCCTCCACTCTGCTCTCAAGCAGAATTTCTGGATATGTCCTGTTGCTTGTACGGTCTACTTTCTCCCTGCTGAAACCAGCTAGCTTTGTGGAAGGTTCAGTAGGAAGGAGAATCACAAAAGTTTGGCTTGGATTACACAGAAGTAAATTGGAGCTTTTATAATAGAGATAAGCTAGATTCTGAAGGCTTAAAGGCACAGATCAGAGGTATCAAGCCAAGCATGAATCCTGGTCTGTTTATCTTGCAGCCGGAATGATTAAAGTTTGGAATTCAGAAGTCAAACTCGAAATAAAGTGTGTAAGAAGCAAGAGGTGGATATCGTTAAGTCTCAAAGTAACTCCTGACTTTATCACAGTAATCTTGAATGGTTTAAAATCACTACATAATGGGTAATTTTAGGAGAATGACAAATTTCCTTGCATACATTTGAAGAGAGGTTGCAAATACTTTAATCATAAGAAAAGTAAATGAGTAATTATCAAATGATTAGCTCAGAAACTGCCACATTGTTACCTAATGGCAGGCTATCACACCTCAATCACTGCTTTGGATATTAATTAAAAAGCCTGCGTTGAGGAAATCCAAGAAGGTCTAGAAAATCATCTGAAATCCTGATTTGTTAATTTATGTGATTATTATTTTGTACGTTTCTCTGCAACTGTAATAGGTGCATCTTCCGCTATATGGTTGCTGCCTTGTGCCAGTTTCTAGCCCTGTCAGTCGGCCTTTTCAAACTGTTGTGCAAAATAGGCTTAACTTAACAATTTGCATGGTTAGTACCCCAGTTACGTGGCAGTTTGAAAGGGTCCAACCAGGTCAACCCCGTCGGAACCCAAGCGGATCCCTGACCTACTTCAGAGGTAGTCAGGGAATCCAGTAAAACCTATCTAGATCTCGTCCATAGCCGAGTTGTAAAGTAAAAGTAAAATGGCTGACCCACTTATTCTGGTGATGTCCATGCTTGCATGCGTGCGTCAAGGCGGCAGCCAGCATCTGACCATCCTACCTGTTCACCATTTGGACTTTGATTCTTAACTTCCGGCAGTACATCCGACGAGTGTGTGACGCATCATTCACCATCTCATCATGAGGGGGTGGGGGGGGGTGGGATCCCCCTTAAATCACCAGGTTGGCGGTTTAATGGGTCAATCCCCTTGTGATTTGAAAGGTGCTTCCAGCACCTTTGCCCCAGTTATTGCACCCGGGCCTCAGGAGGGCTACCCAGGTGCTGCAATTTGAAAGGGGCTACTGTTAAGACATTGGCCTTCTTCTGATGTGCTCAGTCGTTGAGTCACCTCCATATAAATGTGTTCCACCCTCCAGCAACATGTTTGAATCATTTTGTGATTGCTTGCAGGCTAATCTGATGGAAGTCACAAGGACACATGAACACAAGGAAATAGCAGAAAGACTGGGCAAGCTGACCTCTCACTTTTGCCCCACCAAGATCAGAGGTGATCTGCCCCAGGCCTCAATCCTCTTCTGCTCCATTTTCCCAAAGCTGTCAATCTCCTAGCACTTCCAAAACATATCTACACCTCTAAGTATTTCCAGTGATCTAGTCTCTCAACCCTTTGAGCTCAACAATTCCAGAGATAGAAACATAAATACTTATGTTTATAAAAATAGGTGCAGGAGGAGGCCATTTGGTGCTTCAAGCCTACACTGCCTACATGGCTGATCAGTACCCGGTTCCTGCCTTCTCCCCATACCTCTTGATCCCCTTAGCCACAAGGGCCAAATCTAACCTACTCTTAAATATTGACAAGGAACTGGCCTCAACTACTTCCTGTGGCAAAGAATTCCACAGATCCACCACCTTCTGAGAGAAGAAATTCTTCCTCATCTCAGTCCTAAAAACTTCCCCCTTATTCTGCAAGGAAAAATATCTTTACACCCCAGTTTTAAATATTCCTACACTTTTCAGTTATCTATGTCCCTCATTCAATGCCCTCTCAAGACATGAAACTCTCCACAGGATTTTATAGCTTTATATTGGATCATCCCCCATTATCCTAAACTCCAACATTTGAGAGAGAGAGAACCAATGTATGGTCTTGACCCAATGCCTCTACAGATGTTGCCTGACCTGATAGTTCCTCTAGCAGTTTGTTTTTTAATCCAACATTTTGATTACACATTCAAGGCAGAAGTCCTCTTAACCTAGCATTTAGCCTCATGAACTTTTCCTTCCCTGCCATATTCTTTCTTAAACCAGTGCTTATAAAAGATACCTGGGTCTTATTCTCAGATGCATAATTATTTGATGTTGGACTTCTCTTGTCAGTTCCCCATAGCGCAGGAACAGCAAACATGCATGTCTGGATGCAACAGAGATATTTTGGTACATGGGTATTTGCAACCAATTACCAGAAAGGCTTCCATAACTTGGTTGAGATCCCACCCGATTGGCATCAGTATTCTAGGACATAGCAACCATGCCTGGGTCGGAGTGGAAAGTGTGTCACTTTTTTGAAAGCTTTGAAAAACCATTCAAATGAGACACAAAGAATCAGAAGCGGTCTGCAATGGGTCGTTTACTGGAACTGTGAAAAACAGTATGACTGGCAGAAAACAATCACACAAAATATACTTTCTAAAAAGAAAAAAACACCAGGAAGAATAGAAGTCTTGCATAATTCTAAGGGACAGGAGAATATTGGAACTCCAAGCACTAGTGAGTTGTAAAAGCTTTCCCCTCCCCCCACCCCCCCCCCCCCCCCACCCCACAGGTAGAATAGATTCAACATTTTCCATTCATTTGCATCTCACATAGGGGAGGAAGTAAATTAGTTTATTGAAAAATAAAGTAAAACAAAATGCAAGCAATTAAGCTCTTATAATGTCAGGATGCTGCTGTTACAACCATAACACAAAGGGAGTGATAACCCAGAGTACAGTGTGGCCCAGGGCAGCCAAACATTGCTTCATAAAGACAACAATATTTTCTGTGGTACAGTGAGTGAGTGCGAATGAAAAACTAAAGAGGTATCAGCCCTGATGCTACTCACTTTCATGACATTGCTGTTAATAGATATTTATATATATATTTATACATATGTATATATTAAAAAATCAACAACCATTGCTCAGGACCACTGCAAGCAAAAATAAAGTCAATCTGCCTCGCAAGATGGACATTGCCCTTTAAAGGTGTGATGAACACTTGAGTAAATATTGAGTGGAAAAGTCCACGGTTCTCATTTTCTTCAAGATCTGTAAAGCAGCAGATGCAGAATGGACACAACCCCAACACAGCTCCCGCAGATTATTAATGGATGTGCTACATTTTTGTCTTGACATGCGGACTTGGTTTGTTGGCGACCCGATGGCTTCTGCCGACGTCCAGCTCCTTGGCGTGGACTCCAGCAGACGGCTCGCATCCCGTCTCCCCTGACCTCCTGTCACTCCCAGCCAAAGTTCTGCCCAGTCATTTGATAGAAATGTCTGTTGAAGGGGCGGTAGAAGTCCCGCAGTTTCTGGACCACTCTTGAATCAATGTTGGGATGGATCCTGCCTTTTGTTTTGCCCAAGCAGTGAGGCTTGCCGTTGCCCTGAGGCTTCTTCAGGCAGGGAAAGCCCTTCGTCTCGTTGAAGAAAAAGTGGTCATCTGTTATAAGCCTCTGCAGGCCAAGGAAGTCCTGGACTTTACCCAGCTCTCCGGCTGGGTCAGTGATCAGCTTCTCCCCACTGACAAAGTGCATCTGTGACAAGGGGAAATACTGCAGCCAGTTCTCAAGGTGCTGGGCATAGATCCCAATCCATATTGGGCTCCACGATGCATCAACCAGGCCCGTAGTCCTGTTTTTGAAAGTGAGAGTTTCAAAGCTGGGGATGTCCGCTGCTTTCGAGATGATTTGGGTATAGTCAGAGATGGCCCTCGTCACTGGGTCTCGCACCACCACTATCAGTTTGGTGTCCTTGGACATAGCGTGAATGCGAGCTGGTGCCTCTGCTGTCACAAAGTATCTGGGCGTCTTCTCCATCACAATCTGTCCATCGAGTGCCTTGGGCATCAAATTCCTGCAACAAATCACAAATACTTTATTGTTAAATGTCATAAGTCCCACTCCCTTGATACTCACGTAAGCCTTCTATCCTCAGGAGTGCCTTCTCCTATTGTATTCCCATCTCTAAGTGGGATAAACTCAAAGCCTACATCAATCCAGGCTAGGATTGATGCCACATGCACATAATTAACATGGGCAAATGATAATGGAGCTGTTAATGGAATTATTCCCAACAGATGGGGAACCAAAATAATAGCCGCCAGTAATAGTCAGGACCCGGCAAGATGTGCTAACACCAAGGCGGGTGACAGAGCAGGTTCTGAAGGGAGCCCAGTGATCTGTGATGTTGGTCCTACCTTCTTCTGCCTGGCACTCTTAGATTCTGTTGCTTATACATTAAATGAACAATTAAATTGGACGAGCAATGGACATAAAGTAGACAATTGGACCGAGACTCTTTAGTTGGATTGGTTCGGGACTGGGAGCCATGAAATGAGAATGCCATTTCAACAGTCTTGATGATAAGCCCCAGAGTTTCATCATCCTTTTTATCTCTTTGCGGCACTATTGAAACATTCCACGGAGAATTTCATCTGCACCAACTGAATCAGGTGAGGGTGACCCCTGTGCCACGCTCTTTTTAGGGACTAAGCTTGACTGTGATCACAGAAATATCAAATACATCCTTTACTGGGCTGTAGGCCACCCATTCCACCACCACAGTGTCGATCACTGACCACAGACCACCCACAATCACTAGGCCATCAATAATCTAATCCTCAGTCCCAATCACACAATCTCCTTTTGGGTGGTTCTGATCACGCAACCATTCCCCTAACCATCAACTGGCAATGTGGCAGACTCCTCGATTTACTCTTCTAGAAGATGCCAGCTTTCCCTGATGGTTAACTCAAGCCCAAGGACTTTCCCTTCTCCTACTTCAGTTTGATCCTCTGATGCTGACCTTCCCACACCCCACAACCCTAAATGGACCTTCCAGCTTTTGAACACTTGCACCACCTGCTAAACCAATGGCTTCTGTCACCAAGATGGACAAGGGGCAACTGGCACATGAGACCACCATCAACTGCAGGTTCCCATCCAGGTTGTGCACCATCCTGGCTTGGAAGTCAAGAGTGTTCCTTCATGGTCACTGAGTCTAAATCCTTGAACTTCGCCACCCACCAATATCTGGGAGCATCTTCAGCAAAAGGTCTGCAGTTGTACATGAGTGCCTCTACAGCAGTGGAGGTATTTGGATCCTACAGTATGGGGATCCTGTAAAATGAATGCTTAGAAAGCTATCTCACCATGTAGTTTGACCAAGGCCTTGAGCCTTGGTCAGTTCAGTAGCCGTGGGCTCAGTTATGGTGTACTGCAATCCTAAAGTTCCTAGTCTGCCAATGGGTCCCTGATAAATTAATAGACAGTGAAACCCAGTGGTGTCCTGAATATCATGAGATAAGTTCCCATTTTCCTAGAGATTGGTTCAGTGGATTGTTTCCCCTTTATGATTAAAGCAGAACGTATAGAGTCTTGCGGGTCATCACTGGTTAATTCAAGTAGTTAAATGTGGATGAATCAATAGCCTGGGAACTAGAGTGCTCTCTCCCCACAGGTCAGTATGTAGCAGTTTTAAGTCTGACTGTCAAGTCTTGAAGCCAATGCTGACATTTTAGTACAGGACTGAGGGAGAACTGCGTTGTTGACAGCAACTGCCTTTGGGGTACAAAGCATGATGCAAAAATGAGGCTGCTAAATGAACATTAACAACATCTTCTGCCATACGACAGCTGCAGCAGTTTGAAAGCAATTCATTGACTGTGATGTGCTTTGCAATGCCCTTAAGGTCTTGTGGTTAAAATCCCATATACATAATTAAACAAAGAAGCTCGCATCAAAAAAAAACTCCTGATTTATAAATGTCTGTCCTTGGCCTCAACCATTGTCAGGTGAGGTGAAATGGAAACTTGATGAACAACATATCATATTCCTGGAGAAAAAGTAAAAAAAAACAAAATGCTGGAGGGACTCAGCCAGTCTTTTTAGCGTCTGCTAA
Organism: Narcine bancroftii; assembly: GCF_036971445.1. Lineage (NCBI taxonomy): Eukaryota > Metazoa > Chordata > Chondrichthyes > Torpediniformes > Narcinidae > Narcine > Narcine bancroftii. Next base: position 338,311,724 of record NC_091471.1, on the reverse strand, counting down.
AAACAAACATATTTTACCAATGTTTTGGGCCTGAATCCTTCTTCAAGGAGTTCTGCCTATTCATTAAAGGAGGGCTCAGGCCCGAATCATTGGCAATATATGTTTGCTTTTAGCAGACACTGAAAATACCGACTGAGTCCCTCCAGCAATTCGGGACATTTTTACTATAATCACAGTGTCTGCAGACTTTTGTGTTTCACTCATATTCCTGAAGTAACCCAGCAGGTCAAACAGCATACTTTATGTGGCAAAGATAGATACATAACCAACGATTTGGGCCTGAGACCCTGTAGGCAGGTGCCCGAGTCAAATGGGGAGGGGTGGGGAGGAGAAAGGGCAGGGAGAGGAGCAAGAGGTAATCAGTGAATTAGGAAGGAAGGGCATAACAGCAAAGAGGGGAGGGGAGATGTCTCTGTGAATGGAGGGAAGTGGCGGAGAGCTGGAGAAAAGGAGACAGAGGGAAAGGGAAAAGAGGGAGAAGGGGAAGTGGTCTAGCAGAAAGTGGAGAAGTCATGTTAACCCCATCGGTTTGGAGAGGGCTCAGACGGCTTCTCCAATTTTCCAGTGGCCTTGGTTTGCCAATGCATGAGGAAACGGATAGATATATCGGCACGGGAGTGGGGCGTAGAATTTAAATGATTGGCCATTGGGACATCCATGTTATTGAAGCGGACAGAGCTAAAGTGCTCAGCGAAGCGATCTCCTTGCCTGCGTCCAGTCTCTTCGCTGTAGAAAAGGCCACAAAGGGAGCACTGGAGACAGTAGATGACAGATTCACAAGTGAAGTGTTGCTTCACTTGGAAGGACAGTTTAGGGCTGCAAATGGTGATGAGGGGGGAGGTGTAGGTTCAAGTGTGGCACTTCCTGTGGCCACAGGGGAAGGTAGCAAGGGGGCGATTGGCAAAACAATGAGTGGATAAGGGTGTCACAGAGGGATCAGTCCCTACGGAATGTGGAGAGGGGAAGAGAGGGGAAGATGTATCTGGTGGTGGGATCATATTGTACATGATGGAAAGTGCAGGGAATAATATATTGGATGCAGAGGCTGGTGGAGTGGTAGGCTGGTGGAGTGGTAGGACAAGGAGAATCATGTCTTCGTTACGTCTAGCGGCAGAGGGGGAAAGGGCAGCTGTGCAGGAAATAGTGGAGATACAGGGAAGGACTGAGTTGATGGTGGTAGAGGGGAAGCCATATTTTTTTGAAGAAGGAGGATATCTCGGATGATCTAGACTGGAAGATCTCACCTTGGGTGCAGTTGCAACAGAGACGGAGGAATTGAAAGGAAAGAATAAGAGGAGACTGGGTGTGAAGAAATGTTGTCAATGTTAGTGTTGGTAGATTTGTAAAATTTGTCTGTAGAAAGTTTGTCTCCGGAGATGGAGACAGAGAGATCAAGAAAGACGACACTCTCTTCTTTCCAAATTGGAGGAGCAACTCCTAATATTCTGTCAGGGCACCCTCCAACCAGATGGCATTAATATTGACTTTAATTTCTGCTAGCCCACTCCCTCTCTTCCCTACCTGTTTATCCACCATGGGGTTTTTACTTCAATCACTTTTCTGCTTTAGTCCAATACATATTCCTCCTGGATAACATAAACAATTCCTCCTGATGGCATAAACAATGATTTTTCAAATTTTATGTACTCTCCTTCCCCCATTTGATACCACTGTTTCTATCTCTTCTACCTACTCCTGTACACTCTCAGTTTTCTTTCCCCCACCCTTTGGCTTTTCTCTCTCTACTTCAGCCTCCCCTCTCATGTTCCCGATGAAGTGTGTTGACCTGAAATGTTGCTGTCTGACCCACTGTACTTCTATCAATTTACCTTCTTTTCCTCTCACATCTGTCCTATTCTCTGGGCCCCTCCTCGAGCTTTTTTCTCCCTTTGTATAGGCAGTTTTTACCTATTCTATCTCAGTGTTGATGAAGAGTTCAGACTCCAAACATGGACCAACCTTTTCTTTCCATTAAGGGTGTCTAACCTGCTGAGTTCCTCCAGCAATCTTCTGCTTTCTCCTGATTTCTAAAGGTTGCATTCAAAGCTCCACAATGGGATCAAAAACTGCAGATACTGGAACGTCAAAGCAAGAGCTGAAAATGCTGATATATTCAACATCCAAGGTTCAAGGTCTCGTTCCTTGACTTGAAACATTTTCACTGTTTCACTGCATATGGAGGTGATCAACTTCAACTTGGCTGCAATGTGTCAATGGTTGGTTTCTATGAAGGGGAATAACTAGGAACTACATCCATAAATAAGGACATACACTCATGTGCCCATGTGGTCTAGATTAATTTAGGCCTGAATTTCCTATCCATCACATTCATGTGCAGGGCAGCACGGTTGGCATAGTAATTATAATATAATTACAGCTCCAGTGACCCAGGACTTTGTATGTTCTTCCCATGTCTACGTGGGTTTCCTCCCATGGGGTTTGAGGGTCATTTGGGGAACTTGACCATGTGGGCTGGAAGGGGATGTTACTGTCTAAATTTTTAAGGACAGGTGTGAGAGAGAATATATTAAAGTAGACAGAAAAATAAAGGGAGACAATGAAACCAATGGGGTTGGCATAAATCTGATGGGCTGAACTACCTCCTTTTGAGTTATTTCCAGTGTATGTGAGTAAGTCAGTGTAACAATTTCAGCCTGGGGAAAGTGCCATGCTCACACCAAGATTCTTCCCTTAAATATGAAGATTAAAGTTTCATGTTGTATAATCATTATCCATTACATTAGGTACAATAGGGTTAAAAATTATTGTGTGGGGTGGCCCTGAACTCTACTTGATGACTACCAAAGTCCAATATTCCAATGTGCACAATTTGCATAGGTTTGTGCTCATCGGAATCATTGCTGTGAGAGGCATGAAGAGTTGCCAAGGCAGAAGGTCATTAAGTCATAGCATTTCTTTGGGCCAGACGTCCTCCACATATCTCCAAAGACTGATGGGGCTTCAAGCCACCAGGTGGGATCTTCATCACTTTGGGTCTCCAACCAATAAAAGGCAAGTAGATGAGATTAGTGTGGATGAATAATCAATGGTTGGCATGGACATGGTTGATGTAGACAAGGTGAGCCTGTTTCAGTTTCATATAGACTCTATGACTGTAAAAACATGAAAGATTTTACCTTGGAGAAGGATAACTTCAGAACCATCCTTAAGTTTAGACATACAAACATAAATACATACAGCATGGTAACAGGCCATTTCAGACTATGAGTACATGCCGCCCATTTTACACCCAATTAACCTACATTCCAGGTCCATTTTGAATGGTGGGAGAAAACTGGGCCCCCCCGGGGGAAACCCACGCAGACACAGGGAGAACATACAAACTACTTACAGACAGCGTGGGATTCAAACCTCGGTCCTGATCGCTGGTGCCGTAAAGACATTGCGCTAACCACGTCGCCAAACGCGCCACCCTGTACGCCGACCATGCCGCTCATTATCAGACTCCCCAGAGGCAACTCAGTTAAGGCTATCCTTTTAATGCGTGGAGCAGCCCTTCACCATGTGGATATCACCTTCTCCATCAGTAATTGTGCAAAACATTTGCACAGACATTTCCACTGGATTTAAGACCATGATTTCAATTGTGCATTTATATCACTTTAAGATTACCTTTGTTGCACATGCATTCTGCGTGCAAGGAGCAGTGCTGCAGGTTCTCCAAGTGTGCACCCACTGCATGGCATCACCTATTGCATTTATTGGCCAATGCATGTTTTGAAATGTGTTGTTTAATGCACTAAATGCTTCAATGCATTTTAGTTTCTGGCTTAGTGCACTGAGGACCTCCATGTGTGTGAAAACTTTGCAGATTGTCGAGTGATTGACAATAAAATCTCAGCTATCTGGTTCATTAAGACCTGGCTGAGCCACTCCATCAGCATGGACGTGCTCATGGCACGGGCCCTCCATTGGTCGGTGGCTCCTTCAGCCCAGCCCCTCCATTGATACATCTCCTTCAGCTATTGGAGCATGCCAAACTGTAAAAGGTCAGAAGGTATCTCAACAGTGTTTACAGGCCCACAACACCTGCAGCACAGGTTCGATCCTGACCTCAGGTGCTGTCTGCATATGTTATAGGGTTCTGTGTTGTGTATTGGCCTATGTGTTGTGTGGTTTTATGTTAAAAAGTGACAGTTTGTCTTAGAGAGCCAAGGTGAAGGTGGACTGCTGACAGAGTGGGAGACAGACTGAGCATGTGCAGAAAATGAAAAAAAATTCTGGACTTGGATGATAAATCATCACTGGGTAGTGCTGTGGAGTGGAAGGCCACCCAGAGCCTGAGTCATGGTCTGGAGGACAGTTTAGAATGTTGGGCATTTTAAAAGGGATAAACATTCCGAAGGCAGCCAGAAGGATCCGGACCAAGCCAATGGTCGCTCTCTCTCTTCAAGCAACACAAAACAACTTCAAATTTTGTGCTCTCTCTCTCTCTCAAAGATCTTTTGGCTTCAGTTTACCAAACAAACTGAATTTTGTTTATGATCATTGTTTTGGTTGAGATTGAAGTTTTGTGAGTCTTGTGTGTTTTGTGTCTAAGTTTTTCTGTGGGCTGGTTGGACTTTAATTACATATTGTTATATTTAGGCTGGGGAATTTATTAATTTTACACCATTATAGAGATTTGCATAGTAACCAGTGGGCATTGTTATAAAAGGGGGGATTTTGAATTAAAGTTTGAAGATGAATTTTTGTTAATGAAATAATTTTTCATCTTTACCCCAGTGTGATATGCCTTCTTTGTGGTTGCTGGTTTGATCTTGTAACATATAGAAATTCCATGTTCTCCCTGTGACCCCCCCATGGGTTTTCTGTGTATGTTCCATTTTTTAAAAACAATACACTGCACTAGAAGGCCATGAAACCCGTGGTGCCTCATTACATTCAATTAATAACCAAACCCCATACATTTTTGGAGGCTGGGCGGAAACCGGGAGCACCCACAGAAAACCCATGCAGGTCATAGAGAGAACGTACAAATTCCTTGCAGACAGATTTGAACCCGAATCGGCTGGTGCTGTAATCGCATTGAAATAACCTCTGCTGACCGTACCACCCACACTCCAAAGGTGAGGCAGTAGGTGATGCCAATAAATAACCACCAGTGCACCTGGCTGTTCAGAGAATTGGATGCAGTGGGCGTATGCAGGTTACCAAGTGGGAAAATGGGTTTGACCTGAGAGCCAGCGCAAGACTGAAGAGCTTCTGACAGTGTAAGAAAACATCAATTAATTTGTAATACAAAAAAAAAATTAAAAACAGAAAAGGCAGGCCTCAGTGAAGTTGACTAATGAAAGGGAACTTTAAACATTACGGTAAACCCAGGTGCATATAGACTCTATACCTTCTCCTCCAACCCCCAATGCTAAGTATGTCATGCCTTCTTAATGAGACATTCCTTGGCAGCTTGAGCAGGCATTGGATCCTTGAAGTTGTAAAGAAAAAGCCATTCCTCCACTGAAGAATCCTTGTATAAATTATTCCAAATCTCTGTAGTCTATGGTAAAGGTCAGATGTAAATATGTTTAATGAAATAAAAAGTCAAAAACTCCTGTTGAGTCCGAGGAACAAGATTTTGAGCACAGACCTTCAGTAATAGTAATCGATTACCCCTCTCTAGCACTCCTCGTTGGTTGCTCCAATGCTTGCTTTTCTTGGAACATCATAGAACACTACAGCACAGAAAATAGGACACTCAGCCCTTCTAATCTGGCCCATTAACCTGCACCTAGTCCATAACCCTCCAGACCTCTCCCATCCAATTTATTCTTAAAACCTAAGAGTGAGCCTGTATTTACCACATCAAATAACAGCTCATTCCACACCCCCACCACTCTCTGAATGAAGTTCCCCTAAACCTTTTCTCCTTTCAGCTTAAAGCCATGTCCTCTCGTATTTATCTCTCCCGATCTAAGTGGAAAGAGCATGCTCACATTTTCTCTGCCTATACACCCCTTAATCTTGTAGCAATGTATGTAACAAGGGCTACTGAATTGATGGTATAATGAACATCGAGGAAGGCATGACTCAATAGCGGTGTACAAGGTTATGAGTGGAATAGCTAGGGTGGAGAGCCAGCACCCTTTTCCCAAGGTGGCAGTGGCCAGCACGAGAGGACATGTTAAAAGTGAGTGGAGATAATGTTTACGAGAGACATCAGAGGTTTTTTTTAAACATAAAGAGTGGTGGGTGTTTGTAATGCATTGGCGAAGATGGTGGAGGAAGCTGGTTCAATAGGGACATTTAAATGACCATTAGATAAGTACATGGATATAAGTAGAGTGTTATGGGTGTGAAGTTTGGAGGGGTTCGATTGGTTGTGGATTAAGTTTACATAGGCCAGCACAACATTGTGGGCTGAAGGGCCAGTACTGTGCTCTACTGTTCCACGTTCTATGATTATATTCACCATAGATAAATTTATAGATGTTAAATTTAGACGTACAGCACAGTTACAGGCATTTTCGGCCCACAAGCCCATGCCAGCAAATCGCACCCAATAGACCCACAACCCCTAGTACATTTTGTACCCCTCTTCTCTCTTACCCACTCAGCCATCCCTCCTTCCCCTCATTGCTAGTGTCTCTTCCCTCTCCTCATCCACCTATATTCTCTTGCCTTTGCCAACCCTTCTCCCCCCTACCCATTTGTTCAGATGCTGGCCAGCATTCACTCATACCTTGATGAAGGGTTCAAGCCCAAAATGCCCATTTCTACCTTTGCTACATAAAGAACGTGGTTTGACCTGCTGAGTTTCTCCAGTATTTTGTGTTTTTTTATATATTTTGAATGGTGGGAGGAAACGAGAGCACAGTGAGGAAACCCATGCATGGGATTTGAACCCTTGTCCCGGTCGCTGGTGCTGTAACAGAGTGGCGCTAACCACTACAGTAACTGTGCCACCTTCTACGCTAACTGTGCTGCCCTATTATGAAGAAAATATTGATTTTGGAAACAGAAATAAAGATTGGTTTTCAGTGTTGAAACTTTGCCTGAGACATTTGCTGGAAATCAATAACCAGAGCTGAAAGTGTGTGTGTGTGTGTGTGTGTGTGTGTGTGTGTGTGTGTGTATGTGTGTGTGTGTGTGTGTGTGTGTGTGAGTGTGAGTGTCTGACTGTGTCAGTGCGTGTGTCTGTGAGTGTGTCAGTATAAAATCAGGTCTCAAATCCCCACTTGGACTCAATGGTTGAGCAGGCAGTGAGTACACTGTGCCAAGCCTGGGCCCAGAACCAGGTCCAGTCTCCTCTCTATCCTCCTCTTCTTCCCACACACAACATATGGTTGGAATAAATTAAAGGAGATGAAGCCAATTTTATTTTGCTAACCAGATGCTTGGTGCAATACGCCTGAAGAATGTTAGTATCAACCTACAAGCAATGATAAGTTACCAATGTCAAATCAATCTTTTACTTCACGGGAAACAATTACACAAATAATCAGGGTCTGAATCAGAGATGGAACATTGGGCAGAATGAAAGTATTGCAAATGTACCTTGCTGCACAAGCTCTCTTGCTTCTGTAAAATGCCTTCAGTAAACCAGTCAATTGATTTGCTCCTTGGAAGGTGAATTTCCTTGACATATTTTCCCACAGACACAAGATTGTGGTCATTTAGCTTCATCGTTGTGCTGTATTTTGCTGCTCTCTTTTAATCCCCTTCAAGGCCTGAAGGACCTTATGTGAGCACAAAGTACAGTCTTTGATCGGATGGCAAGTTGTTAAAAGTTCACAACTGGGTCTGGTTCGGGCAAGGAGCACACAGATGGAAAATAGCCTGCAGTTCAAAGGTTATTTTCCGGTCAACACCCCAACCCTATTGAACTTGCTTGCCTGAATTGACCGCGACAACTCGCCAACATTACTGTGGGTGTTCAACTATTGTACTCAAAATATCAAAGGAGGAATGTGTTATTGCTTCCCTTTGCCATTAACCTGGGAGACAGAAAAGCAGGTGGGCAACTCTCTGTCGGAGAGATGGAACAGGAAGTTGAAACAGATATTTTAATGCTAATTTTTAAACACTGCCCTCCCCAAGATGATAGAGCTCAGTGAAAATTGCCCCCTCTCCCGAGATTCCCCTAGATGGCCTACAGGGGCATTCTGATCAGAACCGGGTAGGGGAGAGTTGCTGGGATATCAGGCCTTCCTTGCCTTGGTGGTCCTCACTTCCAACACTTCCCAGCCCTTCTTTCTCTACCCTAACAGTGATTTCATAGAACACCATAGCACAATACAGACCCTTCAGTCCACGATCTTATACACCTTCTCCAGAATGATCTAATTTTTTCCCTACCACACATCCATAACCCTCTATTTTTCAGACATGCACATACCTATTGAAGGGTCTTTTGAATCTCCTTATTCTTCACCACCACCTCAGCAAAGCATTCTAAGCACCCCACTCCCTGAGTGAAAAAAAATTACCTCTGCCATCATCCACTAAATTTTTCTCCTGACCAACCAATTATCTGCCTTGCAGTGATAACTATGCCTTTGAAACCATCTAAAATTCACAGAATGAAGCACAATGTGGTGCTATACAGTTTGGTGGGATGGTCAGCACAGCGGAGAGCACAAAGGTATTATAGCGCGAGTGACCAGAGTTCGAATCCCGCGCTATGTGTAAGGGAATTTGCACGTTCTCCCCGTGTCTGCATGGATCTTTCCTGGGTGCTGCAGTTTCCTCTCACCCTCCAAAAGCATACGGGACATGAGTTAGTTGTTTTTTGGGGTGAAACGAGCTCGCAGGCCAGAGGGGCCTGTTAACTAGGTTGTATCTCTAAATTATATTAAATAGTATGGCCCTTCAAGATGGTAAAGTGTTTTACTGGGGAAGGAAAAGTTACGATGGGATTAGGCAGAAACCGGGGAGAGCAAATTGGGAACGGACGTTCTCAGGGAAAAGCGCAGAAGTAATGTGGAGGATGTTTAGGGACCACTCGCGCAGGCTTCTGGATAGGTTTGTCACACTGAGTGAGGAATGGGGATGAAAAATCACGAACATCTGTAGCCAAACACAAAAAAGGTAAGACAGCTTGTTAAGAGGAAGAAGGAAGCATAGAGAAGATTTAGGAAGTAAAAGACAGGAAGGATTCATGAGAAGGATACGGTAGCCAGGAAGGAGAGCTGGAAGAGGGGTCTAGCAGGACTTGGCAAGTAGGATTAAGTAAACCCCCAAGGCAGAGTGAAGAACAGAAGGATGATGAGAGTGAAGGTAGAGGGCCACTTAAGGATCAAGGAGGTAGTGAACATAGGGGAGGTGCCAAATGCTTCATTGTTCACCAGAGAGAGACAGATCTTGGTCATGGTGAGAACAATAGAGAACAAGTTTATAGACTGGAACATATTGAGGTTAAGAAAGAAGAAAGGCTGGATATTCTTAAAAACATTAGGCCTAATAAGTCCCCAAGTCTGGACGAGAAATACCCAGGTTACTACAGGAAGCGAGGGAAGAGATTGCTAGGGCATTGGCAATGACTTTTGTGTCCTCCCTGGCCAAAGGGGAGGTGCCGGTTGATGTAAAGTGGCAAATGTAGTCAAAAAAAGGTAATAGGGAGAATCCTGAGAACAGAGGGGAGGAATATTATTTTGCCTAGAGTGACATGAGGAATTCTACAGGGATCTGTTTTGGGGCCCTTGCTCTCTGTGAGTTTTGTAAGTGACCTGGATGAAGAAATAGAGTGAAGGTTGAGTAAGTTTGGAGATGATGGGAAGGTTAGAAAAGTTGTGGATAGTACAGAAGGTGGTCATAGGACACAGATAGGATGCAGATTTGGGGTAGAAAAGTGTTGAATGATCCATTTTGGAGGGTCAAACGAAGGCAGAGTACATTGTTAATAACAGTGTCAAAGAACACAGGGACCTTGGGGTCCAAATCATAGATCTCTCAAAGTTGACAGACAGGTTGATAAGGTAGTTAATAGGGCTTATGGTATGTTGGCCTTCATTAATCGGGGGATTGAGCTCAAGAGTTGTGAGGTAATGTTGCAGCTTTATAAAACTCTGGGTAGACCAGACTTGGAGTATTTTGTTCCATTCTGGTCATCTCATTACAGGAAGGATTTGGAAGCTATGGAGAAGGTGCAGAGGAGATTTACCAGGATGTAACCTGGATTGGAGAATTGCCTTATGGGGTAAAGTCGACAGAGCTAGGGATTTTTTTTCTTTTTGGAGCAGAGTAGGATGAGCGGTAATTTAATAGAGGTCTACAAGATTACGAGAAACATAGATAGAGTGGACAGCCAGCAGCTATTTTCCAAGATGAGACTAGCAAACTGCAAAAGACATTATTAAAAGGTGAGCAGTAGGAGAGTTTAGGGGAGATGTTATTTATGCAGAGAGTAGTGGGTGCCTGGAATGCATTGCCAGGTGTGGTGGTAGAGTCTGGTATAAAAGGGTCATTTAAGAGATTCTTAGGCTCTTGGAAGCAAGAAAAAAAAAGAGGGTTATGGTTGTGAGGAAGTGAAGGTTTAGTTTGTTGAATAGGTTTATGTAGGGCCTGTACTGTGCTGTAAAGTTTTATTAAGATCTCAAAAGAATTCTTGAGCAAATCGTCAGAAAGCAGCAGTGGCTGTGAGCAGCATGAGAGAGGGACAGGAGGTTGGACAGATTTTTAACTGTGAAAGTGGGGAAGAATTTTGAGATGATGAGGAACCTGACCTCTGCCACAAAGGTATCACTGAAATAGATTAAGCCACGTGCCTGATAATATATGGAGAAAGGGGCATGAAATAGGAAAGAGGAAAGTTCACCTTTGGTCAAACGTACAGATGTGAGACATGAATGCCAGACAGCAGCTGATTTGACCTCCCTAACATTCTGTTCCATCAAGGTCGCAGAAAGGAACTGGAGGGAAATAAATTCATGGCTCGTACTTCCACTTGCAGAGAGTTTTAAACAAAGCTCAGAACATGCCTCCCTCCACTGACTCTATTTACATTTCCCACTGCTTTGGAAAAGCAGCCAACATATTAAAAGACTTATCCCACATGAACCGTACTCTCCTCCACCCCCCCCCCCCACCACTCCAGTTGGGGAGATGATTACCCACCACTAGATTCAAGGACAGTTTGTTACCCGTTATTATCAGACTTCAGAATGAACCTCACGAGTAAAATAATATTGTTTTTGCTCTGTTTCAACTGATCCCTCTCTAACTCTGACCTATGTTTTGAATTGTTGGCCTGCGTGTAAGTTAATGAACTGGAATGCTCGCAAAATGACCCTCCTGACCATACGTCATGCAATGTGACAATGAACTTGAATGCATCTGAGCTCCGCAGGGTTACCGATAGCTCATTTGCCTTTAAATATATAATTTATCCATATCTTATTGAGTCACACCCCTAGTTAGCGATACTGTGGATAATGTTCATCACACCCTACAATAACAGTCACTTCAAAAAGTCTCCTTCTCAAGGACAGTGAAGGGTGAGCAATAAATGTTACCTTCCAGAGTGATTCTCAAGCCCTGACAATGAACAAGCTTTAGCATAATATGTTTTAGAAGCTTGGTTTTGGAACTCTGGAGTATTATAAAAGTAGTTTTAGGCAGGTCAGATTAAGAGATCAATCACAATATTTAAACAGCTGTTACCATCACTTTGAAGCAGAAACTATGCCTGTGTAAGACTGTAAATCCAAAGTTACTCTCTGATGCCAGTCGTGACTTTGAGCTTCAGCTCCAACCCTTCCCCACAGAAGCGGAGCAGAATTCTCATTCTTAACTTGTCCCAAGGATATCTGAGGAGCAAGATTGAATGAAAAGGAAAGTTTGCAGCCAGTAACCAGTTAATGTCTGCGGGGAAGCTCTGTCTGAGCAGCCAGCATTAAACCAGTTCTGTTATCCTTGTAGTTAAGGGACAATTATACAGCATGGATTTACACTGGAGACACACCAGAATACTGATGAAAGGCTGACAATTTTTTTTCTCTCCATCTGATTCTTCTCAACCTGTTGAGTTCAGATCAGATTTATTGTCATGTAGTAAAGCAGAAATGCAATATTACACAAAATTGCCTTGAGTTAGCACCCAGGAACATTCAGGAGCCCTTCTTGCACTCTTGAATCAGGGTTCCGATACCTCAAGTCGCCAACAACTCACTGCTGTGTGTGTCCCCCCTTCAGCCGCTGGGCCCCTTGCTGGTCCTCAACTGGGGTCACCGTCCTTGGGGCTGTCTCCTCTGCTTCTCCTTTGCAATGGGAGGTCTTCTCCCTGTTACTGGTGCCCTGCGCCAATCCGCTGCTTCCTTGGAGTCTGCAACCGCTCGTGGCCACTGCTGTACGCAGTCGCCGCTATCTTGGGCCCTGACTTCATGGTCCCAGGATTTAAAATAAAATACAGTTGGCTCTTTTAAAAGGCCATTGGCAGTAGGACCCTTCAGGGGGGTGCTGTGGCTCCAGTGCCCGCTATCCCCAGGACCACACCAGTGGCAGCGCTGCCGTTACAGCTGCTCTGGCACTGCTGCCATTTTATTTTGTTCCTCCAGCATTCTGCGTGTTGCTATGGACTTCCTGTGGAACTACTGTGAAGCAGCTTTGCTTGACATCAATGTCATAAATCCATCCTAAAGCTAAAGTTAGATTCTATCCAGCCAGTAAAGCAAAATAGGGTAAGGGCTGACAATTTAGCTACATTCAGTAGTTTGATTGCTGTGGTTAATTTACCTGTAAAGGACTATTTTCAATTACAGGTCCCAGATTAAAGACTTTTCTGCAGTATTCAAAGTATTGACAAAAACTAATGTAAGGATTATTGCCTTTGAGATGCTGGTTACAAAGAGTTAATACCATTTTGCGGTGGTTTTCAAACTTTTTCTTTCCACACACTTTAAGTAATCCCTGTGCCATCAGTGCTCAGTCAGGGATTGCTTGAGGTGGGATGTGAGTGGGAAGGGAAGGGAAGGTTGAGAATCACTGCTCTCGACCCAATTGTGACTGAAATATTTTGCTTGAGAAAAATGGTCTTTGGCCCATTTCCTTTGGTGTTATGAAACTGTGCATATAATGAGTCAATCAGGGACGATTAAAACAGTAGTTTTCAAACTTATCTTCCCACTCACATCCCACCTTAAGCAATCCTTGACTAATCACAGAGCACCGATGGCGTAGGGAATGCTTTCAGTGGTATGTGAGTGGAAAGAAAAAGTTTGAAAACCACTGAGTTAGAGGTCCCAACAGAATGGTTCCAGCTATTTAGAAGATGTGGTGTGAAAGATTAATGCCATTTAAATGCTCAACTATAAAGGACTAATGTAATTTAGCAATTCCAATATTAACCATTAATGGCATCCAGATATCCCAGTGTAAAGTTTTAAGATAAATAATCAATTTCCCATAACAGATTATTTTGCAGATGAAAGGGATTCTGTGGTTCATTCTGATGTTGCCGCTGATGCTCTTTTTGTAATGCAGCCTTTTAGCCTTTGTGAAACAGTCTCTTATCTCTCCACAGGCCTGACAGGGGTGCTCCAGCTGATTGACTTCATTGAAATTATCAATAGACTTCCAATTAGTCATGCACTCAGAACTCCTGGAATGAAGTGGCTTTTTAAAAAAAAAATCTGAACGAGATCTAATGATCTCACCACCATTTTTTTCTTGCCTGTGGGAGGGAACATTCACATGAATTTTTGATTTTAGCAAACTTTCAGGCATTTACAAGGGTGCACTTAGAAAATTAAAACATTAGTTGGCAATAGTTAGCCTTGAAAATATTGTGAGAACAGTTTGGAACTGGATTAAATTGCTTGCGGGGAATGCTAAATATTTGTTTGGTTGAAAATGACTGAAATATCTTATGGTTCAACAAACAGCACTGCAAGTGAATCTTTTTTTCTGCGATTTTGTTTGAACACAAAAGCCCCTGTCTGCATTACAGCAATGTTATTTTTCTCTGCACAACTTTGTAATTGTCAATATTTATTATCCATTAATCTTTTATTATCTCTTTCTGTACAGTAATTTAGTGCATACCATTGGAGTTTTTCTTTTACAAATTATGGCATACAAGACCCACTTTCTTCCCAAAAATTAGCTCAAAAATATTCTCCCTGGTCCCATATGCAAAGTTGAAATTAGGGTGATACTGGTGAGTAACACTGACAGATCATCCATGCTCCTTGGCTCAGTATCAGTAGAGAGGGATCCACCACGGCATTGCTGCCTGGTCCCGGTATCAGGGAGGGAGGGAGGGATTCCTCCTGCTGTCCACTCGGCATTGCCACGATGGCCGCTGTACCGGTCGCCGGCTACTCACCCAGCTTCAAGAAGCCCGCGGAAGTGAAGCGGGCCCGCAGCATTGCAGGCCACCTTCCCTCGGGTGGCCCGTGGTTTCCGGAGCCGCCGCCACTCGCTTACAGCCCCCCCCGGTGAGAACACCAACCATGGCGGCCCCCACCAGCAGTGCAAGAGTTGCAGGAGGAACCCATTTGCCAACACCTGCGGGTTGATCCCTGTGACTGGGTAGCCTGCCAAGGAGAGGCCACACAGCAAACTGAGTGAAAACTGAATTAAAAACATCTTGGTTACTCATTAATACACCAAAACAAAATCTCAATATTCCCTGCTGAAATAGGGGACTTATATGCCCGTGGGTCTTATATGCTGCCAAATATGGTAGCTGTTTGACTGCAGCAAGTAAGAATGTCGGTGCAAATGTACAATGTATGGCAATAAACTCATAATTTTTTAATTATTTAAAAACAACTTGTCCAAATAGTTTCACATAATTATGAACACGATCCAGCAAAATAATTCTGGATTTTACAAAAGTTTTGGTGATGTTTTGAGGAAGCTTCAAGTTCAACATTTATGGAGAAAAAGTGGTGCAGCTTCGCTGTGTGAACGCCGCCCGCAAAAGTCTTGGTGCTTATAGGGCCATTCTATGTCAACGACAATTCACGTTTATATAGCAATGTTGGTATAAACAGGGGCAACATGGAGAATAGTTATAAGTTAACAAAGAGAAAATGGGAGGGGAGAAACATGCAGATGAAGAACCAGAACAATACAGGAGAGAATTTCAAGCAAAATGTTATGTGGTTTTTAGACTGCAGGCATGTAACAGCATAATTGAGGAAGTTTGCTGCTACACGGACAGTCTAAAAAGGAATGGGCAGGACCCCAGCAACCTTTTGGATAAGCCTACAGTGTAAATCATATCCGGAAAAATTTGTTGATGGTCATTCACTCTACTGCACGTTCAACCACCGGGACTATTTCACTCAGGTGCGTGAAGCCTAAAAAGGTGTCCAGTGTGAACGACCACACAGGCAGTAATCATGTAATTTTTTTCATCAATTTTCCCGACATTGCAGTCTAAAAAAGCTTTATAGGCCACATAAACACAAGTTGAAGGGGTGTGGGGTGCTTTGAATTGTTTAATGCAAGGGAAAGGCAACAGGCAAGTTAGAAGATAACCATTTTGAAACCAAGAAGGCTTGGCTTTTAACATAATCACCCCGTGGATAAACTTGTTGGGACTTAGCAACCCTCACTGCAACTGGATTCTGGACTTGGTAGAATGGCTACAGCCTGCCTGGGTTACCGTTTGGGGGTGGGGGGGGGGGGCAGGAAGCACAGTTATGGTGCCAGTGATCGGGAGTGGGGTTCAAATCCCCAGCTGTCTGTGAGGATCTTGTACGTTCTCCCCTTGTCTTGTACCAGGGGAGGGTTTGTAGGTTAATTGGGTGTAATTGGGCGGCACAGGGTAATGGGCTGAAATGTCTGTTATCATGCTGTATGTCAAAAAAGAACCTCAAGTCCCATTACACTGAGCACTGGAGCACTACAGTACTGCGTGCTCAGCACACCCTTCTGTTCTGACTCATAACTGTGCTACCAGATTCCATTCAAAATGAACCAGTTGGCCTCATCGGCAACAACGATAGAGTTGCATTACAGAGTGGAGGTTGAAAGGCTCGTTGAATAGTGCGGGAACAACGGCCTGAGTTTCAACATGGACAAGACAAAGGAGACAATTGCCGACTTCAGGAGGACGAAGGTCAACCATTTTCCACTGCACATCAATGGTTCCGTCATGGAAAGTGGCGAGCTCAAATTCCCTTCACTTCCAACAACTCCTAATTAGAGTGCAAGATGCAGCAGTAGAAGCCTACACTTCCTGAGGCTACAGAGGAAGGCAAGACTACAGGTCCCTATCCTAATGATATTGTTCTGTCTGGCTGCAGCATTGCATGCTTTGGTGGCTGCGACGCACCAGACCATACGTCTATAAAGAAGATAATTAAAAAAGCCAAGAAGATCACCGGGTGATGCTTTGCACCATAGATAACATTTACTGCTGTCTAAATAGGGCTTGAAGAATTATAGAAGACTCTTTCGATCCAGTGCACAGCATCAAGAAGATACACAAGCATCAAAATCAGGACGCCCTACTCTCCCCACAGTATCCCGTAACTGTGACAATCATCCCAAATATTTATAAATAATTATTTTGATTATTTATGTGATCTTTAATGTACTGTGTGTGGTGTGTTTTGTGCACTGTAGATGTCCAACCCGATGACAATAAACTTGAACTTGAAAGCTACAGCACCTGCTGGAAATCGGAAATAAAATACGAACATTCTAACATGGTTAGAATAGCAGTTAGTGAAATGCTATTTTTTTCTTTTTTTTTTCTTTGGCTTGGCTTCGCGGACGAAGATTTATGGAGGGGGTAAAAAGTCCACGTCAGCTGCAGGCTCGTTTGTGGCTGACAAGTCCGATGCGGGACAGGCAG
The DNA here is from genome assembly GCF_036971445.1 of Narcine bancroftii. NCBI lineage: Eukaryota > Metazoa > Chordata > Chondrichthyes > Torpediniformes > Narcinidae > Narcine > Narcine bancroftii. Next base: position 338,294,956 of record NC_091471.1, on the reverse strand, counting down.
ACACGATTGCAGCGGTTGCAGGGGAAAATTGGTTGGTTGGGGTTGGGTGTTGGGTTTTTCCTCCTTTGCCTTTTGTCAGTGAGGTAGGCTCTGGGGTCTTCTTCAAAGGAGGTTGCTGCCCGCCAAACTGTGAGGCAATGCTATTGCATTGCTGTTTAATATAGTTCCTGCGATCCGCTCGCCTCATAACATTTGCATTTATTTAGCGCTTTAATATCCCGCAGCACTTCACAAAGGGTGGAAGTTGAGGGATGGTGCAGTGAGGTCATGGAAAAACTTAATTAGGAGTTGGAAGATGAATTAGTGGGGTTAACAATTTGTGGGAGAGGGTAAAGTGGATGATAAGTTTTATATTCTTTCTGATTGATGTCGATGGAAAGAAAAGTTGGGAGGAATATTAAACAGCCTGCTGACTTAGTATCAACCACTTCATACCAAGTCTGAATTAATCGCAGTGAGGACCTATTTGATCCCGAGTTATTTTTTTTTGGAAAGTAAAAGAGATTTTGGAGCCTGCAGTAAGGATAGAACTTCAACCTTTTCTGTAGGGAAACATTGTATGTATCCTTAACATTTTGGGCCATGGTGTCATGTAGCCATAACCTCCCGTGATCTGTAATATTTTAGATTATTGAGGGGAGTACAAAGTTTATATTTGTCCGTGCCCACTATGCAAGGGAAGTTACTTCCTCATTATAGGAGACTGAAAGCTAAAGGATGGAAAAAATGTAAACAAATCATGCAAACCTATCAAATCCCTGGATTAATTAGTTAAAATATGGCTCATGATTATAAGATCTGAAAAGCCATTGTTTAACCTTTAAAAGACTAAACAGAACCAGATTTTCAATATATACCCAATATACTCGCGTATAAGTCGATCCTGTGTACTAGTTGACCTTCCCCCCACCGACCCCCCATCCTTTTTGGCTCAAATATCAGGCATTTTCCATATGACCCATGTAAAATTCGACCCCCCCCTCCTATTTTTGGCCCCGGATACCCACACATCCAAGCTCCCGATGCCCTGACCGCAAACCCTCACCCCAGCCACCCGCCCACCAGAGTTCCTGATTCTCCAGCCACAGGCTCCCTGCAAGTCCTCAGCTGCTGGCCCGTCCGAGCTCCTGGCACCCTGACCACAGATCCTCACCCTTGCCGAACACCTGTCAGAGCTCCCGACGCTCCGGCCACAGAGCGTCTCCTAGGTCCCAGCCAACAACCCATCTGAGCTCCCGACGTCTCCCAAGAGCGGACTTACCACCTGGTCTCAGCCATCCGAGCTCCTGACGCCTTGAATGACACAGCTTCTTGCCACGAACGAAAGTATGAACTATGTAAAAGTTGACCCCCCCCAAAATGACTCAAAAACATAACTATTATGCAAATATAGATGGTAGTATTTAAATTTGCTCAAATCTCAGTCTGTTGTGCTTTTGGCTTGTGGGAGGAAGTCACAGGCATAATTCCTTCCTGTACTTGAGAGTTAATGACAAATGTTCTATTGGGATTAGATGGATGCTTGAGTGTAGGGCAGTCACAGTTAACCACAGTAATGCCTTCGAGGATCATTTATGACCATCAGGCATTGGGTACGTGGAATTCCCATACTTAATTTTCCCTGCTCCAGGATCCTGGAGTCCAAGTCACAATGAGGGATTGAACTATGTAACCTATTGTTCCCAAGCCTGATCAGTTCCTAAGGAGTAAATCATGAAAATCTGTAGACACTGCAATTGAAGTAAAAACACAAAATGCTGGAGAAACTCAGCAGCGTCCTTTATGTAGTAAAGGTAAAAATACATAACTGATGTTTCAGGCTTGAGTCCTTCATCAAAATGCCAGTAGGCATCCGAACAAGAGAGTTTGAGGAGTGAGGTGGCAAAGATGATAGGTGGAGAAAGGAGGGAGGGGACAGCAGCAATGAATGGGAGGAGGGATGGCAGGCTGGGTAAGGGGGAAGGGAGGGGAAAACTGGAAAGACAGAAAAGGGGGAGGGTAAAGAAAAGGCAAGCAAGTTTAATAGAAAGCAGAGAAGTCAATGTTAATGCCATCTGGCTGGAAAATGCCCAGACGGAAAATAAGGTGTTGTTCCTCCAATCTGAGGCGTCTGGGTGTGATAGCGCATAAGGCTATGGACAGACACGCGTGTCTGGGAGCGTGACTCGGAATTGAAGTGCTTGGATACTGGGAGGTCACTGTGGGTGCGGACGGAGAGAAGGCGCTCAGCGAAGTGATCTCCCGATCTGCGACCGGTCTCTCTGATGTAGAGGACACCACAAAGGGAGCACCAGATGCAGTAATTCAATCCTGCAGATACACAAGTGAGGTGCTGTGCCACTTGGAAGGCCTGTTTGGGGCCTCCTGGATCAGGGATTTCTGGTGAGACTGGGCTCGAGAGGAGATGGAAAACATTTGTTTAGATCCACATACAATGGAGGTGCAACGTTGGTTAATGCAAAAATGTGCAGGAGAAATTCAGCAGGTCCCACAACATCCATAGGAGGCAATGATATATAATCAACCTTTTGGACCTGAGCCCTATTGGCAAGGCTCAGGCGGGAAACGTCAGTTATACTCTGTATCTTTGCCTCTTGTGGATGCTACGGGACCTGCTGAATTTCTCCAGCACTTTTGCGTATTAACCACAATCACAGCATCTGCAGACTTCCTTGTTTCAGTAGGTTCAACATTGGAATCATTTGTCTATAGTTTCTGTCAAAAAAAAATTGTAATCTCACCTACCATCAGAATAACTGCTTAAATATATACATTTCACTACTAACTGAGCCAACTTCAACCTGACATAAATTGTCCATTGTTCTGTTGAATGTTCTACTAATGCTCCCCTTAATGTCCTCCTCTGTCTTATACATATTTCAACTTCTATGCATCAAGGAATCTATTGAAATAAAGACCCATCACTTCCTGCTTTAAGTTAAGAGCACTTCAGCATTTTCTTCTTGTGTCACATGATTTTATAACCAATTTAAACATCACAGATTCCAGATTTACATTACCCTCTCCACTACTCTTCACAATCTGACAAGGTTTTGAAATGTAGCGCTCGATCACTTGCCTGGAAATTTAAGAAGTGTATCAAGTAGTTTCAAGTCTACCCCTCTCCATGAGATCCAGTTCTCGGAGAAAGACCAAATACTTCTCACTGTGCGATAGTGAAATGGTTAGTGATAATAATAATTTCTGATTAGTGAGGAGGATTTTAATTTCTCTGGGATTTTGCTGACATTAACGTGGTTTTTAAAAAAAAGTTAAAAAAAAAAAACCTGGAGGTGATACCACAATATCTCCAAGTTAAATATTCCCAAGAATCATATTTATTAATTTTTCACCATTGAACTCACAATGGAAGGTTTGAATTAATTAATTGCCACTCCACAGGCTGGTAAGTTTTGATTGGTTATTGGTTATTGAGAAAACTGTTTCATAATCTGTTCTAGTGATCTAATACCATTGGAAACAATAATTTGTGTTTAATTAGGAAGGCGTGAGTTGGGTATTATACTGTGAAATTAATGAGTTTAGCCCACTCAGGATAACCAAATTAAACCATATAGAGTCTTGATTTAACATGCTTCCAGCAGGCTGAACCAGGATCTTCAAGTTACCCATTACAAAGTACCACTGTGTGACAGTTGTGTAACAGATCTTAAATGCAATAAGTCTTGTTTTTTTTTGGTTTGTGCTGGAGTAATTACTTCGTAGGGCACCTGTATTTCTGTATTATTAGTTGTTCCATTGATTTTACACTCCAAATAAATCTAAATATATGGAAATGTCCAATTAGAGGAAACAAAAGGGGCTCAAATGAAGCACATAAATCAGACTTGTCGGTGTAATTGCTTGTTTACTGTTTGCTTTGAGCCCGGGAAAAGAGAGTTTTTGATAAGCATTTAATAGCATTGATTGGTTGAGGATTTGCGATGCAAGTCCAGCCATTACTACTGTAAGTCAACTATTCCTGAGCAATGATGAATTTGCCTTTTTTATTTTATTTGCTTTATTTTTTTTCCCCTCCTGAGCCCTTATTTTCTTTACCCAATGTGCACGTGCCTGAACTGAACTAGCACTGGCATATTCTTTGAGTACCAGCGAAGAATATACACTAACTTCTGAAGGGGCACAGCAAGTTATCTAATTGGCTCAAGCTGTTCTAGAACTCAGCTCATGACCATTTCACATGGCAACTGGAGCATCCCAAGAACTAACAGACAAATAGTAAGTGGTGGCAAACAAATTTACCACAAGGGGTTGGCTTCCCATCTGAGTCCAACTTCCTCTGTATATCCTGTGATATCTAAAAGTCTTACTTTAAAGAGTACATTAATTCCTCTACTGCCAACAACCCTGTGCATAGCCATCATCAAAATTCCCGTTATCCGGAATTCAAGCAACTGGCAGTCTCAAGCAACTGGAAAAGAAATTGCAGAAAATATATAGGTAAAAAATACAAAAGTTTAAAATTGGCACCCTCTCATTTGCCAATCCATGCAACACACAATCTCAAACAACCAGCAAATTCACTTATCTGGCATCTACCAATTCCCATAGGTGTCAGATACCAGGGGGTTTTAACTACAGATGAATGAAACTAAAACCAGATACCCTTCACTAAAGTAGTTACCAATTGCTTTCACCCTCTGTGAGAGAGACCAACCAGAAAGATTTAAGAACTAATCCATAGACATCAGGCTGAAAATGTTAAGGGCTAGCACCCAGTATATTGATAAATTGAGGTTAATAAGCACACTGCAATCCTATGTTATTCTTAGTATCTCACACCAGTGATTATTTCTGGGTGACATTAGGTCAACAACCAAATCAAAAAGACCACTTCCAGTTACAATCCCCATTGTGTACGAGACCTTTTCCTTGGATCTGGCGCCTGATGTTCACTCAAAGCACATTTTCAGCCCAACAATGTAATTTGGTGCTCTAAGTTCTTGTGGAGCAATCTCAATTCCAAGATATAGGGTGGGCAAACAAAAGAAAAGGACCGTTTTGACTACAAAGTGATTTTAGGCACCTGGAATCCTAAAAGCCTTCACGTAAATTCAGGGAGAGAGTTTCTTTCAATGTCATTTTCTCTTAGCTAACAGATAAGTGAATTTCACTTCAGCATGCCTTTCTGTGCGCCATGAGTCAAAGGAGTCTCATATGTGCACTGATGTTCAATAGGCTGCTTGGTATTTTAATTTGGAGATACAATGTGTTAACAGGCCATTCGTACCCACGAGCCTGTGCCTATCAACCCTGTACATCTTCGGTATGTGGGAAGAAACCAGAGCAAACACACGCAGATGTGATGAAAATGCACAAACTCCTCACAGACACCACAGGATTCCAACCCAGGTAAATGGCGCTGCGAGTGTGTCGTGATGACCGTGCTGCCCCTTGCATGTCAGTTTTGAGATTTCAGAACAGTCGGCACCAGTTCCTCAAGTACACGCAGAGAACTTGTCCTAATCTCAGCTCTTTCCAATATATTGAGTCAATGCTGCACATCCAATTTAAAGCAAGCAGTACAAGAAAGGCAATGTTTTTGGATCCCACAGAACCAGATGTGAGCCAGTTGCAAATTTCCACACTGTAGACTTTTGATTTGTTTTGCGGAAAATCACTGACATCCCTCAATGACACAAGACAAGGCTCAAAGCATCAGTATCCCTAACGTCCACATAAATAATAGTGACGAGAACACAGATGTCGGGCTCCACATAGCATTAATCATGATGGGCTGCTGACATGCAAGAGGAAGACAAATGGTCTGAAGGGGCTCTCTTTTCATCTCAAGATGGTCAAAGGCAGCATGGCTATCTAATCTGCATGCCGCAGACTTACAAAAAAGGCCAGCCTGGATGAATGCACAAAAGCACCAAGTAAACCTGCTCTCTCATTTGCCTCAGGACCCACCTGTGCTTCCTTCTATCTGATGGGCTATTCATTAAGATCACATAGAAAGTGCCTGTCACTGCACCTGCTTGTCGCCTTGACCCATATGTGATCACCTTAATTGCAGATTTAGTCGGGGGGTCTGATTCTCCCCAAGCAGACACTATGTCCTGTGTTCTCCCAAACATAACAGACCCTTCAGGCTGATGCTGCTGACCTAGATGATCTTGGGGCTAGAGGCAAGGCCCTCAGTAACCAAAGGGTGCTAAGCCACATTGCCGGGTGATGTTAGAGCAATCCTCACTCATGAAATTCCCTGAAATCTTTGACTGCCAGTGAACCTCACATCACGTTTGCATTTGCCCAAGACCCATTATAGTTTCTCTGCATGACTTTGGTATCAGATATTAATGATGAATTGAACAATTAAGGTTAATTTAATTATTATAACATTTTAACAAGTACATTTTAGAACCCTTCCCAAATAGTTAACATCTAGGCATAAATAATTATGAATTGTAACTTTACAGCCAATTTTTTGCAAAGTTACTATTTATGGAAATACAGCACCTTATTTTATTTTGCACAGCAAGAATCCACAAATAGCAAAATAGAAGAGGCAGATAACCTTATTTTAAAAATTGTCAGCAGGTTTTAGAAAATGTGAACCTATCTTTCTGGGATGGCAGTTAGCGCAACGTCTTTACAGCGCCAACGATCGGGACAGGGGTTCGAATCCCACGCGGTCTGTGAGGAGTTTGTACGTTCTCTCTCTGTCTGCCTGGGTTTTCCCCTGGGGGCTCCAGTCTCCTCTCGCCGTTCAAACCATACTGAGGGTGGTAGGTGAATTGGGTGTAATTGGGTAGCACGGACTCGTGGTCCGAAATGGCCTGTCACTGTGCTGTACGTCTAAATTTAAATTTAAAATTTGTCGAAATCGAAAATTTAAATTTAAATTTCAAATGCAATATTAGGTAGGTCAGTTAGAAAATTGATCATAGGTAGCCTTTGCAGTTTCTGAATCATTTCAGATGCACCTTCACAGTTTAAAAATTCCGCAGACATGACAAGGAACAACGGAACATTTTCATAATCAACTTTATTGAGTGCCACATCAGCACTTAGCGTACTTTTCGCTTTTTCACTCCACTACAGCCTGATGTATTTTTTGTGAATTAGATGAACCTGAGCACCAAAGTAAAGTAAGTCATTGTTTCCTTTCTGCACAGAACATTGACACTAGTTGAAACAAATCATGTTGAAATGTGGTTTGGATTGCATCAGGGTGGAAGGCTGTAATTGTTTAACTTGTACTATGTCAGGAACCAGACTGAGGTAAAAAAAATAAATACAAGATTAAACATAGAAGATTTAGGATAGAATTAAAAATTTAAAATTAAAAAACATTTAAACATACAGCACGGTAACAGGTCATTTCAGCTCATGAGTCCGTGCCGCCCAATTTACACCCCATTAATCTACACCCCCGATACATTTCGAATGGTAGGAGGAAACCGGAGCCCCCGGGGAAAACCCACACAGGCACGAGGAGAGGGTACAAACTCCTTGCAGCCAGCGCCGGATTCGGAACCCGGGTCTTGATTGCTGGTGTTGCACTAACCGCTACGCCAACCGTAGTGCCCGATAGAAAGCACAAGATTTAGAAAGGCGTGGAAATACAGAACACCTGACTGAATCGAGTGGTGAATTCAGAGAGCGTACCAAAAGTCAAGAAAGAACAGGTTGCGTAACTAAAGAAGAAAAGAGGAATAAAATGACTTGGTTAAACGCAAAACACTGGAGGGACTCTGAGTCTCAGCATCAGTGGAAGTAAAAGAATAGTCGATGTTTCGAGCTGAAACTCATTATCAAGAGTAAGAACAGAGCACTCTCTTGAGATTGGGATGGGAAGCACACCCAACATAAACATGTTCTAAATTATGTACAATTTTTTGCAGTGCTTCAACTGGAGGAATTGATAAATTAGTGCTATATATATCTGGGGTATGGCTAATGGCTCCAACGTTTTCTCAGAACGCATAGCTTGGACTGACTGCAGTCTTCTTTGCACAGGACAAAGCCAAGTTTCCAAACTCCAGGCACATTATATGGCATTGATGAAAGTTTGTGTGTTTTCAAAGTACCCACAGAGACATTCTTACAAGTTAATCAGTTGAAAATTTGCCAAGCTGAACTACTCCACCAATTTAAACATGCCATAATTAAAATACTGCTTCCCAATTTACTGTCCTTCATTTTGATCAGGATGGAGCTTTGCTCATATTTTCAACTTTCCCCTTCGTTATCCACTTTAACTAAAGAGGTATAGACTTCCAAAAGTTCAAATGGATCCAAATCCTTTGAAGTGAAGTGTAATTTTTGATGAGATAACCACAGAAGTTCCCGTCTGCTACAGAGTTCTTTTCACGTCACTGTCTCTGCGAGGACAAAGTGTAGCTGATTAAATACTTGTACAATCCATCTTTTCATTGAATCATGTGAATGAATAAGGGGCGGCAGCTGGATGCACGAAAGGTTTTTTTTATCCCCCCACACTGACAGCTTGACAACAGTGGGATAAATCGTCGACGTTGAACCTTCAGATCATCCGCACTTTTAGCTGAACAATTAATGGGTCAGACACAGGTGTGACTGATCGAATGATTAGCACCCATCCTCCACGAACATTTGTTGTAGTTTATTTTTCACTTCATTAGACAGGCCACACATAATGACATCTTTATCCTTCGTGCTTCAGCTTCACTTTATTAGCACTCAACGCCCCTCAAGGATTTAATTTTCTAGCCTTCAAAATGAAATGTGTTTCACAACGTAGCAGCAAAAAGCCCATCCCTCTGTAGCACCTGCTGATCTGGCATGAGGATAAATTGCTTCTTAAGCAAGACATTCATTTTAGATTCAATCTGCTGCAGAGTGAAGTCCAGTTACACTTTCCCCTACTTGCCAAACGGCTTCCCTTGTGCATCCTCAGCCTGAACATTTTGGAGTTGGCACGGACAGAACGATTGCACTGATGGTTGGGCACTGAAAAGGGGCTCGTGTTAAATGATACAACGTGTGCCCTATTCCCCAACGTTGAAGCACCCAAAACAATGGCGAGTTTGTACCATTTTCGCAGATGTTTTCCTGCTTTATCTGCAGACGTCTGATTCATGCCATGCTCACATTTCACAAATGTTGTTCGCTCTCTTTAAAGAGTCCCATCCTAGACTGGCCGTAAAGGGTAGTCATGTTCCAGGCTTAGCATGAGTGTTCCTGCCATTACCTCATTGCTCGGAGACAAAGTCAGAGTCTGATGTGCTGGGAAAATTGCAGTCAAGTCTATCCATAAGCCAGTTGGCAATCTCAGCCCAGCGTGATAAGTTGACAGAGACCTTTGAATCCTATCTCTCCAACCAGGCATCCTTAAACTACCCCACCACCAGTACCCAAGCCAAAATTCCTGTGCCACCATTGTTTGTGTTTCACCCTCTAGTGTCCTGCATCTGGACTGATGCACAAAGACTCCCTCCTGTTAATCGACTGGTGAAATAGAAAGACTGAGAGAGTTGTATCATCACTGAAGGTGATCACACATTTGAATGGCGAATCTGGACTGGCCAAATCCAATCACGTTGGTGGGGGAAGTCAAACTCCAATCTCTGACGCACAAATGGATTTGGAAAGTTCTTTACTGGCAGGTCAGAGAGCAACGCGGCAAGTTAAATAAGAAAATCTGCAGGTGCACTCCAACGAGTGCAATGTACAAAATGTGCTAGAGAAACTCAGCAGGTCAACTCAGTAAGTAAGGCGTAATGTTTTGGCCCTGAGCCCTTCATCAGGTGTGTTTTTTTTTAATATACTTGAAGAAGGGTCCAGACTTGAAACATTGCTCTCCCTTTACTTCCCATGGATGTTGCATGACTTGCTGAGTTTCTCCAGCATGTGTGTGAGTATAACAGACAAAGAAATTTCCCTTATTTTTCACCGAGACCAAATATGACATGATGAAATGTGTGTGTTTTTTGCCTTTAAAAAAAGATTTGGAATCCCCGATAAACATCATGAATCCTGACTAATAGGAACTGTTAATATAATTTTATTTTCATTGCTGGGGGTGTCTAGAACTAGGGGATACAGCTTCAAGGTTCGGGGTAGTAGATTTATGACGGAGATGAGGAGGAACTGCATTTGCCAAAGGGTGGTGAATCTGTGGAATTCAATGCCCATTGAAGCAGTGAAGGTGACCTCAGTAAATATATATAAAACAAGGTTGGAGAAGGCGAACAGGCAGGTAGGTGGAGATGGGCTTGTAATCAGAGCAGCCATGGTCTCATTGAATGGCAGAGTAGGCTCAATGGGCCGACGGCCTTCCCCTGCTCCTATTCCTTATCTAAAGTGCATAATTAAGTGAATCTTTACAGATTTAGGCACTCAAATTTAACAGAACCTCAGACTGATCCATCCTAATAATTCTGAATTAAATTAAATTGGACATACAGCACTGTAACAGGCCAATTTGGCCTTATGAGTCCGTGCTGCCCATTTTACACCCCATTAACCTACACCAGGTTTTTGAAGGATGGGAGGAAACTGGAGCTCTGGAGAAAACCCCTGCAGACACAAGAAGAATGTGCAAACTCCTTACAGAAAGCGTGGGATTTGAACCCAGGTCTGGTCCTGATCGCTGGCGCTGTAAAGGCATTGTGCTAACTGCTACACCAACCATGCCTTCTGCTGGAGTTAGGATCAGATTCCGGGGTGGAGAAGATTGGGGGAGGAGGTGGGTGGGTCAAAATAGAATTTGCCAATGGATTGCGGATTCTTAGCTTCCCAATTGTACTTGGTTTGCATGTGGAATATGGGAGCATTGGAAATTTTAAAAGCTGCTGCATTTATTATGGGATGGAGAGTTCCGGAGAGGGATGTGCCAACGGGATCCCCAAATCTCATGTGTGACTGTACTCCTGTGTTTTCTAGCTTTGATATTTTACCTGCAAAGTGGCAGAGGGTGACTGGAGGCGAGATGTGGATCACCAGAAACTGACACTGCAAACACATTCCTGTTAGCAGCACAGGATTTTGTTTCACCATCAAACGGATGCCATTGCCCCATCGTTTGGCAGCCCTACGTGCCAGCTTGCACTCCACAGCTGTGATGTGTAATTAACTCTGCGCATCGTTCTGGCAGACAACCTCAGACAGATACTTATCCTCCAACCCAGAGCCAAAAAGAGATGCACAGCACAGCTGCAGAGTGCAAACAGATCCCAATAATGCCATCTATCCATAATGGCACCTCCCCAGTGGTGTGAAAGTAACATTATGGATAGATTTATCCACAATCAAACAGCATATGGGATTGGAAGAATTGGCTCAGCATTCCATCTGTAAAATAGCCTATTTTTTAATCTATATATATATGTTACAAACCAAAAACTGAATCTAGATCCACAGTGCTGGAACTCATCAAGGTTAAGAAGACTTCAAAGTAAATGAGGACCACTTCACCCACTCTGAGATTGTTTTTTCAAACCTTGTAGAAGACATCAGGAAGATTGAGATGACCGATCGGAATGTGATACTCCTGGCACATTCAATTTAATTTTCCCAAGCACAGAGAAAATTTAGGGAGAAAACAAATGGGTGAAAAAGTTACAGAAATGAAAGAACAGACATGATATAGCAATGTCCCTGACCCAAGGATGTTTCAAAGTGCTTTAAGCCAATGAGATATATTCTTACAAACAACAGAATCTATTGTTTTAAAAACAATAAATGGATTTTAAAAACATTAATTTTAAAATAATTCTACAATCAATTGAGAATTTTATGCAACTAAAATAGTGTTCCTTTTTTCTACCAATTAAGAACTTTTCAACCAGCGCAGAGTTGGTTACACTTGTACTCACTGCTTTGGTCGCTTAGCTATGTGCTGTGGGGTCCCACAAATAGGCATGAAATAATTAACCAGATAATTCGCTTTATATGTTAGTTGACAGAAAAACGTTGTTCAAGCAATCAGGAGAAGTCCCTTGCTCTTCCTTGAAATAGCGCCATGGGACCATTTGTGTAAACTTGCCAAGATATATGAATGCCTCATTTCAACTTAAAGGCTTGTGCAAAATAATTTCACTGAAATTTTCAATGGAATAAGAATATAAAGAATACAAGTAAGGATAATCCTTCAAGCCCACCACAGACTGTGGCTAAATTTGAAATCACTGCCACCCCAGAACAAATGTAGATTTTAGATGTCTTCAAACTTCTGTTATTTTTAACATTCATTACCAGTATTCTTCTCAAACTTGCCAAATCTTGTAGAACGTCTCCCAAGCAAATCACAGTGGATTCATTGCTGAAATATCCCCATCTTTTATGCTCTCTTTATTATCATGTATTTTTTGAAACAGGCTAGAGATAACACTGAATGAAGGATGGGCCTGGATAGTTGCAGCCTCTAATCCTGACCCTTAGTGATGACTTGGTCATTTCCTGGGAGTTGACTCTGGCCAAGATTCTTACTGCAGGTGACTGATGTGGGCAGCACCTTCGTGATTTTCAATCTCACAGCTCCAGAAACCCTGGTTCTATCCCAACCTCTGCTACTGTCCATGTGGAGTTTGCACATTCCTCCTGTGACTACAAGTTCTGACTTCTTCTCATATCCCAGAGACATGGGGACTGGAAGGTTAAATAGCCATTGCAAATTCCTCCATGCGTGTAGATGGGTGGTGAAATATTGGAAGGAGTTGATTGGAATGCGGTGAGAATGAGGATAGTTGGGAGAAGGCATAGCAATCCCTACTGGACCAATATTCTGAAATTTCTTAAGGTTGGGATCCATGATGATCCCCATTTGGTAGAATTACTCATTCTCCAGACCCACATGAAGAACAAACTCAAAGGCTGGTTATTGGAGGCTAGTTTGCATCACTGAAAGCAAGTTGTATAGGGAATGTTTGGAAAGAATGGGAATGTGACAAGACCTAGGTTTCTGAAATCTAAATATATCTTCTGACAGTACCATCCTCCCCAGGATCTATCAGAGCCAACACATTCACCAAGTTCATCCAAATCAAAAGACAAATTTGACTGTTCTGGTTACATCATCTAAGTACATCCTTTGTTCACTTTCATGAAGCAACTAGAAGTAATATCGGTTAATGCAGCACTTTTTAAGGTCTTAATTTTGTTTTATTTAGTCATATAGCATCGCCACGAGCCTGGACCGCCCAATTAACCTACAACCATGGTTCATTTTGAAGGGTGGGAGGAAACAAACAAGAGCACCGAAGGAAACCCACGCAGACATGGGGAGAATGTACAAACTCCTTAAAATCAGCGCTGGATTTGAACCTTGGTTGATGTAATGATGTTGCACAAACTGCTGAGATGTGAATTTATTTGAAATGTGTGTCATTATTTTGGGAGCCACACTCTCTGATTCACACTCTCTGATGAAAGTGCAGAGGTAACTCACCAGGACATTGCCTGGTAAATGGAGAACTATAGTTACAGGGAGAGATTGGATAGGCTGGGCTTGTTTGCCCTGGATGAAGGAGGCAGAGGGATAGAATTATATAAGATTATGAGAGCCGTATAATGGGTGAATAGTCAAAATCTCATTCCCATAGGTAGGGGTATCCAAACCAAAAGGGAAGAAAGGATGGAGCTTTAAAGATGTTTAAGAGGTATTTAAGCAAATAGGCAAGGAATGAAAGGATGTGGGCCCAATGCAAACAAAAAAATGAAAGTGGCTAGGCAAAAAGGATAGCAAGGACAGTGGGATAAAGGTCTCTGAGATGTGTGACTGTTTGACACCCACACCACATTAAATTTTAAAAAAAGCAGAGAGGCAAATAAAACAATCCACCTACTTTTGATGGTGATGTCCTTTGAGAAAGTGTCCCAGAGCATCACTCAGCTCTTTGATCAGTCACAAGCGTACATTATCATTGAACTTACCAGTAGATTCATGAAGCAAGTGGGGTGAGAAATCAGTTTAATTTTATTTTTTTTATATAGTGAAAGTCATCTAACGTCAGCTCTGTCATCTGCTAAACACCTCTTTTGTGCTTTATTTTCAACAAGTGACTTCAAAAGTATTTAATCAACTATGAGGCCATGAAGACGTCCAGAGGTCACGAGAGATGCTTTGCCTAAATGCCAGTCTTTCTTTCTTTCGTGACCTTCCACCCTCATGCCCTCTGACCCTAATCGTCCATGGATTGCCTTTATCTCTCCACGGCAAGAGAGGAAAGTACCCGAGCGTAATTGAGGCCAGGCTCACACCATGTGTTGTCTCACTGAAAGGGCTCACAGCCTTAAGTCAGCTGGTGGCTTGCAGCTGGCTCACTCAGAGGATGTTTCCAGTGTAAATGCAGCCAAGCTAATTGATTTTTTTTCCAGAAATTCCTCAAAGACATGGTATCCGAGGACACAGATGCAGATTGTCAAGATAACACAATCTGGTTTGATGAAGTGATTGGCTACATTCAGGATCTCGTTCAAGCAATTACACCACCTGCAAGTACTTTGATCATGCCATTTGCCAACAGAGGGTGTTGAGTTGGGGACCTTATGGCCGGGGAGAGTAGCGCTCAGCAAGGAATGAGGGGAGGGAGGGGTGGGGGGCGCGAAAGTGGCAATGATCCTGCTTCCCTCGTGGGCTCAATGTGTGGGTGAAAACCAAGGACAGAATTGTTGCCCAGCCAAGTCTTTCATGAAGACTTTGGGTGAAAGACTAGAAAATGCACCATGACTCACCTCCTATTAGCAGAGTGAGCAGCAGAAATAGGGCAAAAGAAAAGGTATCAAATAACTGAATAGTCCCATTGCTTTATGTGGTGGATGAATATATACAGTCGGGCCTTCAATTAAGCAAATGAATTGAGGCAATGTATTTGATTATGTCTCTTCAATGCGCTCAATTTTGTATTCATTTGCTGCGAATGGGGGAATTTTTGACACAAAGCATCTGTAGATAAAAGGAGATGAAACTTTTTTAAAAAAAAACACAGTGAGATACCGTGATCTAGAATACATTATTTGATAAAAAGCAGCTTTAACAGGGACTTTAAAAAAGGGAATGATGTACCCAGCAAAGAGAAAGTATGCCGTTCTGTTGGGAAATAGCGGGGATCAGAAATAATTAGGTTGTTCTTTCCAATGGCTGTCATGGAATTGATGGCCTAAACAGTTTCCTTTCAGGGAGGGAGAGATGAGAAGCCGGGGACTGCCTCAAGCTGGTGGGACTGAGGAAATGAAGAGGCTTAGGGTATAAGCTCAGATTTATTATCAAAGTACATACATGACATCGCATATAACCCTGAGATTCATTTTCCTGTCAGCGATGAGGCAGAATTACCCCTTATTGGTAGTGCAAACAAACTGTACTCAACGTACACATGTAAACAAATAAAGAAATGTAAACAAACTTACTGTGCAATGCAGAGAGGAAAAAAAAATCAATAAGTGCAAAATGTAAGAGTCCTTAAATGAGTCCCTGATTGAGTTTGTCATTGAGGAGTCCGATGGTGGAGGAGTAGCAGCAGTTCCTGAACCTGGCGATGTGAGTCTCGTGGTGTCTATACCTCTTTCCTGATTCAACAGTCAGGGGTGCAATGCTAATATTTTAGGTGCCGGAGCTCACCAAAAACAGCGACAAGGAGGTTTCGTGAGACCTGTCGGTGGCCACCATGTTGAATTTGGCATTGTATAATTGGACGAAGAACAAGGACAACCAGTCATGGAAGAAATGGGTAAGTTCCTTATATGTCCAGAATAGCACTCAGTCGGTAGCAGGAAGGGGAAATGCTAGCTCCACTGCCACCGCATGGCGTGATGAGCTGCCAGAGTGGCCCCGGAGCGGACCCATGTGGTGCCGAAGCGGTCCCATGAGGTGCCGGAGCGGCATTCCGGTGAGCTCTGGCAGCACTGCACCCCTAGTAGAAGTGAGAACAGAGCGAGTACTGGGTGGTGTGGATTCGAGATGGCTGGTGCTGCTCTCTGACAGCAGCGTTCTCTGTAGATGTTCTTGATGGTGGTGAGGGTTTTACCTGTGATGTCTCAGGCTGTGTCCACTACCTTTTGCTGGGCTTTACCGAGAGGTATTGGTGTCCCCATACCAGACCGTGATTCAGCCGGTCAGCACACTTTCCACCACACATCTGTAGAAATTTCCAATGTCATACCAAACCTCTGCAAACTCCTGAGGAAGTAGAGGCACTTACATGCTACTTTATTACAGGAGGATAGGAGCATTTAATTAGGATCACCTGATGGTGCTTCCACTTACATATGATCATGGGTAAGGTGGTGCATTTCCTTGGTGGCAATGCACTCCCTCAGTAATGGGGTGAACTGGCATCTTGGCTGATGTGCCCAAGTCTTGGAGAGGGTTTGATGCAGCAATTTGAGTCAGAGCCACCCACTGAGCTCAAGCTGGCAACACCAGGGCTTCAAATATAGACTTGCACACCAAAGTAAATTGTTAATATCTGTGACTGAAAGCTCATTGTGTGCCAATCCCTTAATTATTTCCTGTTAATTCATTTATTTCAAGCTCTGTGGGAGCTTTTTCACTGCAAAAGCTTTATTGAGGTGCCATTGCTAGGTTGGGGTGTTGACAATGCATCATCTGAATTTATTACACTGATTTAATATTAACATGGAGCTCAGTGGAAAAGGGATTTGTATCAAGACTTAAACACTGGCATTTATATAGCTTCTTTCACCACCTCAGGACATCCCAGAGCACCTTTCGATCAATTCGTAATTGTCATGTAGGTTACATGGGAACCAACTGTGCATGACATGCTCCTAAATGATCATGAAATACTGGTTGAAAAATAAATATTGGTAGATAAATTCCCATATTCATCATCAAAATGGCACCATCTGTTTTGCTTTATTTAACTGAGAGGTTAAATCAACTGAAAGATTACATCTCTAAAAGGAGAGCACTCTTAGCATTATACAGGCATTGCAGACTTGAATTTGAACTACCTGGGTTCCAATCGGCTGGTTCAGAGGAGAAAATGTGACCATGCTTACCTCTCAAGATGCCCCTGCTGAGAACCACTACAGAAACCAAGGCTTTTTAACCAGAGAAGTTGATTGTTATTTCCACATTCATTGTGGCCGCGGGGGCTGGGGGCCAATCCTTGGACACTCAGTGACACTGGGGGGGAGGGGGGGAGAGACTTTCTTTTGCTTCTCTATCTCTGACAGCAAGAAGCGCATCAGGCAATTTTTACAGATGGCAAATCTGTCTGCCTTACAGCAGGCAAAAGCAATTTCACGTAATAATTACACTGTTTTATTACAAAGACAATAAATTGAATTTTGAATCAATAGCTTGGTCCTGAATTGGTGGCCTCATAGATCACTGGCTGGGGATCACCACCTTGGGTGGAAACTGAAGCACCTGGTCCAGGTAGCTCTCTTATCTTTGGTTGGTGAGCTAAGGGCAGTCCTGCATTTGGCTTCAAATGTATCCAAGCCTGGGAAAGATTCAAGATTTCTTTGTTGTCATGTAATAGCACAGAATAAGTAATATTGCACAAACTTGCCTTCTACATGCCATAAGGCCCTCAAAGTGTAGTCTCTGTGGATTCAGCTCCAGTGCTCCTTCAGCCTCTGCAGGTGCACAGACTCCTGTTCAATCCAACAGTAGCTTGAGCTCAAGATCCCATCTTAACCTCAGCACTCTCGAATTCCGGCTCCAATACCTGTTCCTATGAGCCAGCCCACAGCCGCCAAGTAACTGGCAGCCTGAGTGGGTCCATCAGCTGCTGTGCCTTAGTCACCTTCCCTGTAGGGCCATTTCAACTGCTTCTCTTTCTCAGCGGGGTGGGGGTTCACCCTGTTTCTGGTGCCCTGCGCCAGTCCACTGCTCCCTGGAGTCTACAGCCCCTCGTAGCCTCTGCCGAGCATAGGTGGCACCATCTTGGGCAACAGGCACTGTGGATTTAAACTACAAACCCATCAGCTGTTTAAAGCCCGTATGGAGCTGTTGGCATTAGGCCCAGGCAGTTGAACCCTTCAGAGCAGACTTCATTTCTGCTCTCCACTCTCCCAGGTCTGCATTGAACTCTAACCACATGCAATCACGTGTTTTCAGAGGTCAACTCAGCTCTGACAGTTAAGCAGAAACAACTTTCAGGCTCGGGGGTTCAGATCTCGGAAAGCATGCTTATCATTTTCCCTGTGAACCATTAATATTTGCACCTGAGCCAAAGCACCAAATGGCAGACAGAGCATGTGAATCAGGTGTTTCCAGCACTTCTACACTGTTCACATGTCTCTGCACACCATTTAAACTCCTGAACACAACTCCAAGCAGACCAAAAGTTATTGCAGCATTATAACTTTTCTTTTAGCATCTTCTTGGGCACTTTCTGTTATTTATGCAAACAAACAAACAATAAGAGACGAGAGAGAAGCTTATTGATCTGATTCATTCAATTTATCGTGGGGAGTGTCTTTCTTCCCCAGATAACGCGAGGAGGCAAGATGCCTTTGGTTAATATGTCATGTGATCAAGCACTGAAACTTTCAGGAAAATTGGCGAGAGATGGCTATCCCAGCAGAGGTTGGAGATTGCACAGAAGCTGGAGAAATTAGAAGAGTCGGACATGAAAATTTGTAGCAGCTTTTCATCCCATGATTCACATGCAATGAACCTTGCAAACATAAACCTCTCTTGTGCAGAGTGAGGTGAAATCAAATATAGTTTCAAGTGTTGAAGAGAGTATCGGGAAGATATTTCTCACCAGTTACCATGATTGATGTAGTCCAACTTTTGCTCTCTTTGTTATTGATATTGATTGTTGGAATCTAGCATTAAGCCTTCTCCATTGATGAAATTCAGTGGGAGCTCTGTGAATCCCCGATCAGGATACATTATCTATTCCTTCATTCCTGCCAGTGCTTCTTTCAAACACTTCAATGTTTGCCCTGTCCCATTAGGGAGCCAAGAAGTCTATTAGAGAAGCCCATCAATTATTCTGCACTACTCTTTGTAAGCTCAATATCTCAGTTAGGGTCAATGTTTCTTTTCTCTCTCCATTATTCTGACCCCTCTACTATGGAGATGAACCAAGTTGAATCCCTTGCTTTATCTTTGAGGACTGAGCACTGACATAAAGGTGTAATGCTGAAATAGGAAAGGAATAGATCAGGTCATGATTAGTATTCTAATTAAAAAGAAGAGGAATAGATGCTAAAACAAATCTTTGCTCTCAATTCCTTAACATTTGTTGAAATTAAGTTAGCAGGTTTAGAGTTTAAATGAAGTGATATCCAAAGCACCATTCTAACTAGCCAGACCCTCAAAGGATTGAGTTACCATGGTCTTTTTTCAGAATGTGCTGGGAACTTCTATTCCTAAGGCAAAACATAAATCACCTTCACAAACCTTGAAAGTGATCTCGTGAGCTGTTCCGACATTTAACTGTGGAAGAACACGAAGACCTTGTATGAACAGTAAACGCCAGGATTTTGCAGTGAAGAACAATGCAAATTCTCTCCAGTTTTCTCCCTCCCCCCACCCCCAGCCCTGATTGCGTACATCAAGAAGAGCATCAAGACACAAAGTTGTAACTTGCAGCTGAGTAGGTACTTTCAAGTTGATCCAGTCTTTTATTTTCCTGTGAGTTATTTACTAACATTGCAGTAGGGCTGAAGGGTTGTGGGATGGAGAGGAGGTGGATTCAAGAAGAGGCATTGGGGAAAAATTACTTAGGAGTATCCCTGAGAGTTCTAAAAGTGTGCTATCAGATTGGTCACTGCTACACAGCTCCCCATTCTCTTTTGAATTGAAATGCACTGAATGAGAAATCAGATATCTTCTTCATGTCGTCAGCTCATTGGGCTAAATGGCCTCCTCATGAAGAATAATTCTCTGATGCTGTGAATATATAAATTATGATGTAATTCTGCCCAACTTCACCAAGACCTCACCAATAGCAAATCTGATTCTTCAGTCATGATCCGGGACCCAATGCATGATAGAAAATCCAATAGAGTCCATTTGTCTGGGCTAACTATTGAGAGTAGACATTTGAATCCAACTATGGCATCTGGGGAAATTAAACCCAGTTGATAAAATAAACTGGGAATAAAAAGCTAATATCAATTACGATATTAGGAGATTTTTATAAAACCCCATATGGTTTCTCACTGTGCTTCAGGAAGCGTCTGGTCCTTGTGTGGTTGTGAAACTCTCAAAAATGGCCTGGCAAGGCATTATGTTCAAGTACAATTTGGAATGGACGCTATCTGCTGATTCATCCAGAAAAGTCAAATCCAACAACTAAAATAAAAGTTAAACAAGAAAGTCTGCAGATGCTGTGATTTAGTACACAAACGTGCTGGAGAAACTCAGCAGGTCACGCAGCGTTTCTTATGGAAACGATACATAACCAGCGTCTCGGGCCGGAGCCCTTTGTCAAAGTGTAAGCAAAAAGCAGGCAGGTGCCTGAATAAAATGGTGGGGGAAAGAGAAAGGAGGAGCACAGGCTTACAGACAAGAGGTGGATATGGGTGGGAGGGCAGAAGAGGTAAAAAGCTGCGAAGAGATATGGGAGGGGATAGCTCTCTGAATGGGGAAGGGGGTGGGGAGCTGGAAAAAAAAGGAGATAAGTATAGGGAAAGAGAAGGAGGCTGGTGAGGGACCTAATGCAAATCAGATCAGCCGATGTTAATGCCATCTGGTTGGAGAGTGCCCCGACGGAATATTTAAAGTTGTGCCTTCAATTTGTGGGTGAGCTTGGTTTAGCTGTGCATGAGGCCATGGACAGAGATATCGTAGAGGGAACGGGGTGTGGATTTGAAATGGTTGGCCACTGGGAGTTCCCCATTATTGCAGTGGACAGAGTAAAGAGGCTCAATTAAATTATCTCCCAGTCGGTGCCCAATCTCTCCAATTTAGGGGAGGTTACAACAGGAGCACTGGATGCAGTAGGTGACCTTTGCGGATTCACAAGTAAAGTGCTAATTTACTTGGAAGAACGGTTTGGTGAGGGAGGAGGTGTGGACGTTAAGTGTAGTATCATAGGGGTAGATACTAAGGGGATGTCTAGTGGAAAAGGATGAGGGAGTCACGGAGGGAGTTGGATGGGGGATGGGGGGGCAAATGATGCATCTGATGGTGGGATCACGCTGAAGGTGATGGAAATTGCAGAGGAGATGGAGATTGGGGTGGGGGAGGTAGTAGGTGGTCCTAAAAGTCAAATATACTGTATTATGGGTATCCATTGGTGGAGGGATTTATAAAGCATCTGCTCACATTTCTACATTTTTATTCTTTTTCCATAATATTTTAGAATTTTTACATAATTTACTCAGAATGATTTTGCTTCATGCTACATTCGGTTATCTTTGCATAATCACAGAGTGCTAACTCCCTGAGTCACAGAAAGCCATCTTCAATGCAGATTAAGACAATTAGGCAGAATACCAAATGAAACAGCTATTAAAACTGTGTGATCCCTTATATTATGTTACTTTAATTTGTTGAGTGTATTGCATAGCAGTTCACAGCTTTGACGCACAAGAGGGTTTTATTCAATGTATCCTGCAGGGGCATAATTAATCAAACTCTCAGCTGGCTTATCATCCAATCGAAGAATAAAGAGGGAATGAGGAAAGAAGCAATGAAAAAGGCAGCGATGCTTCATTCAAGGTGTTTGTAGGCAACTCTCCACAGATCTGAGGAGGAGAGAAGCTTGTGTTTATCCCGTGGATGCCACTTGGAGAAGTCGATCCAAGTAAGGTCCACCTGGAATAGTGAGAAAGACAGATGGGTTGCATTTTTCAATTGGCCACAGTGAGATTGAGATACTGCAGGTCATGAGACAAACATGCATGGTCTGGAATAGTAATGATTAGAACACTTAGTCGCGGATTCTTAAACTTTACATGAGTCTCCGATTCTGAAGGTGGCTTCAGAAGAGTGAATCCGTGGAAAGCATCCAGTCCGGATGGATTACCTGACCAAATATTAAAAATCTGTGCTGACCAACTTACTAACGTATTTACGGATATCTCACTCCAGCATGGTATCCACCTGTTTCAAACAGGGGTCAATCATACCAGTACCCAAGAAGAGTGCCTGAATGACTATCGACTAGTGGCACTTACGTCAACAGTGATGAAGTGTTTAGAAAGGCTGGTGTTGAAGCACATCAGCTCCTGTCTGAGTGGTGACAAGGATACATTCCAGTTCACCCATCGTAGCCACAAGTGGATCCCATCTCACTGGCTCTAGACAAAGGCCTGGAACATCTGGACAATAAAGGTGCATTCATCAGGATGCTCTTTATTGACTACATTTCATCCTCTCAAAACTGATCAACAAAGCCCAAGACCTGGGACTCAACACTCCACTGTGTAATTGGATCCTGGATTTCCTCACCTCTAGACCACGATCAGTGAGGACTGGTAAGAACATCTCCTCCACAATCTCCATCAGTACCGGACCACCACACTGTTCTTAGCCCCCCGATCTACTCACTTTACACCTACGACTGTGTGGCTCAGTGCAACAATAACCCCGTCTATGAATTTGCCAACAATACCACAGTAGTGGGTTAGATAAAGAAAGGTGATGAGTTAGCACACAGGAGGGAGATTGAAAACATGGCTGATTGGTGAACCAACAACAACCTTGCACTCAATGTCACCAAAATTAAGGAGCTGGTTGTTGATTTCAGAGGCGTACAATCCAGAGACCATTGGGGGATCAGAGGTGGAGAGGGTGAGCAAATTTAAGTTCTTGGGAGTCAACATCTTGGAGGATCTTTCCTGGACCCAACACACCAATGCCATCGTGAAGAGATCACGTCAGTGCCTCTACTTCCTCAGGAGTTTGCAAAGGTTTGGTATGACACCAAAAACCCTGGCAAATTTCTTCAGAGGTGTGGTGGAAAGTGTGCTGACCGGTTGCATCAAAGTCTGGTATGGGACACCACCAATACCCCTGAGCGTAAAGCCCTGCAGAAGGTAGCGGACACAACTAAATGCTTCTGGAAATGCCATTCCTGTTACTCTTGGAACGTTTTAAATATGGTCACTGATTCATATTAGCAAGCAGCAAGTAACAACAATGTGATACTGAGCAATGCCTGTTTAAGTTAATGAATGGATAATAGCCAAGGTAAATTACACCCAGATTCAAACCCGGGTCGCTAGCACTGTAATGGTGTTGCTCTAACTCCAAAGCTAACTATGTTTGTCCAGCAGAGAAAGGATTACTACTGCAACCACTTTCTTTGCTTTGTGGAATGCCGGCTTTCTCTTATGAGACAAAGCTGAGATTTTTGGCTTAGCAACAACACTGATATAATGATTGCCATTTTTATGTTTTGTAAGCTGAACAAAAGGTCTTAATTCATTCATTCATAGAGTTATCAGAAAGGGTTGCTCTCTTTGATTTTGTCCTTATAAGGTTAATGTTTGCCCAGCACCTGGCATCAGCTGCTGGTGTTAAAGTGTTTGGTTACATGTGACAAAAGAACTGATGCGCAGTTTGAACCCACAGTGATCCTTCCATTTAGCCATCCTGTACAGTCCCAGGGGGGAGCTCTTCATAAAAGTAACATTTGTGTACAGGTCTATTTCTTCAGATGATCTAAAAATGGTATTTCCCAGCAGGCCTTTTTTATCCACTTCTCTGAAAGATGTTACAGAGGAATTTGTTGTCCCAAATGGCATCATAATGTGTGGAATGAAGCAGTTAATTCACACATTTATGGTCACTTTTAATGTTTGATTAAGAAGCCTATTACTAGATAAAAGCAATCACCGGTTCTGGATATTAAGATGCGATACCCTAGTTCAGTAGCAGAGTGGTTTGGTTAGTGAATAGGCAGAGAGTACTTCTGTAACATATTATTCCACATTATGTAAAATTTACTACAGTAAAACCCCTGGTATCCGGAATTCAAGCATCTGGCAGCTTCAAGCAACTGGCAAAAATTAGGAAAATAAATGTTAAAAATAAGAATAAAATAATAGGTGAAAAAATGCACATTTAAAATTGTAAAAGTAAACATTCTCTGAAATAACACATAAACTTTTGGTGAAAATGAGAGCAAATATTTGGCCAGCGGAGGGCCTTCGTTGTGATTTGCTCATAGCAGGTGTGTGAATAAAGTTGCGTGAAACAGCAATGGCGTCGCCCAGGATGAAGAACTGGTTGACGCCGCTCGCTCTTGGGGTGACTCTCTCAAACTGTCTCCTTATCCCTGCTTAGCAAGAGTTGCCATGGTCAGAGGCTTTATCTGTAAATTTGGGGGAGGGGGATTAATTATCTATAATGTTATTCTTCGACTTTCAGGTGCCTCAGAGGAGGCGGAGGAACCTGCAGATGTTGTGACAGTTAAATGTTTTCAAAGAATGTGAATAAAAATAAAGTAAAATGTTTTAAGGTGTATATATTCATGCAAGTAATGTTTGTTTAGTGTAAGTATAGTATTTTTTGTCTTTTGTCATTTAAACTGTTTATTCTTAATGCCGGTGTATGAGTTAGGCATTGTAAGGGCAAGCCTCAAGCAACTGGAAAATACATTTAATCTGGCATCTACCAATTCCATAGGTGCCAGGGGTTTTACTGTAGATGGATTTTTTAAACACATAAACAACTTTAACTGAACAGAAAACGTCCATGAGATCTGAACTCATAAAGAATGGATGATAGCACCTTGATGTACCAGAACCGCACACAACCGCACACAACCATTCAGGAGACAATGACATTACTGCTTTTGCACATTAACTATGCACTAAACTCATTTTAGAGATGTTCTTAATAGTCTGCATGCATTTTAATGAGCAGACGTATGTTTCTGCAGTGCCAATCAGCCTCTCTGGCAGCTGGAGTCTAACTTGTAAATTATTGTGATTCTTGAAATTCCTTTCCATCTGTCACAAGGTTGGTATCACAACAACCTTGCATTCAACATTAGCAAAACGAAGGAACTGATTGTAGACTTCAGGAGGGAGAAATCAGTCCTCATCGAGGGGCCAGCAGAGGAAAGGGTTAAGAACTTCAAATTCCTGGGTGTTAACAACACTGAAGATCCATCCTTGGGCCTCCATGTCAGTGCAGCTCAGGAGCAGCGACACTTTGTGAGGAGTTTGAGGTGATTTGGAATGTCTCATAAGACTCTCGTAAATTTCTACAGGGGTACCATGGAGAGCATTCGGACTGGTGCCAACGCACAGGACAGAGAGTTGTGAACTCGGCTAGTGCCAAAATGGGCATCACTCCATCAAGGACATCTACAATTGGCGACGTCGCATCAAAGCATCTTCTATCCTCAAGGACCTTCACCACCCAGGCCATGACCTCCTCACACAGCTACCATTGAGGAGGTGGAATAGGAGCCTGAAGACGAATACCCAGCGTCACAAAAACAGCTTCTTCCCATCTACTATCAGATTTCTGAATGCACAATGAACCACAGACACTTCTTCTTGTCCCCCAATTTATTTTAAAAAACTGTCACTTATTGCAATTTTTGCCCGTGACGCTGCTGCCAAACAATGAACTTCATGAGGTTCATTCCAATAAATTCTGATCTTTCCTTACTTGTATATTTAATTCAATCACTCTGATTTGATACCCTATTCTACTTCCTTCATTATTATTCATTTGCTTTTCTCACTATCCTTCTTCTTTCTTTGGCTTGGCTTCGCGGACGAAGATTTATGGAGGGGTATGTCCATGTCTGCTTCAGGCTCGTTGGTGACTAACAAGTCCAATGACAGACAGGCAGGCACTGTTGCAGCGGTTGCAAGGGAAAATTGGTTGGTTGGGGTTGGGTGTCCTTAATTCCTAATGATAAAGGTGAAGTGAAAATGGATGCTGCTTCATCAGAGCAGAGTCAGATTCTGACCTGAGATGTTAATCCCATTTGTCTTTTCACAGATGCTCCTTGACTTGCTGAGTGTTTCTTTCAGTTTCCATTTTTAGTTCAGATTTCAGTTTTTTCATTTTCTTTAATTAAGGTGACAAATGATGAACCCCCTGGTTCACTGCACTGAAAATTAGGCAGCCCCTCATTCTGTCATTACCAACTTGAACCCTTGATCGACAATAGAAGAGTGAAGAGCGGGAGAGCCAATCCAAGTAATGAAAATGATAATAAGGTTTTTTTTAAAAAATCCGGACATATGGCACGGTGACAGGCCCTTCTGGCCCACGCCTCCAAATTACATCCAATTGACCTACAACCCCCATATGTTTTGAAGGGTGGTGGGAGGGGGGGTGGAGTAGAGCACCAGGAGGAAACCCACACAGAGACTGGGAGAACATACAAACCTCTTGCAGACAGCGCCAGATTTGAACCCTAGAGTTGGAAGAGCATTGCACTTACCCACTATGCAAACTGGGCTGCTCCTTGTCATATTGCTGTGTATATGTGGCTGGCCTGCCCACTGATAACTCGCTCCCTAGTAACTCCTCTCCTTGTGACCTGGCCATAAAGGTCGACCTCCCTCTCCCTATCCATTAGAGCACATAGAGTCGAGCCAGCTACAATCTAAAGTGTATTAAACCCTAGTGTTTCTTACTCTCAGTCTTTGGAGTCATTGATAGAGTGCATTACCTATATATTATACAAGGTACATCTGCACAAACATTCTTACTTGCACATGATGGGCGCTCTGTGAAGGGTCCTGATACAGTAAAGTGAAGCCTTTTGTATCGTATCATGTCAGGTCTATGTTTGACATGATAGGTTTATTAAATCATTGAGGAGTTGATGAACTGTCCACATGGTATCTGAATAATCCTTCTTTCTCTGTTTGTTTGAACTGTTTACAGTTCCCTGTAAATTAATGCATTAAACTGTGTGAATTCTCAACCATTGTGAGAGCAGCAGACAGTGACTGAACAGCAAAAAAAAACTTACAGCCCAGGGGGATGAAAAGGTCCATTTGCAAAGCAAAGGCAAAAATCTAAAATAAACAATTTTACAATTCCATTTTATTTCCCCAAACACTATTTCAACAGCTTTGGTGATTAGCTTCTTGTAATGCGCGTCGAAAGAACCAAAGACTTGTTGATCCAAACCAAGGCTTTTATTAACTAAAAGACTGGAGCATATCACAAGTAGGCTGACCAGTCCAGAATGAACTGGTCTGGCTAGGAGCAATCCTTTAAGACCTGCCACTAGGTGTGGCTACACTCTCAGCCAATCACAGTCATCCTACACTACCATCTGTACATATGTACATTTTCACATTGGTGATAGAATCTGTACTATCAAACTTCTTCAAAGACTAGTGCTGTTAATGAGGTCCACCACTGGCAAACCATGGCGATTCAATCCATGAACCGGGAAGAAGATTTCATACTCCTAACCTGACTTTAGTAATAACATTCACATGTAGATGAACAAAGAAGATTTGATTTCCTGTAGAGTATCTGCGAGGTAGGAATACAATGGCCTGCCTTCCTGGTAGGTTTTTCCAGCCTTTCTGCACACCAAACAGGGAGTTGGCAGATGAACGAGGAAGGCTTATTAATAGATGACACTGGTGTCAATGGCAAGACTTTGTTTGTAGGGAATCCTGTGTGAGGTCAGTTAAGGGGTAAGTGTCTCCTTACCTTCATAGCAAGAGTTGTTCAGGGCAGGAGCAAAGGTGTCTTATGATTAGAGATGGCCTTGCAGACCCCACACCTACAGTTATATTGTGTGCAGGTAAGGTCTCCTGACCTTGGAACACATGAACTTACCATAGAGAGAGTGCAATGAACGTTCACTGGTACAGTGGAAAAATGAAGTTTCTGAATGGACTCGAGAGTTCAGGCAGCATCTGCTGATATAAAAGGAGAGTCAAATTTTGGATGATGAACTTTCATCAAGGCCTGGCAATGTAATACATATGCCACGACTTCCTATTTCCCTCTGCAGATGCTGTCTGGCCCATTGAGTACTCCCCCCCCTCGGCAACTTATTTATGTGTTGCTTCGGGTTTGCAGCATTTGCAGACTCCTGGAATGGTGTGAACTACCCCACCCCCATAGTACAAGGAGAACTTGGATCAATTATTTTGAATGTAGTGACTAGAATGAATGTAGAGCTCATTACAATCCACAAAATTAAAATGCAAAGCAAGACATATAGGACTGGAAAGAGGAGAAATTTCTTTACTCAATGGATGGTGACCTATGGAATTCTCTACCACTAATTAATTGAATACATTTAATAAATAAACAGTTTTCTAGATGCAGAAGGATGAAGAGAGATGAGAAAACAGCCGAAAGATAGATTGAGCTAGAGGATTGACATTATTGTCTTGAATGACAGAATTTATTTGAAGGGCTGAATGGCCTTTTCCTGCTCCGATTTCTGTGCATTTTCCAGTGCTTTCAATAGAGATGCTGCAGCAGAGGAAGATCGGTCAGAATATGATGCTACTTTCTCTCTGCTGTGTTGACAGCAAAGTTTTCAAGTATCAGTGACATTTAATATCATCGAAGAACATTAACACCTTTGACAGGCAGCTTGTTCTCGATCACTCATTGCATGAATCCTTGGTATTGCTCATGACTCCACCATGCATCCTCAGCTGGTGAGATTACCTTTGGAGATATGGATAAAGTAAGTGTGGCTATCAGTATAGAGCTCTGCCGACCCTTCTCTGTAAGTTTTATGCAACGGCCTCTCAAAATCAAAATGAAATTCTTCCCCTTGAAACCGGTCGAGAAAAAGTCTTTGGGTTTAAGCAGTTCAGGTGGTAGGGAAGGCTTAGAAAAGCCAGAGTAGTGTCGGAAAGGTGCTTTTTAAGGGAAATTGAAGAATCAAAGCATGAGGCAGATATTCATTATTGCAAAGTAATAAAATTTGCATGGAATTCAGCTTTAAAAAAAAGAGCAAGAAAATGAAATTAAGTAGAATCACCAGACCAGCAGGGTAAAGGAATGATCATAAGGTAAAGATGGATAAAATCTATGGTGATTTGATAGCTTGAATTCAGAATTGGCTTGGACAATAGAAGATGGAAGGTGGTGGGGTGAAGGGCTGCTAGCTGCCTGAAGATCTATGACCAGTGGATTGATGTTAGGATTCCTGTAGTTTATGATATCTATAAATGATGTAGATAAAAATGTAGGTGGGTGGGTTAATAAGGGTAGAGTGTCAGAATCTCTATCATTGGGTCAATATTAAAACATCTTTTTAAGGTACATCATAAACTTGTGGGGGGATTGCTGATTTCACCTGTATTTATGTGTTTTTTGTATTTCTGTATTCTTATTCTTTTGGTTTTGTATAATTTAAGGGATGTGGAAGGGAGGGAGCAAGGAGGTTGGGGGGAGGAATGGACTTTGTAAATTATATTGTGTGGGAAAAGAGAGCCAGTGGATGTGGTTTACCTGGATTTCCAAAAGGCCTTCGATAAGGTCCCACATAAATGACTGGCATGCAAAATCAAGGCTCATGGGATTGGGGGCAAGGTATTGATGTGGATTGAGAACTGGCTGGCAGATAGAAGACAGAGAGTTGGGATAAACGGCTCATTTTCTGAGTGGCAGGCGGTGACCAGTGGGGTGCCACAGGGATCTGTACTGGGACCCCAGCTGTTCACAATTTACATTAATGATCTAGATGAGGGGATTGGATGTAATATCTCCAAATTTGCAGACGACACTAAGCTAGGAGGGGTTGTGTGCACTGAAGAGGGGGTCAGGAAGCTCCAGTGTGATTTGGATAAATTGCGGGACTGGGCAGATACATGGCAAATGCACTACAATGTGGATAAATGTGAGGTTATCCACTTTGGTAATACAAACTGTAGGGCAGATTACTATTTGAATGGCAATAGATTGGGAGATGGGGAAATGCAGAGAGACCTAGGGGTTCTTGTGCACCAGTCACTGAAGGCGAGCATGCAGGTACAGCAGGTGGCTAAAAAGGCAAATGATATGTTGGCCTTCATATCAAGAGGGTTTGAGTATAGGAATAAGGATACCTTACTGCAGCTGTACAGGGCCTTGGCGAGACCACACCTGGAGTATTGTGTGCAGTTTTGGTCGCCTTATCTAAGGAAGGATGTTCTTGCAATGGAGGGAGTGCAGAGGCGATTCACCAGGCTGATACCTGGAATGGCAGGAATGACTTATGAGGAAAGATTGCGCAATTTGGGATTATACTCGCTGGAGTTTAGAAGATTGAGAGGGGATCTCATAGAGACATATAAAATTCTGGCAGGACTGGACACAATGGATGCAGATGGGACGTTTCCAATGATGGGGGAGTCCAGAACCCGGGGCCATGGTTCGAGGATAAAAGGCAAACCATTTAGGACCGAGATGAGGAGGAATTTCTTGACCCAGAGGGTGGTGAATCTGTGGAATTCATTGCCACAGAGAGCAGTAGAGGCAGGTTCATTGAATATATTTAAGAGGGAATTAGATCTATTTCTTCAGTATAAGGGTATTAAAGGTTACGGAGAGAAGGCGGGGACGGGGTACTGAACTTTAAGATCAGACATGATCTCATTGAATGGCTGAGCAGGCTCGAAGGGCCGAATGACCTACTCCTGCTCCTATCTTCTATGTTTCTATGTGATGTTTTGTTTATTGAATTTACACGAGTCTTTGAAAATAAAAAAATTTAAAAAACATCTATTTAAGGCAATGGGTGAAAGTTTAAAGGAGGTGTGCGGTGCAGGTGATTTTGAACAGGATGTGGTAGGTGTTTGGAATTGGCTGCAAGCGTTAAGAGTTGGAAGCATGTACAATAACGACATTTAAGAGTCTTCTCAATGGACGCGAATATACAGGGAATAGAGGGATATGAATCATGTGCAAGAAGCAGACGTTTAGTTGAATATGGCATCATGTTCAGCTCAGATATGGTGTTCCTGGTACTGTGTTCAATGGCTATTAGGCAAGCTCTTAGGTTAAATGTGTTGTAAAAGGAAGTTAGCTGTAGTTCAAGAGTGAGGCATATTAAGAAGGAGGTGTGAGAGCTATCAGAATGGACAAGTTTGTCGCTCTTGAATAGGTGTTCTCTTTTGTTAAGTGCCAATTGATGTTCCACTGCACAGCTAATTGGATCATGTTTACTGACTGAGCCACTGTAAAGGAAGCCTGTCTCCTTCCACTCTCCTGTGGATGAAAGCATACTGCTGGCTTGTTCACCTTTCTGAATATCAGCTTGCCTCCGCCTTGAAGTGTTGCCCTCTGACATTTTCTTGTCAATATATATTTTTCATCAATTCCTTCCCAATGTGTGCACCGGGGATCTGGTCCAAGGGTGCAACTGTGAGAGAGCTGAGCAAACACCCGCAGTTGCAACTGGCTAATGAGCGATGCCTTTATGGATGTTATTGACACCGTCTCCCTTGCCACTGGCTCCCAGCGATATAATCTTCAATATTTCCTTCAAGAAGCATATTTAGCAAATCAACAGAAATGAGGCAAATTCAGCAATTGTATTTCTGTCAATTTAATGCACATGGTTGGTTTGTAGAACGAACGTGAAACACTTCATGCATTCATGAACGTCATATGAACATTTAAGACCACCCTCTCTGCTTGGATTGTCCATACAGCGACATGGCCAGCTTGCGATCAAGATAAAAAGCAAAATACTATAGATTCAGGAAATTTGAATAAAAGAGAAACTATTGAAAACACACAGCAGATCATGAAGCCTCTGTGGAGTGGATGGGGAGGGGAGAGATGGAAAAAGGGAGAGAGAGGGTGTATTGGGAAGGGTTGCGGCTGTCATTCAATAGCACTGCCCCCAACCTAATCGGAGGGCACACCAGCTGCCAATCAAGGTTTGGTTCCACCCCACCCATTACCTGGACTGGGCTCTCCAATCTTCCTGTACTTGATCTTGGGCCAATGGCTGTTGTAATTGGATTAACCCTCCTGGCACCGAGCCATTGGTTCCTGCTAATGACCTGGGATGGACTCTCCAGCACTATAAAGGTGCCATTGTTCTCCCTCTATGCCAGCTTGGGACCACCCTGCTTCACTCCAGGCTTAGAAATGTGGAAGGGCACTTGAGAAACTATTGGTAAGGTGTGCATTTTTAAAAGGTTTGGGAGCATTTAATTAGTGTCTCTTGTACCGTAGATCTGGGCCTGAGTCGAGGGGTGGTGGGACATCGTAGTGACTTCTTTGTTCATTGTATGTACCAGTTCATTGTGTGTGCATTTTGTTCCCATGCTATTTTCCCCACATTCGTTATTAAGTGTCTGGTATTTATTTCCCATGGCTGCTGTAAACTGTGTGTTTGTGCTGCATCAGTTACCATTTCCCACATTTGTCTTCGGTAAATAAAATCCTTCCCTACCAACACTGTGTTCAGAGTCCTTGCCTTTGAGACCTTCCTCACTCACAGTGGAGGGCAAAG
Organism: Narcine bancroftii; assembly: GCF_036971445.1. NCBI lineage: Eukaryota > Metazoa > Chordata > Chondrichthyes > Torpediniformes > Narcinidae > Narcine > Narcine bancroftii. Next base: position 338,262,656 of record NC_091471.1, on the reverse strand, counting down.
AGAAAATGAGGGAGATAGAGAGAGGGAGGAACACAGAGGGATGAAAGATGCACACAGAGGAAAAGAGGGGAAGGAGAGAAAGAGGGGAAGGAGTGAAAAAAGGCATAGAAGGCGAGAGAGAGAGAGAGAGAGATGGACAGGAGGGAAAGAGGAGGAAAGACAGAAAGGGGACAGCAAGAGAGGTGGTGGAGAAATAGAGAAATATGGGGAAAGATAAAAAAGAGAGACAAATGGGAGGAATAGAATGGGAGAAAAAATAGAGGATTAAAGGAGAGGGAAAGTGGGGAGGTGTGCATGTGTGTGAGAGAGAGAGAGGGGTGTGCTAACAACAGAGATGGGAAGGGAAGGAAAGTGGGGTAAGGATGAAGAATAAGGAGGAGGGGAAGAGGTACAGAGGGAGAAGGAATCAATGTCTTGGGTTGTTTCCACTTCTGAGAAAGAGTCTGTAACTTGAAACATTAACTTGTTTCTCCTGCCGTAGATGCTGCTCGGCAGGCAGAGCGATCCCAGAATTTCCTGTCTGTGGGATGTAACTCTCAGCCCATTTCTGCAATAGCTGACCAACAATGTAAAAAGGTTGATGAGGACCCCCATTGCAAAAATGAGATCAAAACTAAATAAAAGTCTATAAAGGTATAGAAGAAAATAATTTCATTTGGAATGTGTAGGCTATGAGCTTGTGAACTTAACTAAAGTTGGTTCTTGTATTTCCTTCAAATGAAGTTTCCGTTAAGATATTTATTCCAGGAGCATGCTGTCTCCCACCCACTGCTCTGAGCTTGTGCAGTCTCTCAACACTCTCCCTATGTAATCTCTAGATACTGCTCTATCGCAGCCCCCCTAGAGTGCAATATGGCACCTCACTGTTCTGCTCTAAACTACTCATCCAACCATTTCTCATCTCCTCGCTCTCCAAGTCCTGCTCTGAGTTTTACTTTTCTCTTCCATGCATTCTCCACTGGACTGTGGCATCGTCTTCCCTCTCACATTCTCTTCCCTCCCTCACTCTTCAAAGCACAGCAATTTCAGAAGGACTCTTTAGCCGTTTTCAGGTGGAATAGCTGGGAGAATGCAGCTCTGGATCTGGCTGCTGGTGTGTGCGGTGCTGAAGGCGCTGTTCTGGCACTGGCACCTGAACGGTCCGCAGCAGGGAGAGGTGCCGCAGAGCAAACGCCGGCTCCTGTCGACTGTGGCCGTAGTCCCCCCCGCTTTCATGAGCCTAGGGGGAGCGCTCGGAAGCGGAGAATACTCCTACCCAAGGAGGGTTGGGTAAGTACTCCTCGGGTTCTTCGCTTTCAGGTGGCCTCCCAATAGCCGCATTTGAGTATTTTAGGCAGCTTTATATTGGGGTATTCTGGCCACCTGAAAAGCAGCTTTTGATACAAAGGGTAGCGAAGAGCTGTATTTCTGTTCCTGAAGTGGCTGTAGAGGTGAAATTAACTGAAATTAAGACCTGAAGTTCTTGGATTATGTTAGCCAAGGGTATTTCCAATTTTAGACTTTATTGTCTGAGTACATAGGACATCAGATACAACCCTGAGATTCTTTTCCCTACGGATGAGGCAGAAAAAAAACTACTTGCCGTGCATGTAAACCAATAAACAAACTGTATAATGCAGAGAGAAAAAAGTAAAATCAACAAAGTACAAAGTAAAAGTCCTTAAATTAGTCCCTGATTGAGTTTGTTGTTGAGGTGAGGGAAAAAACGTGAACGAAATTAAGATCACGATACAGTGCATTCCAAGTACTGGAGGAGATGAATAGCTGGTTGCATGGTCCTGTGCCAGCATTTCACTGCACACTTCACCAATATGATTCAAATCACCTTTTCCACTGAGAGTTTCTGCCCACACTATGCAGGCCAGGGCACTCCTGTCACACAGCATAGCAAAGGGTAGGTGCAAGTGCACACAGGTTTATGCGTGTGTGGAGCTTGGGGACAATTCTAAAGAGAAACAAGACTGAACAGAAGCTAAAGCAAACAACTAACTGCTGGAGGAACCATGGGTAGAAATGGTCAGTCACGTTTTGGGTTGGGACCCTTTGCCGGAAGGTGAACACCTGTGAGGTTTAGCTTTTCTCTCAGTCCCATGGGAGGTGAAAGTAAGCCTTGAATTATTCCTGAAGACTCCCAGAGGAGGTGAAAATCATTCCTTTATTCATGATAGACTTGGTTATAAAAAGCAACCGAGAGCCAACTTTTATTATTAAGGTACAGGCTATCACTGCAAACATTAATTCCACAAGATACAAGTGTACATGAAAATCAAAACAACTAGAAAGGGGAACAACTGAGCCTCTGACAGGTAAATAATGAGTTTTGTAACAACTCTCCTTCTTTCTGGTAGTGTTATTTAGCTCCTCCTCCTAATCAGTTTGTCTTTTAGATCGTTTTATGTGGAGCTGTGATGAATGATGTAATTGCTAACACTCTAATGTAGACATTATTCAGAAGTCACTGTAGATTCTAATCTCTAAATCCAAAACTAATTTCAAATAAAGGCAATTCATAACTCAAAGATTAAACACAGTTTCAACCAGCTGATTTACATAAAGTCATTGCACAGATAGATTTGGTGTCAAATACTTTGGCATGTTAATAGCCACTTTCCTGGATCATGTGATACAGCCAAAATTGGCTTGGTTGGCAGGCTGTCGTTGATGGAAGGAGAGGACAGGCAGCAAACCCACTCATGATGAATTGATTCAGAGACCATCCGCCGAGGCTTACTGCTGAACAACTGAATGGAGAAGATGGAATGGTGCAGAAAGCAAGCAGAGTGATTCAAAGGTCAGGAAGTCAAAGGTGTGGTGTTAAGGGGAAGGTGCAGGAGAGGAAAGAATAATTTAGAGTTGTGGGGATATACAGAAAATGAATCAAATGAAATGGATACTCAGCGCCTGTGAACGTAGACAAGCGGACAATCAAAGAAATACTACAATTCCCTAAATGAATTGTCGTGTACAAACACTAACAATGGATCATCAGGCACTGCAGCAAAGAAACAGCAGGAAAGCTGCAGATGCAGGAATCTTGAACAACAAAGGATGGCTGGAGAAATCTGCACATCAAATAGCATCCATGGGTAGAAATGGTTCCTCAACATTTCAGGTCTGGGCCCTTCATCAAGATATACCTGACATTAGGGGGATTTTAGACTGCAGGCATGTAATGGCACAATCAAGGAATTTTGCCGCTACACGGGCAGTCTGAAAAGGACTGGGTGGGAATTTTGAGTCGATTCCAGCCCAGTGATTTATCCTGCAGGACCCCTACAACTTTTTGGATAAGCCTGCAGTGTAAATCGTACTGGAAAAATTTATTGTCGGTCATTCACTCTACTGCACGTCCAACCACCGGGACTGTTGCACTCATGTCCTTCCTTTTGGTTTGGCTTCACGGACGAAGATTTATGGAGGGGTAATGTCCACGTCAGCTGCAGGCTCATTTGTGGCTGACAAGTCTGATGCGGGACAGACAGACAAGGTTGCAAGGGAAAATTGGTTGGTTGGGGTTGGGTGTTGGGCTTTTCCTCCTTTGTCTTTTGTCAGTGAGGTGGGCTCTGCAATCTTCTTCAAAAGAGGTTGCTGCCCGCCAAACTGTGAGGCGCCAAGATGCATGGTTTGAGGCAATATCAGCCTACTGGCGGTGGTCAATGTGGCAGGCATCAAGATATTCCTTTAGGTAGTCCTTGTACCTCTTCTTTGGTGCACCTCTGTCTCAGTGACCAGTGGAGAGCTCGCCATATACCACGATCTTGGGAGTGTGATGGTCCTCCATTCTGGAGACGAGACCTATCCAGCGCAGTTGGATCTTCAGCAGTGTGGATTCGATGTACTTGCAGTCTAAAAAGGCACCCAGTGTGAACGACCAGATGGGCAGTTTATTATGTTAATTTTTTCAGAGATTTTTCCCAACATTGCTGTCTAAAAAACATTACTGACTGATACCTTCAACCCATGGATACTGCCTAACCTGTTGAGTTCCTCCAGTAATTCTTTGTTTGCACAGGAACAAAATAATGCCAGGTTACAGTAGTCAAGGATAGCAGGATGAATGTGATAGACAGTTACAAAAAATTGGCGACAAGTTAAAAACAAAAAAACCCAGCATTTATGAACCCATAAGCACCATCAGGCTTCAGGCCAAAAGGGTGCACAAAAAAAATCAAGGCTATTAAGATCTTGACAGTATGTTATAAATGGAGAACAAAGAGGCAGATCATTTCTAAATCAAATGATGTTTCTGTCCGCACAGCTGATTAATTGATTAATTTCGTGCTGAGTCACAAAGGGAAACCCCTCAACACTTAGAGACAAGGTCATTTGCAAGTCACACTGTATGGAGGCTGTGGAACTGCAAAGATGCCACACCTCTAAATTTGTTGCTATGGTGACTGGAGGACAAATCCTAAAGACTTGAATGAAGTCATCAAGAACTCATTCCGATGTTGAGCCGTGAAAAGTTTGGCCAGATTAATTATATCTGCACTACCAGCCCAGAGTAGCTGACAAATCCCATGGTTTGATCTGCTGTCCACATCTGTTGCAAGCACTTGTCACATAACCAGCAGCAATAATGTTCACACAGAATTTAGCAACAAACTGACTCACAGGACTTGCTCCTCATATTGCCATTCACTGAGATGATGCGGTGGGCCATCAGGTGCAATGACACAGGTTGCACGCACCATGTGTGTAGGCAAGGGGGAGGGTCAGGGGGAGGAGCACAGGCTGACCACCAAGAAGCCATAGGTAGACATGTGTATAGGAAGGAGGGCAGGAGAGAAAAGCTGGGGGGGTGGGAGAGGGGTAGCTCTGTGAATGCAAAGCTAGGGGAAAGGAATCCGAGGGATAGGGAAAGAGAGAGAAGGGGGATGGCTTATAGAAACCAGCGAAGTCAAAGTTAATGCTGTCTGGTTGGAGGATGCCCAGGTGGAATATGAAGCGGGGTTCCTCCAGTTGGCGGATGGTCTCTGTTTGGCAGTGCACATGACCATGAACAGCATGAGAATGGGATGGGGAAATCGAAATGGGCTGCCACACAGTGGATCTCCACTATTACAGCAGACAGTGTAAAGGCGCTCAACGAAGGGATATCCCAGATTGTGCTCAGTCTCTGATGTAGAGGAGCCCACAGTGGGAGCCGGAGAAAGAATATCCTGTTATATGGAGTAATTTCTGTGGATTTTGAACAGCCCATAGCAAGTTATGAAGCTCCTGGTAAGGGTCCACATATCAGAAGAGTATTCCCGTAACAAAAAGGTTACTAAACATTACACACCAAGTTGCTTAAAGACACACCAGGACATTTGTAGGTTGAATACTGAAGCTCCAATTTATTTCTGTAAAGGTAGCAGTGGAAGCGGAGTGAATAGTAATTAGTCTCATCTCATGGTAGAGAGGTGGCTGGAGGGTCCACGTATTCAGGTTATAATTTTGCCATGTTTAGGATTTCACCAAGGAATGATTGCCACCATGATCCAGTCAAGAACAAACAGGTTTTTGCGTAATTTTGCATGTAACAAATATAGCCACAAATTGGTCCATTTCCTGGGCCTGTTTCGGCACCAGAAGTGGCACTGAATGCTGATCATGTTGCATGCCAACAAATCATGCTCTGGCAGCAACCTAATGAACAGGCCAGATTCAGCTCCAGACTGTGAACACATCACCACTCATGAATAAGAAGCAGCTGGAACATGATCCAGCCATATTTACTTACCTAACTGAGAGCATTAGGGGCAGCATGCGACACCATTACACTGTCAGCATTCAAGGGGTCAAATGTGGTGCTCTCTGTAAGGAGTTTGTACGTTCTCCCCATGTCTGTGTGGGTTTCCTCTGGGTGCTCCAGTTTCCTCCCACCCTTCAAAACGTATGGGGTTGTGGGTTTATTTGGGTGCAAATGGTCAGAATTGGCTACTATCATGCTTTATATAAAATAAAACAATAAAATGAAAAATAACTCTACCCAGTTAGAGTAGTGGTGATTTTCTGAAAAAGTTGAGCAGATCAGCCTCTGGTTCATGAATCAGATGATCGAGGTATTGCCTTCATCATTTGTCCACAAACCAGGTGGGATAGATTATTTATCATGTTATAACTAGTACAGTGAGGAGTTCTTCTGTGAGCAGCCTTACAGGTTATCTCTAGCATTCATAGATCCATGGAAGAGCACAATTTACAGAGTAGAGAACTTGAATGAAAAGAAAGATCAGCTAAGACCAAGAAAGGGAAGCAGGATAATACTGTTGTGGAATTCATTCGGGAACCTGATGGCTGCAGGGAAAAGAAACCGTCTTTCAGCCTGTTGGTGCAAGCTTACCCACCCTTGAGCCTTGAGCCTTGTCCCTGATGGGAAAAGGTAGAAGAGGGTGTTATCAGGGTGAGGTAGGTCCTTCAATATGTTGGTTGGCTTTCTTAGGGAGCCGGAGTCCACGGAGGGGAGGAAACTTTGATGTTCTGACCTGCATTCACTACCTTTAATTTTTTTTAAAATTTAGACATACAGCACAGTAACAAGCCATTTCGGGCCATGAGTCTGTCCTGCCCAATTACATCTGACTGACCTCTACCCCAGGTACATTTGAACAGTGGGAGGAAGCCGAATTCTCCCAGGGCAAAACCCACACAGACACAGGGAGAATGTACAAACTCCTTACAGACAGTGCGGGACTCAAACCCTGGTCCTGATCGCTGGCACTGTAATAGCGTTGCCCCAACCATGCTGCGCAATCTTCCGATCTTCAGCAGAGCAGCTCCCATACCATACTGCGATTCATCCTGCATGCTCACTGGAAATTATAATGGGTAGAGCTGTCTAATCCTAAATTCGTTCTCCTGACCAATTTATTGCTCTAACCACTCCCATATTCAGAACTTAGGATCATTCAAATGAGAAATGTCAAATGTAATGCCACAATAGTTCCATTAGTAATCTAGGCTGACCAAAGATAGTACATTCCCAAGGGAGTGCTTCAGAGACATGATCAAGGAGAATCAAAGGAACGCTATCCCCAACTACCATCAAAAAAAGTTAAACAGGAGGTTCAGGCCTGGAAGAATCGCTCATCCCATCTCATTAAGGATATGCTCATGCAACAAAGGCCAAAACATTTAAATTCCTGCAGGAGACAGTTTCACGATTCAGGGAAGTAGATTTAGGATGGAGCCAAGAAGGAACTGTTTTTCTCAGAGAGTTGTGAATCTGTGGAATTGTCTGCCAAGGAAAGCAATAGAGACTGCCTCATTGAATATATTTAAGACAGAGATAGATAGATTTTTGCCCTGTAAGGGAATTAAGAGTTTATGGAGTTCAGCCATGGCCAGATCAGCCATAACCTTATTGAATTGTGACGCAGCTTGACAGACCAGATGGCCGACTTTTGCTTCAATTTTTATGTTCTTATGTGTGTGTCTATTGTATTAAGAATAATGATTGTTCCATTAAGATCTCACCGTTTTAAGGATTGTATCACGTGACATGTATCTTTGGGGGTTTTGTTGAAAATTCTAAAGAGTCAATCTGTGAAGACCCGTTAATAAACATATGGTTTTGTGTTTCACATGTCCCACATGTTTGTTTGTATGTTGTATGATGAAAGTTTTTGAAGACTCTCTTGAGCACTCAAACTATCGTGCTTGGGGGTATCTTTCCGCCACTAAAAGGATCAATGACAGAAGAGCTCAGTAACTCCTAACTTACAGAAGCTTCAGCTGCAACAATCCTCTACACCACACTATGTGTTATACCCATCGAGAGTCACTCCTTGAAACAAAATTAACAAAGAATCACTGCTATTAATTGAGGACTTTGATTGGCCAAATTACGGTTAAGATCATAAAGCTTATGCTTAATTGCAGCAAGTCTGAGATTCAATCTCAAAATTGAGGAAGGCGAAGACGATCATGCCTACAAAACTGAGACTGGGCAGAAAGTCATGGACCATACAAAATGGTAGGCCAATCCTAGATTAGCCGTGTCATGGCCAAGCGGATCATGGAACTAAGAATCATGGGATGGTTGACCAAACTGATCCCAAACACTAGCGGAAGCTCCGATCCACTAAATTAGCTGAGCCAGACGTGAGCTCAGACTAGTCAAGCTGTGACTGCCTTTGCTTTGCCATTAAATATTTTTTTAAAAGTATTTCCCATGCAATTACAAACACTGCAATACCAGGTGCAATGGAGCCATAGTCCCCTTGATCTCCTGTCATTCAAGCACCCCACTCAACTCATTATCTTTTGAAATCGTTAGCAGTGGACCTCCCGACTTGCCTCTGATTGGTCAAGCCAAAATAACTTTCTTGAAGGCCACCACTGGAGCACAACTGACCATCAGCAAGGCGGAAGGTGATAGCACTGCCTTGGTGGTCAGCAGTGAAGAGCAGAGACAGCAATAACTACATCAAGCTGTGTGTGGAACCAAGGGACAAGGGCATCGAGTACCCCAGTTGTTTTAGGTCTCAGTTGTGACCTGAAGCGTTAACTGCTTCCCTTTCCTCAAATATTGCATGATCCACTGAGCTTTTAAATAACATTTTTTTTTGCTGTTTTTATTTAAAATTCAGGGCATCTGGAGATTTTTTCCCCCTCATTTTAAAAGAACTCTTGAATGCCTGAAAAAAGGTTCAATCGACATGAAAATCACTTTCAGCTGCACATCTCTTCAATGTTGTAGCAGCTGCAGTAAAAAATGGCTTGAGAGTCCTCCAGAAAACTGTCTAAACTTTGTTGTTAACTGTTGTCAATATCGGCAGTGCAGCCAATTGCCAACGCAGCTTGCTGCTGCCATTCGGTCACCAATGAGGATACCCCCCACAGCCAGACTTTCCCTAATGAATGCCTTCCTCAGTATCACCAAGGTCAGCCAGTTTCCTACACCCCAAGGAAGATTAAGAAATATTTTCACTTAACCACCCATCCAAAGTGTTAGTTAGCCCTTTGAAGCAATGCCATTTCCCAGATTAAATTTATTTGATTGGCAATATTTTGTCCCATTAATTTCTGGTGCCAGAAATTTTAATTAAAAGATTGCAGCCCCTTAGATATCCATTTAGATGATCAAATACAAAATATTTTCTTTGTTTAATCGCAGGACAAAACGCTGCATGCCCATTACAAGGTTCAAAGTTCGCCAACTCAATATTGCCGGCTGCAGTCATGTCACAACGTCACTTAGTCAAACCAAACCCTAATAAGCGTGTCGCGAATTAGGTCAATACCTGATTAATGCAGGCTACTTATGCTAATACAAGCCTTAGCTGGTTAAAAGCAGGCAGCTGGAGTGTGTACGCAGACTGGAGCTGATCCTCGTCAGCTGCTTGTTGTGCTATAACAGATGTGCTGCAATTACAGAGCCAGTTTCCCTTCAGTTGTTATCTACCAGCCTTGCTTAAATTGGAGGGCACTTGCAAGACCCTTCCCCCAAACCCAGAGCACAAGTCTGCCAGATACAATATGTATGCAAAGACAAGTAGTTACATTGACCACAGGCATCTCCCAAAGTATATTTGAAATCACAATATACATATGCTTCAGCGCTTGACGTCCTGCTTTGAGGAAACTGCCAAAATGTTTGGCCTGGAAGTCAGCCTGAAGAAAACTGAGGTCCTCCATCAGCCAGCTCCCCACCATGACTACCAGCCCCCCCACATCTCCATCGGGCACACAAAACTCAAAACGGTCAACCAGTTTACCTATCTCGGCTGCACCATTTCATCAGATGCAAGGATCGACAATGAGATAGACAACAGACTCGCCAAGGCAAATAGCGCCTTTGGAAGACTACACAAAAGAGTCTGGAAAAACAACCAACTGAAAAACCTCACAAAGATAAGCGTATACAGAGCCGTTGTCATACCCACACTCCTGTTCGGCTCCGAATCATGGGTCCTCTACCAGCACCACCTACGGCTCCTAGAACGCTTCCACCAGCGTTGTCTCCGCTCCATCCTCAACATCCATTGGAGCGCTTACACCCCTAACGTCGAAGTACTCGAGATGGCAGAGGTCGACAGCATCGAGTCCACGCTGCTGAAGATCCAGCTGCGCTGGATGGGTCACGTCTCCAGAATGGAGGACCATCGCCTTCCCAAGATCCTGTTATATGGCGAGCTCTCCACTGGCCACCGTGACAGAGGTGCACCAAAGAAAAGGTACAAGGACTGCCTAAAGAAATCTCTTGGTGCCTGCCACATTGACCACCGCCAGTGGGCTGATAACGCCTCAAACCGTGCATCTTGGCGCCTCACAGTTTGGTGGGCAGCAATCTCCTTTGAAGAAGACCGCAGAGCCCACCTCACTGACAAAAGGCAAAGGAGGAAAAACCCAACACCCAACCCCAACCAACCAATTTTCCCTTGCAACCGCTGCAATCGTGTCTGCCTGTCCCGCATCGGACTTGTCAGCCACAAACGAGCCTGCAGCTGACGTGGACTTTTTACCCCCTCCATAAATCTTCGTCCGCGAAGCCAAGCCAAAGAAAGATACATATGCACTTTGCTTTTTTAGGACTTTTCTATGAAGATTCTAAAGTTTCCACCCCCTTGCCTGGGATGGTGGTGGAGGCTGAAACATTAGAGGCCTTTAAGAGACACATGGATGAAAGAAAAATAGAGGTTTATGGGGTGGGGTAAGGAGGGTTTAGTATTATTTTTAAAAAAGGAATACATGGGTCGGCACAACATCAAGGCCTGAAGGGCCTGTACTGTGCTGTATTGTTCTCTGTCCAACCCTGCTCCACACAGTCACACTGTTTACAGAGATAGACTCTGAATTACTACTTGAAAAATAAGTGGTGTCTATCTTCTGGCCAACATATGGGAGATTTGTCAGCCTGGCTAATCTGGCAACAGTTCCTCCAGGTGTCCAAAAACCTTGTTTCTCTTTTAGGAACAGACTTAATTCCAGGTAATGGCGGAGGGTTATCATGTCCTTACAAGTCCTGCAGTGGACTCACATCATCATCTCCATGTTAGGCCATCTAACTAACCCCAGCTTCTACAAAGCAACATATGCTTGCAGAATGAATTGGGAGTTGAGTGACATTAATAAGGAGGCTGGGATTTACACCTGCAGTTGGTATTCTGCTGAACTGCAGGCCCATCACTTTATTCCATTTTGCTTCAAGCAGGTTCAGGTGGCATCAGGAGTCACTGAAGAATAGGAAACCTGTCGGACTTCCCGTAACAATTTTGGAACAATGATGCCAACTTCAGACCAGCTCACTTGAACTCCTCAACATAAAGCATAAATTGAGAAGGAGACATATTGTCTAGAGCTTTTAGAGTAAATCAGGATGCAACTCAATCACTTGTGTTTTATGCTCATTTTCAATTGAAGTTATTATTTCATCATGTCTTGACAAAGATATCCTTCTTAAGTCCTTCTGCAAAATGTATTCTTAACAGCTACATTTATAACAAAAACCAAATAATAGGGAAGAGATGACTCAATGAATATTGAGTGCATTAGCAGTCAATTACACCACTTAAATCTGTAAAGTTCAAAAAAGGATATATAATTTTACTGTTCCATTTAAAACGTGTTCCAACAATGTAACATCACTGTTTCAAATTGATAATTCTTCTATTGCATACAAAGTTCAAAAAGCCTTCAGTATAACGTGCAGGAGAAGATAATTCAGTCCTCAGTTGAAAAGTAAACAATCCAGCTGTTGGAAATCCAATATAAAAACACGACTTGTGGGAAATCTCCATTGTTTTTATCAACATGATACAAGAAAATAGCAGCAGAGAAGGTTCAGGAGGGCTTTACATTGCCAAAGAGATTTAAAGAGAAGGACAGGGAAAGATTCAATTGTGGAAGCTGAGACAGGATGAACAGGAAGGACGCTTAGCAGACAAAAGCACCAAGGGGAGTGTTAGAGCCAGAAATCCCCATCCTTGTTGAAAAATAACTGCATGAGCACATGATGTACTGAAGACTTTCAGGTTACAGACAGAGAGCCAAAAAGTAGGATTAGCCAAAATATCTCTTTTTAGTCCAGCTTGGATATGATGGCTTATCAACCTGAGCTACAAGGTCATAGAGTCAACAGGTCCTTTGGCCAAGGTCCATGTTGGCATTTTCAGATAGTCCTATTTGTCTGCATTTAGTCCGTAGCCTTCTAAACCCTTTCTATTCATGTATTTGTCCAAATCTCTTCTGACCATCATAATTATACCCGCTTCTAGAGCTTCCTCTGGTAGATCAATCCAGACAAGGACTATGATGGAAAATGTGAATACTTGAACATGTGATCTAAAGCAGCCATTCTCAACTGGGGCCGTATGCACTCCCCCCTTCCCCCACAGGCACAGCCCATTTGAGTAAAAGCCGAGTTTTCATTTCACCTCACATAACATAATATTTCACGTAGTTGTTAGAAGTACGAAAGAAACCAAACTTAACTGCTTCACAGAGAAGGGGCCAATGAACATTGAACAGACTCATGTCGGGGGGGGGGGGGGGGGGAGGGGTGGGGAAAGGAGAGGAGGTAGCCGAAAAAAGGATGAGAATTGCTGTTCTAAAGGAACAAGAAATTGAAGAACATACTACATAACGACAACATTTCTTTTCTGTTCCTTTTATGCACATTTATCTGATTTTCTTTTTTCTCTCTGGACTAATTCAGAATATCTAGGACATAATTTGGTGTTCAAACTGACCAGAACTTGTTAAAAGGGCAAAGTTTCACCTGAGTTCTCAGGGCAAGGGATTTCTGCACACCACGCCAGGGTAACTGAGACTGAAACATTGAAAATCAAGCCCCTACCCCTCATCTTGCTCACGGGGGAGATCCCCCTTGGTTCCTATGTTCAAAAGAATCCAATATGGTGAAACACTAATAATAGGTTCCTTTCTTAGCACCATCCCCAGCAATTTGTACTTATATTCAGATTCAAATTTCAGATCTATTGTCAGGGTACATACATGACATCACTTACAGCCCTGAGATTCTTTTTTTACGGTGGGCGAGGCAGAATTACCACTTATTGGTCATGCAAAAAAACAGTACACAATGTACACATGTAAACACATAAACCAATGGTTCTCAACCTTTTTCTTTCCACTCACATACCACTTAAAGTATTCCCTATGCCACTGTTTTAATCATACCTAATTGACACGTTATGTGCATGGTTTGAGAACTCCAAAGGAAATGGGCCAAAGACAATTTTTCTCAAGCAGAATGTTTCAGTAACAATTGGGTCTCGAGCAGTGATTCTCAACCTTCTCTTCCCACTCACATACCACCTTAAGCAATCCCTTACTAATCACAGAGCACCGATGGCATAGGGATTACTTAAAGTGGGATGTGAATGGAAAGAAAAAGGTTAAGAACCACTTAAATAAACAAATGTAAAAATACTGACTGAGCAATACAGAGAGGAGTAAAACAAAGAAACATAAAGTGCAAAAATAAGAGTCTTTAAATGAATTCCTGATATAGTTTGTCATTGAAGAGTCTGATGGTGGAGGGGTAGCAGCTGTTCCTGAACCTGATGGTCCAAGTCCTGTGGCACCTCTACTTCTTTCCCTATGGTAGCAGTGAGAACCGAGTGTGTCCTGGGAGGTGTGGATCCTTGATGATTGCTGCTGCTCTCCAATGGCAGTGTTCCCTGTAGATGTTCTCAATGGTGAGAAAGGTTTGTCTGTGATATCCTGGGCTGAGTCCACAACCTTTTGCAGGGCTTTACACTCAGGGATATTGGTGTCCCCATACCAGACCATGATGTAGCTGGTCAGCACACTTTCCACCACACCTCTATAGAAACTTACCAGGGTTTCTGATATCATACCAAACTTGCGCAAATTCCAGAGAAAGTGAAGGCACTGATGTGCTTTCTTCACAATCCCATTAGTGTGTAGGCTCCAGGAAAGATCCTCTGAAATATGGACTCCCAAGAACTTAAATTTACTCACCCCCTCCACCTCTGATTTCCAAACCATCATTGGATCATACACATCTGGTTTTTCCTTCTTGAAGTCAACTATCAGCTCTTTGGTTTTGGTGATGTTGAGTGCAAGATTATTGTTGGTGCACCATTCGGTCAAGTTTTTAATCTCCATCCTGTATGCAACTCATCGATTCTTTTTATACAACCTACAATCAAGGTATCGTAAGTGAATTTGTAGATGGTATTGTTGTTGTATGGAGCCACTCTGGTTCTATACTCAATTGTTCTATTGAAAGTTTTCTCCTACAGATCTTCAGTCATGAGTACTGTGAAGAGGGATAGGCTGGGTACAAACTGGGGATGGACTGGAGACTGTGGCTGGACAGAGGGCTGTGATTGAACTTGGGCCGGAAATGGCCTGGGAACAAATTGAGGATTCGGAATGGATTGAGAACAGAAAACAGACTGGCGACTGAGGACAGATGAGATAGACTGGGAAAGGACAGGCCACTGTGGACTGGGAACGGATTAGGGGCTGGGATCGGACTGAGGTCTTTGGATAGACAGGGAACTGGGGACCAGGGCAGACTAAACTGGGGACAGGATTGGGACTGGGGCTAGATTGGGTGTGATTGCAGATGGATTCAGGTTGGATTGGGAATGGACTGGGACAGACTGGGGACTGGGACTAGATTGGGTATGATTGTAAATGGATTCGGGTTGGATTAGGAATGGACTGGATCAGACTGGAGATTGGGACCTGTTATAACGGCACGAGTGCATTCTATTTTAGCTCCATTTTTTTTTTTGCAGTACATTCCAAAGCAGAAGTTAGGTTCCCAATGAAACTCTTTATATTTAAGGGGCCATGATATCAATGTCTGGTGGAGGACATGCACAGTCTGATGTCACCTGCTTGACTGTTGTGCAATGTGAAATTGAACACTTCTATGCTAATTCATTGGTAACAGAAAGAAAGCAAGGGGATAGATTTCACTACCTATGGCTCAGAGGTGCACATAATAATGCAAAGAGATTACACCCTGAAAGACTGTCCTTTTGGCCAAATATTTAATGTCAGTCTGTACCTGCCTTGTAAATAAATATTCTATTCCCAGTTAGCCATGATGTTTTTTAGTCTGCAATGTTGGGAAAAATAGCTGAAAAAAATTAACATAATTACTGTCTGTGTGGTCATTCACACTGGGCGCCTTTTATGACTACAAGTACCCGAGTGCAACAGTGCCGGTGGTTGGACGTGCAGTAGAGTGGATGACCCGTCACAGGAATTTTTCAGGTACGATTTACACTGCAGGCTTCCTCCAAAAGGTTGTAGGGGTCCTGCAAGATATATTGCGGGGCATGAATTGACTCAAAATTCCTGCCCATTCCTTTTCAGACTGCCCGTGTAGCGGCAAAATTCCTTGATTGCACCGTTACATGCCTGCAGTCTAAAAACCATAATTGTCTCTCTATTCCATCTTGTCTTCATAACTGATAATGTTTTCTGCCTCAACACTCAACTTTTGAAGTCAATTGTGCAGTCTTGCAATTCTACTTATTCCATGAAGAAGGGCTCAGGCCAGAAATGTTGGCAATATATCTATATCTCCTATCGAGGCTGAAAAGACCAGTTGAGTTCCTCTGGCATTTTGGTGTTTTACTACAATTACAGCGTCTGCAGACGTTCGTGTTTCATTCAGCCTTGCAATTGACACCAAGGACTTCTCTAGCCATAGACAGGCACTATCATTGGTTCTCTGCACCCACTGCAATCGCAACAGCGCACTGTGCATGCGCGAGCACCGCAAAGGTGCGTTAGTTAAATTGAGTGCCAGCAGGGAGCAGAGACCATGCTGTGGGCACTCTCTCCCCCTACCATATTTATCATGTTTGGTCGTGTTCAGTAAAGTCTTTTATTTGGATTACCTCAACCCGCCAACTCGACTCGTTAATAATCGCACAATAACTGACATGGTGTCAGAAGTGGAATCAGGAGTGCCCCAAGCCTGAAGTCTTTCAATCGTGTATCAGTCACAGTGAGTAACCATAACCACATTTTGCACAGTTGCTATAATGGCAGACAGATTCAGGCAGCCCGACCCACTCATGTTTGATGGAAATGTGGCAGAAAACTGGCGCATAATTGAAAAGGAATACAACATATTTCCAGCGACAGCACATAGTGACAAACCTGCCCGTGCCAGGTCGAACATTCTGTTAAATTTGGCAGGCCCAGAAGCCATTGAAAGAGAGAGGTCAATTACATACACAGGCAAAGTGCATGACAGAAACCTTGTTACCAGCCTGGTTGAGTTGAAGACCCCGAATGTTTAAAGCATAAATTTAGAGAAATGTACAACCCTCAGAATAATGTGACAATGGAAAGGCACAAATCTAACATGAGACACCAAAAGCCTGGTGAGTCGATGCACTCATACAACAGCGATTTAAAAGTCAGGGCGAAAACCTGCAATTTTTGCACGCTCTGCAACGAACTAATTAAAGGCAGAATGGTCTGTGGCATTTGTGACGATAATACATGGAAGGCGCTCCTGCGAGACAGCAAACTGACACCAGCAAGGGCCATCGTAACATGTTTGGCATATGAAACTACTGAAAAAGACTGGTCTCTCCACAGCAACTGGTCACAAACGTCGACACAATAGCAGCAGGACCGGGGTGCAGATAGTGGCCGGAGGTTTAAAGGAAGAGCCAGCCAAGCTTTCCCCACCCCCCCCATACCCAGGACAGGATGCAACAAATGTGGAGAAGACCACATGCTGAGAAGGGAGATGTGCCAAGTGTTCGGCCAGCAGTGCAGGAACTGGTCCAAATGGAGCCACTTCAGCAGATGCTGCAGAGCCAAGCAGCAGACCACCACACGGACTAGACCCAGGAGGACCATCGACCATTTGGAACCAGAGCAGAGAGGCAGCAACCCCGACAAAGAGTACTACGTTGACAGGCTCACCACAAAGATGGCAGGCAACCCAGCACAAACCCGGATTAGCGGGTAACCACGAGGCCTTCGTGTCCATGGAGGTCAACAGCAGGATGACCAAGATGAAAGTCGACACTGGGTCCAAATGCAATGTTGTGTCACTGAGGACATTCATCCGGCTGAGAAGGATGGGCAAATCAAACCATGCATCAAGGCTACGACCTTAGTGGCTTATGGAGGCAGCAGAATCTAGACCAACAGCATGATGTAGCTGCAGTGTTTCATACAAGGACAGCTCCACATGTTAACCTTCTTCATAGTCCACCAGAATGCCATGCCTCTGCTAGGCCTCAGTGCAAGCGTGGACATGGGGCTTGTCTCATTCAGTACGTCAACATGAAGTTGTTACCATTCGAGTACATACATAGCAGCAATGCTTGGATGACCAGTGTCATCTTTGAGGATTGATTTTACATAACTTTTTTCACTGCTATCCACCCTCATTTGTGTAAGCAAAAGCTAGAACCCAAAGCTCTTCTTTTGTTTGACAACTGTCCCGCCCACTCAACATCTAAGCAGTGATGGAAAGATCTGAGTTTCTTATCTCCTAAAGAACACTATATCTAAGATCCAGCCCTTAGATCATGGGATCATCTCCGTGTCCAAGCAGAATTACAGGCGTAGAATTGTAGACGAATCAACAAGGCTGAAAAGCATGAACATTAAAGAAGTTTGCCACTTCGGTGAGAAGGGCTGGGCAGCAGTCATCTCCTTGTGTGTGTGAAAAATGCTGGGAGAAGGGTCTGGGACCAGCCTTTTCATCACGAAAATCCACCAAGGAAGGTGAAGAAGATGATGAGCAAGAATTCTACGGCTTCACAGATGAAGAGGTGGGTGAGGCACAGTTTCAAATTAGTAAAGAGGATTTTCACCAGTGGTCCTCTGCCGATGACGAATGTCTGACATATGAGCATCTGTCAGACTCCGAGTTCGTCCGTAACGTTATTATAGCACCAGTTCCCGAACCACAGCAGGATGGTGATGAGGAACCTCCACCCCCCCACCCCTGAAAGTGTCTGAAGTCATTGAGTACTTCAAGGCTAGAGACCCAGGATATGGATCACGTAAAAATCCTCCAACTTAGACGCGGTTTTGATTTTGCTCGCCACCAGCGACCTGCTGCATTCAGGCAATGAACACCCGATTTTAAGAAATAAAATGATGATTGTAAGAGATAAAATAAGATAATTGTACGTATGTTCTTTATATTTTTTTTTTAAAATGCTGTTTTCTTGATCCTGATTGAGCATGACCCCCCCAATTTTTTGGACCCGAACCATTGGATTATAAACCAAGTTCCATTCTACAGGGGGAAAGCATCAAAGGTTACCCACTGAAAATGCACTCCCCGTGAGTGGAATTTCCCTCGGAGACCTCCAGATCCCAGAATTACTATGTAAAGATATGTCAATGTCTTAAATCAAAGAACACACTATGTTTGTAGTGGCACTCTAAATGGTGATGTCACTTACACACAGGAACCAGAATGAAACTTGATGCAATTATGGTAGAAAAATGCATCGATGAGTTATGAAACGATAATCGATTCAGGAGGCTCCGACAGTTAATAACCACCATCTGACTTCAAAGATTAATTTCTGGCTTAGAACTCAATCCCTTGTGCCCATTACATTTTCATAATACTGCTGCTTTTCTGTTTTACTTATACTGTGTGTGATAGTCTGCTCCATGCTCGATGAGTGATCATTTCCATCATAGAATATTAATGGCATTTATTTTACTGTAATTTACCACAGTTTTGTATCCTCATTACAATTTACAATTCAATCAACTACTGAATAACGAGCTGGAGATAGGAATGGAAATTGTATCAGTGATAAATCTCTTGGTGCCTGCCACATTGACCACCACCAGTGGGCTGATATCGCCTCAAACCGTGCATCTTGGCGCCTCACAGTTTGGCGGGCAGCAACCTCCTTTGAAGAAGACCGCAGAGCCCACCTCACTGACAAAAGGCAAAGGAGGAAAAACCCAACACCCAACCCCAACCAACCAATTTTCCCCTGCAACCGTGTCTGCCTGTCCCGCATCAGACTTGTCAGCCACAAACGAGCCTGCAGCTGACGTGGACATTTACCCCCTCCATAAATCTTCGTCCGCGAAGCCAAGCCAAAGAAGAATAATTAAGAAAAAAAAACAAATAAGAACATGTACTGGGTTGATTCATTGCAAGGTCTTGAATATTTTGAGAGAACGTACAAACGTAAATCAAAAATTGCCAATGGAGTAAATCTAGAAACTTGATTTCTCTTCCCATAGATGCTGCCTGATCTGATGAGTGAATCCAGCTGGTTTTTCTTGCAAGTTATAAAAGTGGCGTGTATCTAATTTACATTTTAAAAAATGTAAATGTCTACCTAATTGAATCTTAAATATGTTTAATGAAGTAGCCTCAACCACTTCCCTGGGTAGAGAATTCCACAGATTCACTGCTCTCTGAGAAAAATAGTTTTACCTCATCTCCATCTTGAAATGGTAGATGACACAGCATTATTTTATTCCATTTACAGTCTGGAATATAGCAGCTTAGGGAAAGCTAAAGAGGGGAAACGTATAATCGAGTCCTGAATGCACAATGCATGTTCAAGCACATATCAATCCCTTCCCCTCTCTCCCAATCCTTTGCTTTCCAGAAATAAAGGTAAAAGGGGTAAGGGCTCCATTATTATCACATCATTCTACATTTAGACTGCGACATACATGAAATTCTTTAACTTTGGTCTACCTTAAGGCAGACAGAAAGCTGCCACTTTGTCCAGCACCCCTCACAGAAACCTACAGCACCTGGCATTCCAACTGGTCTCCCTTCCAACTACTGACCAGGCGTAGTGAGGCTATTAGGTAATTCAGTGATCAGGGTTCTCCAGTTATATATTCACAATGTTATAATTCTGGTGGTTCCAAATGTATCGTCCAGATTTAAAAAAAAATTCTCTCAGTTTGTTGAAATCGTGACTCACTGCAATTTTCTCATTTGATTCTTAATCTCAATTTAATATCCTTATCTTATATTGGTATCCCTGCAACAGATCCAATCATCGTGGGCAAATTGTTAGGGTCACCTTTATAAGTAATATTGTTGTCATCAAGATGAAGGAAGACTGAGGGAAAAGAAAATTGTATGAGGCAGAGCTTTCTTTATCACAATTGGCCTTCAATTGGTTGAAGCTTAGGAAATGTGTGTAATGGCCAAAGTTATATCCATTTAAATGAATGAATGAAAAATCCTTTGGGCTCCCTTTATGGTCACAATCCTCAACCTGGCCTACCTCTATTTTCTTGAGTTCCTAATGGGAAGAGTAGTTGAGTGCTAACTTATTGTAGAAGATGGATTTAACTTAAGCTATCTGTCAGGAATCCCCGATGCGGGTTCACACACCACCCAATTTATAAGAACACAAGAAATAGGAGCAGGAGTCGGGCATCCGGCCCGTCAAACCTGCTCCACCATTCAGTAAGATCATGGCTGATCTGATCATAGACAACTCCATCTACCTGCCTTTTCCCCATATCCCTTAATTTAAAAAAAAATGTAAATGTCTACCTAATTGAATCTTAAATATGTTTAATGAAGTAGCCTCAACCACTTCCCTGGGTAGAGAATTCCACAGATTCACTGCTCTCTGAGAAAAACAGTTTTACCTCATCTCCATCTTGAATCTACTCCCCTGAATCTACTGCTGCAGAGAAGAGAATGATATTAAGCAGGATTGAACATCCAATGTCCTGCTCAATCCCAGGAGTTAGGTTAAAATTAATCCAATTTTGATTTTTAACAAGGCATTAGCAAACTAAAAGACAAAAGGAAGCTTTAACCGAGAGAAGCAGAGTTCAGAAGTCATAAATATTTAATGATACTTGTGATTTAATTCCTTGTTGGTGCCACAAAATTATAGATAACTGTTTGGTACTGTTCCAACCAGTCACCAAACAAGAAAAGAAGATGCAAATTCCATCTTAACCCATGACATGTCTGATACTACTGCCTTTGAATATAACCTCCATAGAAGCCACGATTTCTATTCCAATGAACAATTCAGTAAGTCTTTAAGATTACTGCTGTCTGAAAAGGGTTGGGATAGATCGAAAATTAAATGGGAAATGGATATTGGTTTTATTTTTTCCGAAGATGATTGGTTAGATATCTGTTATGATAGTGTAACTAGATTGATAAATTCACATTATGCAATGATTAATTACAACTTTTTACATCAATTATATTTGACACCTGAAAAATTTTAAAAATATGGTTTTAATGAATCAGATTTGTGTTTTAGATGTGGTGATACGGTTGGAACTTTTTTCATGCTGTTTGGTCATGTATACATATACAATCTTTTTGGAAGAAAATTCAATTGTTTTTAGAATATCTGTATGAGATTAAAATAGTTTTAGATCCAACAGTATTTTTATTGGGTAGTTTGCAATCTCTGAAAGGCTTGGGATTAGATAAGTTCCAGATTGCTTTTGTATATTTAGCTTTATCCATAGCGAAAAAATTTATTGCTAGTACGTGGAAAGATACAAATATGATTGATATTAATAGACAGCATGAGATGAAATATTGTTTAATAATGGAAAAAATAATTTTTTTATTAATGTGGCTGTTATACTCAGAATATTTACTTTATATTGATTAGATTTTAATATGTATACTTATTTTTTTTTAATATTCTTTCTTTTTTTATGGCTCTCCTTAGGAGAGTTGGCTGAAGGGGGGGGGGGTTCTTTTTTTTTCTTTTTTTATTTTTTTTCTATATATTTAAAAAAACTGTTCATGTTCATGTTTAATTCCTGTATATGTCATACATTATTTGTTTTTTGAACGAATAAACAAAGTTTAAAAAAAATTGTTGCTGTCCCTTAATATGAGTGTAAAATGGATCAAGTTACACTGGATAATGAAGAGATTGCTTCCTGAACACCTTTGGATGTACTTTATGGATATTGGGCTCCTGATCACAAAAATCACCTTAGAAGATTTCCTATCACATAGCACTTTTTAAAAAAAAGATATAACCTATTTTTGTGATTTCCTGTCAAATTTTATAAATACATTGTTCACAAAACAAGCTATTTTGGTCAGTCCAAGCATGCCTGGCCAGGCACTCAGTGCAGTGCTATGTAAATGATGTCTTAGGCCTGGGCATGCTTAGTCAGGATCAATGCAGATGGCTATATAAGCAGGTCACATATATCTATATCTATATATGCATTGATTGTAGATGACTGCATGCTGATGTGCATGTTCTTCAGGCAATAGCATAGTGAGTGTTCTTAACAATAGCATTTATTGTCTTCAGGAAGATTTAATACATAAGAAATGTCTCATCAATGTCTGAACCACTGCAATACATTCTGTTACATTTGTAGCAACTATACGCTTAAAGCTGAAAGAAAAGTGGTATCAGGGCAACTGGAATTCATCAATGCTGGGTGACTATTGTTGGACACTGACATGAGAGGCATCAGATGCTGAGTACAAACAAATCAGCCGCAAAACATTTTTAGATCAGATGAACTAATGCTATGTGTCACCATCATTATGCAATTAAACTTTATAAATTCACTAAAAGTTAACTTAACGTTTCTTCGACTTCCTACATGATACAACAAATCTGAAATTATTTTTGTGTTTAGATTGAAGATGTCTATCATAATCCCCTTTTTTTTTCAGGAAGCAAACTTTTTGAAAAAAATTCTTCCCAGACTCTCTTGATCTTAAATCAAAGCTATTCTTAAATCAAGCAAATAGTTATAAATAAGAGATATTGAACCTTTATGAGAAAGTTGTAAATCAAGAATATTTGGCTTGGGAATTTGTGGAAAGTCAGGGATCTGAGATTGAATAAAATGTCTAACTTTTAAATATATTAAAAAATCATGTTTGTTAAGTTAAGTTACCACCAATTTGCTCAAAAGAAGCAAATTTTTTTGGAATACAAATGTCTTTGAAACATTTAATGCCAATTGGTGACGATCTTTAAAAGCTGTAATCTGCAACGAAGGTAGGAAAAGGTGATTAAATGTAATAGGACTAGCAAGGGAAAAATTCTGAAATCCAAAAATCATCCAAATTGTGCCCATATTTACAAGCTATGTTTAAATATCAGAATATCAGTTAACCTATATAAAGAGGATGATGAAGAAAAAGGACCATAAAATTGGCAACAAAGAAATATTCTTTGTAAAATTTAATTCCGTTACTACCCATGAAGGGCAGTCAACCAAGTTATCAAAATGTAACAAAAGAATTAACTTACGAACAATGACCGCGCAATAATACAATCTAAACTTGGGAAACACCAGTCTGCCATTCCTTTTAGCTCTTTGAAGATGAGTTTTATTTAGGTGAGGGCATTTCCCCTACCATATGTAAGAAGATATATGGCAGATGAGGTTTGGGATTCCATTTGTAATTTGATTAATATTACCTCCCTTTGTGCACAAGATGTAAAGTGGTCCATAGAGTACTTATGTTTAAAGTTAAATTATCTCATTTTTATTTTATATAAATCATCTATGTGACAAATGTAAAGTTGCTGAGGCTGCTTTGATTCACATGTTTTGGACTTGAACTTGTTTGGAAAAAAATTTGTGAAGAGTTTTCAAACATTAGCGGTGATTCTTAAGGTTAAATTGGAACTTTGCCCTTTAATTGCTCTTTTCGGATGATTTCAAGTTGATGATGTTTCACTGACCAATTCAAAACTGAATTTTATCTTTCACTTCATTGATAGCCAGATGTACAATTTTGATTAAATGGAAAGATAACACTCCACCTGCAGATTCTATCACCAATGTGTATATGTACATCTGTACAGATGGTAGTGTAGGATGACTGTGATTGGCTGAGAGTGTAGCCACACCTACTGGCAGGTCTTAAAGCATTGCTCCAAGCCAGACCAGGTCATTCTGGACTGGTCGACCTACTTGTGATAGATATGCTCCAGTCTTTTAGTTAATAAAAGCCTTGGTTTGGATCAACAAGTCTTTGGTTCTATCGATGCGCATTACAATTATGTTTTGCTTAAGTTTAGAAAAAAAATTAGATATTCCATTAAAGATTCAAATACTAATTTCCTAAAGACATTGCTATGGACTATTACCACAACCTAAAGTTTTAGGGTTGTTATAAGGTTCGATGCTGTGCTGTCTATTTCCAGGTTGTTGCTCCCAACCTGTATAGTGGTGGGGGTTTTGAATTAATAGTTTTTTTATTTTTCTTGTAATTTGTCTTTCAATATATAATTGCATTGTTTAATGTTTGTATTATTGCAAACTTCAATAAAAATATCTTAAAAAGAAAAAGAAAACAATTGTTGTCCAGTATTATCAGTACATGTCTGAAACATCTTTAAAAAGAGTTCTTTGATTTGCATTGGGATCTTATTTTGCTGATACATGCTTTAAAATAATTGTTAATTTGGTTATGCATCCATTTGGTGGACATTTTGCAAAGTCATGCATCAATTTTATCAAATTTTGGATGCTGAATTCAACTCTATGTCTCTTCATGTATTCATAAAAATCTGTTATCACTCAGTTTTGAAATTAATAGGACTCTATAGGATCTGTGAGGGCAAGGATTTATCCTAAACATAATTATGTACATTGATGGTCATTCAATTTCAATATTGATTTGACAGTCACTTTATCAGTAGCAACAACTGCAATTGGGAAATGCATGTGAAAGATGCTTGGCTTGCTGGGAAACTCTACATATCAATTTTCCTGCAGGTGGCTGTTTATTGTACAACTTAAAAAAAAAATAATAGTTTTATTTTCTACTCAAAAGAAAGTGGTTTGTATCATAACCTTTCTAACCATTTTCCCCTAGGATTATAATTCTTTGCTTAATTTTTCCAATTCCATGAATTCTCCTTTGCCTAAGTAAACTGTATGTTATTAAATTGTGTGCTCTCTTTGGGAATCATTCACTACGCTAAACGATGCATTGAGTTTAGTTGGTTGGACCCTGGCCGTATATCCCAAGTGAGCTAATAAATGACAAGGTCAATAATCAGGAGGTGTTGCATAATCACTGAAAGGAAAATGGTGTGTGGCAGGTTCTTCCTGTGACACCTTACAGTTTTCGAAAAGGCAACAGGACACACATAGCCCTGCACGTTACAGGAATAATTGTAGATTATTCATCTGTTACAGCTTGTACCAGTATCAGATCATGAACAAGCCAACTCCATTTATTAACTTTCCCCGTTGACTCAAAATGGACAGCCCAAAAAGCCGCAACATTCACCCTTGAAAGCTTTGATTTCCCCATAACATCCAGAGGATTCAAGCTGGAGGGTTCAAGGTTATATGAATTTTTTTTGGGGTGGGGGTAAACTGTTTCCTGATTTTCTTTCCAAACATAATAGATTTTCATTTCCACATTGTGCCCACTGGCTCCGGAATCATTTTTAAATATTTCCCTCTGTCCTAACGAGTATATTCCAATCTCATGAGTTTACAAAGTCAAAAGCTTTTGGACTTGATATCTCACAATCACCTTATTTCAACAAAGCCTGAAGTCAAAATAGATCAGCCAGACGTAAACTCTGTGAACATTCTGCTTGAACTAATTAAAGACAGAGTTGCATGTTGAGAAGTATTCTTTATAAACAAAATGCTGAGTATCAAAACTGCTGAAAGATGCAGAGACTGATTGTGACAGTAATTGTATTGAGTGGAAATGGTTATAAACCTATGATTAACGTTCAGTTCAAGTTAAACTTACCTCAATAGCTCTTTAATGGCAGTGTAGATTCTGAAAGGAAACTAATTACATGAAGGAAAAACAAATGAATGCAGACTAATTCAATAAATAATGTTAAGACTGCAGCTAATGACCCCATTACATTTTTCTTTGTTGATAGCAGCAAGTAGCGAGGTGGCTAGCTGATATTCATGGCTGGAAGCTATACATCAATGTATAAAGTGCATTAATAACATCATTATGCGAAAGAAACTGTAGTTTTTCCATTTGTTTCTCAAGTCAAATCATTTTCTGTGAGATAAATTACATTTCACATTCTTTTCACATGGGCATTCAGATTCCCCACATTATCTGTAATATGATGAATACCATTCTCATTAAACATGTTTCTATTCAAAACGTAATAAACCAGTAATGGATTTTACAAGACTGCAACCAACAATTCATGTTTTGCAATGAGGCTTGCCCAGGAACAAACCAATTATTTCCCTACAATAGATCAGCATTTCACTTTTACATCATTCATTTTTAATTTAGTCCCCACCAGTTCATCACTTTTTTTTTTCTTCCTTGTCCAAGGCAACTTCAGACTTGTGTGGTGGAGAATGTACTGTTCCAAGGCCTCATCATCACACAATGACCTCTACGTTTCTTTGACTTTAAAGCTGAACCAAATGAGGCACGTTGACAGTACCACAAAGGCCTCGGTGCTGCTCCACATGCCTGTCAGACAGATCCCCGAGGAATAGATTCACTGAGCTACCACTGGGTTTCCCGCGCATCTACCCTAGACAAATCATTACCAGGAAGAAACAGAATATAAAAATGGGCAATGAAAGATGACGAAAGATACACCACATGGCTCCAGGAAGCCAGGTTTGATCTAGACTAGATTAGGGTGCTGTCTGCAATGGAGTTTGCACATTCTTCCTGTGACCATATGGGTTTCCCCCAGATGCTTTGGTTTCCTCCCACATCCCAGAGATGTGCTGGCAATTTAATTGGCTGCTCTAACTTAACCCATAGTCTTGGCAGTGCTCAAAAAAACATGTGAATAGAATGTAAGAGAGAATAAGAGACAAAATTCTACCATGTAAGAGAGGGAAGGATGGAAAGAAGATTAGTGCAGAGCAGCATGGATCTGACGACTGAATAGTATCCCTTGGTGTGGCAGTACGTCAACAAATATCACTGATAAAAATAGCAGTGATCCACAAAACATGAAGCCAATGTGGAAAATGTAAGGAACATTCATTGGACCAAGCCACATCAATGAAGGGATGATGTTGGTCAACATGACAGGTACATTATGTCTTCAGTCTTGACAAAGGATGTGCATCTGTTGAGTGAGAATGGCCTTTCCTCTGTGCCTTATTTGTCAATTATTTTGGCATATTCTATTTTTGCTCCATTTTATTTCAGTTACCCTCTTGGACCAGGGGAAAAATAAAATTTCCCTTCAAACAGTTGAATGGCCTGGATGATGGAAAGGTCAATGAAATAGGCACAGTGAACGTTGAATAGCAATTAGCCTATATTTTTAAAGTAAGACAATAAATGGAAGAATTTAGTGACTTCGGACATGACATTTTTTGTTCCTCTTTCTCTGTCCATTTTCAATAAGCCGACACGAGAAACCAACATCCCATGAATCACCTCCTCCATGGTTACGTGCCATAGAGCATCTGACTGCATTGCAGGCTTTGCCAGCATTCCAATAAAATGTGCAGCTTATTGACATTCCCTAAAATCAGAGAGTGCTTGCATGTGGAACATGAATCCCCGTGGAGAATGCACAAATTAGATTGAAGCAGGATGTGACCCCTGCTAATTGTAACTGAATATCTAGTGACCAGGGCTAAGCATTTTGATATCCATTTTAACTCAAGGTCAAATGGGGTGTCGATCGATCCTATGGACTGTGCACATTCAGTTAGGTTTATTGCATTTTTTTTGGTCCTCATTGTTTGCACTTGTTTTAGATAAACACCAACTATTACATAGAAACACAGAATATTTCTGAAGGAAAGGGAATTAAATGATTGACAGATATTGAATATTAGCAAAGAAAAGAGAAGAAATGCTACCGTCATAAAAGATGTTATGATTTCAACTGCATCCCAATCACCCTTTCAACCATTCAAAAAAATCTGTCAATATCTATTTGCCTGCTATTACTCTCAAATTCCGAATTGTGGTCGAAATGCTTGACTCAACAGGGCTTGCATCTCCACACTCTGATCAACCCTGTTTTAAACAAGCTTTCTACTGCTGGAAGTATCATACAATTTAAAATGTCAAAATTCAAAATCGCAATCACTTAGTTGTGTACCACCCATCTCAGAGTGCCACTGTTCCAAACCCACTGCCTCAACAAATAGGTTGCTAGCCCTTTGTATAGCCCTTTGTGACTGTCGGATCTGGGCAAGTCTAATGATGGCTTCTTCATGCTGCATGGAGATCTTTTTGTACCCATATGCAACCTAAACTTGAACAGCAATCGATGTGGACAGTCCCATTAAAAGTACGTTGTGCAGTATAAGTGGAACTAAGATAAAGCAAAATCAGATTTTACCGGAATAATGAAGTTATTATTGTATTAGCGTGGTGCCATAGTTAATATAATGTCTGCATAACTCATTATTATCAATGTACAAGTAGCTTAATTTTGTTTTATGCTTATGAATAGTTATTATTTCCCCTAGTTATTCCTCCGTAACCCAAATTGATGAGTCCACTGAACAGCAATAGGTTCTATGTTTGTACCCTACTCTCCAGTTGCTAAAATTTCTCTCCCACACCATTGACTTTTAACAGCTTTACCAAAGAGTGGCTCATTGCCCAATATAGCTTTAATGTAGTGAATATGTCATAACCATATAACAATTACAGTACGGAAATAGGCCATCTTGGCCCCTCTAGTCCGCACCGATTTAAGTGATCTCCTCTAGTCCCACCTACCTGCAACCACCTCTTCCGGAATGTCATTCCATCTCAGCCACCACTCTCTGAGCGAAGCATCCTCTCATGTTACTTCTAAAATTTTACCCCCTTACCCTCAACTTAGGACCCCTCATTCCAATCTCATCTACCCTCAAAGGGAAGAGCCTATTCATATCTACTCTGTCTACCCCTTTCCTAATTTTAAATACCTCTATCAAATCTCCCCTCAACCTTCTGCTTTCATTTGCCGGTACTTTGATCTAAACTTACACCCATCAATGACAATAAAAGCGAATTGTTTAACTTTATGCAGTCCAGTCCAAACTAATACCAGAACTTAACTCGTTATTTCAAGTTTTGGTATGAAATTGTAACTTAGCAATGTTCAAGGTCAATTGAATCAGTGCCCTGATTATGGTTTGGCACATTCCTCCTAATTGAGTGAAAAAGAGCCTTGTATTTATAACCTCTTATTTAACACCTCACAGGAAAAACTGTAGAGTTAGGTAATTTTATCCGAAGGTTGGTTTTCAGATTACTAAACCCAAGCATGGTTGAACTGTTAACTTTTTCCTGGATGATTTTTGTTTCTTCTTGTTTTACTGTTGGTAAAATTTATCTTTTACATTGTGAAATAATAGCTGTTAAATGAAGGATAGTGTATTTGGGAAAGAAAATGTTGCAGACTCCAAATATACATTCCCAATAATTGTAAAGTGTGGCGGATCACCACTAGGTGGGCGAACTGGCCCCGCTTGTAAGCACGCGGTGGGGCAGCCGGCCAAAATGGTGCTGTCGGGGGTTTCCCTTCCTTCCAGCATGGGGCCCAGAAGCCCGCGCTAGGGACAACGTGACGCCCAGGTGATGTCAGCGCCCTCCAGCACGGTTCTCAGCCAGGTCCGGGCTGGGAGTATAAGTGCAGCCCAGCAGCCTGCAATAAACTAGTCTGCTCACTGAGCTCAACCCGTCTGGTTGTGTGTGTTCTTTCAGGACCAGTGTAGCTGCCGCTACAATTGGTGACCCCGACTGGTTCAAACATCTTTGAACCCATCATGAGTGAGCCTGGGATCAGCGCTATAGCTGTGAAACTGCCTGAATTCTGGGTTCAGGAGCCGGAGACCTGGTTCAGCCACGCAGAGGCTCAGTTTCACCTCCACCAGATTTTGTCCGACACGACCAAATTCTACCATGTGGTCGCTGCCCTGGACCAGGCCACCGCCAGACGTGTACTGCACCTCGTTCAGCACCCACACACTGAAGACAAATACAAGACCATCAAGCGAGTGCTTACCGGATCCCTCGGCACCAGTATGCTGCTCAGATGCTGCACCTCAACATCCTGGGGGACAGGTCCCCGATGGAGCTGATGAACGAGATGCTTGCGCTCATGGGTGATCACACCAACTGCCCTCTCTTTGAGTGCATTTTCCTTGACCATATGCCTGGGGACATCCTGCCACTGCTTGTCCAGGAGAGCTTCACCAACCTGAGAAAGATCACCCAGAAAGCCCAAGAGCTATGGCTCGCATGATTCCTGGAGGGCTCAGTGGTCCAGCAGGTCACAAGGCACAGGCATGACCACGCCAAGCCCGCCCCTAGCACTGCTCAGTACTCATGGCCCGCATCACCGGACGAACTGCCTTGGGTGTTCCAGGGGATCCGTTTCACTCCCAAGGAAGATCTGCAGGCATCATCAGCTGAGCTGGTCTATGGTGTGCCGCTGTCGCTACCTGGTGAGTTCGTCAATGCACCTCACAATCCCCAGCAGTCGCCGCATGAACTACTTCCTCATCTCAGGACACGCTTGGACTCATTCGAACCCCCACCGCTCCCCAGGCATGACACCCGCCTGTCTCACATTCCCGGTGAACTAATTTCCGCGGAGTACATTTTCGTTTGGTGGCTCCCGACCACAGCACCTCTGCAGCGACTGTACAAGGAGCCAGACAGGGAAGTACAGCATTCCGGCTCGATGTTCCTGCTGGACAATGAACCTCGATCCCACTGAGCCCGTGGTCGTAGCCCAAGCCAAGAAGCGAGGCTGCCCAGCTAAAAAGGCCAGTTCTGGGGGGGGTGGGGGGCTGTGTGGCGGCTCACCACTAGGCAGGTGAACCGGCCCCACTTGTAAGCCACGCTTACCACGCAGCCAGCCAAAATGGCGCCATCGGAGGTTTCCCTTCCTTCCAGCACTGGGCTCAGAAGCCCACACTGGGGGCCACGTGACGCCCGGGTGACATCAGTGCCCTCCAGCACGGTTCTCAGCCAGGTTCGGGCTGAGAGTATAAGTGCAGCCCAGCAGCCTGCAATAAACTAGTCTGCTCACTGAGCTCAACCTGTCTGGTTGTGTGTGTTCTTTCAGGAACAGTGAAACTACCGCTACAAAAGCCACATACCTAATAGTGTACTTAAAGTGGAGTTGAGAGAAAGACTGTGAATAACTATTAGTCATTGTGTACAGAAAAATAATCTGGGCAACATTATTTTATGTGTTGCAAATAGACTTTTATAGCTGACTGTGCCACCACTAATTCCACAAAGAAAGGTTTTGCCTATTGTTTTCAGTGAGGAAAACAAAAGGTGTAAGCACAGTTAAAAAAGTCTAATCATTCTTACTGACTTCAAATATACACAAAACCAACCTAAATGGGGCATCAGAAGAATTTCTGGTACCATGGATCCACACTCCAGAACCTCAACAAGCACTAATTTATTCAGTAGGTTTAAATAACCATAGAATCCACCCTATAATACTTGCAGATTATCCTAGTTACTGCCTCATTCTCAAGACTGAATTCTATGCACCTTTACTGGAGAAGCAGTTCATTTAATTATGTGCTTCATCACTGTAGAGTTATTGCAACAGAATATAAAAAATTGGCCACTGGCTGATCATCTAAAGCCCTATTTACAGAGATAAAATGCTGGCCTTTGGGCTGATACAAACAAGGGACAAAACTTGTGAAACAAGATCCAACTATTCCTCACAGACAAATGCTACTCCAAAGCTGGGCACTGCCATTCAGGAAGGATAATGTGGTCTTGATGGACGTGGTTGTTGGACTGTATGTGTACATAGTGCACATCCACTTGAGATGTGATGGGGCTATAGAGGGTCACTTTGCAGTAACAAGATCTGTACTCCCTCAGTGTAGAAGATTAATAAGTGATCTATCAAGATGTTTGAGTTAAAAAAAAGAATTAAAGTCATTCGCTCCAGTGCTGGACCATTTAGAAGAGGAGACAGGAAGTACTTCCACTTTGGAAGAGGCACGGGAAATAATTCTGACAAAGATCTAAACTGAATATGACAATACGAGAGGGCTGGCAGCAGCCTATTCAGCCCCTTAAGTCTGCCCCACCATTCAATATGTTCATGGCTGATTTGCCCCAAGCCTCCTCTGCACCAGTTCCCCGATCTTTCTACTTCCTCATGACATATCCACAATAATTTAGTTTCACACATTCCAGAATAGAGAATCACCAAGATCAGTGAAAAGAACTCCCTACATGCCCAGTATTAAATACCTTCCCAATAATCTATGACTAAGTACCCTCAAGCCAATATCCACCTTGTCATACTCTTTGAAAATCTACGATAGTTTTACATGAAGGTCAAACTTTCCGGAATTACCTAAATTCCGAAGAGCATAGAATGACTTTCTTTTACTGTTGTTCGTGATCGGAAGAAATGATCTCCTTCTCTTCTTTTCCTAAATTTCCATGTTCTTATATGGAAGCAAAAATATAATGCTGGAGAAACTCAGCAGGTCAAATGGTGCACTTTACATAGCAGAGATAAAGATACATAACCAGACCTAAGCTCTTCTTCAAGAAGTTATCAAAATGCAGGTTCAAGAATAAAATGGTGGAGGGGAAGGGGAAGGGCTGGAGAGGAACACAGGCCCAGAGGTAAGTGATAAGACCTCAGGCCTGAAACATTGACTATTTATCTTTATCTTTGCTATATAAAGTACACTATTTGGCCTTCATGTTGTCCATGTTATGATGCTTCTTTTATTGTAATAAAGAAACTTGGGTTCTTATATAACTATACTTTATTAACTAGTACTTATGATCTTGTGGAGGCATCCATTTTTAATCTACTCCAAGCTGCAATAACTCAACTCCAACTCCCTCTAGTGGTCAGGATTCTTTCTTTCTTTTCTTTCTTCTTCTTTTTTGGCTTGGCTTCGCGGACAAAGATTTATGGAGGGGTATGTCCACGTCTGCTGCAGGCTCGTTGGTAACTGACAAGTCCGATGCAGGACAGGCAGGCACGGTTACAGCGGTTGCAAGGGAAAATTGGTTGGTTGCGGTTGGGTGTTGGGTTTTTCCTCCTTTGTCTTTTGTCAGTGAGGTGAGCTCTGCAGTCTTCTTCAAAGGAGGTTGCTGCCCGCTGAACTGTGAGGCGCCAAGATGCACTTATACTCTCAGCCCACTGGCGGTGGTCAATGTGGCAGGCACCAAGAGATTTCTTTAACCAGTCCTTGTAACTCTTCTCTGTCTCGGTGGCCAGTGGAGAGCTCTCCGTAGAACACGATCTTGGGAAGGCGATGGTTCTCCATTCTGGAGACGTGACCCACCCAGCGCAGTTGGGTCTTCAGCAGCATGGATTCGATGCTTGCGGACTCTGCCAGCTCGAGTACTTCGATCTTGGTGATGAAGTCATTCCAATGAATGTTGAGGATGGAGCGGAGACAGCGCTGATGGAAGTGTTCTAGGAGCCGTAGGTGATGCCGGTAGAGGACCCATGATTCGGAGCCGAACAAGAGCGTGGGTATGACAACGGTTCTGTACACGCTGATCACTAGCATTCTTTCAATATACACATGGAGACTCAGAAGACACAAGAGACTGCTATAATCCAAAGCAAAAAACAAATTGTGAGGGAAATAGACAGTTGATACTTTGAGTGAACTTGAAGTGTCAACTGTTTCCCTCCGAGGATGCAGTCTGACCTGCTGAGTTCCTCCACCAGTTTGCTAATAGTACAGATAAGCCTGTTTCTCAATGATATGTGGAGACAGACAAAGGTCTTTTGGAAAAAGTGCATGAGAAAGAGAGAATGACAGGATTCAGGCAACACTCGCTTTCAGACAAAGTATTACTGGAGGAACTCAGCAGACCAGAGAGCAACCGTGGGTAGAAGTGGACGGTCAACATTTCAGGTGTGGACTTTTATCAGTGATGCTGAGAATCTGTGAGAGAGGCCGAGGAAAGGCAGAGGGCAGTTGAGAATATGGTGGGTGAGCAGAGGAGCGTGGGACACCTTCACAGAACTCCCATTGGAGAGAGAAGGAAAATTTCTTCAACGTATGTATATGTTGAGGCACCAGCTTTCATCAACTTTCCGGAATTGGCTCTCTCCTGCAAAGTCAACTAGACTAAAGGAGGGCAGATATTAAATTAGATTCTGTGGGACTCTCAGCTGACATTGCTGCTCCACTACCAGGCACAAGGTACAAAATGCTGACTTTCTCATTATGATTGACCAGAGCGTCCTGGTTTTGTATCTGCAAAATATAATAAACTAAAAGATAATACAAGGAAAATGCTGTTATTCCATG
This sequence comes from Narcine bancroftii, assembly GCF_036971445.1. Classification (NCBI taxonomy): domain Eukaryota; kingdom Metazoa; phylum Chordata; class Chondrichthyes; order Torpediniformes; family Narcinidae; genus Narcine; species Narcine bancroftii. The sequence goes on along the minus strand of NC_091471.1, from coordinate 338,228,492 downwards.
AACATACATTCGAGTTATGGTATGCCCATGGGATTAAAACACTGCTCCGTAAATGAAAGAAAATTCTTTCTTTCCCATTTGGTAACTTCACCCCAAAGTGGGCTTGGGATACAGAGATAAGGTGAACACTGATGGGTTACTTCAATGGACAGGTTTGAAATCAGGACCAGGTGGCGACATTAAAACTCCATATCTCTTTGTTCAGAGACATAGAGCATCGCACAGATCTAATTTCCCAGAAGGACAAAAGTGTTTATTGAGCTTTGTTGTAAAGAAAACCAATTGGAAGGCCTAAAATATAAAGAGAATGTTTACCATTTTCTTCACCATCTCCCACTGCTGCTTCCAGTAAAAGTACAACAAGCTGCATTCAACCTACTGCAAAGACATCTGAAAGTCATTACTGGCTCCCAACATCCATCTTGTGGCTATTGGGTATGCTCAAGTCAGTGGTTTTAATGAAAATTACAGAACATATTGACAGCAGAGAATGCCTCCTCAATGACTTACTTTTCTAATTTAAAGAATAAAATGCACTGCTCATCGGGGTTTACGACCCCAATCAATCTTTATTTCACTTGGATTACATCATAACTGTTGCAGATTTGGCAACTAAAAGAAACTGATCGATTAAAATAAGGGCTGTGGTAAATACCATTAACCTGCTTACATATGCAACGTGAGGCTATTTTTCATTAAATGCAGTATCTAAAAACAAAATGATCTGTAAAAACATAGTCCACAAATATAAAATGGGAAATTCCCAAATCTGATGCAAGCATGGAGTCACGGTCAGTCAACTGAATGAGGGGACACCACCACTCCACAAGTGACAATGCATTTTTGGTTGGCTTGAACAACTGTATGGTTTGGTCCAGTATAAAAAGATTAAACAATTCACCCACAGTTGGATTGCTTTCTTCCTACCCATAATGAATTGTATGCAGTGACGAGGGAAACTCACACCTCATCTAAGAATTCCATTAAAATTTAATGGAATTGTTAGCATCTGTGGCTTGTACAGTCCCAAAGCCTTTCTTGTTATCAACTTCACTGGCTCTGTCTTCCCTCAGTATCTCAGAAAACAGTGCTCCCTAATCTATGGAAAAAGGCAAAAACTGCAGGTTCGGGAATTTCAAGCAAACAATTAGAAGTTGGAGTGGGGGGAGGGGGGGTCCAGGTAACGTCCATGGGTAGAAACTGTCGATCATAGTTTCAGGATAGGGGATTAGTGCCATTCCATCCTCCTCATTGACCATCAGCACAGCGGCACCTCAATTCTCTGTAATGTTCGTGGCTGCATAGCTCAGTTCCCACATAATCTACAAATTCACTGATGACGCAACCATTGCTGGCTGAATATTGGGAAATGGTAAGTCATTGAATGGAGATTGAGAATCCGGTTGGGTCATGTCAGAACAACAACAGTCATGGTCTCAAGGTGCTTATTGTGGATTTTAGAAAGGGGAGAGCCAAGGAACCACACGCTTATCTGCATTGATGGGACAACGGTGGAGAGGTTTAGTAGTCTCAAATTCCTGGTAGCCCACATATTGGAGGACTTCTCCTGCAGCCTGCACATTGAAGCAATCATGTCAAAAGCACACCAACACTGCTACTTTCTAAGAAGTCTAAAGAGTTTTGGCATGTCTCAAACTTCCACAGTGCACTGTGGAAAATATACGGACCACTTGCTGCACCACCTGGTTTGGCAATTCACGTACCCAGGAATTGAGAGGCTGCAGTAAGTAGCAAACATAACCAAGTCCATAGTGGGCCCCAACCTCTCATCCATTGAAGACATCAGTGTGAGGCATTTCCTCAAGGAGGCAGCCATCATCATAAAGGACCCGCATCACCCTGGCCACAAGTAAAGCACGAAAGTCTGCAGACACTGTAGTTGAAGTCAAAACACAGTGCTGGAGAAACTCAGCAGGTCAGACTGTGGCCTTTATATAGCAAAGATAAAGGTACATAGGCAACATTTTGGGCTTGAGCCCTTCATCATATCCCTTATTTTAATCAGTTTCTTTTAGTTGATGAAAGACTCCAACCCGAAACGTTGGTTATGTATCTTTATCTTGACACAAACTCTTCTCACTGCTAACTTTTGGAAGGAGGAACAGAAGCTTGTAGACCAGTCCCTCTAGGTTCAAGACCAAATTTTTTTTTCCCCCACTGGCTATCGAGCTCCTAAACCTCCCCTTTCTTCCCCAAATCATAAACTACTCTGCTACCACAAAAAGATTGGTCTGCACTATTGAAACACTACTTACTACATTTACTACAATAACTATGAATATTACCTATCTATTGTTTATATTCATTATCTCTTTTTGTATAATTTATACTAGAGGAGTTTTACTTTTGCAAAGTACCTATTTGGCTACAATAATTAAGAATGTTGGTGCTTATCTGCACTTAAGTGCATGATAATATCATCATTATTCAAGTGTCTTGCCATTTGGCATAGGTGATCATGTCTCTCCATCCTTCATGATCTTTGATGCTCTGAATTGTAGCTGTTGCCTCCCCTGTTCTCCCTCGGGTAAAGGCTCCATCTTTAAGTTGAGAACGTAGTCAATGTTGAGCTCATGATTAGACAAGGGAAAAATACTGAAGTAGTTTCCCGTTGCCTTCTTCAGTTACAGTGTCCATACTGGATGGGTAACCCTGGCCATTGATCAACAGATTCATCTGCCCAGCATTTCTAGTTTTACAACCATAAATTCCAATTTGTAGAATCTGCTTGTGAAAAAACTATCCACCATCTGCAATCCATGACTTCACGTGACCCTGATTGGGAAGCTAAACAGGTCCTACACATTGCCCAAGGGTACCTGTAGGCTATTGGATGAAAGGAGCACCTTACACATCCTTTTATTGAGCAATTGCACAGCACTAACATTGCATAATATTGACATCGTTATAATATCGAGACTGAAGCAAGAAGGATGATATAAATATATCAAGGGGGGAAAAAAGAGGAGGGGAGGGGCTAAGAAGTCAGAGCAATGGACACAAGATGGACCTATTCTACCTTCTAATTTGCTTCTCCTCACCCTTCCATCACATATTGCTGGATTTTCACAGTGGCTGCATCCAAGTCCATCTCAATGATATTATGAGAGCACCTTCATCAGAAAGACCACTGCAACTGTTCAAGAATGAGTTTAGCACCACCCTTGCAAGAACAACTAAGGATCGGTAATTAATGCTGGCTTGGCCAGTGACATCCAGATCCCAGAGAATGGAAACATTTTGATACAAGTTTGGGTTTTGTGTCTTAACGACCCTATCAGGCCCCAATCCTTTGGCAAAGGCAAAAGTTCTTCCTGTGGGGGGGGGGGGGGGGGGGAGAGAGGGGGGGAAAGAATGAAGTCAGGTGCCTGGAGGGTGTGTATTTTCTGGTCCACACCCATATTCCATCCCACTCACGCCAATAAAACTGAATGTGAGACATCTTGCTCAATGAGCATTGTGACAGCTTCCCTGTCTATTTATCTCAATGCCCCCTTCCCTACATGGTTCAAACAACTGAATATTGGGCCAACTTTAGCTGTGGCACCACCCCGGAGGTCACATTGGCAACTTCAAGATCATGAGCTGTCTGTTCCTGGAGGATTAAAAAAAAATAGCAGAATATGATCCCTTCTCACTGCTATAATTCCAGCAATCCGATCCAGATGGAAGATCCACTGATCGCTTTGAAGCGATAGCTTCCAACAGAGGAATTTATTCCAGATACTTATTGAAGTTGCTGTGCATTATTTTTGAGCACTCATCTTTTAGGGGCTGTCAACTTTAGTGAACGTTGTCAATTAGCACCTCTATTTTTTCATTGATCCATGAACACTGCAGAAAATGTGCTATATACAGTAAACCAAATCTGGCTAGAAAGCTCGCATTTCCTGCTTTATTCACTGAGAGCTCAGCAAGAGCTTGGTCCAAAGCTCAGACTGACCTTTCTTCCGAACCTGATGACTGGAATCTTGCCACCTGCAATTGAGACCTATAGTTTAACTGTAACAAACTCCAGGTCGTTGCTGTTCTAAAACTGACAAATGAAAAACTGCTCCCAGAATTACTTCTCTTGGGGGGCAGGGTGGTCCAACTGCTCTCTCAAATTTGGGGAAAGCAAGAAAAAAAAATTGGACAGAGAAAGCAAAAAGATAAACAAATTAACAATAATGGCAGTCCCACTCCACCACATCCCGGCCCTGGGCACCTTCACACACGGGGCGCCGCTCATCTCACCTCCAACTGGGGTCCGGACATAGGCCGCGGCTTCCTCCAAGAACCGGCTTGTTGCTGGGGCATCAGCGCTCAGCATCAGTGTTCAAGCCCTGTGACATCAGCGCGCATACGCCGGGACTGGCCATCACATGAGAGGGCGGTCGCACCCTGAGCGCAGGACTGCCGCCTACAGATGGAATGACTTGCTGTGAACTTCCCGCATCTCTGCGTGATGACGACAGAGGGTCTGTGCAGCGTCGGTCCCACAGCAACGAGACTTCCCCCAGACAAAGAAGTGGCCTGGGTCCGGGATCGGCCTTGAATGGATCGGGGTCAGAGTGGTCGGGGACAGCCCTTCTGTGCCCGGTGCATGTGCCGGCAGCCAGTTTGTGGAGGAGGCCCTGTGTTCAGGCCTGGAGGTAAGATTCGAAGTGGCCCGGGCCCAGTGTGGGCCTCAAGTAAAATTTCGGGCAAATCAACCCCTCTGCCCCCCCTTAACCAAAGAATTATGGAGTTTGAACCGACAATTTACTCTTTGTTCCTAAGACCCTGTTTCTTTCAACCCATATCTTTAATAAATGTTTTAATACTGGCATATTACATCCTTGCAACAAATTCAACAAATTCAAATCCCACTTAAATATAAACTTGATGTATGTCAACGTCAGATATACAAGCCATTTCCACCTTCCCCCAATTCGGAGGTTGGTCCATATCCAACAATTGTGGAGAAATGCACCCATGATTTCTCCACAATAATGAAGCAATGGTTCCACTGCTGAATGGTTTGATATTCTGATGAGCTGTTAAATTGAAATTTTCACTGTCCTCTGATCAATGCCCTCTCATCTTGAAGAAGAGTAGCATTTTCCCCTCAGTCTGGAGTTCAGTAGTTTCTCTCAATCACACCACTCGGGCAGATTATTCAGTTATTACCATATTGCTGTTTGTTAGAATTGACAGTACAAAATGAGTAGCTGTTTCATGTGTGCATCGTGTGGTTTTGATTAATTCTGGTAAACATAAGTATTTCAACAGTACAGTAAAACCCCAATTCAAGCAATTGGCAAAATAAATCGTGGAAAATAAATGGGTAAAAAATATGGAAGTTTAACACTATGGACTACAGACATTTTAAAAAATCTTTTATGATCTATAGCGCACTCTTGACTGGGTTTATGGGTAAAACTTTATAGCGCGAACACCAGTACAAACCAGCTGGTGGTTTGGGATAAAACCAGTCGTGCAAAACTGGGTGTATGCATTTGTTGGTGGTCCCTGAAAACCGGGACATGGAGTCCAAGGGATAAAATTGATGCGCATCACCGCTAGTTGGTCAATCACTCAACACCTAACCTCAAGCAACCAGAAAATCCACTTATCTGGCATGTTCCAATCCCCATAGGTGCTGGAAACCAGGACTTCTCTACATAACTACTTGCTCTTTTAGTCCCAATTATTCACGTGATTATTCTCATCCTTCTTCATTTTTTGTGTCAGTGTTTTACTTCATAATCCTGTCTTTGGTTTTCTATTTTCTATTTAAATTTTGCCACCGTGTGTTCTATTTATTCCCTTCAAGGCTTTCCAAAGTAACTCATGTCTAACATAAGACTGAAAATCTCAGCCTTATTGGGCATCCTGAAATTATGAAAGATGATATTTTCATTTATATCAAACTGAAATACATCTGACAAATAAGTTAGATGAAATGAAATGCACAGCATTTACCATTTTGAGCATTTAGCACGACTATTGGGACTTTTTGGAGGACATCGAGATTCTGCAGTTTTGTCTTCTCCATGGGAAAATTATTGCATCTAATGGATATATATGCCAGTCATCTCATTGCACAATTTTCTCAGCCAATTAGAATTCATCGCCAGTCAGCCCCAAAACCTTTGGCAAGGTCAAATGTTGGAAATCATTGCTTACAATAACTCAAAGGGTTCATGCCCAATATCCCTTTCTGCTATTTTCATGGAGACATTAGTCCATTTAAAATAAACAGGTTGATATTTCTGTGAGAAAGCAGAAGGATACCAAAGCAAAGCACATTCATCATTTGTGTAGTGTTAATGACAAGTTTTGAATTGTGGGTGGCACTGCCTTCAGTCTAGTTGATGGATGTTTTGTTTTGAAATGTGCAAGAGTGAGACTCAAAGACAGACAAGTAATTGAGGATTAAAGAAACTGCAAAAGAAAATAAAGAGAAATTTAAAAAAATGAAAGTTACAAAAACAACTTACTGTATACCGTAGCTCAGAAGATCAGAAAGCTCTGGGAGAAATTTCAAATTCAGCAAAGTTGTATGAGTGCAGGTGTTTGTGTGAGAGAGGGAGCGAATGGAAAAGTTAAATAAAAGAATATAAAGCGAGAAGAAATTAAAAATTTGCCAACGTTTTTTTATAGAAATTTAAAAAGATAGAAATTAGTAAATGCAAGTCCCTTCTTGCAGCAGCAGGGGAAATATTAAATGGGCAACATTTTAGAAATTTTCACAGCAGAAGACTAAACATTTAATTTGGAAGGAGTAGAAAATGCAGGTATCAATGCAAAACAAGAGTTTCAATAAATGAGTATAGGCAATTAAACAGTACGATAAAAGACTTCTTAATTGTGCTTCGCTCTGGTGTGGGTAGCACTAACTACGTGCATATCACTTTGCGGATGCTGCCTGCCCCCTGTGCTTTCTACATGAAATGAAAGGGAATTCCACACTTTCAATGTCCAGCTGCTATCTGACTCTAGACAGCAAATCATCCAGGTAAACATTAATTACTTTGCAGCCTTCGTTCTGGTGCAATTTGTTGAACCATCTGCACTGGAAATTAAAGGTTGCCAGTGGTGGCTGGGTTGTAGTTTACACTGCATATCCCATGCATTCTTGGCCAGATTGCATAGGGTGAGGGCCATGTTACAACCTATACTTAATGCTATGCCTACACCAAACCTAATGTGAGAGCACACAACCATCTCAATAAAATATCGGCATCACTCTTTAAACAACAGTGCATAGTAAAAAAAATCAGTATCAAAATGTGTGATTTCAGCTGCATGCAAAATGAGGCGAGAACCTTTGCCACAAGCTCTAGGGTGAGGGGCTGAGGTGAGGAGCAAGAATCCCTGTCTGCATGTTATGCCAATAACCAGGAACATATCTCCTCTTTAACCACCCCCTCATGGACCAATGCAGTATCCACTTGCAAAAATAAAAGCAGATATAAATTAAATATTCTGAACAAATAAATAATTGCACACCAAAGTATCTCAATCAACCTCATGCATTCCTTCAGCCAGCCCTTCCATTTGTCTCTGATCTATACCAGGAAAGCTGCCTCAGGACCTTCGTGATGCCATCATCATCACCCTGTACAAAAACAAAGGCGAGAAATCAGACTGCTCCAACTACAGGGGAATCACGCTGCTCTCCATTGTAAGCAAAATCTTCGCTAGGATTCTCCTAAATAGAATAATACCTAGTGTCACCGAAAATGTTCTCCCAGAATCACAGTGCGGCTTTCGCGCAAACAGAGGAACTACTGACATGGTCTTTGCCCTCAGACAGCTCCAAGAAAAGTGCAGAGAACAAAACAAAGAACTCTACATCACCTTTGTTGACCTCACCAAAGCCTTCGACACCGTGAGTAGGAAAGGGCTTTGGCAAATACTAGAGCACCTCGGATGCCCCCCAAAGTTCCTCAACATGGTTATCCAACTGCATGAAAACCAACAAGGTCGGGTCAGATACAGCAATAAGCTCTCTGAACCCTTCTCCATTAACAATGGCGTGAAGCAAGGCTGCGTTCTCGCACCAATCCTCTTTTCAATCTTCTTCAGCGTGATGCTGAAACAAGCCATGAAAGACCTCAACAATGAAGATGCTGTTTAAATCCGGTACCACACGGATGGCAGTCTCTTCAATCTGAGGCACCTGCAAGCTCACACCAAGACACAAGAGCAACTTGTCCGTGAACTACTCTTTGCAGACAATGTCGCTTTAGTTGCCCATTCAGAGCCAGCTCTTCAGCACTTGACGTCCTGTTTTGCGGAAACTGCCAAAATGTTTGGCCTGGAAGTCAGCCTGAAGAAAACTGAGGTCCTCCATCAGCCAGCTCCCCACCATGACTACCAGCCCCCCCACATCTCCATCGGGCACACAAAACTCAAAACGGTCAACCAGTTTCCCTATCTCGGCTGCACTATTTCATCAGATGCAAGGATTGACAACGATCTAAGGCAAATAGCGCCTTTGGAAGACTACACAAAAGAGTCTGGAAAAACAACCAACTGAAAAATCTCACAAAGATTAGCGTATACAGAGCCGTTGATATACCCACACTCCTGTTCGGCTCCGAATCATGGGTCCTCTACCGGCACCACCTACGGCTCCTAGAACGCTTCCACCAGCGTTGTCTCCGCTCCATCCTCAACATCCATTGGAGCGCTTACACCCCTAACCTCGAGGTACTCGAGATGGCAGAGGTCGACAGCATCGAGTCCACGCTGCTGAAGATCCAGCTGCGCTGGATGGGTCACGTCTCCAGAATGGAGGACCATCGCCTTCCCAAGATCATATTATATGGCGAGCTCTCCACTGGCCACCGTGACAGAGGTGCACCAAAGAAAAGGTACAAGGACTGCCTAAAGAAATCTCTTGGTGCCTGCCACATTGACCACCGCCAGTGGGCTGATAACGCCTCAAACCGTGCATCTTGGCGCCTCACAGTTTGGCGGGCAGCAGCCTCCTTTGAAGAAGACCGCAGAGCCCACCTCACTGACAAAAGGCAAAGGAGGAAAAACCCAACACCCAACCCCAACCAACCAATTTTCCCTTGCAACCGCTGCAATCGTGTCTGCCTGTCCCGCATCGGACTTGTCAACCACAAACGAGCCTGCAGCTGACGTGGACTTTTTACCCCCTCCATAAATCTTCGTCCACGAAGCAAAGCCAAAGGAAAGGATATACCCACACTCCTATTCGGCTCCGAATCATGGGTCCTTTACCGGCATCACCTACAGCTCCTAGAACGCTTCCACCAGCGTTGTCTCCGCTCCATCCTCAACATTCATTGGAGCGAATTCATCTCCAACATCGAAGTACTCGAGATGGCAGAGGCCGACAGCATCGAATCCACGCTGCTGAAGATCAAACTGCGCTGGGTAGGTCACGTCTCCAGAATGGAGGACCATCGCCTTCCCAAGATCGTGTTATATGACGAGCTCTCCACTGGCCACCGAGACAGAGGTGCACCAAAGAAGAGGTACAAGGACTGCCTAAAGAAAGCTCTTGGTGCCTGCCACATTGACCACCGCCAGTGGGCTGAAATCGCCTCAAACTGTGCATCTCCTCCATAGGACACCTTAACACTCCGAACATCCAGACCGAAGAGAGACTGCTAGATTCTTGTCACAACCTTAACACCACTATGAGAGTAGTCTCAGTTTTCATTGCAGAATCCCAGTGTTTGGAATGGAAATGGCAACACCAGCCATCAGAGGATGTACCTCAGTTAAGCTAACAACTGTTTCAACAGAAATAATCATTGCCTATATATTGGAAATAAATAATGAGCTTCAGGCTCTGAAAAGACCAGCAACAAGTCAGAATCAGGATTTATTGTCAAGAACAAATCATGAAATTCAGTGTTTTGTGGCAGCATCAAAAGTGGAAACATACATACTATAACCATCTTATGATAAAATAAAATTAACAATAATGGTGTACAAAAGTAAGGCAGTGTCTTTGGTTCATTGTTTATTCAGGAATCTGATGGCAGCGGGGAAGAAGCTGTCCCTGTGCCGCTGAGTGCTCATTTTTAGGCTCCTGTACCTTTTTCCCCCGATGGTAGCAGAATGAAGAGGACATGGCCTGGGTGGTGGGGGTCTTTGAGGATAGAGGCTGCTTTTTTAAAGACACTGCCTCATGTAGATGTCCTCAATGGAGTGAAGCCTGGTGCCCATGATGTCGCAGGCTGAATTAACAACCCTTTATTCTTATCCTGAGAATTGACACCTCCATACCAGGCAGTGATGCAACCAGCCAGAATGTTCTCCATAGTACACCTGTAGAGATTTACAAGAATCTTCGGTGACATACCAAACCTCCTCAGACACCTCACAAAGTATAGCCGCTGGCGTGCCTTCTTTGCGATTGCATCAACGTGGAGGCTCCAGGACAGATCCTCGGAGATGTTGGCATGCAGGAATTTGAAGTTATTGACCCTCTCCACTACTGAGCCCTCGATGAGGAATGGGTTGTGTTTTCCCCTGACTTCCTCCATCATTCCCTCTAACATAGGAGCCATTTCATCCCACATCAGATTTTCCCAGTACCTCTCCAGTGACAATGATCTCCCTTCTAAAAGAATCAGACTGACTTAGTAGCATGGGTTAAATCAGTGGTTTTCAAACTTTTTCTTTCCACTCGCATACCACCTTAAGTAATCCCTATGCCAGAGGTGATCCGTGATTAGTAAGGGATTGCTTAAGGTGGTATGTGAGTGGGAAGGGAAGGTTGAGAATCACTGTTCTAGACCCAATATTTTTGAAATATTTTGCTTGAGAAAAATTGAAATTGGCCCATTTCCTTTGGAGTTCTGAAACCAGGCACAGAACGAGTATGATTAAAACAGTGGTTTTCAAACTTTTTCTTTCCACCCACATACCATTTTAAGCAACCCTTTACTAATCAGAGAGCACCGATGGCATAGGGAATACTTAAAGTGGTATGCGAGTGGAAAGAAAAAGGTTGAGAACCACAGCGTTAAATTGAGCAGGTGAAATACAAAAATTGCAGATGCCTGGAATCTTGAGTGAACAAAGAGAAACTGAATTGTGTTAGCGGGTCAGGAGGCATCCAGGGAAAGAAATGGTCAACCAACATTTCAAGCCGGATCCCCATATCAAGACTGAAGTGTGAAGGGGCAATATCTAGCATAAAAAGAGTGATAGGATACTATCACCAAAGTATATCTTTGTATATATTTACATTTAGTAGTAGTGATTGGTTGAGAGCCATAGCCACGCCCATTGGCAAGTCAAAAAGGGCTGCTCCAGGTCAGTCTGGACTGGTCAACCTCGATGTAATACTCTCCGGTCTTTTGCTAATAAAAGTCATGGTTTGAGTCAGCAAGTCTTTGAGTCATTCAACACGCTACAATGGGGGTAATTGGAAGGGCTGGGGAAGAGCCAAGAGATAAAATACTGGACAGAAGGTGAGAGAGGTGGAGAGACTGGTGGGAAAGGTAATAACTGGGGGAACCGGGGAAGGTTAGAGAAGAGAGTGAGTATAGGAACAGGTAAAGAAGAGAGGGAAACACTGGAACTGGATAGGGGTGAGAATTCCCTAAAGCTGTAAAATGCAATGAACATGCTGGTGAGCTGGTGCTCTAGATAATAAATAGCACTGGATCAATGCAAAAATCATCATGGTCAGGTGTGATTCTTGCTTTACAATCAATTGCCACAAATCAATTGTGCACTTCCCACACCACAACCGTTTCTGGGGCTATCAAATTTAGCTGCTTTCATGTCCAGTCTCATTGATGTCAAATAGCCATTCATCAGGACACAACAGATGGGTGCATCTGGTGAGGCAAAATGGAAATGTGTGACAACTCATCTTTCCTTTGAATTAATTTACAACATTGTTGACTCATTCCAGGCTAAAAAATCTGCTCACTGTAGCCGTGCAAGTGTTTTGCAAAAGGCACATCTCATAGTTTGCAGACAGGGCTCAATCATAATCTATGTGTGTTAGTGCCCCGTAAAAACTGAATAACAGAATGGTCAAGTGACCGGTTTGTAACCCTTGGTTGCCACAGGCGTCTGTTGGCCCTCCCACATTCTGTTCCCTGAGGTTACAGGCGAAGTTGATTCATTCTTAGAATAACACGTTTTCCAAGGCCATGGATTTACAAAGCTCACTAAAATCTCGTTTCTTTTTTGGCTTTCAACTAAGCTTAAGAAAATGAATTTCTTTTAGACATTAGTTCAACCAGAGACGTCTGTCACCCTCTTTATATCAGGAAATAGCTACAGTTAAAGTACAACTGCTTGTATATACCTTTGTTCTTAGATTTGCAAATTGCTTCCCTTGCACTGCACAAATAAGAGATCTTTCCCCTCTTAATCCTACCAACTGCTCAACTTTGACCTTATAATCTAATAGCTCAGCAAGTTCACAAAAACCACCACAGGTAGCTGCGAATTCACGTCTCACTGTGAATGAAGTTATTCTGCTTTCCTAAATCTATTATTTAAGTTGAAAGGGTGAGACATAGGTCTTTGTTTTCAGAGGTAACTTGAATAGGGCTTGCATAACCTACTGGGAAGTTTTGTGCACTGGGACAGCAAGGTAAAATGACAATGACAACAATATATCAGCCTGTGCACATCTTGCAAGCCAGGCAACATTGAAGCCCCACCAGGTTCAGACAGTCACAGGTTTGGCAAGGGTCCCGACCCTGACGACTGTTCAAAACCCAAACTGCTTGTAGGTAGAAAATGAACCTCATGGGAGAGACTGACAGAAACAGCTGTGATGGGGAGACTCACCACCAACGCACCTCACCGACGGACTCAATGAGCAAGCGAGTGAGTCTGCTCAGCATTCCCAGGTCTGGTCAAGCTTGACCCAGCCCCTGGCTCTTGTGGCTTGGTTTGGGAAGTAGGGGCAGTGGTGTCGGGGAGAGAAGGCACAGCCCCAACCCTGTCTGTATCTGTTTTCCCGAAGGTTTGTCCCAGTAAGGACATGTAAAGGGTTTTCTTTCTTATTTCGGGTAACTGCTGGGAGGAAGCTAGAAGTCAGGCTCAACTTTGTTTCATAAATGTGTGAAGTAAGAAGGAACATACAGGCCGTCCCTGGGTTATGAATGTCCAATTTACAACTCGTACTTATGAATGGACTCTGTGCGGCTTCAGCAGTTCGCCAGCTCGAGGAAGGATAATGCCATCTGCCGTTTTAAGTCGGAGCACATTGCCGTTAACACTGTGCTGAGTACAAATAGTTTGGGAAATAAATAGGCTGTATTTGCAAATTTGGCACCTGCATAACCAAATATTAGGATTAAATTTGTAACAATGTCCTATCTATGGCTCTGGACCTGAGAGATTCTCCTCTGAATGGCAATGAAGAATTTTTTGATTTGTCTTGACGACACCCTTCTGTTCAATCAAAACACTTTCTCTTTTCTTCTTGTGCTTATATATACCTTTATATAACTTTTTTTTAGGGAGTTGGTCAGTGCCAAGGGGACCATTGTCCCCCCAAATGAGGTGCTCTCCCCTCCCCCGATAAGGTCGCGGCCATCGCTGGCTGACAGACCTGCCCCCCAGACCCTCCCGCGTCACTAGCATCTAGCTTGATACACACTAGCGACTCTCCACCCATCTCCCGGCCACGTCACTAGCGTCTAGTGATGCTTGATGCAATTAAAGGAGCACCCTCATCTCCTACGTCGGGGGGGGGGGGGGGGGTGGGGGTGGGGCGGGAATGGTTTTAACCACAGATGAGTCCCGGCATCCAATAGCATCCCAGCCCCTCCGGTCGACAGGTAGCTCCCGGCTAGCAAATACCCCCGCTGAAAAAGGCCCCCTCTAAAATTCGTCTGGGGCCGACCCTGGGGAAGGAGGGGAATTTTGGAATGGGGTGAAAACCATCGTGTATGTAACTTTCAAGTTTTAAAAAAATTGTATTGTTAATAGTAATTTTGATTGCAGCTTATATGGAAAAATTTAAATAAAGTATTCCAAAAATACACTGTGTGTAACATTGTATTTGGTTCAAATTAAAAATACAGTTTGATACTATTTTTGTGGTGGATATATTGTATATATAACACCTGATAAATGGCTTTTTGACATCAATGAGACTGGACATGAAAGCACCTAAATTTGATAGCCCAGAAACGGCTGTGGTGTTGGAAGTGCACAATTGATCTATGGTAACTGGTGTAATGTAAGAATCACACCTGACCATGGTGATATACTATTTAGCACTATATACTTAGACAAACATTTGACTAACTGACACTAAATAAGAACTGTATGTATCTGTTCCAACTTACCTACAAATTCGACTTAAAGACAGGCTCAGGAACGGATCTCGTTCGTAAGCCAGAAACTGTATGTATTAATAAGCATGATAAACAAGAAAGAGAATTGCTGCCCCTTAGAGAATTGTACAAAATGTAACATAATGGAACAAATTAATAATTGCAATTAAAATTCTAAACTAAATCTTTTTGCCGGCCCACAGAGAATTCTGAACCTACCTTCAGAAATTTACTCTATTGACTTATACCTCTCAGGGCGAGAGCAGTCTCTGTATGTAATTGTTTTGCATAAACTAGATTAGAAAATGTATTTTCTTTGCAATTCCAAATGTAGCTGGACAATGGAGCTCAATGGGAGCTATAGAATAGAGCTGCAGTGAATCTGTCAGCATTGAGAAGAGATAAGGCAGCTTAGGGCCTTGGGTGGGAAGCCTTCAATGAGATAGGAGTGTGAGCGCGGCTTGTTTAGAGAGTGAAAGCAAATAGCAGTGGTGTTAAGGATGGTTTTGACCATCAGGACAGAAGGCGATTTGGAATCAGTTTATTGTGTCTACAATATTAGCGCATGCACTGTCATATCAGCAGATTCCAAGCTCACTGCCCACCTTGTTTAATATGCTTAAGCTGAACGATCAGTAAACTGCAGATATCAGGACCACTATGGGTTGGTGAACAAGGTATTTAAGTCGATATTCACCCTTATACCATTGGTCCAGTGTCCATAAACTAAAATGTTAAACCATCTTCAACTCTTCAATATTATTTTGGCATAACGGTTAGTGTGCAACGCCTTTACAGCGCCAGCAATCGGGACCAGGGTTCGAATCCCGTGCTGTCTGTAAGGAGTTTGTATGTTCTCCCCAAGTCTGCATGGGTTTTCACTGGGGGCTTCGGTTTCCTCCCACCATTCAAAATGTACTGGGGGGGGGGGGGTGTAGGTTAATTGGGTGTAAATTCAGCGGCATGGGCCAAAGTGGCCTGTTGCTGTGCTGTATGTATAAATTTAAAAAGAAAATTTCAGAACAGGAAGGCTGTTAAGAGACTGTTACATTTTAAAAAGGTACATCTGCTAAAAGTGAGAAAGATTAATAGAAAATGTTGATTTTAATTGGTAGAGAAGTTGTAAAACAGACTTTGCAATAACATCTCTTTAAATTGCACTTAAACCACATGACTTCAGTGATCAGTTTGAAACCATGGTTGGTGCAAGAAAGAGAAGACAAAGAGTTCTCAGGGAGCACTGACAAGCGCATGGCCTTTCCAAAATGCTCGAGCTTACTAGAATTTTCACACACAAATTTGCTCAATACCTGCTAGGTTTGAGCTGAACTTTCATGGTTAATCCAGACAGTTTGTAGCCATGTAATTCCACCCCTCTTTTCAGAGAGGTGGTTGCAGCCTTTATCTCATAGCTAGAGATTTGTAGATTGGTATGCGAATGTCGGTACAGATAGATGATACAAAAAATCTACTCGTACAGAAGTACTTCTTATATGCAACTGAATGGAT
Source organism: Narcine bancroftii (assembly GCF_036971445.1). NCBI lineage: Eukaryota > Metazoa > Chordata > Chondrichthyes > Torpediniformes > Narcinidae > Narcine > Narcine bancroftii. The sequence goes on along the minus strand of NC_091471.1, from coordinate 338,212,689 downwards.
TGATTGGATAACTGGAGAATCGTCATTCATGGAAACACATGGATAGCACCATAAACTGGATGACACGAGCCTTCATCAGCTCTTTCAGTTCTATCACACGTTAATTAACTAGAATTAAGAGCTTAAGTGTCTGAAAAAAGTACATTACACATTTTACCTATTGGAACCAACTTCCCACTGCTCTCTCTCTCCTGAAGCTAACTCCACCTGGACATACAATCACACCTTTTCCTGAAATATTGACTACCCCTACATATTGCACCTGTAGAAAGTGACTATTATTTCAAGACAAAAGCCCAACATCACCAGCTAATTTGTCCTTGAGCTGGATGAAACCAGAACCACTGGCATCACTGATGACACCATCTTAATCAAAAATTTTTCCACCCCACAACCCCAATCAGCTTAGACGGCCCGCAACCTGATTAGCGTAGAGGGACGCCTCATTTGCCATAGACAGCCTGATAGCCGGATGCCCATCCCATCCAGGGCTGCTACTACATCTGCCTTGGCCGCCGCCACCCCTCCAAAAGTGCCACCCATGGTCTGGTACAAGAGGAGGTCAATCATGGGGGGTGGAGGGGGGGTGGGTGGTGTGTCACCACGAGCAAACACACTGGGTGACACCAACCCTAGTGATGCCACTGAGCAGAACTCGAACGTTCGAACCCTAGTGATGCCACTGAGCAGAACTCAAACATTTCACCTACATTCTTCCAGAGACCACCGTGCAAAAACTCCTGCTGATCATACTGCCCTAAGCAGTATGCGTGTGCGCGTTTACAACCAGCGCACAAAGGGAATTCATGTGTGCTTAAAAGATAAGTTACCCAAAATAATGTAGTAATTAATAATTATACATATTGAAAATAATCTCTTAGCTATTTGTTAATCTAATTGTTAAACAAGTAGTTAATCATACTTGAATTATATTAAAACATGCCAATACAGCTTTATTAGTCATGAGAGTTAGGCTCAAAAATATCTTGAAGCAATTTCGTTTACATTTGCACAAGCATTCAGTGTGCACGTACTTTTGTCACAGGAAAAAAAAAATCACACAACGCAAGATTTTTGAGCACACTGACCACTAAAAATTAGAGGGAACTTTGCTGTTGATTTTGTTTTTGCTCCCTCTAAAAGAATTAGAGATCTCTAGATGTTATTATTACATTGACACTCTCTGAAAGCCAAACCCAGCACCTTCTGCTCTTAAAGTAAACAAGATGTCTGCGGAAGCTGAGATTTAGTACAATACCCAAAAGTGGTGGAGAAATGCAGCAGGCATGGAAAACAAAAGGCAGTCAACATTTCAGGTCTTCATCGAATATTAAGTGCAATAAGAGAAAACTAAGAGATGAAAATGGGGAAAAGGGGGATGGAGGTGGCGAAGAGGTGGAAAAGAGGTGTATGCAAGATATAAGATGGCCATGTTGAACTATATGACTATAAACATTAATGGAATACATAACCAAATTAAAAGGAAGAGGTGACTAAATTTATTGAAGAAGTAAAAAATAGATATAGCATTTGTGCAGGAAACGCATCTAATGGAAGTGGAACATAACAAACTAAAGAGAGACTGGTTAGGACATGTAACAGCAGCATCCTATAATTCAAAAGCTAGAGGGGTAGCCATACTAGTTAACAAAAATGTACCAATCAAAATAGAGGAGGAAATAATAGATCCAGCAGGGAGGTATGCAATGATAAAGTGTCAGATATACTCAGAATTTTGGAATTTGCTCAATATATACAGACCTAATGAAGAGGATCAAAAATTTATGCAGGATATTTTTTTGAAGATTGCGGACAAACAAGGAGATATATTGATAGGAGGGGATGTTAATCTTCATTTGGATTCAATGTTGGATAAAACTGGACAAAAGATAAGTAAAAAGAATAAAGTAGCCAAATTTATGGTTAAATCAATGCAGGAAATGAAACTTATGGATATATGGAGGAGGCAACACCCAAGAGAGAAGGAATTTTCATATTATTTGGGTAGGCACAAAATATACTCAAGGATTGATATGTTTTTGTTGTCAATCCATATTCAAGGGAGAGTTAGCAAAACCGAGTATAAAGTTAGAATATTATCAGATCATTCACCCCTATTATTAGCAATAGAACTGGAGGACATCCCACCAAGAACATATAGATGGAGGTTAAACTCCATGCTAATTAAAAGACAGGAATTTAGGGAGTTTATTGAATGCCAAATTAAAACATATTTTGAAATATACACAGGATCAGTGAAAGACAAATTTATATTATGGGACGGAAGGAAAGCCTTCATTAGAGGGCAGATAATAAGTTATGTGACTAAGATGAAAAAGGACTACAATCAGGAAATAGAGCAGTTGGAAAGGAAGATAGTAAGTACAGAAAAGGGATTAGTAAAAAGGGATGATATAACGAAAAGGAGAGAACTGGCGGGAAAAAAATTAAATATGAAACATTACAAACGTACAAGGTGGAGAAGAACATAATGAAAACAAAGCAACTGGGACAAAAAAAACACATAAAATATTAGCCTGGCAACATAAAACAGAACAAGCTAAAAGAACAATACTGGCATCAAGGAAAAAGGACAAACAAATTACATATAATCCAACAGAGATTAATGAAAATTTTAAGGAATTTTATGGACAATTGTATCAAACTGAGAATGAGGGGAAAGATGATAAAATAGAGGAATTTTTAGGTAAAATTGAACTGCCAAAATTGCAAAACAAACTAATAAAACCATTTGAAATAGAAGTACAGGATATATTAAAAATGTTACCGAACAATAAAACACCAGGAGAAGATGGATTTCCAATAGAATTTTATAAAACGTTTAAGGAGTTATTGATTCTTCCTCTCCTGGAAGTAATGAACCAGATAGAAGAAACACAAAACTTTCCAGATTCATGTAAGACAGCAATAGTTACAGTAATACCAAAGACCAGCATCATATAGACCAATATCTCCACTTAACTCAGACTATAAGATAATATCAAAATTATTAGCAAACACATTGGCCGATTGTGTACCTAAAAGAGTAAAACAAGATCAAACTGGATTTATTAAGAAAAGACGAACAGCGGACAATGTCTGCAAACATGTTAATCTAATTCAGGCAGTTCAAGGAAATAAGAAACCAACAGTGGCTGTTGCTCAAGATGCAGAAAAAGCATTTGACAGAGTAGAGTGGAATTACTTATTTAAAGTATTACAGAAATTCAATCTACCAGAAAAATATATAAATTGGAATAAGGCATTGTATAATACACCATTGGCGAACGTAACAGTAAATGGATATGTATCGGGTCACTTTAAATTAAGTAAGTCAACTAGACGGGGATGTCCACTATCCCCCTCACTGTTTGTCTTAGCAATAGAACATTTGGCAGAATTGATAAGAATGGAAAATAAAATAAAAGGGATCCAAATAAAGGAGAAGGAGTATAAAATCAGCTTATTTGCAGATGACATTATAGTATACCTAATAGAACCAGAGGTATCAGTAAAAGAATTACATAAGAAATTGAAGGAATATGGAGAAATATTAGGGTACAAGATCAATGCAACTAAAAGTGAAGTGATGCCAATGAGTAACGCAGACAATACAGAATTTAAAAAAGAATCACTATTCAAATGGCAAGCACAATCAATCCGATACCTAGGGATCAGGTTAGATAATAACTTAAGCCACTTGTACAAACTAAATTATCAGCCACTAATAAAAAAATTGGAGGAGGACTTAGAACAATGGAAAGAATTAGCGCTAACATTGATAGGAGGCTAAACTGCATTAAATTGAACATGTTCCCAAGGATACAATACATTTCAAACATTCCCAATTCCCTTAACAGAAAAATTCTTTATGGAACTAAAGAGAATAATAAGGCAATTCCTGTGGAAAGGGAGGAATCCAAGGGTAGTGTTAGATAAATTAACAGAGAGGTATAATCAAGGTGGTTTACAGTTATCAAATTTTAGAAATGATTATAGAGCTGCACAATTGAGGTATTTATCAGATTTTTACCAGACAAAGAAAAAACCAGACTGGACTAAGATAGAGCTAGATAAAATAGGGGAAAAGGTACCAGAGCATATACTTTATAAGTGGGATGAAAAGCTGGTGCAATATAAAAACTCACCAGTATCGTATCATTTACTTAATACATGGAAGAAGATCCACTAAGAAAGGAAAAAAACTAATTATCAAATACCAAAATTACAATTTGCGCAAAATCCGCTAATCCCTTTTACAATAGACAACTTTTCCTTTAGAGAATGGGAGAGAAAAGAAATCAAAAGAATAGAAAACTGCTTTTTGGTAAATAATGTATTAACATTTGAACAGTTGAAGTACAAATATGGAATAACTCATGGTACAATGTTTGCATATCATCAATTGAAAGCTTATTTAAAGGATAAATTGGGAAACAGCTTGAGATTACCTGAAGGAAGCAGCTTTGAATACATGATTACAGACACAATGATAATTAAAAGATTTATAACCAACATGTACATTAAACTGCAAGATGAAGGAAAATGAAATAAACTATAAACCTAAGCAGAAGTGGGAAAAGGATCTAAACATAAAGATAAAAAATGAAGTATGGGAAAAGTTACGTTCTGGAACTATGAAGAATACAATAAACACAAAGTTACACATGATACAGTATAATTGGTTACACAGGGTATATATCACTCCTCAAAAGTTAAAAAAATGGGATTCAACATTATCAGATAAATGTTTTCGGCTGTAAGAAGGAAATGGGAACAACAATACATGCAACTTGGGCATGTACGAAAGTAAATACGTTTTGGGAAGAATTAAATCAGATACTAAATAAAATTACAAAAAATAACATAACAAAAAAAGAGATATTTCTTTTAAGTAACATAAGAAGTAGAGAATTAGGCCTCAAATTGGATAGTGCAAAAAAATGTATAATGTCAACTTGGAAAATGGAAGAGAGCAATGGTTCATGGAAATGAATAAATGTATTCCATTGGGAAAAATAACATAATTTTAAAAAAATAAAGTCACAATGTTTGAACATATTTGGGAACCGTACATGGAACATATCAGAGAGAGCTTACCTACGACCTTCATCCCCTAAAATGAGAATGAAAATGATAAGACAAAATTACTAGATTCAGTGTATAATAATGCATTTTTCTTGTTTATTTTCCTTTGTGTGAAAATATTGTTTTATGCTTTTAATGTATTGTGTATATTGAATATTTGTGGGTTTTGGATGGGGGTGAGTAGAGGGGAGGAAGGGAAAAGTGGGGGGAAAGACCACTGTGTAAATTTAATGAGATACATTTGTACATATTTTGGTTGATATGGTTCACAGTGTGAAAAATAAAAAAAATATTTAGAAAAAACATTTCAGGTCTTCATGTATGGTAAAAAATCAAGCACATGACTGAATCAGGTGATAGTTAGAGGGGATCATAGGCTAACTGGTAATAGGCGGATATAGATGGGAGGGGTGTAGAAGTAAAAGGTGAAAGGGCGAGAGGGCAGAGGCCTAATAAAGATACCTCTGATAGAAGGGAAGGGGCTGGGGAGCAAAAGGAAGAAAGAGAGAGAGAGGGATGAGGGAAAGACCAGGAGAGTAGTTAATGGAAATTGGAGGTTCAAATTGATGTAATTGGAAACTGTCAAAATGAAATACAAGGTATTATTCCTCTAATTTATTTATGGCCTCACCTTGGCATCAGGTCATCGACAAACATGTCAGTGTAGCAGTGGTGAGTGGAATTGAAGTGGTTGGCCACTGAGAGGTCCTTGCTCTTGTAGCAGACACAGCAAAGGTGCTCAACGAATCGATTCTCCAAACTGTGCCTTCCTTGTACTGCACCTTCTGCTCTCACTGGCTCAGTTCCAGTTTGCCTTTACTAACTAACACCATTCAATCATTGCAAATGGGACTGATTTTTGTGCCAGCTGTAAATTTATCCCTTTAGAGTTTTGTCCTGTACAAATGGACTATTCTCAAACTGTTTCAATGACATTAATGTGGTCGCTAATGATTAATTGGGTCCCAACTTCCACTTTGACCCTTCATTTTGTTAATTTGAGGTTTGATTTCTCCCACAATTTACTTTTCAATTTTTAACACTGAAACCTACATGAAGATTGGGGTCTTCCAGAGTTCTACAATCCACATACTATCCAATGCATTATTTCCAGTATTCAGTAGCTCTCCAACATATGTGTGTGTGTGTGTGTGTGTGTGTGTGTGTGTGTGTGTGTGTGTGTGTGTGTGTGTGTGTGTGTGTGTGTGTGTGTGTGTGTGTGTGTGTGTATGTGTGTGTGTGTGTATACATACACACATATACACACACACACATTTATATATACACACACACACACACACATATATATATATATATATACACACACACATAGTACTGTACAATGTAACTATGCCTCGAAGTTCTTACAGCTGTGCTACAAAACTACCAAAAAAGTAATAAAAGAGTATATAATTGAATTAAAAAGATAGAATAAGATCATAAATATTCACAGGTATTCTCAGGCAAAACAGGAAGTGAATTAGCCATAGTGCAGAGAGTCCTTTTGTGGTGTCGGAGCAGTCACTGATTACTGTAACCAGAGGAAGTTCAAAAGCCAGATAGCTCTTGGAAAAATGCCGTTCTTGAACCAAGATGCACCAACTTCTGTACCTTCTGCCGTGGCCTCATTTCACCATAGCTTCTCATCAACCCTCTTTCTTTGTTCCTCCACTTCCTTCTACACTTTTCCAATTGTGACCATTCATCCGTCACCATGTTTTCCCTTTGCTCGATTCCTCTTTCTCATCCTTCAGTAATATATTGAATAGTTACCCCATGTGGTGCACTTGTTCTTGCCTCTGCTAACCCCAGTTTTATTTTTCACTTAGTGTGTAGTGGGAAGAACGAGACCAATAGTTGGTGGGCTCATTTGCACTCCCCTCCAGTTGTTCATTGAAACTTCTCGTGCTGTGCCTGATAAAGCTATGGGTAAGTCCCGCCCTCCTGCTGGAAACAACATCATGACGTTGCCCTGCGCGCATGCAGACCCGACCTGGCCGGCCAGCTATCTTGACTCAGCTGCTCCACTGCTGCGACTGTAACACACGGAACCAGTTCGGGATGTGCACTGCCACAGGTGATTATTCGTTCTCTTTCAATTTGTCTTGCACTTTTAAATATATTAAATGTTTTCTATAAGTGTGAATTAGTAATGTTGATTCTGCTGAGATTGCCCTCTGTGCATCCCAAACAGTTCACTGCACCTGCAACTTTCATTCCTATTCTTTGGATGGAGGGAAGAACTTTAACTAGAGTTAAATATATGGTGACCTTCCGATCGAGAGTTGAACACTGATGTGCAAGGGTAAGAGGGGAAGATGGAGGTTTGGGCCCCTCCAACCTCTGTTCAGAGTGACATGAAGTTTCTTCAATGCCTCTGTCGAGAGTGGCCTTATTTATTTCTGTCTCTCTCCATTTTTGATCTTGCTTCCCTGAAAGAAAATTATAATACTGCCCCCATCCATCAGCCCAAATGACTGCCTCGACTTTTTGCGTAGATCAGTTGCAGTATTGACCATCTGCAAACTACACTGCATTTATTATATTGACAACTCTGCACAATAAATATGCAGTCTCTAACACCAAGGACCAAGAAAGCAAGTGCATGAGAATACTACCACCTATACATTTCCATCCAGCTTACATACTTTCCCGACTTAGAAGCATATCACTGTTCCTTCAAGGTTGCTGGACTAAAATCTTGGACCTCCCTACACAACAGTATTTTGGGAGTTTTCTTTGTTAAAGGACTGCAGCAATTCAAAAAGGTGACTGATCACCACCTTATCGAGAACAATTAGAGAATATTTATTGCCCATGGCAGCAAAGTTCAGGTCTTGAAAATAAATAAACAAAAGCAGTTGATTGCAACTATATGAAACTTTGGTTAGGTTGTATTTGGAGAATTGTGTGCAATTCTGGTGGCCACATTTCAGGAAGGATGTTAAGGCTTTAGAAAGGGTACAGAAGAGATTTACTTGGTTGGAGGGAATGAGCTACAAGGTGAGATTGGGTAAACTTGAATTGTTTTGCCTGAAGCATGGTTCTCAACCTTTTTTCTTTCCACTCACATACCGCTTTAAGTAATCCCTATGCCATCAGCATTAGTAAGGGATTGTTTAAGGTGGTATGTGACAGGGAAAGTTGAGAATCACTGCTCTTGACCCAATTGCTACTGAAATATTTTGCTTGAGAAAAATTGTCATTGGCCCATTTCCTTTTGAGCTATGAAACTGTGCACATAACAAGTCAATTAGGTACAATTAAAACAGTGGTTTTCAAACTTTTTCTTTCCACTCACATACTGCTACAAGCAATCCCTTACAGAGCACCTATGGCATAGGGAATACTAAAGTGCCGTGTGTGGAAAGAAAGTGGTGGAGAACCACTGGTCTGAAGTGTTGGAAGTTGAAGAGATGGGCGTTTATAAAATCACAAATGGTACAGCATCATTTTCCCCAGGGTAAAAATGTCAAATAATGGAAGACATGCATTTAGGATGAGAAGAGCAGAAGTTGAAAGGAGATGTGTGGGGCAAGTTATTTTTAAACACAGAGTAGCAGATGCCTGGAACAGGCTGGCTGGGGTAATGGTAGAAGCTAATACGGTAGAAGCATTTAAAAGGTTGTTAGTGAATTACATGAATATTCAGGGAATGGAGGGGTTTGGATCATGTACAAGCAGAAGAGATTGACCATATATTTTGGAGTATGTCAACTGGCAGATAAGCCAATCCCTTTCAGTTTCATTTTAATGATTTTATCATATATTTGGCATATCAGTCAACCCCTAAAAATTGCATTGACTGAGCTGTTGGGAGTTGACTGGGCTTATAGGCCAACCCCCCCCCCCCCCCCCCCCCCCCAAAATCACAATGAGTGAGCTGTTCGGCATTGGCTAAAGGTGGTTGTCATCATGGAGGCTCCAGCAAAACGACAAGTTTGAAGCGAGCTTTAAGTTAAAAGTAATGGAAATGGCTAAGAAATCCAACAACTGCACTGCTGCCAAAAAAATTTATGTGAATGAGAAGTTGGTAAGAGATCAGAGAAAGAAAGATTAGACTCTGAAAAAATAACAAAAAGACAATGTTCGATGGTCAGAGTTGAAAATCACATCACAGCATGGGTACGTGAATAGAGGCAAAATTGCTACATAGTCACTCAAAATAAAATAAGAGCATTTGCACTGAAGTGGACAAAGTCGCTCCCAGAACACAGTAAAGATTTTGAGGCTACAATAGGCTGGTGCAACCATTTCATGAACAGGAAAAATCTGAAATTAAACCAAAAAACAAAAATTGCACAGAAATGACCAAAAGATCTTGATCATAAAAGTTGTAAGTTTTCACCAGTTTATTACATGTAACTGGCAGAAACACCAGTTTACATCAGCAAATATCAGAAACATGGATGAAACCCCAATGAATATCAACATGATAGGCAATAGAACAGTGGAATGGAAAGGTGTTAAAACTGTGCAAACCAGAAGTACAGGCCACAAAAGGAACAGGTTTACCGAGGTGTTGTTGTGCATGGCCAACAGGACAAAATCAAGACCCATGGTAATCTTCAAGTGCAAACTTAAACCTAAAACAAAGTTCCCAGAGGTATTTTTGTACATTTTCAAGAAGGATAGATGGATGAAAATGGTGTAAAATATGGATGGACAATTTGTGGAACAGGCGGCCAGGTAGTTTACACAAAGAACGGAGTTTGCTGGGATATATTTTGTAGCCACTTAACTGAGAAAACTAAAAGTGGAATAGCACCAAATAATACTTACATGGTGGTTATCCCAGGTGGTTTGACACCTCTGTTGGAACCTCTTGATGTCTGCTTGAACAAGACCATGTGTGTGAGGAATGGAATACATGGACAACGAGTACAGAAAATTGTTTACAAAAGGCGGGGCAATGCATACTAGATCACTTCTTGTGCTGTTCGACCTTGTGCTCAAAAGCATGGGATGAAGTAAAAGTAGAGACTAATAAAATAATTTAAAAAGTGCAGTATCTCTTATGCAATTGATGCTATGGAAGATGATTTATTGTGGGACACTAACTACAAAGCTGAAGCCTCCTCATCAGATACAGACTGGGACCTGAATGATGACTGTTTAAGTAGTGATGGTCTCGATCTTTGTCTCAGACGATGATAGCGACGGTGATTTTGAAGAATTCGAAATGTATTTTCTTTCAATAAAATTTTCAATGAAAATTTGTTGTAATTTTTTTTTGTATTTTCAAGAGACGATTTATATGACGAATTGACGTCTAGCATTTTATTTTTGAGTTGAATTTAAGGTCTCAGAAGTATATGTTGCACACAAGTAGACCCCCATTTTTAGAGCAATTTTTGAGGGTTTCAAAATTCAACCTATACGCTGAAATATACAGTAGTTGAATGTTGGCATTTGTGTTTAGCACAGATATCGTGGGTCGAAGGCCCTGTTCCTGTGCTGGTCTGTGTTTCAGATAATGGGGAAATTTACATATGCATCATGTAAGAATTTCAGTGTATCTGTACATGGTACTTATGTATATGACAATAAATGCAAATAGACATTGAAATGGGCCTTTTAGCACCAATCTTTTTCTTTAACAACAGGGTAGAAGCTGATTCTAGCCACTGCCATCCAATTACACCCAATTAACCTACAATCCCATATGTTTTGGAAGGTGGGAGGAAACCAGAGCACCCAGGGAAACCCCATGTAGGCCATGAGGAGAATGTACGAACTCCTTACAGACACCACCGGATTTGAACCCAGGTTGCTGGCACGGTAATAGCTAGCCGCTACATGAACTGTGCCAGCAATAATGTCAGGCATCAACCAGCCAATGCTCACATATAAAGTAGACAAATGTGGGTAGGGTAAAAGATAAGGGATGGGTGGTGGAGTTGGGGCAGAAAATTATATTCACTGAACTTAATTGCAGGATTCTACTCCTTCAGGGGAGGGGAGAAAGGAAACTCTCTCAAAAAGGATTAAAAAAAATAACAGAGCCTTGGGTGGCCCCTGAACAAATGAACATTCTTGTGTAAAGTATTTAGACACACAAGCCAATGGCTCATCACAGGCTTGCAGTGATGTGCCCTTTTGTTAAATTGCCATTGATTATATGATTGATTATTCTCAGTTAGGGTGTAATTACCATAAAAGGATTGCAGGGTGGAGATTACAGACAACAGCTGTGTCCAGGCCTTGCGCGCAAAACCACCTCCTTTGCTCGTATGCAAATAAACCATGTCTGGCACCAATACAAGCAATTAACCCAGTGTACAATGTGTTGTCCCATGGAACACACACTGTATCATGGTGCTTATTGCACGAAAACTAACAAAGTCATTCATTTGCAGGAAATAAAGTTCTCGCCTGGTAAAAGCTGTCTGCTAGATGAGCATCAATAACAGTCTATTAAATCTGGCAGAATTATAGGGCCTAATACGTCGAAACGTGAAAGGAGTGGAAGCTTTGCTTATTAACCCTTTAAATTATTCCCGAATTTTCTAAACTCCTGGCTAGAATGATTTGTCTAATCTAAAACTATTGCACATTCTTGCTCCAATTACTCTCCTCTGCTTTGATCATCACCCAGATTTCAGCTGGCTACAATTTTATGGCTTCTCAGCTGCACACCAGATGGAAGACCTGATATGATGTATGTTTTAACCTGGGGAGCGACAACATCCCACATGGGATGACTGCCCAGTCTCCTCGACTTGTAAACGAAAGGTGCTGTATATCATTAGAAAATCAGCAAGGTTTTTGTTTGGATCATGCATGGAAACATACTTACTTCAGATACAAACAACTCTCAGCACTGCAAGCTTTCACGTGCACACTGGGCACCTTGTAGAGGTGTTATTAGACAAAACTGTCACACAGCCAAACAAGGAAACATTAGGACCGCTCAGAGGTAGGTTTTAAAGTATCTCCTAAAGGACTATTTGTTTTTGAAAGAGCGAGAGAGCGAGAGAGCAGAGAGAGAGAGAGAGAGAGAGAGAGAGAGAGAGAGAGAGAGAGAGAGAGAGAGAGAGAGAGAGAGATAGTAAGAGTATTCCAGAGAGTTTGGTGTCTTGGCAGCCGAAAGTCAACTGCAAACCAGGAGACATCAGGGTGCACAATAGTTCAGAGGTCTCAAGGTTTTGTGGAAGATGTGATGGAGTCAGACAGCACGTAAGAGACCATTCAGCTCAACAGTCCCATGTCGATCAAGTTGGCATTCTGGGCTAGTCCCATTTGCCTACATTCCATCCATATACTTCCCAAATACCTTTTGAACTCCTAATGTCTTTTGAACATTATAATTGTACCCACTTCTAGAGCTTCCTCTGGTAGTTTGCTCCAGCTACAGACAACCCTCTGTGTGAGAACAAAAACCCTATTATATCTCTCCCCTCTCATCGTAATCTGATGCCCACTCGTTCTAGAATTATCTACACTGTGGGGGGGGGGGGAAGACTGATCATTTATCTATGCCTTTGGATTTCTAGGAAATAAAGGTCCAGCCTGCCCAACCCTATAACTCAAGCCCTTCAGTCCGAGCAACGTTCTAGTGAATCTCGTTCAGCTTTTTGACATCCTTCCTGTAATTGGATGACCAGAACTGTTCACAATATTCCGTGTGGTCTCACCAGCACTTTTCGCAGCTCTATCATGGCCCCATCTTCTGTATTTAATAAATATCCTGTCCAATACCTCACACCTTCTTCTACACTTTCATGGAACTACACACCTAGTTCTCCCTGTTCAACTTAGATAAGCAAGAAGAGAGTCAATTTGGGCTGCAGGAGAGTTGTGGATTAATGAATTGATCTACAACCCGGTATATCCCCGAGTTTGATTTCTTGTTTGTGGCAATCAAGTAAGCTTGGACAGTTCCAGGGGTTGGTTTTACAAATTCTACAGCATCCAGGAGATTGAGTAGGAAGGGAGGGGGGGGGGGTGAGGAAAGTAGATCATCTCAGATTGTCCCTTCAGCGTGATGTCTAGTAGTGACGTTTCTCCAAAAGGAGATCAGCTATGGTTATGATGTTCTCTGAAACTGTTGCAAAGGACATCCATCTCTTTACTGATATTTGTCTCGTGTAGAATGGCCAAATGACTACCTGAAAGTGACTCAATCTAAAGCGAGGCAAAGCCTTCAAGAGAAAGGTGGTGGATATCATTCTTCCCATCCAATAAGGCTGTTCAGAAACTACTGAAAATCATAGAGGTAATTGTGGGGTTGGTGACAAAGTTAGGAACAATTGTCATTTATGTCTGCAGTAGCCACACTGCAATTGCTGCCCATGTGTAGCGAGAAGCTAATTAATTGGACTCATGTCCATCTGCACCCAACATGCATTGGACTGATGCAGGAAAACATCAGAGTAAATGGTAGCCAGCTGTCAATGCGACTGTCAATACTCAGTCACCTGAGTAAATGCCAAGATAGAAATTTTTGTTGAATTTAGCAGAGACCACACATGCCAATATTTCCAGTCTAGCTGAGAGACGAGCCCTCAATTTTGTGCCCGTAATTTTATTAACTTTTCTGAGCAAGAGCACATTGTCTGCATTCTCCAAGGCAGTTTAGTTTCAAAAGAGCAGAATGCATGTTTTAATGCAAAAGAAATTAAAATGTAATAAACTAAGTCATCTTCATGTCATAATTAAATATTGCAGTAATGTTGAATGGTTAATTGGCCACCTGCAAATCTAGCCCTTGAGCTTGCAACAGTCAGATCCACTCTAAAAATCAAGGTGAAACAGCCTGTACATCCATCCTGTACTTAGGCAATAGATAATCTATCCATGTTTCCTTCTCTACAAAGCCCACGTAATTGCTTTATTACACAGCAAAATCCTGGTCAGATCCACAAAACCACTGGGCTTAAAATATTGCCCTGGTTCTTTGAGATTATAATCTTCCTTTAAATACAATCATTCAAGTGTTTTTAAACAGGAAACATATGCAACATTGAACTTCATGACATTTCCAAAGAAAGTGCCTGGAAATTAGCGAGATCATTAATTAACCATACAACGTGTATATACATGGATTGATTTGATGACTTTGGACAAGGGAATAGATTTTTCTATCCCAGCAAAATTCAGTCCAAGTTGGTTAAGAATGAGTGTAAATTTAGCCAGAAGGGTTGCTTGATAATAGAGAGCCATGCTCGCTGGTTAATTCAATTTGCACAATTATTTCAAACTCCCAGTGAGGCTTCGGCCTGGTGCTGAGAGACGATCTAATACTGAGTAGGCATCAGACAACTGCTGGACAATTAATGCAGTTACATTTATTTTGAATGAGAATGAACACAATTTGGATGTGAGGCAACTGTTTTTATAGCTGGACTTCAATCTGTTACTAGCCTTTGCCATGGAGGAAAGCAGAGGGTGGAAGTGTATGTTATGCAAATACAGAGCGTAGTTTTGGCGCTGCCAGTTGTGAGCATTCTACTGGGAGTGGAGATTGGGAATACTGTAGGGACAGCTTGGTTCCTCCCAGGCTTTGCTTATTAAGAATCCATCCACCTCTGCCTTACAAATATTCCACAACCATCCATTGAGGAGGAGAATTCCAAATATTCACGACTCATGGGAGTCTCATCCCTTTTATTTTCAAATAGTGATTTCTCATTTACATTCCATATCCATCTTGTTAAAGTGACTCAGGATCTCAGAGTATGTTCAATCAGGTCATCTCTCTCTCTGCTAAATCTCAATGGATACAACTGTAGACTTTCATCATTAGGCAGCCTGACCTTTCTTGGTGATCCTTCTCTGAACTGTCTTCTTTAAAGAAGAAGACCATCACTGTACACACTTAGGAATGTTTGTTTTTGTTACCAGCATTTCAAAACAAGAATGTACAATCCACTGTCCTTCCAGCTCCTACTTATCAGGGACAAATAATGAGACAGTGAGGTGTTGCCCAGTCCTTTGGTTTGAGATGTTGCGCAGCCTATGGTAAAGGCGTGACATAAACAAAAAGGAGAAAGAACTTAAACAGGAATAGAAACAACTAAGAGCAAATCCTGGAAAACCTGGAACTTACAACCCTCAAAGCATGGCATCAAATCTTAGAATGCAGGAAAGCTTCCCTCTCAAATCATTGACTCTATTTTTGCACACAGAGGTATGAGGACATGAGGCTTCATGATATGAAGGATTATTAGTTTGGCCTTTATTTACTGTTGCTAGAAGAAATGGGCAAACTGGAAACATTTATTCTAATGCAAACAGGTCTTTAGAAATAACTACCTTGACGAAGGGCTAATGCCCAAAATGTTGGCTACCCATTATTTCCTGTAACTGCTGAGTTTTTATTTCTTTTAAAAATTATTTTTATCGAGTTTATATAAAGATGCATACAGACATTTAAAAACCACATAGCAATTCATTTGTAAACAAGAAAACGCGTGTGAAGAAAAAAAAAAGTAAATGAAAAGTAAAAAAAGTTAAAAAAGTAAATTTAGGTATAAATTTTAAGATAGTCAAATGGATTGAACATTGGCTGAAAGGGAGAGGCCAGAGAGTGGTAGTGGATAATTGTCTGTCAAGTTGGAGGCCGGTGACCAGTGGTGTGCCTCAAGGATCTGTATTGGGCCCATTGTTGTTCGTTATATACTTTAATGATCTAGATAATGGGGTGGTGAATTGGATTAGTAAATATGCAGACGATACTAAGATAGGTGGAATAGTGGATAATGAAGAAGGTTTTCAAGGATTGCAGAGGGATTTGGGCTGCTTAGAAAAGTGGGCTGAAAAATGGCAGATGGAATTTAATGCTGATAAGTGTGAGGTGCTTCATTTTGGCAAGAAGAATCAGAATAGGACATATGTGGTAAATGGGAGAGCATTGAGGAATACAGAAGAGCAGAAAGATTTAGGAGTAACGGTACATCGTTCCCTGAAGGTAGAAACTCACGTGAATAGGGTGGTGAAGAAGGCTTTTAGTATGCTGGCCTTTATCAATCATTGCATGGAATATAGGAGTTGGGAGGTGATGTTGAGATTGTATAAGACGTTGGTGCGGCCTAATTTGGAGTTCTGTGTGCAGTTCTGGTCGCCTAATTATAGGAAGGATATAAACAGAGTGGAGAGAGTGCAGAGAAGGTTTACCAGAATGTTGCCTGGGTTTAAGCATCTGGAGTATGGGGAGAGATTGGACAGATTGGGTCTTTATTCTTTGGAGCGTAGAAGGTTGAGAGGGGATTTGATAGAAGTATTTAAGATTATGAAAGGGATAGACAGAATGGATGTGGATAGACTATTTCCGTTAAGAGGAGGAAAGTTTAAAACAAGAGGACATGAGTTAAGAATTAAGGGGCAGAGGTTTAGAGGTAACATGAGGGGGAACTTCTTTACTCAGAGAGTGGTAGCTGTGTGGAATGATCTTCCGGGAGAAATAGTGGCGGCGGAGTCAATTGTATTATTTAAGAAAAGGTTGGACAGGTATATGGATGAGAAGAAGATGGAGGGTTATGGGCATTGTGCAGGGAGGTGGGACTAGAAAGGGGTGTTTGGTTCGGTGCGGACTAGAAGGGCCTAATGGCCTGTTTCCGTGCTGTAATTGTTATGTTATGTATGTTATATATGTTATGAAACTACAATGAAGATTACTTGTCAACTTCAAAAATAATTAGTAAGAAATAACCTATATAACATTGTTAAGCCTGTTTATTGAAATGAGTCACATAAAACAACAGAAAATCTAAAAACTAAAACTAAAGCAAACTAACTGCTGAGTTTTTTTTTCCAACAATTTTATGCATTGCACTACAACCACGGTATCTGCAGACTTTCCTTTCCAGCTTATAATTGTATCTTTATGATCTTGGTGGAAGAATATGTATAAAATCCTAAGGCATAGTAGCAAAATTAGGCCAGTAGGTCCATCTAACCTGGACCGCCATTCGAATCACACCTGATGCATTTTTCCTTTAAAACCCATTCTTCTAACTTCACCCCATAAACCTCTGACAACCTCACCATTAACCTCCACTTGAAATCCACCCAATGACTTGGCCTCCAGAGTCACCTGTAGCAACGTTTTCCACAGATTCACAACTTTCTAGCTGATGAAATTGGTCCTCATCTCTGTTCTAAAGGGATGTCCTTTTAGAGGCAGTGCCCTCTGGTCCTTGACTCTCCCATCACTGGAAACATTTTCTCCACATCCATATCAGACAAGAAAATGAGAAAAGCTGCCCTTCCTTTCTACATGAGATATAGGGTAGTTTTTATGTCCACGAGATTAAAACAAAAGGACTCCTTTAACTAATATTTCAACAGTATATAAAGCCTCTGACATGCAATGATGACATTTTACTTAGCTTTTGAGAATGAATACACCTTCATAATCCTTTCCTCAGAAAAAAGAATTCAACCTACTTACGGATTTCAGCTTTAATGTTCAGAACTTTTATTAAAAAAAAACAAACCAACCACTGCAAATCCCAAATCAAATTATGTTTGAACCCATTTATCAACTGTGGTCCAGGTGTATCCAGGCAAAGCTGATCTCCCATTAAATATTATGCCTCCAGTACTGAGATCAGATCTCCTCTTGTCTCTCTACATTGTGAAATTGGTTTAAGATCTCACATTCTGTTGCTATAGTTAATTAGCAACAAGCAATTGAAACTCTACTGTCTGGACTCGTTTCTTATTCAGCTCTCTCTGGTGACCTCTCTTTCCAAGATGAGATCAGAAGGAACTCCAACACCTGCTCAATGATTGCAAATAAGCATTGCTTCAGGCCAGCAGAACCTACACAAATTGTTTTGAGTTCCTCGTAACAATGATGGAGTCTTCTCTATTTTATGAGGACCTAAACTTTCTGCATTTAGTAAATCTCAGGGGCTCTATTAAAATCAAAGAAGTACAATCATGTTAAATAGCCGCTGATTATCCTTGGGATTATCCTGGTCCATGACTGTAATCGGGACTAGATTGCTCCATAACCATTAACTTCCATTCTCTGGCCAAATAGCACAGTTGAGGGGGTATTTGATAGAGGTATATAAAATTATGAAGGGAATAGATAGAGTAGATGTGAATAGGCTCTTCCCCTTGACACATTGGAATGAGGGGTCATAAGTTAAGGTTTGGGGGCAAAACTTTAGAAGTAACATAAGAAGAAGCTTCTTCACTCAGAGAGTGGTGGCTGAGTGGAATGACCTTCCAGAAGAAGTGGTTGCAGCAGGGTCAATTTTGTCATTTAAGAGGAGGTTGGATGAGTGCATGGATGTGAGGGGGTTGGAGGGTTATGGGCAGGGAGCGGGTAGGTGGAACTATTGGAGTTTCACTTAAATCAGTGTGGACTAGAAGGGCCGATATGGCCTGTTTCCATACTGTAATTGTTATATGGTTACATCTGTATATTATATAGCAAGGGGGTTGAGGCAGTCCAAAATTTACATAGTTATTGGGCAGCACAGTAAGGGCTATTCTCTCATCAACCCCGTTGGATCCAACTGGGTCCATGACCTACCTAAGAGGTAAGTCAGGGGACCCAGTTAATCTTTCCTAGGTCACGTCCACAGGGAAATGGCCACCATTTATGCCGGTGACGTCAGCACTTGCATGTGTGCATCACCGGGCAGCCAGTAACTCAATGTCTGAGAGGGTTTCTGGTGTCATATCAAACCTCCGCAAACTTCCAAGGAAGTCGAGGTGCTGACGTGCTTTCTTCACGATGCCATTGGTGCATTGGGTCCAGGAAAGATCATCCGAGGTAGTGACTCCCAAGAACATAAATTTTCTTACCCTCTCCACCTCTGATCTCCCAATGATCCTGGATTGTTTACCTCTGGCTTTCCCTTCCTGAAGCCATAAAAGACCCAGCACAGTGAGAAGAGTTCTTCTGCGAACAGATCAGCTGGTTATCGCGAGCATTGCACACAGCAGTGCAAAGAGCACAATTTACAGGTCAGGGGATTATACTGAAAAGGAATATCACTTAACACAAAACAAGTCAGCATGACAGCAATATTATGGGGCTCATTCAGAAGCTGATGGTTGCAAGGCAGAAGCTATTTTTCAGCCTGATGGTCTGTGTTTTCATTCCTGATGGGAGGTGGGAGAAGAAAGTGTGTCCAGGGTGTGATGTGTCATTGCAGGAGCGGGATCCCCCTTAAATCACCGGGTTGGCAATTTAATGGGTAGATCCCCCTACAGTTTGAAAGGTGCTTCCAGCACGTTTGCCCCAGTAATCGCACCCGGGTCCCAGGATGGCGACCCAGGTGCTGCACTTTAAAAAGGGCTAATGATAACCAATCTTACATGGGATGTGGCATCAATGATTCCAAAGACTAGAAGAGTGGTTCTCAACCTTTTTCTTTCCTCTCACATACCACTTTAAGTGATCCCTGTGCCATCGCTGCTCTGTGATTAGTAAGGAATTGTTTAAAGTGGTATGTGAGTGGGAAGGGAAGGTTTAGAATCACTGCTCTAGACCCAATTGTTACTGAAATATTTTACTTGAGAAAAATTGTCATTGGTCCATTTCCTTTGGAGTTATGAAACCGTGCACATAACGAGTCAATTAGGTACGATTAAAACAGTGGTTTTCATCCTTTTTCTTTCCACCCACATACCACCTTAAGCAATCCCTTACTAATCACAAAGCACCTATTGCATAGGGAATACTTAAAGTGGTATGTGAGTGGAAAGAAAAAGCATGAGAACCACTGGACTAGAAATGACCTGACTGATAGGCTTTTGTTACCATTGACAGAAGGCATGTCTCATATTGTTGACCTGAGCTTGTTCTGGGAGAGGGGTCATGGGGTTGGGGGAATCAAGGGGGAGGAACCACGGATACAATCAGCAAGGGGCGGGGCCAGCAGTACACATACAAACAGTATTAACGGTGGTTCCACCTCTACATGAAAAAGTAGTTCAGCTAAATCTAAATACTAACACGAACGAATACTCTATTAGCGAAAGAACAGTCTGTGGAGGATTTCGCAGGTCGAGCAGCATCGAGGAGGGGAAAAGCATTGATGGTGTTTCTGGCCAAGACACCGCATTGTCTTCCTTATGCAGGGCCTCAAGCAGAGGACATTTCCTTTCTTCTCATCGAATCTGCTCACCCTTCTAAGTTCCCTTATCATTTGGGTGGGATTTTTTTTTGCTCTAGACTCCAGAGCACTCGACCGGGCTGGGTTGCCCGCTCATCTTTCTTGAGTCAACCAGGCACTAAAAGAAGATAAAGCATTTATCATCACACTAAATAAAACAGAATTGCTTGGAAATGTATTTCAAAGCTTCAGCTTCTTTCTTGACTGGTAAGAAACGGCCAGTTGTAAGAACTGCGCAAAGAATTCTATCTGATTGCTCTCTTCCTTTGGTAACTGTCCATTCAGAATAATTAGAAATAAAAAGACGAGTTAGCCATGAATGAGCCAACTTCATCTATTTGACTATTCTGTTATATTAGCTTTCCCCAGGGAATAAACTGGGAGTTAATTTTTCAAAGAATTCCGAAGAAATCTGCACAATTTCCGTGTTAAGGATTTTAAATGCAAAATTTTGAAGAAAAGGAAGAAGATGAATTCATTGGGCCTCTCAATGATTCGAGTGTTACATTTACAATTTTCAATAATGTAAAAGGAATGTGCTGAAACACACCACCTTGTTTAGGTGATTCACAAGTTTGCCATTGTGTGTCTCTGTTACAACTGGTGTCAATAAACAAGACTCACAAATTCTCAGTTCTATGCAAAACTTTCAGATGCACGGCCTTCATTCAGACAGGTGTACAAGAACTCAATTTCAACATTGAAGGAAGAGCGACTGCCCTAAATATGCATGGGATTCCTCTGAATGAGAGGCACTGACATCAATGGATGTAAAATGGACTAGTATCCAATGGCTGGACTGATTTCTCAATAAAAGAAATATGTCATTTGTGGACGTCATTATGCCACTCCCTACCAAGGCATCAATGGAGGGGGTAGAACTTCTTTGGAAAACACCCTTAGACCAATTGCTTTCATTATTGATACTTCACTGATCAGACAGAAGAAAATGGGCCTGTTGACTTTCTTAAAACCCAAAGGAAGTTCAACATGCTCCTCATCCTTCAACAACTTCTACAGGTGCACTGTCGAAAGCGTACTTAATGGTGGCATCACGATGTGGTAAAGGAGAAGCTCTGCTGAAGATCAGAAGGATCTACAGATGGCAGTGAATGGAGCTCAAAGCTTGATGAAAACTTTCCTCCCCTCCATCTACACCTTAAGTTCCAACTTAATGAAGAACACATCACACCCTGCACACACTTTCTTCTCCCACCTCCCATCAGGAACGAAAACACAGATCATCAGGCTGAAAAATAGCTTCTGCCTTGCAGCCATCAGCTTCTGAATGAGCCCCATAATATTGCTGTCATGCTGACTCGTTTGTGTTAAGTGATATTCCTTTTCAGTATAATCCCCTGCCCTGTAAATTGTGCTCTTTGCACTGCTGTGTGCAATGCTCGAGATAACCAGCTGATCTGTTCGCAGAAGAACTCTTCTCACTGCGCTGGGTATTTTATGGCTTCAGGAGGGGAAAGCCGGAGGTAAACAATCCAGGATCATTGGGAGATCAGAGGTGGAGAGGGTGAGAAAATTTATGTTCTTGGGAGTCACTATCTCGGATGATCTTTCATGGACCCAATGCACCAATGGCATCGTGAAGAAAGCACGTCGGCACCTCGACTTCCTTGGAAGTTTGCGGAGGTTTGATATGACACCAGAAACCATGGAAAATTTCTACAGAGGAGTGGTGGAAAGTGTGGTGACCGGCTGCATCGCGGTCTGGTATGGAAACACCAATACCCCTGAGTGTAAAGCCCTGCAAAAAGTAGTGGACGCAGCCCAGGACATCACATGCAAAGCCCTCCCTACTATTGAGAACATCTACAGGGAACGATGCCATCGGAGAGCAGTAGCAATCATTCAAAACCTATACCACCCAGCACACACTCTGTTTTCACTGCCGCCATCAGGAAAGAAGTAGAAGTGCCACAAAACTCACACCACCAGGTTCAGGAACCATTGCATCGCCACCACCATCAGACTCCTCAATGCAAACTCAATCAGAGACTCACTTGTGCACTTACTTGTGCACTTTAATGTTTTTCTTTTTTTATTCTCTGTGTATTGCAGTCAGTTTGTTTACATTCATTATCTGTTTACAGTTCTTTATTTATTTACATGTTTTATGCTGTGTACAGTTTATTTTTGCACTACCAATTAGTGGTAGTTCTACCGCGCCTACAGGAAAAAGAATCCCAGGGTTGTATTTGATGTCATGTATCTACTCTGACAATAAATCTGAAATCTGAAAAAAAAATCTGACTTAATAGTGATTCTACATGTTCCTTTTCATTCATCCATCCTCATACAGGAGCCTATTCCAACCTGCAAATGTATTTGGATAACAATCAAACTTTGGTTGACAGGCAACACTTGCACAGCATTCAGTGTCTGGCAAGATCACCCGGACAATTTAATTTTATTTTATTTACAGCACAGTAGATGCTGATTCTGGCCGTTTAAACCTGTTCTGCCCAATTATACCCACATTAACCCGTGCACAGGCACGGGTCAAATGTACAAACTCCTTACAGAGAGTGTCGGATTCGAACCCAATTTGTTGGTGCTGTAATAGCATTATGATAACAGCTATGCTAAGCATTCTTCATCCAGTTGCTGGTTTCCTCCATATTTGACATCTTGGAGATAATGGGTGACTCGAGCTCACCTGAAGCACATACAAGGTGCAAGTCATGAGAGTGACAGAAATTCTCCATTGGACTGAATGGCTGCAATAGCAGCAGAACTGGAGAATCTCAATAACATCCTGTAGCTCACTTGATTGGTGTCCTGGCCCCAGACCAAATATCCACTACAGTAACATAATGACTGCCGTATATGCCTTTCAAAGGATGTAATCATAATGTCAAGGCACCATAACTCACTGCAAGCTTCTCGATCAAATATAAGAGCAGTGATATGTAAGAATACTGTCGTACGCTATTCACACTTAGGCATATATTGAAGGACCATCATGGGCATCAGGTTAACATCATTAAATCCCTCCCCTCACACTGTTAGAGCAGTAGCATTACCAGAGGAAAAAAAATTGCAGCAATTCAAAGCGGCATCAGGTAATCCAGGATAAAATTGCCCTTGTCAGCCAAATCCCAGGGGCAAAAACAGAAATCTGAACGTTATCCGACTAGCTTATTGAAGTAAACAAGAAATCAGACCATTTCCCTCTGGAAGTTCGCTGTGACATACACTTCTCAATAACCCATGGAAAAAGGCAATGATATCGAGATGAAACTGGTCACCTCTGAAGCTTCAGTTCAATTCTTAACGCTGAGTGTTGTCATGGTCACAACAGAAGGTGGTTTTGTGATTCTGTTGCAGCTCCTTACCAGTTAATCAAGGGTTTATCTTCTATTTTCATGATACAAACATGATTAAAAAGGATTTTGCTTTGTTTTCTCCCTCACCTGTCCTTTCCGTGCATGGTGTGCTGACAATATGAACCTCCGTCAGCAATTAACCTTTACTCTTCCTGACAATGACAGATGAATGAGCACAAAATAAAACATTGGGTACTGTGTAGCAATAAGCCTTTAATGCTATCTGTCATTGCATTTATTTTCATTGTCAGGCAGACGCAAAAAGAAGAAGCCATTAATTTTTAGTGGTTTAGGCCAACTATATTTCAGTAATCTGACAAATTAAGCCTATATGTTGCCAAGAAATGACAGAGCTGCACATACACCGGCTCGCCATTTCATGACTGAGTGAAACAATTGAGGGTTAGGCTGAAAGAGGGTCTGGGCAAGGTTCCAATCCATTCCCAATTGTGGCAATTGGACAAACAATTTCCATTCATTCCCGTCAATCTCACTTCAATTATGTCTGCAATTCAGCTTCTTTGTTTATTGTATTTTTGTTCATTTAATGGCCACACTTTATTCAGCTGTGAGCTGCAGTTATTGGTCCTGTCCATTATCATGTCATATTCTCCTCCTGGTATCATCAAGGGGCCCATCGCAAAAAGATATCTTGCAGCCAATCAGTTGAGGCATAATTGACTCGCCAATAGTTCTTTTCTACAGTGAGGGAAATACAGAGAAAGAGGGTAACATTTAAAGGCCAGGTTTTCTTTTTAAAGAGTGAAATTGGTCGCATTTTCTTCACACTTAACATTCTGGAGGGTGCACATTCATAATGAAGCGTTAATATTTTCTTGTTCGAGGGAAGTTATAAAGTATTAGCATAATAATTTTATTTTCGTTGAAATAATTAACTTTGCACCAGATATTTACAATGTTGAAGCAACTTGATCTGATTGAAAGGGATCATCCTTTTGAAAAGTAACACGATTCAAGCAAATAAATCCAAGGGAAAGTACTTGGATAATTAGTATTTCTATTTTCACCTTGTTTTGATAAAAATAAATACATTAGTTGATAAAATGTTCTCACTTCAGGAGAACCAGGGCAATATTGTAAGATGAAAGCATGGAAGAAAATTAAGAGATAACTCATTGTGAATCTATGTGGCAGTATACTCGTGAGTCAATATCGTCTGATAAGGAAGTGAAGGATTTTTAAATCTCCTTGAGATGGAAACATTTTTTTTATAATTGGTTGCTAGATAAGACTTGACTTAGATTATTTATCGAGGTAAAGTGAGGATTCTGTAATATTATTCAATACTTGAATGTAGGGTATGACTGCCTAAAGTCCCCCAAATCACACTATAATGTCTGGTCCAGGAAAAGGAGGCAGTATTAAAGGAGAGCTTGTTAAAGAGTGTGGTTGATCGCTGAGGAAAGACCGTAGCTCCTTCTCAACCAGAGAGAGGCTCAGATTTCCCGCAGATAGCAAATATTCACTCAACAAATCTTTGCAATAGCAAAGGATTTTATTCAGTCAAATTTATTACTTAAATTAAATTTGCATGGTTGCAACAAAGGGTAGGGAAGGTATTTTTTATCTGCCTCCCACATCGCCCGTGGTTTCTTGTGCACGGCGGAGTCTTAGCACATCAGTTTATAAGTTATCAACGTTCCACGTTGTGAAGCTATGTGGCAATGTGGTGAACTTCATCCAACAAGAGTAACCTCCAGACACCCAACATCAAGTCTACTATCTATCCCAACCTAGGAAAGGAGAATCATGCTTCTGGACATATTGATGGATATTGTGAAGAGGAAGAGGCGACGGATTCTTACTTGGGCATTTGGCATGGCAGTGTCAACCCTTGTGAAAAACAAATAAGAGGAAGGCTCTTGGTTCTCTCTATAACATCATGAGGGGTGGAGATTGATGGAGGACATAAAGAAGGTATGGGTTGAAGATCAAAGTGCCAGTAATTACCTTTCCTCTTATTAAATCATTTAAAGGAAGGTACACATCATACGGCAGGATCTTAAGAAATAGTGTGGGCAAGTGAGGGTGATCTATCTACAAGCAAAGGTAGCTTGATTGTTTTCCTACTTGTTATAATAAGCACTTGCTTAAGATAGGCAGATATGGCTGCTACTCAATGACATCCTAAAAGCTGCAGAAGATTGTCAAGGATGGGGTCCATATGCCCTAGTGTCAATTTCAATGAAATGAAACTTAATTGGAAGAAATTCTTACAATTTACTTTCATATCCCAGGGTAGACCATATGTTTGCAATCTTCTCCTTCTTCTCCTTCAATCAATCTCTCATCTTGTAACAGCAAGGAACAGCTTCATATCTCAGACCAAGAAGTCAGGCTTGGCATTAAAAACAGACTATTTGATCTTTGTTCTTTGGGGCAATGTTAATTTCATGTCATCCATCACTCAGGAAACTCAGCTCTGTCAGGTTGCTTCGTTTAATGACGAGACTTGGATGACAGCAAGCATATTTAATTTAATTTAGACATACAGCACGGTAACGGGCCATTTCGGTCCGCAAGTCCGTGCCACCCAATGTACACCCAAATAACCTGCACCCCTGGAATGTTTTGAATGGTAGGAGCAAACTGGAGCCCCTGGGGAAAGCTCACACAGACATGGGGAGAATGTACAAACTCCTGACAGTCAGTGAGGGATTCGAACCCCTATCCCAATTACTGTAACTGTTACGCACATTGTGCCAAAACTATCTGAAAGAACATGCTGAACATTAAAGTGAACCAAATCTCCAGAATCTTAAGAAGAAAAAGAATATATAATAAGGTTTTGTTGATTGTCAATAATGTCTCTGGTCACCCAAAGTAGATCATCGGAGCGTACAGCAGCATCAGGTAATATTCGATATTGTAAGTGAGGGTTCAAGATGTAATTGTGATTTAATTTTAGATTTGTATAATTTACATTTATAATGAATAATGTAATTATAAAAATCAACTATAGAGAAGAAACACACCATAAATGACGCAAACAACACCATTGTAGCCACTTGGGATGGAGAGAAGGAAATGTCAATGAATGTTTTTGTTTATCTAGCGGTGCAGCCTGTGCATTGAATGACTTCAGTGGCTTCCCCGGTGTAACCTGCCATAAGAATCCTATTGTGTTCCTGGCGAGTGGGACAAGCATTGATGATGGTGACATGGAGGGAGAAATAAAGATTCTTACCTCAGATACTGAGGAACTTACAACTAAAGACCCTCAAGGCTAATGAGGGAGTAAACAGAAGATGACATTTTAGGGTGAAAGTATCAAAGGATTTGTTTGTCTCGCTTGCCGACAACTGAGTAGATTTAAAATTTAATATATTTAGACATACAGTATGGTTACAGGTCTTTCCACCCCATATAAATACCCCAATTAACCCACAACCCTCTTACATTTTGAAAGATAAGCAGGAAACCAGAGCAACCCACATAGACACAGGAAGAATCTATAAACTTCTTACAAAGAGCATCAGATTTGAACCCAGGTCGTTGCATTATCTTAAGTAATTTAGTTGAGGTGTATTCTGTTCACTCAATAACCAATTTGACTTCATAAAAAGTCATTAGAAATGCCTTTCAGAATGGTGCTTGGGAATATATTTCTCATGCCCTGATAATGGTAAATTTCCCACCAGCCCCCCTCCCCCACCGCCCTGCTTTTTTTAAACTCTCCATCTGCAGTAAATAAGGCAGGTTCTAACTAAACTGGGCAACTTAACACAATGCTGTTACAGCGCCAGTGATTTGGACAATGTTCAAATCCCACGCTGTCTGTAAGCAGTTTTGCTCATTCACCCTGTGCCTACATGGATTTACATGGAGGACCATCGCCTTCCCAAGATCGTGTTATATGGCGAGCTCTCCACTGGCCACCGAGACAGAGGTGCACCAAAGAAGAGGTACAAGGACTGGTTAAAGAAATCTCTTGGTGCCTGCCACATTGACCACCGCCAGTGGGCTGATCTCGCCTCCAACCGTCCATCTTGGTGCCTCACAGTTCGGCAGGCAGCAACCTTCTTTGAAGAAGACCGCAGAGCCCACCTCACTGAAAAAAGACAAAGGAGGAAAAACCCAACACCCAACCCCAACCAACCAATTTTCCCTTGCAACCGCTGCAACCGTGCCTGCCTGTCCCGCATCGGACTTGTCAGCCACAAACGAGCCTGCAGCTGACATGGACATTACCCCTCTATAAATCTTCGTCTGCGAAGCCAAGCCAAAGAAGAATACATGGATTTCCTCCAGGTATTCTGGTTTCTTCCTATCCTTCAAAATGATCTGGGGTGGGGGGGGGGGGGGGGTGGGGGAAGGTGAGGCAGATATATGTCAATTGGGTGTAATTGGGCGGCACAGGCTCATGGGCTGAAATTACCTGTTACCGTGCAGTACATCCAAATTTAAATTTAAAAGGGGCTGCATAACAAAGGGATTGGAACAAACACCATTTCATATTTGGGATACATCTTGAGAGTTTAGTAAAGACTTGGTCAGGAAATCGGAACAGACACACCAATACAAGACCAGATGACTGCCGCAATGATCCAGGGCACCATTTCAGAAATATAGCAGCAGAGCTCCCCCTCCCTCTCCACTGGGCCAGTGTTAAACTCCTTGACATTTTAACAGAGAATGTAGAGTATTTTAAAAAGTTATTTTAAAGCATTGAGCACCACTACAGGTTGTAAAAAGTGCTGGATAATGCATGTCTTTCCAGTTTTTAATTTGGTAAGTAGGTAAATGATGCAAACCATTTTATTCTCTAAACCCAATCTCTGTAGTCCAAAGTTGGCCATATGGGGCTAATCAAAGTTAAAGAACGTCAGAAAGTCAATATTGCCATGCCTGTAACCATTACCTGACACTAGCTGAGTCATTGGAAACTCATCAGTCTCTAATCCACAGGAGTGCATGAAGAAAAGATGTGAAACATTACATTCAATAGAACCTACAATTGTGATAAATGCAACTCTGACAATTTACTAAAACGTGTCAGTTATGAAACCTACAGCAACAGACACACCATTGATCATCAAGCAAGATGTAAAATATTCCATTTAAGTCTATCATACTAATTTCTTTGGTTAACTGGTTAAAAGCATGAAACTCACAATCATACAATGTTCTATTTTTTACAAGACAAACTCCTATTTATTTTCTATAGTATACAATGTTTATCAGGATATTATCCACTTAAAGTACATTCTGATTATCCAAAATGGTCGGGACCCGGCACATTTTGGATAACTGGCTTTTTTTTAAAGAAATGGTCATTTTTTAAAAAACAGCCAAGTAGCAACAGTGTTTATACAACAACAAACATCAAGGGAAGGGTTTTTTAGCATTAAAATAAAATTTAATTCTCACCAAAAATATGCTGGCCTCCGCCTATCACCGACACCTCCCCACTGAGGCCCCACTCGTGCCAGGAACCCAAGGGACCCGCTCCTGCCCGGGAACCTGAGGTCTGCTGCTTCCAGTCCCAGGATCCCGAGGTCTGCTGTTGCCACCTCCGGGAGCCTGAGGTCCGCTACTGGTGGTGCCAGGAGCCCAAGGTCCACTACTGCCACCTCCAGGAGACCGAGGTCCGCTGTTGCCGCCTCCGGGAGTTCGAGGTCCTCGCTCAGTTTGGCTCCCAAAAAATTTTGGATAAATGAGGATTTCAGAATATCCTCATTTATCTGAAATTTAAAATTTTTTTTGGATAACTGAGGATTTTGGAGAATCCAATTTCAGATAATCGGAGTTGCACAGTATATCTATCTATTAAGAGTCCGTGTTGGCCATGATGAGGCTGAGGACAGAGATATCTGTGAGAATGGTGAGGGGAATTGCATGGTGGGCAACTGGGAGTTCCAGCTTGCACCAGTGTATTATCTGTGCAATTATCCAGCCAAAACAACACGAGTCATTTGTCTGCATCAGGTGCCAGGGTAAACCGGAACAAGAATGAGGCGCACAAGAAGAATTGGTCGGAGCAGATCGCAAAGTTCCACCAGAAATTGAGTGTGCTGTTACGGCACGCTCTCTCTCATCTCAATAATAGGGAAGAACCTGGTCATTGGGTGCTAGGTGCTCTCAGGACTGCTGTACATGATGCAGGTGTGGCCCATCCTCCTCATCTCTGCCCTGGTGGTCACCAGAGTGGTTTTCTGGTTCATATGGCGATTCAAGATGGAGAGGATCCGACAGGTCATCATATACAAATCACGAGAAATGGGGGCAAGGGCATACCCATTGTGACCCCAATCTCAATGCCCACCTTCATGTGTGGCTGCATCAGGCTGTCCGTGAATTCAAAGTATGAGGGCACCAAGTGCCGTTATGTGCTGAGGTTCTACCTGTCCCAGCCGTTGGGAAGGATAGGCCTAGCCCGTTGCCTTGCAATGTCACAGTCAGTTGGACTTGGCCACACCATCTATCCTTTGTGAAAAAGTTTATCCAGTCCAACGCCTTTGAGCACAAGGCTATCAGGTAGTGGTCAGCACAGAACATCCTGCAGAAACTGAGATACAAGAACTCGATAGAGCCAGAGGGGTGGTTGCCGTCCAGGGCAACTGGCAGAATGCCTCATCGCCAGGGCTCACAAACAAGCACCAGGACTTGGTCTGGCTGGCAGTAAGAGGAGCCCTCCCAGTACAATCGGAACATCACTGACCATGCACGTTGCCCTAGAGATGTCTGCGGTGGAGTTGAGAATCCAGATTCACTAAGAGTGGGTGGAGAAGGATGCAAGAGTGTCAACAAATCAGGAAAGTTAGGTAAGAACTTAGTCAAAAAAGAACTTGGAAATATCTTTAAAAAATGTGACTTAGGTATATTATATTTGTTAGATATTGTATCAAAAGACATTAAACATCCATCTATAAACAGATCTGAAAAATAGACAATTCCTTTGCTTTTCCAAAAAGGCTTGATCCATTATAGACGATGAGAAAAAAAATAGTTGAGATCAATTGTACTAGATAAACTAAAAAATTTTAAATCAAATAATTTTTTAAATTGAAACCAAATCCATAATGCATGTTAAAGGTACATCTTTAATATCACTAATCTTAGAAATTGTAAGAGGATGAGCAGCTCCCGATACTTCTGTACAGATTTCAATTCCAAATCAGTCCAATGAGGGTGTTCAGATTTGTCAGAATAATATACCCAGAAAATAATATAACAAATATTAACTTCCCAGTCATAAAATCTAAGATACCACCATCTTTCGTTAATTTCTGCAAATGAAATTTACTTAACCTAGCATTCTTATTATTCCATATATAAGAGGAAATTTTGGTGTCACTATTGTCAAAAAATGATTTAGTTGATACTCTTTCATTTGAATCCTCCCCAAGTCTTAAGACCAAGTCTTAATAGGTAATATTTACAATAATTTATTAACATTGCAATCAATCTTTCATGATAAAATTAGAGGAGCTTGGGAACTGGAACTTCAGTCACTTCTCCCAGAGGAATTTTGGGAAAAGATTTTTGGAATGGTTAATACCTGTTCATTATATGCCCAACATGCATTGACTCAGTTTAAAGCGGTACATTGGGTTTATATGTCGAAACATAAATTGACCCTTATCTATCCTAATGTTAGTCCTATGTGTGATAGATGTAAATCACAAGTGGCTACTACAAAGTAGCTTTGGTCTTGCTCTGTATTAGAGAAGTATTGGACAGATTATTTCAAGACTTTGACAATTATACTGGGTATTAGATTGCAAGCTATTCCATTGACTGCTATTTTTGGAATTCTACTTCCAGAGGAGGGTCGAGTTCCCACCCCTGCACATTGGGTGATAGCATTTACTACACTATTGGCCAGAAGAGCCATTTAATTTAAGTGGAAAGATCCTAATTCACCTAATTTGATGCAATGGCTCTCTCAATTTATGTCATGTTTAAGTTTAGAAAATAATTAGAAGTTGCACTTTTGATACC
This sequence comes from Narcine bancroftii, assembly GCF_036971445.1. Classification (NCBI taxonomy): domain Eukaryota; kingdom Metazoa; phylum Chordata; class Chondrichthyes; order Torpediniformes; family Narcinidae; genus Narcine; species Narcine bancroftii. Next base: position 338,181,212 of record NC_091471.1, on the reverse strand, counting down.
TCCGTTAAGTTTGAAGAGACTTTGCATCCGTTAATAAACTATTTTCATCTGAGCTCATTTGTATGTTGACTTCACCTTCCAGACTGTTTTGGATTTTGGTTGTTCTTTTTTATTGGCAAGAACCAGATATATAATTTGTATTGATCCGTTGTAGTGAACTCTCCGTTTAGGCTGCCCAACCTTTTACTTTCTTTCTTGTTGTTTATTTGGGTAGGTTAGATGGGGTTTTAACATAATTTTTTTTCCTCTCTTTTGAATATTTCAAACTGAGGAGAAAGGGATAACATTGTTCTATATGTTATACGCTCTATTGTGGATTGCAATATATTGATGTTTCTGTTTTTTTTTCTATTTGGTTCTGTATTCTATTCTTGTGCATTGTTTACTATAATACGTTTAATAAAAAGATGGAAAAAGAGAAGGATGCCAGAGTATTTTTCATGGTTCATCCCCAGCAGCAACATGACAGAGGTCTCTCTGATCTATGGGCTGTTTCCGGCGGGACACACACACTCATGCACAGAGTCAGACATCCAGAACTGCTGGAAGACCATCAACTCAGTGAATGACGCACTTTGGTCTGGCTTGAAACCTTCTGGTCTTTCAGTACATGGAGATGTCAGCGAAAGAACGCTGCCGACTGGCACATTCCAGGCTGCAAGAGTACGTGCTAAGGGACACACAGAGGCTTGGTGCAGCCAATGAAAGGACCCTGTGGAGAAGAAGCACAGTCTAGAGTTCTTCCATTACCAGACATTGAGGGGCTGAGAACGATGGGATGTCCTTCAAACTACAGTGGGGGGGGGGAAAGAAGTGAAAAGGTACCCCAAGGTGTGGTAATGGTGTATTTAGAGGACAAATGTTCATTCATGGGAATGCATAGATATGATTTGCACTATGGGTGTGATAGGACTTTGAACGGTTTTCTCTTTTGTAAATAATTTATTGTGAACAAAGTCTATTTATGGGAAACAAGTTATTAGTACCAAACACCACCGCACCATGATACAGACGGTGCAACTGCTGTCTCACAGTGGGATGCTCATCTCAATTGTTGTCTTGGTGGAGTTTGCATGCTATCTTTATGACTGCATGGGTTCTTCCAGGTGCTTCAGTTCCCTCCCACATCCCAAAGATGTGCATGTTGGTAGGTAAGTTGGCCTCTCTAAATTCCCCCTAGTGTGCAGTAAAATTTAAGTAAAATCTGAAGGGAGTTGATGGCAATCTAGGGAGAAAAAAAATGGGCGAGTTCAGCATTATTTCAAATGCATGCTGTGCACATTGTCCAACCTAATCTATAGCATTTGGTGTTCTCAATGTGGACTTCTCCTCATCAGTAAGACCAAATGTAGATATGATGGCGGCTATGTCGTGCACCTCTGCTCTGTCTGCAGATTGCCCATTATATAATTCCCCTCACTATTCCCTTACAGACATTATCCTCAGGTTTATCCATTTTTAAAAAATATTTATACATACAGCACCACTACAGGCCAATTCGGCCCTACGAGTCCGTGCCGCCCAATTTACACCCCATTAACCTACGCCCTGATACGTTTTTGAAGAAAACAGGATCCCCCAGAGAAAACCTACGCAAAAACGGAGAGAACATTCCTTACAGTCAGCGTGGGATTCAAATCCCAGCCCGATCCCAATTGCTGTAAAAATCATTGCACTAATTGCAGTGCCAACCATGCCGCCCATTGCTAGGATAAGGCCTACTATAAACAACGAGTGGCATGTCTTATTCCAGGTAGCCTAGAACCGACTGGCATGAACATTCAATTTCCCCATCTCTATCAGACTCCATTTTATCCATCTCTTCATTCCAAGCTCTCATTCTGATCTTCCTCTTAAACCTCCCCTCCCCCAAGTACAGTATCCTCCTCTCCCATCTCTCCAATCTTCAATTATCTAATGCCCAATCATCTTTTGGCCCTTCCCCAGCCTTTGCATCCACTTACCTTTTGTGCTTCCTATCTTATGTTCTCATTTTAGTCTCAAGAAAAAGTCTGAACTGAGACGTTAACTGACCATGTATTTCCATAGATGCTGCCTGATGCACTGAGTTTCTCCAGCTGCTCATTGTTTGACTTGGTTGGACAACCATCAACTGCGCCCAATCACAGTCACAATAGATTGACCTGCTTCCAATCTTCCCTCTAATAGAAAAATCACTCTGCAACAAAATGTATCAGATCTACATCTAATTCCAATTTCCTGAAGGGAGACTGTCGGTATTTAATGTTGGACAATTGACAAGACTGGGTTTGAGCCTCATTAGGCAACTGGCACCCATGCCTCCTCAAGGGCATTAGGTGCGCAACTACACATTAAAATATACATGATTTCTACTCAGAAGTTTTAGAAGAAGTGAATCTATTGCCAACTGGGTCGAACCAACATGATTACAGCCTTGGAAATTGGTAAAGGTGAGGATTTCTTGTCGGGTGCACAGAATGGAAACTCCAACAGACATTAGGTCCCAAAAGCAGTAGGAGTTCCATGCCTTACATGATAATGGTAGGTGTACCTGTCAATTTTGGAATAGCTGAGGAGTGTATAAACTCCAATGAGCATAGGTGACCATAGTAGAAGGATGTTAATCCCCTTGTTCAGTCCTCTGCAAGGTGGATATCAGAGAGGTTTTCCAGTGATCCAGACCTGGATCTCCAAGAGGACCTTTAATGGTGTGGGAAACTGATAGGACCAAGGTCTGACTCAGCGGTGTGGTTAGCGTAGGGACAGCATGGTTAGCGTAGCAGTTAGCACAATGCTATTACAGTCTTAGCGACCAATCCCATGCTGTGCTCCCCTTGTCTGCATGTGTTTCTTCAAGGTTCTCCAGTTTCCTCCCATTCTTCAAAACGTACCAGGGGTGTAGATCAATTGGGTATAATTGGCGATATGGGCTCATGGGTTGAAAGGTCTTGTTACTGTGCTGTATGTCTAAATTTAATTAAAGGTTAGCAGCACCAAGTCAGTTTGACCACAATTGGCCTGAACATCACAAGTACTCTTCAACTTTTCTTTAAGCAATGATGTAAGATGTTTAACAATCATCAAACCAGGCAGAAGGGAATTCATCCTGAAGTTGAAACTGAATGAAAGGCCTTCCAACAATGCAGCTCCCCCCTTGGTAAAGCAGTTGAGTACAGACTTAGAATATATGCTCAAGTGAACTGAAATGGAATTAAATCTACAAGCTTCTGTCTTCGAGGAGAGAGTATAACCTATGCCACCACCAGAAAGGAAAAAGCAGTGAATCTACTTAAAAAATAAAAATGGAAAGTACTTTGTAAATAGTGAGATATTGAAAGATAATGTGTTCAAATGGACCTAGCTGTGCTTGTACAGAGATAACTGAATGCCAACATGCAGGTTAAGCATCCAATTAGGGAAACATTATGTCAACCTTTATTCCTAGAGGACAGTGTTCAAGAGTAGAGATGTCCTGCTCCGGTGAAATTAAAACGCAGCAATATAGTATCTGGAATATGGTCCTCAATCTGCAATCCCTCACAAAGGAAGGATATTAGGGTTGCCATTTCCAAATTTCCAAAAAGGAGGACATGCTCATATAGAGTGTGTTTCAAAAAATTATATATATTTAATAAAATTTGAACTGTATTACAAAGACAATAATTGCAAACACACTGATGGTAATCTCTGACCATGTCCACCTTTTGGAATGGTCACTCGTGGCAATGACTGAGCAACATTTTCAAGACAAAGGCAGCTCTATAATAAACACATCTTCATCTAATATAAAGTATTTTATTTGACATTTTTAAAGTTCCACATGGAAGCTGTAACCCACCAGAAGCTCATGGCCCACTGGTTGAGAATCATTGGATTAGACCATGGGGTCATGGCCTCAAAATAACAGGTCAGCCATTCAGCTGTTTCTTCCAGGTCAGGGGGTGAATTCACCACCTACGAGTTCTGTGAAGGCTCGATCGTTGAATATATTCAAGATAGAGATGAATAAATTTTGAAATATTACGAGAATTGGGAGATGTAGGATGAGAACAGGAAAGTGAGGCAAAGCATCAGCTGTGTCTTTTCAAATTCAACAGCAGGCCTGAGGAGCTGAATGGCCTATTCCTGAATCTGTTTCCTGTGTTCTAATGTTTATGCAAAAGGTTAACTACCCACCATTACATTTAACAGTGAATGATCTTCATGAAGCGACAATCCAGCATAAATAAAACTGCAGTAAAGAACAGGCAGGAACAGACTTTTCTGGAGTAGATCGGTAAAATGGGCAACTATATTTCACTGATACAAGAGAGCAAGGTAAATTCATTCTTTTATACATGGAAGAAAGCTGGGGTCAAATCATGCAATTACAGAATCAAGACCTAATTGCTCTTTCCAACTAGAGATGAATAAAAGGGAGAGCTTAAGGCATCAACAGCTCGATTTATGTACAGCTTCATTCTTCTTCCAACTGCCTCTTCCCTCCCCCGCTGCACTGAACATGCTGATTCGTGCTGAGATATCGCTCCACAGGCCCCTGTCACCCTCTGGCATCTGAGCAGCATGTTATTCTCCATCAGAGAGCTTTAAAGGCTGAATGGAACATAATCCTTAACAACTGGGAGGTGGGCATCAGACCACTCAATTCCTGGGGGCAGCAAGTGCAGCAATATGGCTGGAGTCCTGTCTTCCCTTTTGATCGGTAATCATGAGACCAGCTAGTTCATCACCTTGGCCAGGGGATTGAGTTGCTAGATTCCTGACTTGTCTGCCTTAAAATTTGATTACAGAAATTTAAATGTACAAAAACACCCAGTAAATAAAACAATAATGGGTCTGGAGGAGAGAGAGCAGGCAACTAGTGATTCACTAGCTACTCAAATAGATGATGAGGACACTTCATTACTGCAGTTTCCATTTCACAGGTGCTTACAATCATCTTGCTGGTGCCATTAATCTCCCCTTAAATTATATATTTTTTAATTTATTTATCCCACCAGCACTCAATTTTTGCTTCACACTGCCCCTTTTGCATTTAATCTCTTCGTGTTCTGCACCATCACAGACTGTGTTTCCATGACCATTCTCTACTTTCAACTGTAACATTTCCATGTTCTGTCAAAAAGATTGGCTCTTTTTCTCCCACCACAATTGCAGCCAGAATGGGTATTTTCAATATTTACTGAATATTTGAGATTCACACCGCACTTTCGATGTAATAAAAACTTCCGTAAGAGCGCTGTCAAATAAAGTTGAATGCTGTGCAGTTCATGGCATTATAAAGGCAAAAAGTGATAGATTTTAAAGAGGAGGAAGAGAAAAAGAAAAAGGGAAAGAGATCAAAATAGGGAGAGAGAGGAGGGGAGGAGAGAGAGAAGAAGAGGGGAGGAGTGGGGAGGAGAGAGGAGAAAAAGGAGGGGGAGAGGGAGGGGGAGAAGGAGAGGAGAAAAGAGAAGGCGGAGGAGGAGAAGCAGGAGAGAGGAATCAGTGATCCAAGGAAACATGAAAATGCAGGGAATGGAGGGATAGAGATCATATACAGGCATAAGAGATTTAATTTAATTTGCATTGTGTTCACCTGAAGTCTTAATTAAGCATTTCTGCCTCTCTAACACAGGAAGGATAGTATGACTCTTTCATCCTTTGCAATGTGCTTTCTGTTCTCTAATCTTTTACAAAATATAATTTATTCATAACAGTCAGTACAGGGTGACTTATGATGCAATTATCACAGGACATGCAATTTTTCATTAAACACCTACACATTAGAATGTATATCGTGCTCCTGTGGAGACTGCTATTGACGAAGAACATAGCACAGCAGGGTACTTGGAATCGCCAGTCCCATTGAGAGCCAAGTGTGAGAACATGTGGGAGCTAAGGGAGTGAGTAGGAGACTGAGAAGAGGTAACACAAGAAAATGGTACAAGAACTGGAGAATTGTCAGATGGCAACTAAAGTAATGAATATTTTCTCAAGAACAAGATGGAAAATTACGTGCCTAATTCAATTATGCAATCAACTTACATTAATTTGACCTGGTGCAAGAAAAACTTTCAGATTGTTCATGGCACCTACATCCTGCACATCTAAATATAGATTTATGACCTGAAAGCACAATCTAAAGGATCTGATTCCATTAGTATCAAGGGTGTTACTGGTGATTGAAAAGCCATGCCAGTACTTATGAAAAGGGAGGTACCCTGACTGTACAGCTCTACAACCATACTAGATATTTGAACTTCTCTGATTCATAGCCCTTCTACGTCCCAAAGAGGGAATAAGAGGCTTCCGCTCCCAACCATCCGACTGGCCAATGTACAATCCCTGGAGAATAAACTTGATGAGCTCCAAGCCAGACTTCAACATCAGAGAGACATCAGGGGTGCTGTGTGATGTGCTTTACAGAAACATGGCTAAACGCAGACTGACCAGACATGGCGCTGCAGCCCAAGGGCTATGCTCTCCATTGCGCTGAACGAACACCGGCATCTGAAAAAACCAGGGGAGGCGGTGTTTGTGGTGCACAGACATGATGGTCCTTCCACTCCCTCTTCACCCATTTTTACACTGGTCCTATTTTATTGTTCCATACTCTCCTCAATGTTCCACCCCCAGATTCTTCCATTCAACTAAACACTGGGGGAGTGGGGCAAATGATAGCGACCAATCAACCCATCAAACTGGCATATTTTTGGGGTGCGGGAAGAGCGTCTGGTGAACACCCATACTGTTGCAGAGTGAGCGTGCAAGCTCCTTAACAAAAGAGGTCAAGGTTGAGCCCAGGTCCTTGGAACTGTGAAGCATGGGCTTTTGTACCATCCTACCAATCTGACCAAAATTTGCATAGCCAGACCTGATATCTTCATACATGGCTTAGTGTTCAATGGTTCCCTTGAACCTATGACAGAATAAGAGCAAAATCTCTGGACTATTTGTTGTACGAAAGGAAGAAAAAAAGAAACACTATCACTATCAATGGGTGAGACATAGGGTGGCCAGAAAGCACTTCAGGTCAATAACAGAAGCTCACCTCAATTTGGTGAATGCAAGGAAACAAAGAACTAACACAAGTCTGGGGTTAAACAGGAAAATCTGCAGACACTGTGATCGTAGTTTACACAAAAACGATGGAGAAACTCAGCAAGTCATGCAGCGTCCTTTATGTAGCAAAGATAGATACGTAACCAATGTTTTGGGCCTGAAATCAAGGTATGAGCAAAGTTCCTCTGCTCCTCCCTTCACCATTGTATCCTTTTGCTCATACCTTGATGAAGGGTTCAGGCCCATAAGATTGGTTATGTATCTATCTTGCTGAGTTTCTCCAGCATTTTTGTGCAGTCTAACACATCTTATTTCATGTTCGAGATGACTATCAATATTCCACCTCCATCGCCAGCTGGAGTTACATTTGGAGTCAATGCGGTGGTGAAATCCTATTGCAATGCTACCAACCAGGGTTCGAATCCAGCATTGTCTGTGAGGAGTTTGTACGTTCTCCCCATTTCCACATGTGTTTCCTCGGGGCCCTCCTGTTCAAAATATACGGGGGGTTGTAGATTAATTGGGATATTCGGGCAGCATCAGCTTGTGCATCTGAGGGGTCAGTTGCCACGCTGCATATCTAAATTTTAAAACAATTTTTAAAAGTGCATTTCCTCCATATTCCCATCAATTTCACCCCACCCCCTCCACATTCTACAGCACACCAATAAATTGGGGACAAATTAAGTCACCAATCCATCTTCAAACCCACATGACTTTGGGATGTGGGAGAAAGCTAGTGAAAATGGAGGAGACCCATATGGACACAGAGAGAAGGTGCAAACATCACTCAGACAGCACCTGAGGTCAGGATTGAACCTGGGTCACTGGACCCGTGATGCAGCTGCTCTGCTACCTGTGCTCTGGTGCAGCCAAAAGCTGTGCTGCCACATCTCTTATGCTTGATGTTATTCCACTATGAAAGACACATCAGCTGGACACATTGAAAGGGTCCCACAAATACATTCCCTCTTTCTCGGAGGAGAAGGTAGAGCCGGCAAGAACAGCAGCAGACTGATGGGTAAAAGCCTTAATACAGTGACCCGCCAAGTTCAGGTTCATAGTCACATGTACTGAGAATGCAGTTATAGAGGTCGTTTGGTGAGCAGACCAGTAGATATCTCACACATAATGTACCAAGTAAGACACAGAACAAGATTACAAGGGGCAGAATTACAGGAGAGATTGGTTGTTACGGAGTAAAGCAGTGGTTCTCAATCTTTTTCTTTCCACTCTCCTACCATTCAAGTATTCCCTATACAATGGGTACTCTGTGATTAGTAAGGGATTGCTTAAGGTGGTATGTGGGTGGAAAGAAGATGTTTGAAAACCACTATTTAAATTGTACTTAATTGACTCGTTATGCACAAGGTTTCAGAACTCCAAAGCAAATGGTCCACTGACAATTTTCTCTCAAGCAAAATATTTCAATAACAATTGGGTCTCGAGCAATAATTCTCAACCTTCCCTTCCCACTCACATACGACCTTAAGCAATCCTTCGCTAATCACAGAGCACTGGTGGCATAAGGATTACTTAAAATGGTATGTGAGTGAAAAGAAAAAGGTTGAGAATCACTGGAGTAAAGCACTATTGTGAGGTTCATTCAGGATTCTGATAACTGTGGGAAGAAACCGTGCTTGAATCTGGTGGTACATGATCTCACACCATGAGTCTTTTTCTTTATAGGATGGGGTTGAAAGTAGTGTGACCAGGGTGGAACGAGTCTTTTAATATGTAGTCGGCCTTTTCAGAGCAAGATGAGTTATAGAAGGAATCGATGGAGGGGACTGGAGGGGATGTGAACTATCTTCACATTCCGCTACTGTTTCTTGTGGTCTTGGGAAGAGCAGTTCCTATACCACATGTGCCGTAATAGGATGCTTTTAATGGCACATCAGTAGAAATTGTTAAGGGTGGCGTGCCAAATTTTCTCAGAAGTTGAGCCACAGGGGCACTTTCTTGGCTATTGAATCAATGTGGGTAGACCAGGATAAGTCACCGGAGGTGTTTATTCCCATGAACTTAAAACTCTCTGCTATCTCCACCTCGGCACCGTTACTGCGGATTGGAGTGGAAACTCCACCCCGCCTCCAGAAGCCTATAACCAGCTCTTTGGTCTTGCTGAAATTAAGGATACTGTATTCCTGGCACCTAGCCAAAGACCCTAAAGAAAGGGACTATCACTGATCTGGTGGTCATTGAGACTAAAGCCAGCATCAGTTTAGAAAGCATCATATTCAATTGTGTGATCAAACCTCTTCATCCTTCTTGTGTCCTCTTCCTCCATGCCACAAAGAATTCAAATTTACATGTTGTGTCAACATCCATCTCCTTCTTACCCAAACCTATTCTTTTGGCCTTCATCTGGATAAAGTCTCTCACCACCCTCATACAACCATGAAGAAGACAGTACATTCCTTAATCTGAGAGAGCCAGATGGCAACTCAGACTCTAGCACTTTGCAGAGGATCTATATGTGATGAATCAGTGGACAGTCAAGGGCTGTCAAGGTGCCCAGGAGCCCACTATCACACATTAATCCTGCCACAGCAGGCTTAGTTGATGCCCAATGAAACACTTCCCAAGTCTCATGTGAAAGCTCACAGAACATGACAAAGAGCGCAGGACTCGCATCTGATGCAGTTTTGCACAGATATCCTTTCCTGCACAGCTCAAACTCCACTCTTGCGAACCCATTAAGCATCTCCCCCTTCTGCTTCACGCTGCAGGACACATAATGAATCAGAACCCACCTTGTGACCTATCTCTTCTGCGGCTCAAGAAGCATGAAAAGGTTACTTAAAGATGCAGGTGTGTTCTGTTGTGCTGCAGTTACATCTCAGTGCTCATTATACCTGCAGTACCACATGTGCAGTCATTGGATGGGTGCAAAGAGCCAACTGTAAGTAGCTATTGAGCGTTCCCATGAGGCCCCTCTTTGGACATTACATTAATTGAAAAATAGTATGCACAGCAGCCCACTGAATTATTTTTTTTAAACTTTATTTATTCGTTCAAAAAACAAATAATATATGACATATACAGCAATTAAACATGAACATGAACATTTTTTTCTATATATATATATATAGATTAAAAAAGAAATACGAAAAGAAAATAACCCCCCTTCAGCCAACTCTCCTAAGGAGAGCCATAAAAAAGAAAAAAGAAAGAATATTAAAGAAAAAGTTAAATATACATATTAAAATCTAATCAATATAAATTGAAATGTAAATATTCCGAGTATAACAGCCACTTATTAATTTAAAAATTATAATTATCATGTGAAACATACATAATTTTTCCATTATTAAACAATATTTCATCTCATGCCATCTATTAATATCAATCATATTTGTATCTTTCCACGTACTAGCAATACATTTTTTTGCTATAGATAAAGCTAAATATGCAAAAGCAAGCTGGAACTTATCTAATCCCAAGCCTTTCAGAGGTTGCAAACTACCCAATAAAAATACTGTTGGATCTAAAACTATTTTAATCTGATACAGGTATTCTATAAACGATTGAATTTTCTTCCAAAAAGATTGTATATGTATACATGACCAAACAGCATTAAAAAAAGTTCCAACCGTATCACCACATCTACAACACAAATCTGATTCATCAAAACCATACTTTTTAAAATTTTTCAGGTGTCAAATATAATTGATGCAAAAAATTGTAATTAATCATTGCATAACGTGCATTTATAAACCGAGTTACACGATCATAACAGATATCTAACCAATCCTCTTCAGAAAAAATAAAACCAATATCCGCTTCCCATTTAATTTTAGATCTATCCCAACCCTTTTTATCCATACCATCCTGTAATATTTGATACATAAATGAAATATAACCCTTCTCTGGTACCTTCATAAGAGAAGTCTCAAATTTAGTCATTTTAGGTAAAATCATATCTCTACCAAACATACATTTTACCAAAGATCGAATTTGATAATAAAGAAATAAAGAATTCTTATCAATACCAAAATCTTCCCTCATCTGATTAAAAGATAAAAACTTACCCTCTTTAAAACAATCTCCCAAATTTTTCACACCTTTAAATCTCCAATGCAATAAACTTTGATTATGTATTGAAAAAGAAATAAGTTGATTATTATACAACGGAGTCAAAACTAATAATTTACCCCTAAAACCTATCATTGTATTTTTCTTTATCCATAACTTCATTTAATGTTTTAGTATAGGCACACTATATTGTTGTAATAAATTTATATTCCACCTAAACAAAAACTGATGTATTTCAAATTCAGAAATACTTGCCATCTCAATTTTAGCCCAACGAGGAGGCCGTACCAAATCCATCAATGAACTAATACATTTAAGTTGGGTTGCCTCATAATAATTTTGAAAATGCGGTAAACGTACTCCCCCTAATTCATATTTCCAAGTTAATTTATTCAAAGCTACTCTCGAAAATTTACCCCTCCATAAAAACTCCCTAACCATTTTATTTAAATCTCAAAAAAAAATTTTATCAAGTAAATACGGAATAGATTGAAACAAATATTGTATACGCAGAAAGATATTCATCTTAATTGTATTTATCCTTCCCATTAAATTAATAGGTAAATCTTTCCATTTAATCAAATCAGTTTTAATTTTTTTCATTAACGGAGCATAATTTAATTTATATAAAGATTGATAATTAACATTCAAAATTATGCCAAGATATTTAATTCGATCAGTCCACTTCAAATTAATAATATTCTTATAAACTGAATAATCTCCTTCACTTACCGGTAATATTTCACTTTTTTCCCCAATTAACTTTATATCCAGAAAGACATCCATATTGTATTAAACATTCCTTCAAATGCAAAAGTGACTGAGCTGGGTTTATTAAATACACCAATACGTCATCAGCAAATAAATTAATTTTATAGTCCTCATCTAAAACTTTCATACCTTGTATCTGTGTATTTTGTCTTATCAACTGTGCTAAAGGTTCAATCAGACCCACTGAATTATGAAGGAGTTCAAGCTGCTACATGGAAGTTGATGATGACCATTACTACCTTTTAGAGGAAATTCACATCAAGGCAGCCCTCTGGTTCACACACTTCTCTCGAATCCAGTGAGGGAATTCTGCAACAAGAGTGGTGGCAGTGACTCCTGAGAAGCCTCTCCCCTGGAAAATCTTGCTCGCTCTGCCCGCTGGCCCAAGAAAGTGAATTCCGTTTTCCTTTGAAAAATTATCTCACTAAAGAAGCAGGGCAATGAAAGTTTCTGTAGGGACAGAAGTTTAGCCCAACTATTACTTTCATTAGCTCTGAGAAAAAGATTCCGCCAGCAGCGTGGCAGAGCCTATCTGTGGATGTCCTTGGAGTCAAGTGTTGGCTTGACCAGGAAGTGTTCCTGGCAAAAAGCATTGAAAGGAACTCTTACCAAGAGCTTGGCTTCCTTTCCATTCTTCTGCAATGTCACCTTGCTCTGTGAGACTCCTTCCTTTCCATCATAAAGTCATGTAGCGTCGAAACAGGGCCTTAAGCCCATCAGGTTGATATCAATCAGACATGGAGTACAGTCCATGCAAGACACACCCAAAAACCTGATCAAAGAAGTTCTGGTCTCACAGTTATCTGGTCAGAGAGATTACAGACTCAGTCAATGAGGGTATCAAAGTGACTGCAGTCAAACACAAGTGTCTCAATGGAAGAGAACACAGATAACACAATAAGCTTAACATTTTAAAGTTTTTAAATTGACATACAGCTATGGTAACAGGCCCTTCCAGTCCACAGTCCCAATTAACCTATAATCCCCGGTATGTTTTGAAGGGTGGGAGGAAACTAGAGCCCCTTGAGGAAACCCACGCAGACACAAGGAGAATGTGCAAGCTGGTGCTGTAAAAGTGGTACGCTAATGATTAGCGTAACTCTGGCCAAACTTTTAATTTTTAATTTAGACAGACAGCACAGTAACAGGCCATTTCGGCCCACGAGTACGGACCAGGGGTGTAGGTTAATTGGGCGGCACATAATCGTGGGCCAAAATGGCCTGTTACTGTGCTGTCTGTCTAAATTAAAAATTAAAAGGTGGGCCACCCCTGCGTTAACTGCTACGCTAACTGTGTGGCCCCTAAAGTTTTTTTTTAATTTAGACATACTGCATGGTAACAGGCCCTTCCACAAATACACTAATTTTACTTACAACCTCTACTTGTTTTGAAGGATGGGAGGAAATTAGAGCACTCGGGGGGAACCCACAGACACAGGGAGAATGTACAAACTCCTTGCAGAAAGCAGTGGATTTGAACCCGGTGTAGAGCTCGTCGAAAGAACCAAAGACTTGTTGATCCAAACCAAGGCCTTTATTAGCAAAAGACAGGAGCTCTTCACAGGTGGCCGAGCAGTCCGGAATGATCCGACCTGGCTAGGGACACAACCCTTTAAGGCCCAGACAGTACGTGTGGCTAAGCTCTCAGTCAATCGCTGTAAGCACAGTCATTACATACTCTAGATACTGTAACTATATACATTGGTGATAGGTCTGTACTATCACACCCGGGCCGCTGCAATAGTGTTGCGCTAACCGCCATGGTAACCATGCCACCCTTTAATCAGGGAGATTACAGACTACCTGTGTAATCTTAAAGAACAGATTACAGACATTTAATAATGCTTCTTGTGAGATTGTAGTCTATGGTCAGTAAAATAATCTGAGATGAAGGACTTGGGTTGGTAATCCAATTTCAAAAGATTACAGGTGGTTTAGTAATCTGGTTGAATAAGCAGTTATATTTCAGCATCTGATCTGTTGTGGGATTCAAGCAACATTATCACGGGAACAGAATGCCCTCCATGTAACCAGCTCTAGCACTTTTGTCTAAAACAGAAGGTTGTGAGGTTAAACAAGAATATCTGCAAATGCTGAGGTCTAGATTGCATTTTATCTCATATGGACGCCATATGTGTATTTAAAAAAGATTGTGGGTTGAAGACACAATACTCGATAGTCCATCTGAACGTATCAGAAAGGATTGTGTTTAACACCTGCTTCCTCTTTTGAATTAAATATTAAACCAGGATTCCATGTGAGCTTCAGATTGCATGTTATAGAGTGCTCACTCTGATGTCCAGTTCAACTTTTCTCTCTAAAACAGCTTAATTGCTCATTAGTTAAGTGACCTGGGTTCATGTCCTATTTCTCAACAGTGACTACAATTTAAAACTGTATCAGTGAAACATCAGGATAGAAAGTTGACTCTTGCATGATCACTTTTATGTTGAGAAGATCATGGAATTTCCTACACAACACAGACGACATAAATTTTAAATGTGAAATTTAAATCTTTTTTTTCAAGACATACAGCACAGTAATAGCCCTCAAGCCTGTGTCACCCAAATACCCCAATTAACCTACAAGATTGGACCATCGGGATTCTAAGAATCGATTTTCCAGTCAATAAATGGCCTCTTGCCAGAGCCCAAAGAGCAAAAACAAATTGTTAGCGCTTTAATCTGTAATAAGGTTTGGTGGAAAACGAGAAAAGAGCTTCAAATTCAGGCTACAAATTCCAAACCATGTTCCCTATGAGGAACATCTCACCGAGAGAGGGACTGAACCCTTCTTCTCTTGCCCCATTGAGATTTCTGCAAGCACTGAACTTTTGGCAGAGGAAGAATGGGAATGGGTAAATCTGCAGCAAAGAACAAAAAAACTATCCAGATCCTTGCAGCAAATCAAAGTAATTGGTTTAGAAAGGAAACTTAAACAAAGGTTGTTTCCAGCTTCCCTAAAAATTTCAACCAATCATCTTAACTCTACAATCCCAACACCCGCTTGATTGAACCCAACAAAACCCTCAATGGAAACAATACCTCAATGACATACAATGACACTATAACCACAGACAAACATTATAAAGCAGTCTGATGTGTAACTCTCGAGAAATATTCACAATGGCTGAGCTAAAGATCTTTTTTTTCTACCTACCGAATAAATCAATTAGAGAGATCTAAAGATGATCAGAAGAGACTAATTTTCACTTAAAGAAACCCAAAGTATTAATTTGGTTGAATACTGCAGATGCTAGTTTTAGTTTGTTTTAAACTTCTCCCAATTTTCCATTTGGGAGTGGGGTACTGGTTCCTTCCTTCAGTAGAGATGTAAGAGTTGGTCACACGTAGAAGCAATTCACTCAGTCGATTGCATCATCTTTTATTAGAGGAGCAATCAATTCATTGCGGTTCTTTGCTCTTTCCTTCTAGGCTTCAAATGTTTCTCATCAGTATTTGTCCAGTCCTTCACTGAAGTAACTGTTAAACCTGCTTCCACGATTCTTTCAGACAGGACGTTCTGGACCAATGCAGCTCAAAGCCTCTTCCTTGGATTTTTTTTCAATGATTTATACTGAAAGCTCTTCTGCTCTTTTCTCCCATTCAAAACAGCATAATTTTGAACATGGACATCACATCTTCCCTTAGCCTCTTCTACTGTTACGAGCCCTAAGGACTCAAAAAGCAGCGGCAACAGAAATTCACCAAGACAATGGCTACTTAAACAAAATTGGTTTCATTTCTCTATACAGAATAATAAGATCAATATTTAACTTAAACCCTCCTAATTCTAAGCATGTGCGTGTGTGTGAGTGAGTGAGTGAGTGAGTGAGTGAGTGAGTGAGTGAGTGAGTGAGTGAGTGAGTGAGTGAGTGAGTGAGTGAGTGAGTGAGTGAGTGAGTGAGTGTGTGTGAGTGAGTGAGTGAGTGAGTGTGTGTGTGTGTGTGTGTGTGTGTGTGTGTGTGTGTGTGTGTGTGTGTGTGCATGCGTGTTGAAATGGTTCTTTTTCACTGTCCTGTCATTTACTGTTCACTTCTCCAAGTTCACTGGTATCAGGCAATTTTCAGTACTGTGCACAGAATTAAGCAGTCATTATATTCAACAGGTACTGGTGCCTTAACTTAAGTTGTTACCAGTCAGGTGGGTGCAGAGAGATGTTCAGTGTTCGTTGGACACGCAAATTGATTTCCTTCAATCAGCATCCTGAGTGTCTTTCTAAAGACACCTGCCTTCTTCCAGGTTACCGCAAATAGTTCTCCTATTTCACGAGAAACACAACAACCAGCCACTACAGAGATTTCAAATAGGTTGAACTCGGAACTCAAAACCCAACCTGAAATGGCGTCTTTGGCAGGCTTTTTACTTTGCGGCCTTTCACTGACTGCAGCAGCTTTTATTTCTCTCTCTCCCGCTTTCCTTTTTGCTCAGTTTCTATTTCGGTGTCTGTAATGTGATGTTTGCTTGTGAAAAGTGACCTAAACTTATTTTCCCTTTTTAAATATATATTTTATTCACTTATTCCTTGACATTACTCTCAGATAAAAGATGTTTAATCATCTTTGCCTTCTTCCATATGAGCATGTTTGGACCTAAATGTATGCCTTGCATTTAGATTGAGTCATGAACTAGATACTGTATAACACCTCAGCCCCAGGAGCAGGTCAAGCTCCAGTTTTATACTTGAGCAGATTTCTACTCTAGACAGTGCATCATCATCAAGAAATAAATATAAATATTTTTTCTTTCTTTAACTCCCTGGAATGATACTGAATTAGGGCCTGAATCCAATTACAAATCTTCTGAGAAGATCAAACCTATTTTATCCCATGCGACCACTTTCCTGTATCAGCTCTGATCCAATGCTTCTCATTTCAAATTGCTCCATCGTTGGTCAACCCATCAGCTCCAGGTCCAAAATTCTGAGAACTTTTCCTTTAATATCCCCCTTAAAATTTACATATTTGACCAAAATGTCATTTATTGACTGTATGATCTCCTCTGTGGCTTTGTGTCATATTCATCATTAATGCTTCAGAGAAGTACCTTCAGGCACCTGCCCTGTTAAGGGTTGGTGTGTGATTGGTTGAAGGACCCTTTTCGGTTCAACATAACCCAATGACTGTACTATTTTCTGTTGTAACAGATGTGTTAATGTTAATATTAATATTTAAAGTTAAGTTATAGAATTATATATAGTTTTGGTAAGGTTATTGTGGATGTTGAACAGGGTCAAAATATTCAGAAGGGAGGTATTGTTCGGAGTCAATGTGTCATGGAAAGGCAGAGCCATAGAACACTTGAAGCGGTCTTAATTGAAAATTCAAGTACTATGTGTGGAATTTTTGTGTACATTCAGCAATATGCTGGCAGCTGTTTCAAAACTCAAGCTATTTGAGTGACCTGTGCAGATGATTTGGAGTCATCCACCAATAGTTTTGGACTAAGATGAGGTCAGATATTATGGAAGAAATGAAAACTGAATCAGTGATGATTTCATGTCACATGATTTTGAGAAAGGCTATTACTGAAGAAATCAGAGATTTTGAGTCAGTTGGAAGAAACCGTACCTCCTGTGAATACAGGATTGCTTTCTCTGTCAAAAGAAGAAGTAATGTTTCAAAATCCTTTGAAAAGTATCTCCTCATGTGAATACAGGATTGCTTTCTCTGTCAAGAGAAGAAGTAATGTTTAAAAATCCTTTGAAAAGTATCTGTGCTCTTATTATTAAAAGAAGGAACACCTAGTAGTATTTTAAAAGAAAATAGCCACTCCAACAGCTCTTTTAAGAAAAGAGAGGCAGTCTCATTTGTGTCCAAAGGAATGGTCACTTTTGATTAAGAAGTTTAGAATCATCATGAAAGATACAGAGTCTGTAACTCCTAAGGAAAATAGGAAGAAGTTTGTGGAAAATAGGAAGAAGTTTGTGGAAAATCACGTATGGAGGATTGAAGAATTTTGCTTCTATGAAGGAACATTGTTTTGAAAATGACTCCACAAAATAAATTTGTGAGTTTTAAAGAAGTCTGATGATTTGATGTTTCAAAATACTTCATTATTGTTTTGTGCAACAATTCAAAGAAATCTGATGCTTCACTCTTGCTTTATAATTACTTCTGGACCACAATTTTAAAATATCCTCAAGTTCAACAAGATGTTTAAAAACTAGACTTTAAAATGAACTTATTCAGAATCAAACAAACTGTAATAGTTTGGGATTTAATAGCACACACATACATATATACATTTGTGCATAGTGGGCTTAAGTTCAGAGTTAAGTTAGAAATGTTTTGTAATTAATAGGTTAATTAAAAACTATTATTTTGAAGTCTGGTGAAGTTCTCCATTGTTGTTCCTTTCTTAGTTCATAACAAGATTTGTTAATTCGTAACATTGTTGTTGTTGTGGAGTTATAACCAGCATGAAGTCCTGAGACCCCTTCACACCAGTTGGACCCAAACTCAGCTAAGGAGATAACTTAATCATTCATCCTAAAAGGAAATGAATCATACAAGGACAAATCATGTTCATATTATTGAACTATTGGCTTCACTGTAGCAAAGTGCCATATTTGGATACTTTTCTTGATTTGTACTTCACTACCTCATCCCTATAAAATGGTAATGGACTCCATTCTCCTAGGAAGCCAATGTCGAGTTGTCCCATTGGTAATAATAAAGTGCCTCAGCAAAGCAATCTAATGATATTTTAAATGTGGATATTGGAAACAAAGACTAACTTGTTAAAGTAAATGGGAGTCAACATGAAACAAAAGAAATAGGAGTTTCATTGAGGGAATTTCATACCTCAAGGACTCAGTGGAGATCATTAAAAGAGGAATTGTCAAATTGGTGGGTGAGTTGGAAAACCCACAAATGAAAGTGTGATCATTGCCAGACAGAGTTGGGAGCATTAAAGGCCTTGAAGGGTTTGTATGAAGATAGAGTGAGGAAAAAATGAGAAGAGAGACTAAGTGAGGGGGAAAATAAAGGAAGATGGAGAGAGATAAAGAGAGGGGGTTTATAAAGAGAAAGATAAAATGAAGGGGATGGTTAAATGGTTTTAGGACAGAAAGAGAAAAGATAAAGGAACGAAGGATGTAAAAACTAAGCAACAGAGAGTAGAGTTGGAGAGGGGAAGTGGAAGGAGAGTGAGAGAGGGGATAGGGAGAAGCAAAAGACAGAGAAAGAGGATAGAGAGTGGACCAAGACAAACAAGGGGAAAACGTGCCCACTTTCATATGTACACACATGTATATATTCATACCTTTCATGACTCCACGTATTTTTCCCTAAACAGACGCAGAGTACAAGTGTGGGAGCATCAGTTTCACATTCACTAAATACACATCCTCTGCAGAGTAACGCACTCATGTAAAAATAGGATTTCCAACTGGGAGATGTTAATTTCCCATCCTACGCTGGTATAAACTATAGTCTTGAACAAAATTATAAAGTCTGTGGGAGATTTCACATTTCTCTTTACTAAGAAGGGCTGATTTTCTTTCAGTGGAACCGATTTCTAAAAGATGTTTGTAGCACCTAGTATTTAGCAAGAAATTGTACATTCCACTTTCAGGCTATATGCATAAATGTCACTCAGAATAGTGTCTCTCTGTAAATTGGTGCTGTGCTGGAAATGCATGTCTGCTTACACTATCATTCTCCTCAGCAACAACATGAGCTGCAAGACCTGTTCTTTCACCTCATCCTTTCCCAGTATCCACAGAACTAACAGATGAAGCATGATTTCCAGTCTGGTGCAGTGCCTTTGGTATTCGCAGGTAATCTCCTCTGCTTTGCAAAAACAAAATTCAGAGGAAGTGGTGGAGCACCTAGCTCCAGTGCACAAAGGCGACATAAAATATCGAGTTGGCTGTCACTTTAATTTTCTATTTCACTCTCACTTTGACAGGTTCCTGAAGACCGACATACATTTGAGATGCTCCAGTTTATCTTAAATCAGATTGATCTTCCGTCGAATTACATCCATGTGTGATTTCTGCTTCTATCTGGGTGCTCAATCCACTACTTCACGCCATTGATGGGATTGATAGAACTGCACATTTTTATAATTATGCAGCTCAACCATATTGTGTACTGTTTCTCGATTAATAATGACAGGTCAGTAATAACTTTGACAAATAAATAGTGGAGTTGTTAATCAATTGTTGATCAAAGAGAGAGCAAAAGAGAGAGAGAGAGAGAGAGAGAGAGATGTGAGCATCTATGTATGTGAACATTTGGTTATCTACATTTCTAAATAGACCTGTTTCAGCTGAACGAATATTAAGAAAAGTAGACCAGTTAACACAAACAACTTGTGTGTGGTTTACTCTCACAGTACAAAATGTTTTACAAAGTAAAACAAACATTCAAAAAACTCTTGCAATGGTGGTGGGGAGGGGGTGTTGTCGTGGTCCAAAAACAGGAAAGTGAGTAGTGAACTATAATAACTTACTTAAACACTAATGTGTTCAAGTTTCCAAGTACCAGACTGGACTTGTGACATTGAACTTTCACTTGCCCTGTTCTCTTTTGACCCTTGCAACCACAAGAACCATTTCTGGGTTCTCATCGGGAAATAGACATCCAAAGACTCATTCTTTTCAACCACTTTTTGGCACAGGAGCAGGTCTTTCAGATCCCTACCTCTGTGGCAGCCTTCCGGATAGATCACGTGGTTCTATACCTGGACTCTATTAACCGGTCTTTCATTTAAAATTTCCAAGTGGTCTAATTTTGAGGCTTTACACTGCATTTTAAATTTCAATATTTTCATGTCCTCATTATAGTTAATGAGTATCTAGCCTGAATTCTGAGGTCCATTTTCCCAGCTGTCCATCAAGCACTGCTCCCCATTGAAATGTCTCATCCAGCATCCAACTCCAGAGAAACTCCATCATTGTAAAAACTACAGAATTTATGTTTGAGGTAGAATACTGTGCAGATATGGATGGGATCTGTTGGACACTCCACGTTTTCGACCTGTGATGGTTTCCTGAACTACTCCCGAGTGCTATTGAAAACCACCCAGTGGATTGGAATCTCATACAGTATAGAACATCCCCGAAGGTCAAGAGTGAATCAAATGGATTTTTAACAACCTGACAACCTATTGATTTTTAAACACATTTGTGGAAACAACTTACTGAAAATAGACTTCTCAACAACTTCAAATATATTTAGTAAAATCCAAATCAGATCATTAATATTGGGATGCCTTGGCTTATTTTGGATCAAATCACTTTTGCTCTTAAAGTTACCCAGTGCCAGAATTAGAAGCACCTTAATGATGTTGTACTGCAGTGAGGGCTGGAGAACATGACACCATCCAGTGCCCAAGGCTCACAACAAAATTGCCCATTCTCCATTTAACATACCATAATTAGTGGACACAATGGCCCAATAGAGTTGCCCAAAACATTGATTTGTCATTGGATCATAGAGTCATAGAAGCACACGGCACTGAACAGGTTAATGCATCCATGCCAATGCAATTGGCATTCTGGGCTTGTTCCATTTGATCTATATTCTTCTAAATTCTTCCTATTCATAAGTTGACCTCAATTTTTTTTTAAAATGTGGCAGGTGAAAGCTGCTTATAGGCTTCTTTTTGCTTGAGGAATATGTTCTGTGTTCAATGGCCATTCCTATGTTAGCCAAAATAATGACATTTCAAGCTAGAGGGAGAAAAAGGATTGCTAGTCTATCAAACATTTCAGTCAGCTCCCAAATTAGATAAATGAAATGGTTTTTTTTTTAATCAGGCTCTGCTTCATTCCCCTCTGTTATTCTACCCAGCACATACTGGGCACGCAACTCCTCAGTAATTAACTGCTCATTGTTTGTGTCAAGGGTTTCATTAGCTCTCAGTGGATGACATATGGCACAAAAATGCTCAACAAAGTCACCGACTACTGACATGACACATGCCCACTGATTCCTCACCACACACAGCAGCAAAGTGCCAAAAACCTGCGCTCCAGCCCTCTGCCAACTCTCCTCCGTAGGCCTGTTACTCAGAGAAGTCCAGAGTGATTCCAAAAACCATCGCACAACGCTGCTCCTCCTCCTGCCTTTAACCCTCCAAAACCCGCCACTGGAGCCGATGCTCCATAACACTGAGGACTTTTAAAAATAAAGAAAGGTACAAGTACTTGATCAATGAATATTGGCTGCTCATACCATGGCCAGTGCACATGCTGAATAGACTGCCTGAATATGATTCTGGTAGGGTTGGTCTTTGAAAGGAAAGCAACAGAGCATTTTCTCTGGCCTTTCCATCCATTTACTCTATCATTTTGGTGCATCATTGTACTGATGTATATGACAAGAAACAGAATTATCAGTTACACCCCCCTTTTCCACAGGCATCCTGTCCCAAGAATTAACTGGGAAAAGGAACAGTGTCCAAATGCCGGCGTCAAACGATGTCATTAACCACCTCTACCCCATCTTAAATCCCCGGTGTTCGCTGACGCCAGCGTGCTGATAGAACCAGTAGAAAAGGGACAGTGGAAAGTCGCCCATTTCCAGTTGGAGGTAGAACACTCTGACCCGCGGCGATGAGTTAAGGGTGGCCCAGTGGAAAGGCACAAATGGCTCCCTATTCCGGGACACCGCACTGGGATGCCAGTGGGGAAAAAAGGGCTACACATCTAAGCTGGGTCCAAATAAACCCTTGCTGTTGATGCAGCTCTTTTAAGCTAAAGGACAGTGAACCCTTTCCTGCTCTGTTACAAGCTTCCCAAAAAAAATGCAAATAGCAGGAAGAATCCAGCAGATCGAGCAGCATCTGTGGGGAGGGAAACAAATAGTGGAAGTTCCTATGGAGACCCCTCCTGCTGCTCCCCCACAGGGGCTCTCCTGGCTCCCGACTGAGATCTTGAGCAAATAATGAGGAACTCAGCGGGCCCAGACACTAACCACGGTGCCAATGTGGGTAGAAATTGTTGACTGACCACGGATGGTGTCTGGCCCGCAGAGTTCGTTTTCGCCCCCTCCCCCTCTCTCCTCTCCCTCCCCCTCTCTCCTCTCCCTCTCCCTCCCCCTCTCTCCTCTCCCTCCCCCTCTCTCCTCTCCAGTATTTGCTAGCTCTTAGTTCTCCCCTCAATCGAGACACCGGGAGATGGCGCCGCCGCATTCGCTTTTAAAATGTGCCTTGTTAACTTGCAGAGCCCCAATTTAACCCGTGCCGTTCAGGGACTTGGCCCCTCGCAGTAAATCACAGCAACACTTGCTCGCTACAAAGGAGCACCTATTCGCCTTACACTTGCATGCAGAAACCATGGGTGGGGGGTCCTGACTGTTCAAATATTGATCAGCCCTTTCTTAAAATGTGAACTCCAAAGTGAACCTGGACATCAATGCCAACTCATGCTCGCTGTGACGCTGAAAGACCCGTCTCTTGCCTGCTCCCACTGAAATTCCCAGGGCCCCCGAGTGAAGTCCATTAAGTACTCATCTTGCTGTCTTAAAATTGTGCAGTGATTTTCTTTTTAAAAAGCTTTCATTTATAAGATACGGTTTAAAGATGACAAATTGACGTTGACATATAATTGCAAACTTATCATATTGTCCATCAACGTCGATCGGCTGCAAACAGGGGGATTCCAAAGGAACATTAAACATCATCGACTCCGACTGATGTACATTAGTAGAGGCACCAATTCCAGCTGCTTCTTTAGTCATAAGCGCCATTTTTTTATTATTCCGAGTTGGGATGAAATAAAAAGTTTGCATAAACCTTGGTCCCTTCCTGTACATAGACCCCCCCCTCCCCCCGACCACTTGTCGGGGCCGGGTGAACACTTCAGCGGCCAGCAGAAGAGAGGGGAGGGGGGCAGCAGCGAGCCGGGTGGACTTCCACCAGGGAGCGGCGCAGGAACAACGTCGGGTGGAGGGGAAAGGAAAGTGGGACACGCTAGGGAGAGATGTGGGCCTGAAACCCGGGGATAGTACAGGTGAGCCGAATGGTCTGCATCCAGTTGATTCTGTGTAAACTGGCAACCAGACTCCAGACGAGAACGAAGCAGCTCCAACTCATTTGAGTTTACACTGGGCGCTTTTATTACCCCTGATGGCCAGAGTCCGCAAGGATCGGATAGGATAGCTTGTGCTGACGTTGTCGATGAGGGGAAGAGGGCTGAAACTTTGCTCAAACTCCTGTGCTCAAGGGGTTATAATAACAGAGAACTGAGTGAGAACTGAGGGGGGGGGGGGGGGGTTGCATTGAAGAGGCTCCGAAACAGACATGAACATGAAGAGAATGGAGGGACGTCTTATCAAGTGCGGGTAACAGGGGCTGTTGATTTGGGCATCATCTTCAATCAATCCCAGCCACAGATAAAGATGACTTTGAATGGGATTGCGAGGTTCCAGGGAGATGAATTATATTTGACGTATGACTAGCTCCGATAAAGGCTTTTCGTGTGGTGTGTCCCCCTCCGACCTGAGCGCAATTCTTTGCAAACTCGGCAGGATACAAAGTGAGGAGGCCACGCTGTGGGGAGACGGTCCCGGGGGGAGGTGGGGGGGGGGGGGGGTAGAGAACCCAGTGTTACTTCTCTGGGATCCTGGCTATCATTATATACCCCGCAGTTGGGGGAGGGCGGGGGATACCGCGACCACGGTTTGGCGGGGAGGGAGAATGGGGAGCAGGGATGCGCCAGAGGGCACTTTGCACGTTTTCCCCGTGGCTGAGAGAACGGTCCTTGTGTATCGGTTCCATATTTGGACACAGTGCCGGTTATCTCAGGTGTGGGTAAGTGCCCACGGGGAATCCAGGGGGAGTTACTGGCCAGGTGTGAGATGGGAGGGTGCGCGGAATCAAGGGAAGTGGCACGGATGGGAATTGTTCCGTTGACAGCCCTTTGGGCTGAAAATGACCTCCTTGAGGTCGTCCCGACCCGCGGGTGGGTGGATATCAACGATCCTCTGGGTGGAGGGAGCAAAATCAGTGACCCCTGGTGAGGGCGAGATCCTCTTCTGAGAGAGCAGTGGGTGGTTGTACGGTCAGTGACCACACCGCTCTCCCTCCTACTCTGGGGTAGGGAGAGGGGAACCGGGATCAAGACCATGTTGTGGTCAGGCGCAGGTTGGATGAGGGTCATTCGTCCCGGGGTTGGGCCAGGAATCAGGACCAAGTCCCCGGCTGGGGAAACGGTCCCGGGGGTGGGGGTAGGGCGGGAGTAGAGAAGCCAGTGTTACTTCTCTGGGATCCTGGCTATCATTTTGTACCCCGCAGTTGGGGGGGGGGGGGGGTGGAATACCGCGACCGCACTCTGGGAACGGTTTGGCGGGGAGGGAGAATGGGGAGCAGGGATGCGCCAGAGGGCACTTTGCATGTTTTCCCCGGTTGCTTTTGATAGGGATGTGGAGTAGAGGTCCGTGACCCAGAGTTGGGGTGTAGAAGAGTCTCTGACCCCGGGGTGGAGTGTTCCAGGGAGGGCCAGTCATCCCAGGTAATGATGCAGAAGGATGGTCTGTAACCCTGGGATGGTGTTCGAGGGAGGGTCAGTAACACGGATTGGGAGCGTGGACTGTAGGCTGGTGAGTCTGGGTGGGGTCGCCGAGGGAGGTTCACCCAGGGTGGGGTTGTAAAGGCTTAGTAACCCCAGGGTGGGGCTGCGGATGCTCAGTAACCCTAGGGTGGGGTTGTAGAGGGTGAGTAAACCCCAGTCTAAATTTGGGGATGTGTAAATATTGATCCCGGTTGGGAGGAGGATCAGGTTTGGAGCAGGAATCAAGGATAATAACCCCATTCTGAAATCGAGGAGTGAATCTTCCCCCCACCCCTCCCTTTATCCTCGGTGCACCCTCCGCGCTCTCCCTCTGGGTGACTCGGCGTGAAGGGGCGAGGCGCCCACCTTACCTGTACCACTGCAGCCCCTTCCCGTAGTGTCTGTCGAAGAAGTGGGGCTCGGCTCCCAGCGCCCTAACCGCCGGATGCAGCCGCATGAACTCCAGAAGAGCGCGGGTCCCTCCCTTCTTCACGCCGATGATGAGCGCCTCGGGCAGCCGGCGGAGAGCGCACCATAAGCGGCTGGTCGCCCTGGCCGTGCCGTTCAGCCGCCGGGCCGCGGGCGGCCGTCCCGCCTCGGGAGCTCCGCTGCCCTGCTGCGGCTCGGCCCCATCCCCGACCGCCGGCGTGTACGATCCCGACGAGGGCTCCTCGTCTCCGGGCTGCGCGCTGACCGTCCTCCCCGACTGTCCTTGCCTGCTCACGCCGGGCTCCAGCGGGATGGAGTCACAGCAGCCGGCCAGCAGGTAGAAGCAGAAGAGCGAGAGGGTGAAGAGGGAAAGCATGGCCAGCAGTTTGTGGAGGAACCTGCCGAGACGGGCACAAGTGGAAGGGCTGCGCTGGTGTAAGGTCCTACATGCCATTCCTCAGGGCGATGCCCATCTTCACCCATCCTCCGGCATCAGTACCTCTTCTCCGCCACCCTCAGCATCAGTCCATCGCCTGCAAACTCTTTAATGAACCATCAACTCAACTTTGTTTTTATCCCCGCCTGGTGCGACTAGAGAACCCAGTCACCGTGTACTGGAGCAGTGTGTGTGTGTGTGCTTCCTCCGACAGGCTGGCTGCTGTGTTTAATTCCCTCTCTCCCTGTCCTGCTTCATTCCAGCTCTCGCCATCCCTGGCTCCCGGCACTTTTCATTCATTGATTGATTCATTCATTCATTCCGGCTGCACAAACTACGAACCAGCTGGACCGCCACACCAGCCATTTCTATTGGTTCTGACCAGAATCGTGGGCGCGCATATGCAAATGCAACGCCTTCTAATTGGACCGAGCGCCACAGGGGCGGGGTCCCTCTCCATCATTGCATGGAGGGTGCCGTGTTTTCAAATTCCCATTTCTGGAGCAGAAGTCAGATGATTCATTCTGCACAGTAAAAAGGAATATGGATGACCAATAGATGCTGTGATTCACTCCACTGAGTTGATTGTAACATGATGCTGGTGTTTACGAGACTTTCTGTCATGTGCTGTGATCGTCAGATGGCAGAACCAACACCAAATGGATCTGATGTGACTGTAAAAAAGTTGACTGACAATATCGAACTTCAAGCACTGGTTAAAATGGTTGAGGGTCTTGCAAACCCATAACTCATCCAATTCAAGGGTGTCCCAATCAATCACAGGAAAGTCTTGGTCAGAGCTAAAGAAAACAAGGGAGCATTGTCCGTTTTCTTTATTCTGATAGTGAAGGGCTTGGAGTTCAGGCAGATAAATAGAATTAATGTATCAGTCATTCGGGATCTAATGGGTGCAAACTTGAGGGATGGTTTATGGTCACCATACTCCCCACAGACTTAGTTCTGGCCACTATCACCTTTGAGGACTCGAGATCCACTCCTGAAACTCAAGTAGCACAATTGAGACTGAAATTCCTTGCAGCATTTTGAATGTGTCCCCTTTTCAGAGGAAATATTGTTGGTCGGTGTTACGGGTTATATTATATATAAATATGTATTTCAAAGAGATAGATTGTGGGGGTTTAGTGTGGGTCACTTCACAAGCAGATACTTCACATCTCATTTAAAATGCAAGAGCTTTGCTGAAGCTGGATATTAAGCACCAGTGATTTTGCAAAGACAATGGACCGGCTTTGGAAATTCTTTCCAAAGCAAGTGCTGATAAAGATCTTTCAAGGATTGGGCTTGGAGCCTTGGGAGAAGTTGTTTTTTACAACCAGAAAGAGGGGAAATTTAAAAAAAAAACAGGATTTCTCTTAGAGGGCAAGAGAAGTCAGTTCTGCAGTAGCTTTTGGAGGCTCCAAGATGGCAAGCTGGGAGGCTTGTTGAAAACCCCATTTTGAAGATGGATTGTGAGTTCTGAGTTCAGCCTGTTCAAAACCCTCGTAGACCTTACAAGAGGAAATGCTGGCTAGAGTGTTTCTCCTGACATAAGGAAAGCAAGAGGAACTCTGTAGTGACCTGGAAGAAGAGGTTATCATTTTAAAAACCCATGATGGGGCAAGTTTCTTCAGCAAGACATTGAAGTGACTAATTGGAGGAAATTGGTTTGTGTGTGTCCAACGAAGCAACAAATATCTCTCTAAAACCAACAAGAAACTTCCTGAGTGGTAACCATTTAACTTTAAGCACCAGAGCCTGGTGAAAATTCATAAATGTTCAATTCTGTGCACAGATAGGAATTGCCTGATACCAGCGAACTTGGAGAAGTGAATGATGGGACTATTAAAACACTTTCCTGAACATATACACATTACATCAACACATTACATATATGTGTGCTTAGAATTAGAAGGGGGTTAATTTAGATTAAGTTGAGTTAATAGTAATAAGTTAAAGTTTGATCCTGTTTTTATGTTTAAAGAAAATTAAAAGCAACTTTTGTTTAAGTAACCATAGTCTTGGTGAATTTCTATAGCAGCTGGGTTTTGGGGTCCTCTGGGCTCATAACATTGGGAAATGTTTAATCTTGTGAACAGTACCCTCAGACAGATATAAAAGATTTCATGGCATTGCAAGAGTTCTAGGTAACTGTCTTCTGGGTAACAGATAATAAACTTCACTCAATATTATGAAAACAAATGATCTTGTCATAGTTTTAAAGAATTTGCATGCAAATTAGCTGCTGTTTTCCTACTTTGTTAGTACATTTCAAAAGTGTTTCACTGATTGCAAAGAGCTTTAAAATGTCCTCAAATATGAATAAAGCAATATATATGCACAACATTATTCATTCAAAATATTTTCTAATCAACATCTAACCTTTGCCCATTTTAGTTTTGCCATCATCCCTGAATAGCTCAACTAATTTTAAAGTCATGCATTTATCTATCTCCATTCAAAGACAGATTCTTTTATTCAGTCTAATAATATTTTATTCTTTCTCAATTAGAATACTCTTTCAATCTTTGATTGGGGGAGGGGATGAGAATAAAATTGTGACTTCAGGATTTTGCCAGCTATAGTTTTTCCATGGCATTCATTATTAGTGGTTTTGGAAGAATTAGAATTGTTTCTTCTTGCTCCAAGAATTGCTTGCTGTGTCCTTTCATGCAAAAACATAGCTGATATGAACTACAAAGAGCTTCAAAAGGGTTTGGTTCCTTGGTAAGGAACTCATACAGAATGCCAGTACTTGGAATTCTCATCCTCCAGTGTAGCATGAACCACTGTTAAATGACTGGCTTTATCCAAAAAAAAATTGTACCAGAATATAAATGCTTGATGTCTGATAACATGATAGATGGATCATGCATTCGAGCAAGGGTTTTATAATTGATCCATCAATCTCCATGGAAATGGTGACACTCAATGTCAATCATGGTTCGCCTAGTGATGTTCTTGCTTTTGAGTTAGAAAGTTGCTGTTGGAAGGGTAGTGCGGGAGAAATGCATGGTCTGTGATTTTTGTATATGTGATGTCAAATTAAGGTTTGCTCTCCAAGGTAGAAGGTAAACATTATTTAAAGAACAGAAAGAGCACTCTCTCCAGAATCCTGAGCAATTTTTACCCTCCAATCAGGATACAATTGAAGATTCTGGACCAAAAATTAATTGCCACGGTGGTTGTCCTAATATGCTGGGTGTTATTTAGTCTGAGTGTGGATTCTTTTTCTTTAGTCCACATTAAAATATTAAAGTTCATGGGAAGAATTAGACAGGGTGCACACAGACATAATCTGCCACCCTCCATTCACAAGAACACCCATCTGCTCAAGATGGACTGGATATTATGCATACCCAAACAAGGGTATTGATGCAACAGGGATCAACATATAGAGTTCTACCATTTTCTGGACAAAATACTCGAAGTTGAACTACCAGTCAGAGAAAAGCACTAATTTCTCCTTGGTTACTGTCTTGGTGAAATATTTTAAAATCATCCCCACCCAAAAGGACCATTGGGAACATTTTGAATTTCTGTTGCATGGCTAGAAATTGGAACCAGATCTTATTTTCTGACTCTACTGTATGTGTCAGCTCCAGTGCGACTGCTGCAGACACAACTTTAATGGGGGTCAGTCATTCCTGGACATTGCACCATCACAGTCTTTCATCTGGACGATCTACTTTATTGAAAGCAAAACCAATAACGTGCTGCACATCCTATTAATTTCCATGTTTTCCCACAAGGACCATTATGGAGATGACTTACTCATTGAGAAAAGGCCAAGGTTCTTCTAGTTCACCTCTTGCGATCCCGATAATTATAATATTGCTGGCAACTAATCATGGCTGCCTCTCTCTATGTCTTCATCTTCAGCAGACCCAGAAATAACAAGACAAATAGACCAATGTTGGAGATCATAAGAAAGCATGTAAAAATAATCTTTTTTTTCATTCTAATCAGGCCACACTGACCAATTCTTATATAACAAATTAGACATTTTCCAAAATATTGTTTTCTGATAAAGATGAATTCGCAACGGCATTAATCAGTTCTAACTTCTTCCTTAGGGGCAGCTGTTCCAGCATCCACTGAACATTCCCTCTGCAAGATGTGGGAATATTTACATTTCAATCCAGATTTTGGCATACTTGAATTATTTTCACTTACTTTTAATTGTCTTTAACAAATTGACAGGACCAGTTCGACAGATTCCATTAAAAAAAATTACTGGCTGTCATATCTGACTGACATAACCAGAAAGCCTGCATTTTTTTTAAAGAATCTATGCTTAAGCCAGGGAACAACATGGAGAAATTCCATTATATGATGACCAATGACCAGAGTATTTTTTTATAATATTCTCTTATTGTGTACGATTAAAATGGCTGGATGCAGACCAAAAATAATGTTGATGTGATGTATATTTCTCATCATTTTCATGGTTGGGATCAGGGGCCCTGCTTCTGAACTCCAGCACCTCCAGCTGGTAAAACCATGATTCTACAACAGAGAGGATAAAAGGGGTTCAATCTTCATACTTCTTTTTGCTTCTCTGTGATTTGTGCATTGGCAGTTATGTCTCATATCTATTTTCTGGAATTTCCTTCCTAAAGCTCCCATTTTTCCCTAAAAACCTACATTTCTAGCTGATATTTAGAACCATAGAACCCTGCAGAACAGAAACAGGCCCCTTTGGCCCTTCTAGTCTGTGCTGAATCATATTCTCTTTGCCTAGTCCCACTGGCCTGTACCCAAACCATAGCCGTCCATTCCTCTTTCATTCATGTACTGGTCCAAATTCTTTTTAAACATAAAAATTGAGCCTGCATTCACCTCCTCATTTGGCAGCACGTTCCACACTCCCACCCCTCTCTGTGTGAAATCATTCCCCCTCATGATCGCCTTGAACTTTTCCTCTTTCACCCTTAACCCATGTCCTCTGGTTTGTATCTCAGCTACCCTCAGTGGAAAAAGCTTACCTATATTTACTTCTCTATCCACCTCATAATTTTAAATACCTCGATCAAATCTCCCCTCATTCTTTACTCCAGGGAATAAAGAGCCCTATTAGCCTTTCACTGTAACTCAGTTCCTGAGGTCTGGACAACATCCTAGTAAATCTTCTCTGCACTCTTTCAATCTTATTGATATCTTTCCTGTAATTAAGTGACCAAAACTATACACAATACTCCAAATTTAGTCTTACCAATGTCTTATACAACTTTACCATAACAATACTTTGATTTACGAAGGCCAATATGCCAAAATCTCTCTTTACAAATCTATCTACATGTGACACCCCTTTCAAGGAATTATGCATCTGTATTCACAGCTCCCTCTGTTCTACCACACTCCTCAGTGCCCTACCATTCACCGTGTATGCCTTTTCTTGGTTTGTCCTTCCAAAATGGAACACTTCACACTTGTTTGCATTAAATTCTATCTGCCATGAGTGGGGTCATACCTTTTCTATTCCTCAGGACCCCCATATAACCTCAGTTGATGAGCCCTCTGGTATGTCCTGCCTGAGCACAGCTGAGCTGTAATACTTTCCCTGACAAGCAATGCCACTCCTCTCCCTTTCAACCTCCGCACCCCCCCCCCCCCCACCCAAAAGAAGCCCGGAACACTAAGTTGCCAGCCCTGCAACCAAGTTTCACTAATGGCCACAATGTCATAATTCCACATGCCAATCCTCAGGGATATTAGTCCCCCTCCAGTTCAGATGCAAATTATCCCATCAGAACAGGTCCCACCTTCCCAGAAAACTGAAGCCCTCCCTCCTGCGCCATGTCTTTAGCCTTATTCTAACCTCAATAGTACGTGGCACAGGTTGCAATTGCGAGATCACAACCTTGGAGGTCCTGTCCTTCAACCTAGTGCCTAACTCCCTGAACTCACCTTGCAGGACCTCCTCACCCTTCCTGTCCATGTCATTCATCCTACATGGACCATGACATCTGTCTGCTCACCCTCCTTCCTGAGAATGCCATGAATGTGATCTGACCTACCTCGGACCCTAGCACCAGAGAGGCAACGTACCATCTGGGATACTTGATCTCTCCCACAAGATTTGTCCCCCTAACTCTGGAATCCCTTTTCACTACAGCTTGCCTTTTCACCTCCCTTTCCTTTTTTGCCACAAGAACAAGCTCCATACTAGAAGAGATCTGATTTTGTACCACTTTTCTCTATAAATAATTTGAGAAAGAAATTACTTAACTGTTGGTGGTAAGTGCCTATCAGCGTTCACTCACTTACCTGCTGGAACTTCGCTTAGACAGCATGTTTTTCCAGCATTCTGCTGACAAAGTTAGGGTGGATGTTGGGGAAAAGTGTAACTCCCCATTAAGGGACACTGGGGGAGCTGTGGATCGGTGCAGGGGTTCAGAAATTGGGATCCCCCTCCACCCCCGATTAAAATAGAGATGGAAGAGATGGACCCTATAAGAAGGTGGCCATTGCAGTGGACCAAGGATGGGTTCAGCGGCTGAAGGACCCACAGAAACTCCGGACGACTCGGAATCAGAGGACCCACTCTGGTGCAGACTGCTAGAGACGGGCTCTTGGGAAGCAGGTATCAGAGCCAGAATTTGAGATGGTACTGAGGGCAAGAATAGTTCTCAAAGGGGCAAGGGCACTGAAGGCTTCCTGATCCTGTCGGAGATTTTGATCTGGAGCTGGTGAATCAGACTGGAGTCTGTGTGGCTGAAGAGGCTGCGGGAGCACTGGAGATGAATCTACCGATACTCAGTAACTCTGAAGGGACTCTCTTTTCCTTCTTTTTCGATCGCACTGTAAGGGGCACCAGACAACAATAATGGCGACCCATAGTCTGTCGTACAGCAAGCAGAAGGCAACTTTGAGTAATATTACATGTTCTATACTGTTTCATGATGATAAAAGAACCTTGAATCAATGAGATGGCTGTCGTAAGTTTTAAAAGCACCACCACCTGGAGCTATCCTCCAAGTTGGGCACCATCCTGACTTGGAAAACATATTACCCATCCTTCTCCATTGTTGGGTCTAAATCCTGCAACTCTGCTAAGCTGTTCTCTATGAGGACACCTTCATCAGAAGGAACCTTTCAAGATGTGATTCATCACCATGTTTTCAAGGAATGGGAATAAATCATTTTGTGGCCGAAGCCCAGATCCTGAAAATGACTAACAAAATATCCTCTTCCTCAGTGCTGGTGAGTGACAAGACTGAAGTATTCACAGTCATGTTCAGCTAGATCCATCTCTGTCAATCCTCAATCACAAACATCAAACTTCAGTCAATTTGATTGACTTCCTGTGCTGCCAAGAAGCAGCTGAAAGAATTGTATACAGGAATGTCAATGGGACCAGGCAAAAAGTTAACTTTGAAGATAGGTGTTCCAGAAATAATCAAAGTTCCAATATAGTTGCAACATTTGAATCTGTTTGACAATGTGGAAAATTGCCCAAGTATTACATCCACAAAAAAATTCCAAGCAGGTTAATTACCAACCAGTCTACACTCACTCCACAGCATCACGATGGAAGGTGTAGTTGACAAGCAATTAAACAATGTTCTCCAATAACCTGCTCAGTCAGGCCTAGTTTGGAATTTTCCAAGCCAACTCAATAGTGGTAGTCCCACTGAATGTCAAGTGTTCATTCTCTCTTGTTGAAGATGCTTGTTGCGGAACATTTCAAAACTCAACCTATCCCTGCTTCTTTCATTGAAATCTTTGCGTAGACTCCACCTATAGAGCTCATCCCAACCTTGTTCCAAACATGGATCAAAAAGCCACTCGTGTCGAGTCAGCATATGGTAATGGAAGGTGGGGTCTACACAAAGATTTCATTAAAAGAAGCAGGGATAGGTCTAGTTTTGAAATGTTCGGCAACGAGGATCTTCAACAAGAGAGAGTCAATCCTTGACATTCAATGGCACTACCACTATTGAGTTATCCTATCGTTGCTTTCTGCATTCACCATTGACTAGAATGGAGAGAGTTCCATGCTAGTAACATAAGTAGCGTAAACACAGAAATGCTGGAGGAACTCAACCGATCTCGCAGCATCCATAGATGGTAAAGATATGTAACCAATGTTTTGGGCCTGAGCCCTTCTTCAAGGAATATATCAAAACATTGGTTACATATCTTTACCTGCTATAGACGATGCAAGACCTGCTGAGTTTCTCTAGCATTTTGATGTTTTTATAACAATCGCAGCATCTGAAGACTTCAGTGTTTCACTACATAAGTAGAATGGCTAGTAGAGGAGGCAAGATTCTGCTAAATGGTAATGAATTATATGGTTCAATTCTCTACCCTTTTGTGTAATGAGATAAAAATCACACTTTACTTTTGTCTCTTTGACTGAAATTTGCCCAGCCAGGTCAAACATTCCCTCTATTCTTTAGACCGGTCACCTATTGGAAATCCAGTGGTTTAACAATCTTTGTTCCACAGTGTAGCTTCTCACTTAAATCTCACAGCTTGCATCCTCTTAATATGTGATCATTAATTATTTTCATTTCAAAGAATCAAGTCTAAACTTAAAAGTTTTATTTCCGGCACTAGTTTACTATCCCCATAATACTGAAGATGCCTGGTGTTAAAATTTAAAAAAAGGTATTTTATTAAACAAGACAACTTGCAGGGAGGAATCGGGCATTCCTTTAAGTATGTGCCTCATTCTAGAGTGCAACCAGTTTAAGTCACAATGTAACGATATAATTATGGAGGATAGATGCTTACATGGTACAATTCTCAAAAGTATGATGTGACATCCCAAATCCTTTCCACCATTGACAGGAGTGTGATGAAATGAACTCCATTTATAGGAGCATGATAGGATATGCCTGGATGAGTGTAGATTTAACAGTTCTCAAGAAACTTGACTGCATCTGCAGCCTGCTGGACTACTACCCCATCAACACTCTTCCTGCCCCCAACCTCCTTCTCAGAAATTCATTCACTCCACCATCAGTGGACCACCTACAAAATGGACTGCCGCTACTCAGCCAAGCTATTTGGTAGTATCTTCTAATCCTATAGTTGTCATCACCAAGGAAGATCAAGATTAGCAAGTAAAAACACAATGCTGGAGAAACTCAGCAGGTCAAACAGTGTACTTCATATAGCAAAGATAAAGATACATAACCCAACATTTCAGTCTTGAGCCCTTCATCAAGGTGTGGCAAAAGGCACCCGGACAAAATGGCAGGGGATAATAGGTGGATAAAGGAGGGAGGGGACTCCAGCAGACGGGCTGGGGGGATGACAGTGAATGGTGAGGGAAGGGGTGGAGACCTGGAGGAAAGAACACAAAGGGAAAGAGAAGGGATGGAGACTGGGGAGTAGGCTTGCAGAAACCGGGGAAGTCAATGTTAATGTCATCTGGTTGGTGATGCTCCTCCAATTTAATGGTAGTCTTGGTCTGAGAGTACATGAGGACATGGACAGGCATGTCAGTATGGGAGTGGGGCACAAAATTGAAATGGTTGGCCATTGGGAGATCCCTGTTGCTGATGCAGACAAGAGCGAAGGTGCTCAGTGAAGTGATCTCCCAGTCTAGTCTCTCAGATGCAGAAATGACCACAACAGGAGTAGTGGATGAAATAAATGACACCCCGGATGCACAAGTGAAGTGTTGCATTACTGGAGAGGACCGTTTGGGGTGCCAAATGGTGCTGAGGGATCAGGTGTCAGCACAAGCATGGCACTTCCTGCAGTCACAGGGGAAGATGCCAAGGGGGTGATTTCTGGGAAGGGATGAGTGGATGAGGGTGTCATGGAGGGAACGATCCATATGGAAGGTGGAGAGAGGAACGTGTCTTATGTTGGAATCATGTTGAGGGTGGCGGAAATTACAGAGGATAATAGTGTTGGATGCGGAGGCTGTTAGGGTAGTAGGTGAGGACAAGGGGAATCCTGTTTGGTTGTGACTGGGGGCAGAGGGGGCCAGGGCAGGTGCATGGGAAACAAGTTCGCTGCCAAATCACGCACCCTCATGACTGGGAAATGAATCGTGTGCCCCTTCAATATTGCTGGATCTATTCCTGAAATATCCTTACCAAAAGTGTTGTTGGAGTATGCTTGCAATAAAGATGAGCATCAAACATGGGACATTTCAGCCACACACACATCTTTGAAATGACAGAAGAAAAATAACCCTTTTTAATATAAAAATAGAACAATTTCCAATCTCAATGCATAAATATTTACTGTGTAACAT
This sequence comes from Narcine bancroftii, assembly GCF_036971445.1. Taxonomy (NCBI): domain Eukaryota; kingdom Metazoa; phylum Chordata; class Chondrichthyes; order Torpediniformes; family Narcinidae; genus Narcine; species Narcine bancroftii. The sequence continues at coordinate 338,144,787 of NC_091471.1, read as the reverse complement.
GTGGTTCATGGATGTGTACCCATTTTTAAAATCGTGCCACGTAACATCTGTACACCATGTTTATTTCATTACATTGTGAGTATAAAACTGACTCAAGCTGGTTGCTCTCTGGAAGGACGCACCTACTTCCTCTCTGCAAGTTGTCTTGTTTAATAAAGCGTTTTGTTTAGTTTAACACCAGCCATCTGTTTGTATCTTGGGCACAGAAATCTAGTGAAAGAAAGGAAACATTTTCTTTAACAAATTTAGACTCTGTACCTTAAAATGAAGATAACCCACTGATCCATGCAGAGAGGTTGCAAGCTGTGTGACTGAAGTAAGATATCACAGCATGGAACAAATGAAGATGGTTAAATGCCCGGCAATTGACCCACCTAAAGAAAGGAGATCATGGTGAGAAAACTCCACACCATAAATCAAGCTGGCTCTGCAAGGTTCACTAGCAAGGCAAAAGTAAGCATAGCACTGCATCTCTTTGGTAAGAGTGGGCAATTGTACCCCATTACGTTTGGTATCAAAAGAGGCCAGCTCTGTGGATGTAATATATCCACATGAAGATATTGGTACGAAGAGAGCAACATTAAAGCCATCAGTCTTGAGGTGTTTCTGTTGAAACCATTAAGTTGCCATGTAACTGATATACAGCAATGATGCACTTGAGCCCTATAGGAAATTGTTTCCAAAGATGATGACCCTAACAAATCAAGAGAGATATAATCCTTGCCAACCATAAATAATCAACACCATGGTACAGAACAGGCTGCCTACTGTACTATAAATAGTTGGGAGAATCTGGGGTTAGAATTGAGGTACATTATTTGGGAGTTGAGCATCTTACTCTCCGGTATTGAGCTGAATGTCCTATGTGGGAAAGGGCTACATTTCTCAATGCTAGTTTGAATTTTGTTCAATCCTTTAATCATCATGAATAGAAAAGAATTTGCTTCCCCTCCACTTTTCCATCATTGATTGCAGATGGATTAAAACAAGACCAGATATGTTAACTCGTATTGATAAACAGAGTCACTCATTCCATGACAAGCACCACACGCTGACATTACCCATCACTGTAAGAGACTGAAAGCAAGGTGTGAGAACTAAAAGTTTACACGAATAAGGTTTTGAGTATTCCTCGCTCTCCAACTGTCCATAACTTGGTCTTTATGAAGAAGTGACATGTATTTTGTACAACATGCTCTAATTAATTCATTGGCAAGATGACCTCATAAACAACTTACCTGGAGTGCAATCCTGGCTTCACCCTATTGGAGATATTTCCTTTTCACCCTCCCTATCGTCCTGAAATCTATAATTTCTTTTCTTTTTTTTTCTCCCCTCTCCTTTCTAATTTTGCCGGAAGGTCTTCAATCTGAAATGTTAACAATCTTTCTTCAGAGACAGCCTGTTTCCAGCATTTTCTATCGTCTAGCATCTGCAGTTTTGATTTTCATTTGAGAATACTGAATCCTAAGAGAACTGTCTTTAAGAAATTTGTATCCTAATGCCTACTAATCATTCACCAAGGGGACATGACTACTCACTGCTTTCGTTTGCCAGATCACGAGTTCCTTCCTCCTTCTTGGCACTGATCAGCATTTATGTCAAACAATGCGGAGGATCCTCAAAAGATACATTTTTGCAGGTCTGCAAATAAATGCCACAGTGTGACTGTTACCTTGTGTGGATGGATGTGTACAAAAAGGTGTGAAGTTAAAGAAATAACTCTCAGTACCTGACACTGAATAGTGTGGTGTGGCGGATCTAAGTTTACACAAACAAATACTGGGCCAGATCTTGCTGACTCCTGTAGTAGTCTGGCTGGCTCTCGCCACTTTTAAGTTAGGAGGAGAGGTCTGGATGAGAACTGGCACTTCAAACGAAGGAGAGCAGAGGCCTCTCTGTCACTGGCAGAAGAGGAAGAGGAAGCGGAAGCTTAAAAGCAGAATCTTTCCCATCATTCCCATTCAGAAGCATCGTAATATGTTTAAAAGTGCATTTCTTTTCATTTAAAATACATCCCATCTTCCTCTTTACATTCTAACCTGCAGGCTTTGAATCCCAATTGAAAGCATCTACAGAAGCTGGCACGGTTGGCATCGTGGTAAGCGCATCACTATTCCAATATGATCAACTTGGGATAGAATCCTGTTGTAAGGAGTGTGCACGATCTCTCTGTGACCGCGTGGGTTTCCTCCCGGGTGCTCCGGTTTCCACCCACATTCCAAAGACGTACGGGCTAGTAAGTTAACTGTACACATGGGCATTTTTGGGTGGTGTGGGCTCATGAGCTGGGAGAACCTTTTAGCATGCTGCATCTCAAATTTTTTTTTAGATTAAAAAATACAGAAAATGAAATGTGATTCCCTTGGGTCACGTTGGCACACCACAGTGAGAGGGGACACATCTTACTGGGTCCCATGGAGAGCCCAGTAAGGGAGAATGAGATCCAGGCACTCTCCCAGTTCAACCAGCTGAAATGCTGTCATTTCCTTTCAAGATTCAGATTCAAATTTCAGATTTATTGTCAGAGTACATACATGGCATCACATACAACCCTGAGATCCTTTTTTTCCTGTGAGCAAAGCAGAAGTACCACTTATTGGCAGTGCAAAAAAACTTGATTCAACGTACACATGTAAACACAAAGAAATGTAAACAAACTGCAATAAAGAGACAGAAAAATGTCAATGAAGTGCAAAAGTGAGAGTCCTTAAATGAGTCCCTGATTGAGTTTGTTGTTGAGGGGTCTGATGGTGGAGGGGGAGCAGCTGTTGCTGAATCTGGCAGTGTAAATCTTGTGGCACCTAGACCTCCTTCCTGATGGCAGCAGTGAGAACAGAGTGTGTGCTGGGTGCTGTAGATCCTTGACGATTGCTGCTCCTCTCCGATGGCAGTGCTCCGTGTAGATATTCTCAGTGGTGGGGAGGGTTTTACCTCTGATGTCCTGGGCTGTCTCCACTACCTTTTGCAGGGCTTTACGCTCAGTGGCATTGGTGTCCCCATACCATGATCAGCACACTTTCCACCAGACATTTGTAGAAATTTGCCAGGGTTTCCGATGTCATACCAAACTTCCACAAACTCCTGAGGAAGTAGAGGCACTGACGTGTTGGGTCCAGGAAAGATGCTGTGAGATAGTAACTCCCAAGAACTTACCCTCTCCATCTTTGATCCCCCAATGATCAGTGGATTGTATACTGTGATGCGTGTTGAAAGAACCAAAGACTTGTTGATCCAAACCAAGGCTTTTATTAACTAAAAGACTGGAGCATATCACAAGTAGGTCGACCAGTCCAGAATGACCTGGTCTGGCTAGGAGCAATCCTTTAAGACCTGCCAGTAGGTGTGGCTATGCTCTCAGCCAATCACAGTCATCCTACACTACCATCTGTACATCTGTACATATACACATTGGTGATAGAATCTGTACGATCACATCTACATCTGGCTGACCCCTTCCTAAAGATAACAATCAGCTGCTTGCTTTTGATGACATCAAACATGAGATTATTGTTGATGCACCATTTAGCCATGTTTTCAATCTTCCTCCTGTAAGCTTATTTATTATCCCTTTTAATACAACCTACTACCGTGGTCAATGGTGTTGTTGTTGTTGTGCCAAGCTACACATTCATAGATGTATAGCGAGTAGAGCAGGGGGCTAAGAATGTGTCCCTGTGGTCCTCTGGTACTGATGTAGATCACCAAGTACAAGCAGCAAGATCTGACATCCTGTGATCATGGAGGTTTTGTTAGATATTTCTGCACTATTTCTGTCCCTATATTATTCACAGGCAAACTAAATTCAAGTTACACACTGGCACATTGCACAAGCAAAAAAAAAACTCCAAGGGGTTGTGAACTCAGCCTGTGACTTTACGGGTTCCCGTCTTCTCTCTGTTGAGTTAAGAGGCGATGTCTTAAGAAAGCAGCCTCTATCCTCAAAGCTCCCCACCACCCAGACCATGCCCTCTTCACTCTGCTACCATCAGGAAAAAGATACAGAAGCCTGAAGGTGAGCACTCAGCGGCACAAATGCATTTTCTTCCCCCTCCCCCCCCCACCGCAGGAGTTTGCCTGTGAATAATATAGGGACAGGTAGTGCAGAAATATCTAACAAAACCTCCATGATCACAGGATGTCAGATCTTGCTGCTTGTACTTGGTGATCTACATCAGTACCAGAGGACCACAGGGACACATTCTTAGCCATCAGATTCCTGAATGAACAATGATCCATACACACTGGCTTTGTCTTTTAATTTTTCTTGCACTATTTTTTTATTTATTTTGTAAGGTGGTTTATATAAATGTTTAGACGGTGTCGCTGCCGCAAAACAAATTTTGTGACATGTTTATGACAATAAATTCTTATTCTGGTGTTTGTGGGAACATGTTCATGAAGTAGGGGTGATAGATACTGCAACAGAGCTTTTCCAGTGAGGTAGTCCCCGACTTGTGATCGATTTCCATTCTGACTGACTGGTCATATCTCGAATTCACTGTATCCATTTTATCATTCGTCAAATACAACATGGCCGCCACCAAGGCCCATTCTCGCGAGAGGTTGGCCACCCCTGCCATAAGCACTATTTTCCATAGATAGGCTTCCACCTTCACCCCAAAAGTGTAATTTTTATATCTACATATTTTTTTTCTTTATTCTTAAAAATTTATACAGTATTTATTTTTCAGTCGTAAGTCACATAGGTCGAAGGTTAGGAAACTCTACAGCAAATTTTCATACAGCAAGGTTTTGTCAGCATAATGAAGGGGACTTCAGGATAAATATTGCTCAGCACATCTTCCTTGTTCCTCGTGAAAATAATGCTTCAGGATATTTTGCATTCACTCAAAGGAACAGGCAGGACCTCACTCAAATGAAATCGAGCAACTTCGGCAGAGTGACATTCACAGAGTATAGCACCAGAGTATCAGCCCTATCAACTAGATTCCCATATTCAAGTTGAATAACACACGAGCCCCAGTGGGTTCCTGGGCAAAATGAAACATATTACCTTTGGAATTATAGCCTAAAAGTTCTTATTCATCTTCTTTCTAGGTCTGAATCATTGATGAAACAGGACTAGCTCACCTGAAGATTGCTCTAGTAGTTATCTTCTCAAAGATCACTCCGATAATGTATTTTTTACGATTTTGAGGTGCCGAACAAAGTCACACATCAACAGCAAACTCTTCTACAGTTGGGGCAGATAGTGCTGCGCCCCTTCGAGTGTTTACACTAGGCTTTTATGTGCTCCTGCTGCATGGATGCATAGTTCTCAAAACAATCCCAAATATTCCTTCTCCAATTTGAGCAGTTATCATTTATGGATTACTGAAGGTCGTTGAGGATTTCTTCACAGAGGCTTTATTAGTCTTCATAAGTCCGGAAGGCACAATGCCTTCACTTCCAAAGGGGTTGAGGAAGCCAAAGCTACTGGCTCCCATCTTGACAACTTTTTACAGGAGCACAATTTAGTGTCCTATCTGATGGCATCATTGTGTGGTCCAGTGGCTGCAATGCACTGGTCCAGAAGTCAATAGAGTGGATCATCAAAGTGGCTGAGAAGATTGACGAGATTTACGGGGAGCGCAGCTTAAATAGGACTCAGAGAATTATTGAAGACCCTTTCAATCCAGCACACATGTATTAATATAAAATTATTATGTACTGTGTATTATGTCTGTACCGTGGTCCAGAGAAATGCTGTTTCATCAGGTTGTATAGGTACAGTCAGATGATAATAAACTCAAACTTGAATCTTTATCTCTGCTTCCCTGGCAACTTCCTCCCATGACAGAACTCAGACTAGATTGTCTGTCACAGGAGTTTTGGGTTGGGAATATGAATGATATAGCCTGCCCAAGCAAGCACATTGAGTGGAACTGTGGCCTCGGTATGTTAGCTCAGGAGATAACACATATTTTGTATTTTCTTATCCTTTGTGTATTTGGAGCATTTAGTGGGGACAGAATTGATGGGATTTTCCAGTGAATTGAGAAGATGGCTGTTGTAGGTAGTCCAAGCCTCAAAAGCAAATGAGAGGGCAAGGGATCACTGCTACATAGGAGACTGTATGTTTTGCACCACGCCTGAGGTCTTGACCATAAAATATCTTTTCCTGTGTTTGACCAAAGGCTGTGCTAGCTCACCAAAACTGACATGCATATTTCATCACCAATCTCTGCCTAGAAACTAGTTTCTGAGATACAGGAAGTGATCCAGTTTCCAGAAGGCATCTGTCCCAGAGTTCAATGCTGCACAATGGGGACTGATGGATTTGTCTTGTGGATGATCAGTGTGATGATAAGGAGTTTAAATTTAAATTTAGACATACAGCACCGTAACAGTCCCTTTTGAGCACGATTCTGACATACATCCCTTGGTATGTTTTGAACTGTAGGAATAAACCAGAACCCCCAGGGGAAACCCACATGAATATGCATAAACTCCTTATAGACAGTGCAGCATTCTATCCCCAGTCCCGATTGCTGGCATTGTAACAGGGTTATGCCAACCGCTACAATAACCGTGCTGCCTGAAATTATTTGTAGCCATTTATGGTAATAAACATCTGTACAACAATGTGCAGGTACACCAAAATTCTTTCTTACTGCAGCCAAACACGTACATAACATACACCGTGTGGTGCGCTGTTAGCCAGAATCAGACACATACAAGGTAAAGACTGTACAACAGGCATTAATCCACAAAGACTTCCACAGAGCCAGGCTGGCTGTGGCTGCAGCAACTCTGAGTGAGGCCTCGTGAGGCCGGCACAGGTTTAAAACCCGGAAGGTGATTGACGTCCGACTGGGTTGGGTTTGATCCATTCAGGCCAACTGATTGACAACCGGCCAGGTATTGTCCTGTCCACTTACACTCCTGCAGGTACAGAGGATGCCCCCTGCACTAGGCCGGTGGTGTACCACCACATTCACCCCCTTCTTTAAAATTGTCCCAGGGGGGCAGTAACAAGGAATTGCACCCACTATGTACATACAATATTTACAGGTTGAGACGATTCGGCGGCCGCCGGGGTCTCTGTGACCATCGTAGGACTGGCTCCTGGTCACTGGTCAGAGGGGAAGTGGGGGGACTGGCGGCAGGGGTATGGTGCCACACGGAGGGGCCGGGGGGCTGGGGTCGACATATGCGGGTTGTATTGGATGGGTGGGGTGGCGGGTTTGTCTCCTGAGGCTGAAGCAGGCCCCTGGTAGTCAAGGAGGCCCTGAATGCCCCATAGCTACCTGGGGACGGGGATGTATGCCTAGTCAGCGTCATCCTGGGTTGGAGGTGCCGAACAAAGTCACACATGAACAGCAAACTCTTTTACAGTTGGGGCAGATGGTCCCTGGTTGAGACGGTGTCCTCCCTGCCACTGCCAAACCTAACGTAAGCGTAGTTATGGTTTGCATGAAGGAGGAAAACCTGCTCTACCAAGGCTTCAGCCTTGTGTGTCCGTACATGCTTACGCAGAAGCACCGGTCCTGGGGACGTGAGGCATACTGGGAGTGACATTCCAATTGCTAACCTCTTGGGGAAGGTAGCCGTGCACAGCAGTGACCGATTGGGATGGAGCGCCTCGGGCAGGGCATCTTGCCAGTACTCAATGACCCACCCTTATAACCTGAGAGCCAGGAGGACTGCCTTCCAGACCACACCATTATTGCATTCCACTTGCCTGTTGCCTCTCGGGTTATAGCTTGTCATGCGAATGGTCACGATGCCCCTCACTGTCAGGTTCTGGTGCAGCTCGTCACTCATGAAACTAGATCCATGATCATGTGGATGAAGGTGGGGTAGCCAAACACAGATAAAATCTGCCCCAAGGCCCTGATGATGGTAGCCGCGGAGGTGTCTGGACAAGGAATGGCGAAAGGGAAGCATGAGTACTCGTCCACTACCATGAGGAAGTAGACGGTTTGGTCCGTGGAAGGCAGAGGCCCTTTGAAGTCCTCGTCGAATTGCTCAAAAGGCCGAGTAGCCTTTACAACGTGGGCCTTGGGGGTGGGGGGGTGGGGTGGAGCAGAAGAAGCGGAATTTACACTTTGCACAGACCCGACAGGCCTCGGTCACGTCCCTGACGTCCCGAATGGAGTACGGTAGATTTCAGAACTTAACAAAATGGTACAACTGGGTGATGCCCGGATGGCAGAGGGACTCATGCAATCCCTGCAACCTGTCATCATGCATAGATGTGCAGGTGTGAGAGAGGGCATCAGGGGAGTCGTTAAACTTCCCGGGGCAGTACTGGATGTCGTAGCTGTAGGTTGCCAGCTCGACTTTCCAGCGCAGGATCTTGTCATTCTTGATCTTGCTCTTGTGGGTAGTGTTAAGCATGAACGCCATGACTCATTGGTCTGTGAGGAGCGTGAATCTCCTGCCGGCCAGGTAGTGGCGCCAAAGGCGGGCTGCTTGCACAATCGCTTGGGCCTCCTTTTCATTGGCGGAGTGCCCTAGCTCGGAGCTATGGGGGGTTCTGGAGAAGAAGGCGACGGGGCGCCCCCCCCTCCCCTTGATTGAGGGTAGCAGCAAGGGCTACCTTGGAGGCATCGCTCTCCACCTGGAAGGGGAAGTCCTCATCCATAGCCTGCATTGTGGCGTCCACGATGTCTTGCCTGATATGGGTGAAGACTGCCAGCCCCTCAGGTGGGAGGGGAAAAGTTGTGGCTTGGGCCAGATGGCGGACCTTGTCCGAGATGAGAGGGACCCACTGCGAGTAATAAGAGAAGCGGTTCAGGCACCTGCAGAGGGCCTTTAGAGTGGGTGGGGAGGGGTAACTCCATTAATGGGTGCATCCTTTCCGAATCTGGGCCGACAACTCCATGGGCCACGATGTACCCCAGGATGGCAAGACGAGTGGTGCTGAACACCCACTTCTCCTTGTTGTAAGTGAGGTTCAGCTCCGCGACCGTCTGGAGGAATTTTTCCAGGTTAGCATCGTGGTCCTGCTGGTCACGGCCGCAGATAGTGACGTTATCCAGATATGGGAACGTCGCCTTCAGCTTGTGCCAGCCTACCATGCGATCCATCTCCCGCTGGAAGACGGAGACCCCATTTGTGACACCAAAAGGAACCCGGCAGAACTGGTACAGGTGCCTGTCCACCTCAAAGGCGGTGTAGGGCTTGTCCTTCGGGTGGATAGGGATTTGGTGATACGCTGACTTCTGGTCAATCGTGGAGAAAACCCGGTAGTGAGCTATCTCATTGACCATGTCACGATACTCGGCAGGGGGTATGCATCCAGCTGGGTGTACCGATTAATGGTCTGGCTTTAATCCACGACCATCCATGATCAATCAGCCATGATTGTATTGAATGGCGGAGCAGGCTCGATGGGCAATTTTTTGCCTACTCCTGTTCCTACTTCCTATGTTCCTTTCCTTGGCTTACTTCCCCCTTTGACCAGCAGGACTTGGGCTCCCCAAGGGCTGTTACTGGGTTCAAAAACACCTTCTGCCAGGAGTCGCCGCACCTCTGCCTTGATGAAGTTCCTGCCTGCTATGCAATAGCATCTATTTCTGCAGGCGACCGGCTTGCACCCTAACACAAGATGTAGAAAGAGCACCAATGGGGTAATGTGCAGTGTGGTGAGGCCGCAGGTTGGCCAGGGCTGGTAGATTGGCGTGCTGTGCAATGTGAGTGGAGGTTGGGGCCCCCTGAAGGCAAAGATAACACTCTGCAGGTGGCACTGGAAATCCAGGCCCAGGAGGTGTGTTTCACAGAGTTTGGGCATGATCAGGAGCCTGAATCCTGTGTAAGTCTCCCCTCCCACCGTTATATTGACCGAGCAGCACCCAGGGATACCAACAGTCTTATCCCGAGCAGGTGGTGGGGTGGACCTTTAACCTTAGGGAATGAAGCTCTTGGTGCTGCCACTGTCAAACAGGCACTTTGTTACCTGCCCGTTGACTCGCACTTCCATCATCGAGCACCTGAGATGGCGGATGTCCCTGGTCAGCATGGTGGCGGCCAGGACCATTTCTGAGTCGGAGTTGTCACTATCTGGAGGGATAGGGAGCGTCGATAAGGTAGCCTGGTCATCGCCCGTGTTGACCACATCGACATCGGTCGTGAGGTGCAGCGTGTGGTACCCTTTGGCTTCTGGAGGTGTGGGGAGCATTGATAGGGCGGCCTGGTCAATGCCCATGTTGACCACATTGCTGTCAGTCACTGGGTGTGGCGTGTGGCACCTGATGGTAACTGGAGGTGTGGGGAGCATCGGTAGGGCAGCCTGGTCATCTGTCATGTTGACCACGTTGTTCTCAACGTCGGCAGGGTCCCTCCATGTTGGGTGCTGTCTGGCCCAATATGGCTGCGAAATGTGGGGGGCGGCTGCGTGGGTGGCCTTCTTCCCAAGCCGTGTCCGCTGCGCTGGGGGAAATGATGTCATCATGGCCGCCGGCAGTGACGTCAATACATCAGCAGGAAGTGATGTCACACTGTGAGCCGGAAGTGACATCATTGTAGTTCTCAGTGAGTGTTGCCGGAGAGGGCGGGCAGATGCTCAGGGCACATACTGTGACGGTCGCTGGTGGGGCTGGATGTTGCGCGGTCGAAGTCATGGAAGATGGAAGTCATCACGGGGACAATGGCGCCATCCGGCACGTGCACGTGCGGGGTCCCGCGGGGAGGTAGGGAGGTCATAGAGGGCTGCTGAGCTCCCGGCAGGTTTAGAGAGGCACACTTTTAGAAAATGGCCTTTCTTGCCGCATCGGGAACAATACATGTTCCTAGCTGGGCAGTTTTGGCGTGATCATCGATCTGATCCACACCGAGACCTACAGTACTGACAGGGGCACCGGGCGCCTGCCGCAGCAACGTTCTCCTTCCCAGCTCAGCCTGGGGCTGTAGCTGCAGTGTGAGAGGTCCATGAGGGAGCCTGGGGGAACCTGGAATTGAAGGCTTCAACGCGCAGGGCTGCTGCTTCCAGGGTTTGGACAATTTCCACAGTCCTGGTTAGGGGATAGATGTCATCTTCCAGCAGTTTCTGCCGGATGGCCCTCAAGTGTAGCCCTCGGACCAAGGCATCACAGATCAGCCTCCCGACCTCCTCTACACCTACCCCGGGTTCAGCCAGACACAGTCAGGCCAACTCTCGCAAGTGTCCCAGGTAAGACTCAGCCGTCTCCCTGGGCTGCTGGCTCTGGTGTTGAGGAGGTACCTTGCACAGACCAAACTCATGGGTGGCTTGTACAAGTTCTTGAGAGTATCCATTGCGCTTTTGTACATAGAGCAGTCTTTGGTTACCTGGAAGGCTCGGGGACCCAGATTTGACCGGAGTAGGACCAACCTCTTACAATCGGAGTCCAGGATGTCGCCCCCATGTGCCTCAATGATTGCCTCGACCGCGTACTGCCAGATCTCGAAGCGTTTCTGGGCTTCTGGGTGGTGTGGGTCGACCTCGAGGCTTCCTGTTCACAGGAGTTTTTCCATAGCCGCCGTGGGAAAAGTTTGTGGATTAAATTGTGGTGTGCTGTTAGCCAGAATCAGACACACACAAGATAAAGACTATACAACAGATTTTAATCCACACAGACTTCCACAGCACCAGGCTGGCTGTGGCTGAGTGAGGCTCGGGAGGCCGGCACAGGCTTATATCCCGGAGGGTGATTGACACCCGACCGGGTGGGGCTTGATCCATTTAGGCCAACTGATTGACAGCCGGCCAGGTGTTGTCCTGTCCCTTTACACTCCTGTAGGTACAGAGGTTTCCCCCTGCAGTAGGCCAGTGGTGTACCACCACACACCGATTACTATATTAAAATGACCCCAGTAAAGATAGAGATAAAACACATAAAGGTTAAAAAAATAAATAGTCACACTTTCAGTTAGTGCAGGAAAGAAAATCATTTCAATACTGCAGTCAGGTTTTTTGTGGTCCAGGAGTAGTTTATAGTTCGGGTAGCACAGGGAAGTTCAAGAGCCTGGTAGCAATTAGATAAAAACTGTTCTTGAACGTAAAGGTTCTGGACTTTGGGGTTCTGTCCCTCCTTCTCAAAGGTAACAGAGAGAACAAGTAGTAACCTGGATGATGGAGTCCTTTATGATATTGATTAGTTTCTTGAGACAGCGCGACACATATGTCTTCAATCGATAAGAAGTCAAAGCTCGCAATAGATTTGGCTGCTTTCTTCAGCCTTCTGCATTCCTGGGAACTCAAGTTACCAAATGAGGCTACAATGCAAGGAGTCAGTATACTTTCCATGGTACAGCTGGAGAATTTTGATATAATATTCAATGAGATGTGAAATCTCCTTGGAGGTTTAAGGTCTTGGTGTGCCTTCATCACAGCTCCCTTGATCTGGTCCTCCGATATGTCAACTCCCAGACTTGAAGGTACCAACTTTTCCATTGCCATCCCATCAATGAAGACAGGTGCATGGTTCTCCGACCTACTCTTTATAAAATCTATGTTAAGTTCTTTGTTCTTGTCGACGTTGAGAGCAGGATTGTTATTCTGGTACAGCTCAGATTTCAATCTCCATCCTGCATTCGGACTCATCATTTCCCATTATTCAGCCAACAACCGAGGTATTCCAGTGAATTTATAGATTTCACTATTGCCCCCTTTCCTATGTTTCTGTTTAAGATTGCTTAGGCCCCAAGCACACATGTAGACTGCATGCTGTAGTAGTAATCAACTGGAGCCTGTCTCTCCGATTATTAATATTCTTCAAAAGAAGATTTGAGATTTTGAACTCTCACCATTTCCAAACTTTTACATAGTCCTGCTTTTCTGTTAGCCTACATTGTTTTCCCTAACACCGCAACCTTCCCAATTTTGCACTGCTCCCATTCTGGTCTTTTGCACACCTTAATTTTAATTGGTCTACCTTTACGGGACAGGTATTCATCGGTCTTCATACTGGAGTTCCTTCTTCCTCTTTCCTTTGAGATTAAAAAAAAATTTCTTTGGCCACACATTTGGTTATCTATGAGAACATCTTCAGTTGTTCTGATTCACTTTGACCAATGCATTGCAATGTTTTAAGCCCAGGATGGGCAAACTTTTTTAAAACTCACATTCCACTGTAAGTATTCCCTATGCCATAGGTGCTCTGTGATTGGTAAGGGATTGCTTAAGGTGATATGTGGGTGGAAAGAAAAAGTTTGAAAACCACTGTTTTAATCGTACTAAGTGACTCGTTATGTGCATGGTTTCATAACTCCAAAGAAAATGGGCCAATGACAATTTTTCTTAAGCAAAATATCTCAGTAACAATTGGGTCTAGAGCAATGATTCTCAACCTTCCCTTCCCACACACGTACTACCTTAACCAATCTCTTACTAAACACAGGGTACTTATGGCATAGGGAATACTTAAGGTGGAATGTGAATTTTTAAAAATGGTTGCCCACCCCTGTTTTAAATTATGGATGTCAAATGGAGCTGCCTTCATGATTCTTTAATATACAACTTTGGCACTATTTTTCTGAATGTCGTGGTCAGATAAAATATATTCTGGCATCTACGATTCTGCCTTTGAACACAGCGTCACTGATCTCAACATGGCACACTCACTTGACATGACATTAATTTATGTAAATTATATTATGATGTCAGTACCTACGGCACATGTGGAACTGGAACCACATTTCTGGCTCATTTTGTATAAAAACTCTCAGCAGGCATAAATGTTTAAAATGAAAACAGAAGTACCAGTTTGGCTGAAGGAATTAAAAATTTCAGTACATATGTACATTGTAAGTGTATGTTTGACAGTAAAATCATCTTGATCATCAAGTAAGTATATCTTAGGATTGTGGAACCTTACCCACAGAAATCTGTGCAGCCCATCATACCAGTAAGAACTTTTCCAGTCAGTTTTTTTTTGCTAATTTTTCTTCATTTAATTGTGTTTCGAATGTTACTAATCAATCTGCATCCTCCATCTTTCAGGTAGTGTATACGTGATCATAAAAGTTTCTTTGCATAAACACAACAGAGAGAGAACAAGTACAATGTGGATACCAGCTTAGTATCGATGGTCCCCAATTTTCTACGGTCCGACAAGAATTTGAGGTTATAACGGTTCGAATCCGTACTCTCGATTCCAAGTTCCGATGAGTCCCCGCACTTGCGGTATGCGCCGTGTGATTCTGGACAATGGCAGCATCACGCGAGAGAATCATAGAGCACATTCTCTTGTGATGTTGACTCCACCATGCTCGCAGTCTCTGTATTCAAAATGGTGTGTTCAACATTTAGTTATAAAAATGGTGGGTGCGGTATTCTTTTTTGAGTTACAGTTTCTTCAACTTATGATGGGAGCGCCGGAACACAACCCCATCATATGTCGGGGACTACCTGTACGCAAAAATCAAAATGCAGGAGGCAGCAATCACAAACAAATGATCAAGCAAAGGTTAATAGACAAACAAAGCATTAGAAACAGGACATAAGATTAAGTCAATGTACTGCTCCTAAGGCTGTAAAGACCACACATATAAAACAGAACAAGGACATTAGTCACCATAATCTGCAGATCCATTAGTCACCCAAATTCAGATTAAGTGCAATTTCAAGTCAAGTCACCTCTGTTTATTGCTCATACCAAGCTTGCATGGTAAAGATGAGATAGCATTTCTCCAGGACCAGGGAGTTTATTTTCATAAATATGTTATAATCGAAGTTAAACATTGAAATATTGAGATGCATACAGTAACAGTCCATGGTTTCCTAGCCACAGATGTTCTGAGAATTCAGGATCTGATGGCTTGGTGGAAAAAATGTTTCCCAATCTGGACGTAAGGTCCCGAGTGCTGTGGTGTCTCCCATCATATGGCCGAAAGGAGAACAGTTTACGTGAGGGATGTGTGGAGTCCTTCACAATGTTTATTGCCTTTGCCTGCATCAAATGTTCTCGATGCCTGACATGGTAGGAAGAGAGCCCCCAATGGTCTTTTCCGCTGATGTCCCTATCTTCTGCAGGGTCTTGCGATCCGAGGTGGTGCAGCTTCCAAACCAGGCGATAATGCAGTTGCATAGGATACGTTTCTAACTAACTTTAAATACTGTAAGGTGTAGCGTCAGGTAGCCATGACTATAAATACTGAAATTGTGCAACTATTTATCAATTTAGGTATACTGTTTAAGTATATTTAAAAGAAAAACAAAACTACCGGTGTCCTGGAGTGGCCACTGCATCTGACATCGCACTGCCTCAATTTTACACAGAACTTGCATTTATATGGAGTCTTTCACACTTTCGGGATGAGTTAATTTTGATACGCATTTGCAGATGTGAGGTCAGCCAATTTTCGGATAAATATGTGCATTTGCACATTTTAAATTAATTAAATTTAGACATACAGCATGGTAAAGGCCAGTTCTTGCCACCAAATTTACACCCAATACACGCTCGGTACATTTCAAATGGTGGGAGGAAACTGGAGTCCCTGGGGAGAACCCATGCAGACACAGGGAGAATGTACAAACTCTTTACAGACAGCGCGGGGATTCAAACCCCGGCCCGGTCCCGATCGCTGGTGCTGTAAAGATGTGGTGCTAACCATTATGCCAACCTTGCCACCCCATTTTAAATAAAGGAACATTCAGGAAAGCTGAAGATCAAATATTCATCCATCGAAAAGAGGTCCCTAAAACAGTCCCTCTTCGGTTGTGGGCAGGTGAGCACATCCTCATGCAATGAACACATAGAAACAACTACAGCCATTCCCCGACATACAGGTACGTCCGAATTCTGTTCTGACCGTCTGGTCG
The DNA here is from genome assembly GCF_036971445.1 of Narcine bancroftii. NCBI lineage: Eukaryota > Metazoa > Chordata > Chondrichthyes > Torpediniformes > Narcinidae > Narcine > Narcine bancroftii. The sequence goes on along the minus strand of NC_091471.1, from coordinate 338,129,054 downwards.
GATCTCGAAATGGATGCAAGTCAGAAGCACGTTAGCAGGGCATGTAGACGTCATATACCTGTACAGCCTTCTTTTAACCTACTCAGTATATGAATGCACTTGTACTTGGCTGTGGGTCGTCACAGTCTTCATCTTGGTGGGGTGAAGGGCAGGGGGTTGTGGCAGGAGTCACAGGTTTGAAGAACATGCTTAAATTTGTTTGGATTATATGCTTCTTTATTTTCTCTGCGTAGATTTGACGCTAGCAATTTAAAGCTTCCTTAATTTGTCAAACAACCTTGACGAATCTTTTGGCATTCTGGTCCATGATTTCCAAATCGGCAATGGCTTTATTCACTTGTGAAAACACATTTGCCAACCCCTTTACAGTGAACAACTTCTGTGGCTCCTCCTTAGCTCTTCATTCTTCTATTTCGATTAACTCTTCGTTGGTCAATTCCTTCCAGCGCCTTCCTAGGCTTTTGGCTAGACCTCTCAGCAGGGGCTGGGTTTTTCCTCTCGCACATCATCTTCTTTCAGGTTTAATACAATAACGGTTTAATCCAGCACGAAAAATCGAGGTTTACTTGAGTAGGGTGCGCTTACCATATGGCAACAGAGAGATGATGTGACGTATACAATGCTAGGATATTGTCTGACGGTCACTATTGTACACATACAGCCGTTAGCACTGGTTGACGTATGGAAGAGGCAGTATATTATGCCATTGGCATCACACACTTGTCATGTGGCATTGTAACAACTTGCATCAGAAATGAAACAATGTCACTTTGTGTGTATTGAAGCAGGATAGGCATGCATACATCGTGGGCCAGAAAATCTTGAGTGGCTGTAAGGTTAAGCCAGTGAAAGACATGTTGGATGAATATTATTGTTTTAAATGTCACCTAGTTTCTGTTGAGGCTAGTGTAGGGTTAATAGGGTTTGAACAGTATTAGGAGCTCTGTGAATAAAAAGCAGCACTGCAATCTGTCCACCATACAATCACATAATTTCTCTGAATCTGAGATGTTAGCTGGTGACATTAATTGCTCACTGTCCCCCAGCATAACCCCTGTCCAGCTGTGCAAAACTGTCAGCACTTTCTACATAAATATGGACAGTCTATGATCTCTGTCCAACAGCACACCCCAGTTAAATTCAATGCAGGGCAATCATCCCTCAATTGATAATATCCACACCAAAAACACTGGCTTTGCTTCTAATCAAATGCATTTTTGTAATTCCATAAATATGACTTTTTTTAAAAAACCAAAGGCAATGAAGTTGGCTACCACTCAAAGTTTTTTTTAAAAACAATATCCCTTCCACATGGTTTTTGCAAAATCAAAGTGGCTGTTTGACCTCCTTATGAGTTTGGCATCTACGTGAAGAAATTTGCACAATGGAAGTTACATACAACCTCCACAGTGTAGGGCTGACATGATGTGTTTAGGTTGTGAAGATTAGACCATGTCTGTCAGAGCACATTCACCTCCCTCAGTATTTCCCTACAACATTTTAATTATTTTAAGTTTAAGATGCATGTCCCCTTATTCATCTGAATAACAATGCTCATTGCATTTCCAAGTTAGTGGGCCATTTCATCTAGTGACCAAGCCCGAGTGTAAAGGCAGAGATCCTCCGCCCTAACGGCAGGAGACTTACCTCCATGAAGGCACCGTGGCCAGCTCCAAGGCGCTGACTGCAATCCCTCTCAAGGAAGGATAATCAGCGGAGTGCTCCTCTCCGCCGCCTCGCATGAATGTGATGTCGCTGCAAGCGGCTGGTTAGAGGCGGCTTGATGACATCACGGTGACGTCGTCAGCCTGAGACGCAGGAGTGGGATTTAATGGCATTAATAGTCTTAATGACGGTGTGCAGGATTTCTGCCTGGATACTAAGAATGGCTGCAAACATCGCAACCATCTGTCTTGCCTGCTCTGGGGCAGCCATGATCCATCAAAGGGTTCTTTCCGCGTCAGTGTGTATGAATGGCATCAACTCGACAGGCTGCGCTATGGAGCCGCTCAAAATTATTGTGATGCAGGAGGCAGCCTTTTAGGGCTTCTCCATGAAATTTATACTGTATTCTCCCTCCATGCTTATAGCCAGCCTTCAGGTGGAGGCTTGGCATGAAAGCAAAGCTTAAACTTGGAATGCTTATATAGATAGAAGCATCTTTGGGCTGCATTTTCGTACAGTGTGGTTTTGGAAAGAAGAAAACTTAATTAGATCTTGAAAGCCTCAGGAGTACAGGGTGTTTTCTTAGCTCAGAGGTTCTTACAACTCTATGAAGTCAGCACACATCCAAAAAGATGTTTCCTAGTTCTGCTACAGCTTTCAGCATGGCCCACTGTTCACTTGCAGAAGGGCATGGGCACAAGTCTGGAGAATGTAACCTGAGCTAAGAATTCATTGAGATTCTGCAACATTAGTGCTGTTTCATGGATATGACATTGCTTGCTCAGTTTGATATAAATTATCCCTTGAGATTGGTGAAAGAAAAACAATAGATCTCTGCTGGCATCTTCAGTGAGAAACCACATCCAGTGACCAATATCCTTATGAATTTGGAATCTACATTGAACATATTGGCACAATGAGAGTTAAATGAAATCACTAAACCTTGTATGACTTATGTAAGGTTATAAAGCTGGGACAATATGCATGTCCTGACTTACGTGGCAATTAGTAATAGACCCTTCTGGTTGGTTTAACATATATTTTGGAGTTTCATTTGTCCTTGGGTAGAAGAATGGCGTTCCCGAAGGTTAATTGGAGTTTGGGTTGCAGGCACAGAAACAACTCCTCGGGACCAAAAGTCTCCACACTTATGGCCCATTTTCACTAATCCTGCATTAATCCAATTTTTTTTTTTTAATTCCTTCCTTCAATTACCCCCTAACATTTTTCCACTCATTTACACATGAGGGGCAATTTACAGTTTCCAATTAACCTACTATCTTCACATCTTTGGGATGTCAAAGAAAGCAAGACCCCCTGGACAAAACCCACACAGCCACTGGGAAAAGGTTTAAATGCTGCACAAACAACACCCAGGCCCAGAATTGGATTCCATCAAAGCCTCGCTGTCTGCTAAAGTTTGGTGTCTGGGGATTTTAGAGGAGAGTAAGAAGGAACAGGAGGAGGTCCATCTTCCTCATGGATTTGATTGGATCATGATTGATCAGTATTTACAAAGCACATCACCTGCTAAACTTGTGATACTCAGCAAAAAACAAAAGATCCCTCATTTAATTCCTCCACATCTCTCAACATCTACGTTTAATTAGTAAAAAGAGATCTAGCTTTTCACTCAACTTTGCAGGACACTGTCTCCTGAATGGCTCCACAGGGCTCAGTTCTAATTTTAAGATCATCTCCTGATATTGTTTCTATCCATCCACCTACATGTTTTAATATCCTACCACTGAACATCTCAACATATATTCAAGGAAACACAAGGTACATTAATTCAAACTGCAATTATCCCTTTTAATCCTGGGATGTAGTCTTGAACTCCCATGGAATCACATGGGTATATTTACCTTTGTAAATATAAAAATCCTAATTATGTTTTATTCAGCTGCTCTTGATTTTTTTCCAGGTGGAAAGAGTAAATTTCTAATGGGTGCAGCAAATGTTCTTGTGACAGTAGAACGATAGACAGCCAAGATTTAAAGGACATTTAGGCACACATGGATGGGAAAGGTTTAGAGCAGTGGTTTTCAAACTGCACCCCAAACTCACATTGCACCTTAAGCAATCCCTATGGCATCGGTGCTCTGTGATTGGTAAGGGATTGCTTAAGGTAGTATGTGAGTGGGAAGGGAAGGTTGAGAACCACTGCTCTAGACCCGATTGTTACTGTTATATTTTGCTTGAGAAAAATTGTCATTGGCCCATTTCCTTTGGAGTTATGAAACCGTGCACATAACGAGTCAATAAGGTACGATTAAAACAGTGGTTTTCAACCTTTTTCTTTCCACTCACAAAACACCTTAAGCAATCCCTTACTAATCACAGAGCACCTATGGCTTAGAGAATGCGTTTTGGGTCAGTTTGAAAACCAATGTTTTAGAGGGATACAAGTCAAACAGAGGCACAAGGACTAGCTCAGGTAAACAACTTGGTCGACATGCATAAGTTGGACAGAAGGACCTGTTTTCATGTTGTAAACCTCTGACTCTATGACAGTCCTCCCCGATAAAACAAAAATAGTCCAAGTGGTTAATTCACTTACGATTCTGGGGAATCTTAGAGCACAAGCACACAGAGCCTGCTCATCGACTGCTGCAGGAGAACAACATTCACCAATGTGCCTGGAATAACACATTGTGTTTCTTTGTATTGGACAATTACTCTCACTCTAACATTTCACACATCTCCCACTCTCTGCATCGCACCACAATTCACTCAGCTGCCATCCTGGAAATTTGGCAGAGACTAGAAAATATCTTAAAATTAAATTAGAAGCTCAAATAAAATCCAAGTAATTGGGGGCAGAGATCAGTGGTTGGAACAAATATGTAGGGAGATCGCTCTAGCTGTTGGAATAAAATAGGGTTTTAATAGAAATTAAATTCAAACCTTCATATTCAGCTAGAATTTTCACTGCACATAAGGACATGGATGGGGCAGGAATTACTAAATGCATCCGGCAAGGTTATCTCAAACAATGCATTGATGGCCCAACTGGAGAGGGTTCAATACTGGAATTCCTTTTTGAAAGCACAGCAGCGCAAATGCCTGAGGTAAAAACACAGAGATGCTGGAGGTACCCAGCGGGCCTCGCAGCAACTATGGGATGAGGCCTTCTTCAAGGTATGAGGAAAAAGCAGACAGGCACCTAAATGAAAAAGCTGAGGAGGGAAGAATGGACAGGGGGAGGAATACAGACCAACAGACCAAAGGTGTTAATTGGACATGGATGGGACACAGGAGAGAAGAAAGGTTATAATTGACTGGGGAATGGGCTTTGGGGCTTTGTGAAAGCAGAGCTGGGAGAAAGGAGAGAGAGGGAACAGGAGAGAGCTAGAGGTAAGGAGACCGGGAAAGATAAGGTGTGGGGTGGTGGGGGGGGGGGGTGGGGAATAACAGAAACCGGAGAAGTTGACATTAAAGCCATCTGGTTGGAGGGTGTCTAGATGGAAAATTAGGTATTGTTCCTCCAATTTGCAGGTGGTTTCAGTCTGGCAGTGCACGAGACCAGGGAATGGAATGAGGCGGGGAGTTGAAATGAGTGGCAACAGGAAAGTTTGAGCTGCTTCTCGCTGCTCCCCACCTTTCTCAAATTCCTATTCAGCCAGAAAACTAACCTATCTCTTCCATGGAATCAGAGTTATATCTCCCAGCTCTTAATGAAGCTTGGCCATTAATATCAACCATACCTCCCATTGCCTCTTCCATCCATTCCCTTTCCTGCCGATGATATTTGCTCCATATGTTATCTATCTGTGGCCAGATTTTCTGCATTCCCCATTATTTCCTTCATCGGGCCAGCACTGCTCTGGTTGCTATGAGAAGTTATTCAAATGAGACAAGCACAGAAAATTAAGGGCAGGGAGCTCACTGTATCGGTGGATAGCCCTGCTCTTGCTGCAGTTTTGGCAATGCAGATTGATTTGTAACAGTGCGCACACACATACATACATACACACATACATACACACATACATACATACACACATACATACATACACACATACATACACACACACACACACACACACACATACACACACACACACACACACACACACACACACACATACACACATACACACATACACACACACACACACACACACACACACACACACACACACACACACACACACACACACACACACACACACACACACACACACACACCCCCATGCAACACTTCACACATGTATGGGTGCACATGCCTGTGCACATATTGGCTGAGATAAAAAGGATAGAAAGACAGAAACGCTGAGAGGGAGCCAGGAAGTGGCAAACAAAGAATAGAAAGAAGGCACTAAAGAGAGAAAAACAGAACATGCATTTACACAGTACCTGTGAGAAAGAGCCAAAGCACTAATGCTGTCACTGCCTCAATGTGGGAAACATACACGATGCGGTTACATGTCTTCCTGCACCAAAGAGTAAATGGAAAATTAAAAGCATGCCCTTCCATTTAGATTGTATGTGCAAACATACATACAAACCTATTCTTTGCTTACTGGTTGACCAGAAAGAATGGATTTAACCCAGGCCTCCCAGGGGAAGATGAAATTGAATACCCATCAAACAGAGGATCCATGGGTCCCCCTGTGGGCAAATGAATGACCTGTATGGTTCCCCACCATCTGGACGAACAAGCTCCCAGTTTCAATTCCTGGTCTGCACTGAGTTAACGGATTGTCGTTAGGACAGAGGTAAGAGTAATACGATTGGTCATGGACTAGGAAAGTGAAATTTTATACTGGGTTTCAGTTTGCCTTCTCTTTACAACTCAGCTTTTATAATGCCACACTGTTAAGTCACCACTTGAAGCTCTCAGCCTATGGTGGTTGAAGAATGGTCACTTCACTATAGCATTAGAATCATAGAACACCACAGCACAGAAACAAGCCTTTTGACACCTCTAGACTGTGCTGAACTATTTTTCTCCCTAGTCCCTGCATCCGGCCAATATCCCTCTGTTCCATGTATCTGCCCAAATGTTTCTTAAATGAGTCTGCATTTATCAATTCTGCTGGCATTTCATTCCGCACTCCCACCACTCTCCATGTGGAAAAAAGTTCCCCTTAATGTTCCCTTTAAACTTTTCTCCTTTCACCCTTAACCCATGCCCTCTAGTTTGAATTTCACCTACTCTCAGTGGAAAATGCCTGCTTGCATTTACTCTATCAATGCCCATTATAATTTGTATCCCTCTATTAAAACCCCTCTCATTCTCCTCTACTCCAGGGAATAAATTTTAACTTTTCCCTGTAATTCAGTTCTTAAAGTCCCACCAACATCCTCGTAAATCTCCTCTGCATTCATTCAATCTTGTTGATATCCTTCCAGTAGTCAGGTGGAAAAAAAACTGCGCACAATTCTCCAAATTTGGCCTTATCAATGCCTTATTCAACTTTACCATAACATCCCAACTCCTATATTCAATGCCTTGATTTATGAGGGCCAATGTGCCATAAGCTTTCTTAATGACCCTATCTTCCTGTGGTGCCTCTTTCAGGAAATTATGTATCTGTGTTCCTAGCTCCCTCTGTTCTACCACACAGTGTATAATCCTACCCTGGTTTGTCCTTTGAAAGTGCAACACCTCACATTTGTCTGCATTAAATTCCATCGGCTATTTTGCAGCCCGTTTTTCCAGCTGGTCCAGACCTCTCTGCAAGCTTTGAAAATCTTTCCTTGCTGTTCACTCCAATCTTTGTGTCATCTGCAAACTTGCTGACCCAACTTAGCACATTTGCCTCCAGTCACAGAGGCAATCATCCAGTGCTCTCTTGCTTCTCCTGTAATGCCAATGCCTAATCCAATTTACTACCTCACTAAGAAAACTGAGTGGCTGAACCTTCCTGACTAACCTTCCATATGGGACCTTGGCAAAGACCTTTCTAAAGTCCACAAAGGCATTCCCTTCTTCATCTTTCCTGATAATCTCCTTGAAACCCTCTATAAGGTTGGTTAAACACCATCTACCATGCACAAAGCCATGTTGGCTATACTTATTCAGTCCCTGTCTATCCAAATTATATCCAATCTCTTAGAACACCTTCCAATAACTTGCTCACTACTGACTTCAGGCTCACTGGCCAATAATTACCCAGAGTATTTTTAGAGCCTTTTTTTAAACAATGGAACAGCATGAGCTCCCTTCCCATCCTCCAGCACCTCACCCATGGCTAAGGATGTGTTAAATATACTGTACCTGCCAGGACCCTTGAAATTTCTAGATGAATATCCCTCAAGGTTTAAGGGACTATCTTGTCAGGCTCTAAGGATTTATCCACCCTTATTTACCTTAAGACAGCAAGAGCTTTGTCTTTAATCTGTATGAGTTACATGACCTCACTGGCGGTTTGCCTCATTTCCACAGACACTGTGTCAGTTTCATGGGTGAATATGCAAAACAAACATTTAAGATCTCCCCATCTCATTCAGCTCCAACCACACTGATCATCAAGAAGACCATTTTTGTCCCTTATTATCCTTTTGCACTTAATATACCTGTAGAAACCCTGAGCATTTTCCTTCACCTTGTCTGCCAAAGCAACCTCTTGTCTTCTTTTAGCCCTCCTGTTTCATTTCTAAAGTTTCTGTGTGAATAAGTTCCCCCTCTCATTCTCCCCAAACTTTTCCCCTTTCACTCTTAACCCATGTCCTCTGATTTGTACAGAGATGCAGCTGGATTTTACAGGTTTCAGAACATTATTAAATAATAAAGTACACAAAAGTGCTGGAGAAACTCAGCATGTCACACACTATCCATAGAACAAAGGGCATTCAACATTTCAGGGACTGAGTCCTTTATAAGGAATCTGGAAAAACAGGTAGCCATTAAGTGGTGGATGTGGCCAAATGGGCCTTATTGGCCCAATGGCCTTTTCCTGTATTGCATTTACTGTCTAGAAAGCAGTGATCCCTCTTAGGGCTCATTGCTTGCAGCATCAACACTTGATCAGGTGACCACCATTAACTAGCAATGTTGTTGAAAGTGCCATTTTAAATCAATCTGAAGGACATTCAAATGACTCTCATACACATTTTATGATGAGTTTATTGCCGTATGGATGTGCAATGTACAAATCACCAAAATTCTTACTGCATATACTCATGCCATTGTCAATCCCTTGGAGTAATCCCCCAGCCCCTGTTTTTGGCCCAAAAATTGTTTTTTCCATATGACCCATGTAAAAGATGAAACCCTATATTTGGCCCTGACTGCTCTCCCATCCCGACACCCCAACCATGAACCCTCGCTTCAGCCGCCCACCACTGGAGCTCCCAACACCTCAACCACAGACCCTCACCATGGCCACCCGCCTACAGGAGCTCCCAACAACCCCACCCCCATCCACAGACTCTCTCCTCGGCCTCATCTGGCTGCTCATCTGATCTCCCAAATCCCCAGCCACAGTTAACACTTCAAAGCTGAGGTTATGGAAAATACATGATTCTGAGGGTAGATATCAAAGTTCAAAGTTCAGATTTATTGTTAGAATACATGCATGACATCACATACACCCTGAGGTTCTTCCTGCAGGCCAGGAAGAATATATAACTGTAATGTAGTGTTCACAGAATGTCCACATTGCAAAACGCCAAGCTTCACAGAATGCATATGGATGTTAAAGAGCATATACTTGTACTTATCGGTTGTGCAAAAGAACTTTTCAAGAAAGGATACAAAAACAAATGAGAGAAATGTAAACAAGAGCAAAGTGCAAACAAACTGCAATAGAGAAAATAAATATTCAAATGTGGTGACCCACTTACCAGCAAATGAACCAGCTCCCAAAATGGCAGACGTGCCATGGAGAGGTGGGAAATTGACCTGCATCCAACACAGGTTTCTATCTGAGCTGATGACAACACTGATGATGTCACTTCCTGTCCATGTGACAGAAGCAGTGATGTATATAAGCCCAGCATGCAAGCCTGGAGGTGTTAGTTTTGCACTACACCCCACAACGTGTTTAGTGATGTCTATAAGTAGCTCAGAATAGAATACTTTGCTGCACAATAATAAATAATGTGCAAACTAATAATCCTTAAGTGTTCTTTAGGAGGCTAATGGTGGAGAGGTAGCAAGTGATCCTGAACCTGGTGGTAGATGTCTTGTGGCATCTAAACCTCTTTCCTGATGGCAGCAGTGAGGACAGAGCATGGTGGTGTGGTGGGGATCCTTGATGATTGCTGCTACTCTCCAATGGCAGGGTCCCATGGAGGTTTTCTTGATGGTGGGGAGAGTTTTGCCAATAATGTACTAGGCTACTTATTTGCAGGGATTTCCACCTAGGGGTATTGGTGCCCCCATAATAGGCTATGACGCAGCTGATATCCCACATTCCAAAATACATCCTTAGAGTTTTGCCAAGATTTTAGATGGCATAGTTCCACAAACTCCTGAGGAAGCAGAGGAGTGGACATGCTTTCTTCACTATGACATCTATGTGTTGGGTCCAGGAAATAGATAATGAAGATAATAGATAATGAAGAGGCTCGATCATTAAGCTGGTGAGGGTAGCATGACAGATATTGTCATGAGATAAGGTTCAGCCATTTGGACAGAAATGGTCAGTAATATTTTTGTTGTCAGTATCCAATGCAGCAGCTGGGTATATTCAATGCTGGGATCAATAAATTGTCAGAGATTTCCAGCAGCAGACGATGTAGAAAACAGGTTTCCCACTCAATGGACGAGTCCGTGGATCAACCACAATCTTCTGCAGCAGTGGAGCACGATCGAGCTGCTCCATGGCCTCACCTTTGATTTGATTTTGTATTTTGTTAGAACACTGTTTGAAGTGAGCAGTTTTCTGACAATTAGCTCAAAAGCACAATGTACAGTCACCAATTTTAGATAAAACAAAACATGAAATTGACAAGCAGAGAAGGTTATCTGATCCAGAAACCCTGCTCCATGCAACATAACTACTTACATTTCTTTTCCTTCAGTGATCATATTGTTCCCTGGTCCTTCCTGGCATGGAGTTATCGATCAATTGGCATGATATGCAGGTCTTTTCAGGGTGTTTTCACCTCCAGATGATCACTTTTGAGTATTTAACGCCCACTCTGGGTGACCAAAGTATTGGAAGTTAAATTTCATTCATGGGGCTTTCTTCTACTATTTCCCAACACAGGAACTGCTGGAAAATCCTACAAGTTACTAAGACTGGCAGGAAGGAGCTACCTGTGTAATTCCAGATCTATGTAAAATCTTGTAGAAACTGTGGAAGATCAGGGGCTTAAAATTAGTTTATAGTTTTCCCCACCAATCAGTAAATCATCTTCTCAAAAGAACAGCAGATGCTGGAAATCTGAAATAAAACGGAAATTGCTGCCAGGATTCAACAGATCAGGATCAGTGGAAAGAGAAAACTGAATTAATGAACTCCTCTGCAAGAACTGGGAAACATAAGACATAGCAGCAGAAATAGGCTATTCTGCCCTTTGAGTCTGCCCCTCCATTCAATCATAAGTTGATCCATTTTCTCACTCAGCCCCAAGGATCAACTTTCTCCCCATACCATCCCTGACTAAACAAGAACCGATCCACTCAATGATCCACAATTGCCTGTGGCAACACATTCCACAGATTTACCACCCTCTGGCTGAAGAAATTCATATGCATCTCCGTTCTGAGCGGACACCATTTAAAACTGAAGTTGTACCCTCTTGTCTTAGACTCTTCCACCACGGGAAACAACCTTTCTAGATCGGCTCTGTCCATGCCTTTTAGCATTCAAAATGTTTCAGTGAGAGCCCCTCTCATTCTCCTAATTTCCAGCGAATACAAGCTAAGAAACAGAGAGAAAAAAAAACAATTTAAAACTAAAATGCTGAGAGGGCGGGGAGGAAAGGCTTTGACAAAAGGAATATCTCTGACAGGATGAGGCCTAGGTCGCCACAGGGAGAAGCTGCAGATGAAGCTATCCACATGAAATTTTAATGAAGGATGTTAAAGAAAGAGGGACAAAAAATAAAGGAACTCATAAGCTGTGAAATGCAGAGCTGTATCAAATGTCCAGCAGGTCAGCTGGTGCTGATGGAGGGAGGAAAAACTGAGCCAATATGACAGGTGGATGACTAACTCAGGTCTGACCCACTCTGATGAGGAAGATGAGTACACTTCCTTATTCAAGCCAAGGCCAGATTGTGGAACTCATCTTCCACCTGGGCACTTCCAGACTCCTCAACTTCAGTGAACTTGTTTTCTCTGTTTACATCAGAATGCATCCAATGTAAAAAATTATACCCTTAGCTGCGCTGGTCTCATCCTCTCAGATATATTTTGCTTGTTTCATTAGTAGCTGCATCTTTAACTTACTTTCTCTCTTTCCTGGTTCTTTTGATGTGTTTTTGACCTAATATGTCAAATCTGGAATTCAGATTTAAAATCTAAATATGCATCTGAAGTTGCAAATGAAGTTCGGCACCGGTAGGGTTAAAGAGTCCACAAGGAGTTCAAGGCACAGTTGCTATCGTATTCCAATCCACCGTTTCCTCTTCTCTTCTCACACTCTTCCAAAGTGATTATGTTCCAAAGGCATCCAGGTGTCCAGCTGCAGAGTGGGAGCATGGTTAAAAGGATTTTCTGATTACCCTTCCTATAACTACCAAGTCAGACAGCTCTTTATAAAGCAAACACTGCACTGAAAGATACCTTGTGGATATAAGAGAAGGTTAGAAATCTGACACAAATTATACAAAGTGGTTCCAAGTGTTTTCTATCTGGTTTCTGTTGGTTTTAGCTGCAGTGAGATGAAATGTTTTCTTTGGTGTCCAAAAGCATCAATATTATACGAATGCCTACATTTCGACAGCCAAAGGGAGCTATTTTCCACCTCCACTGTGTTAATAGCATTTATTATGAGTTCAGGAAGGGCTGGTCTGGTTTAGTTTATAGAAGTCCCCTCCAGTGCCGAGGTCATGAATTCAAATGTCACCCTAAGACATGAGCACGTAAACTTGTCTGACCCTTCCATGCAGTGCCGAGGGAGTGTTTCATTATTGCAGGTGTCTTCCTTCCATTAAAAAAACTAAACCAAAGCCCTGCTTTCCATTCAGCTGGTTGTCACTGAGGAAGGGTTAGCAATTCCCTAGTGTTCCCTAAATCAACACCAAAAATATGCTTGGACTGACTACTGCTTTTGCAGACTTTGCTGTGTGTAACATGTCTACTTTGGTTCCAAAGCCACAGTCATTACTCTCTCAATTATTACCATCTCTGTGTAGTAGTCCTGCACAGATGAGATATGATGGGATGAAATAATAAGCTCAATGCCATCCCTTGGCATTCCTGCCCCGTGCTTTATTCCTCTCCTCGACACTGAAGTGCTTTGTTTTCATGTCTTGTGCTCTTTTCACTTTTTATGATTAATCCTGATTCTGCACATTTTCTTTCTTTTTAAAATATTCTTATTGATTTTAATAAAGAACTTGTACAAACAATGCAATTTGATAAAATGATGTTACACAAAATTAATTTCAAAATTAAAATTTGAATGCACATTTTTTTTTGAAAAAAAAATCTCTTCATATGTACCAGTGAAGGCACCCCACTTGTAAATGTCTATCAATTTGTTTAGATTAAAATGCACTGTTCTACAATTGTTATCAATATTGTACATTCGACACCATCTAATCAAGGTTCACAAAAACAAACAGAAATAGAAGCCTATCGAACATGGCTGATCTGGCCGTGGGCTCAACTCCACTTTCCTGCCTTTCCCCCAGGGACCTTATTTCCCCGACAATGCAAAAAAATCCAACTTAATATATTGAATGAGGCTGCTTCTACTGCTTCCATGAGTGGAGAACTTGACAGATTCACAGCTCTCTAGGAAAACTAGTTCCTCCTCTGTCCTAAAACGAGAATCTTGGTCCCCTATTTCTAGTCTCAGGAAGCAACTTTCCTGCCTCTTGTCTATCCCTTTTATAATTTTATATGTTTCTCTAAGATCCCCTCTCATTTTTCTAAATGCCAGCAAGAATTGTTCCTTTATCTCCAACCTCCTCTGCACTGCCTCCACCAGTATAACTTTGTTCAAGTAAACAGACCAGAACTGCATGCAGTACTCCAGTAAGAGCCTCATCACTACCCTGTGCAGTTATAGCAGAACCTCTTTACTGTTAAATTCAATCCCTCTGGCAATGAAGTCCAACATTCCATTTTATTTTCTGATTACTTGTTGCACCTGCAAACCAGCCTTTTGCGATTCATGTACTAGCACTCCCAAGTCCCTCTGCACCCACAGCATGCTGCAATCTTGCACCATTTAAGTAATAATCTGATCTACTTTTTTTCTTCCCAAGATGATAAGCTCGTATTAACTAACATTGTACTTCATCAGCTAGTCATCTTGCCAACTCACTTAACCTATCTATATCTCCCTCCAGACCCTTTTCCAGTTGATAGAGAGTCATCAGCGATCTCAGATATGCTACACTCTGTCCCCTCTTCCAAAATGCTAATGTACATCCTGAACAGTTGCGGGCCTAGCACCAAACCCCACGGCAGTTCTCTCACTGATGATTGCCAATCAAAGAAGCACCCATTTATCCTTACTCTATGCCTTCTTTCGGTTAACCAATCCTTTATCCTTCTTAAATATTATCTCCAAATTCCTGCATTCTTATCTTATGGAGAAGTGGTTTTTGCGAACATTGTTTAATGCCTCCTGGAAATACAACATCCACCTGTTCCCCTCTATCCACTGCACTTGTCCTGTCCACAGAAAATTCGAGGAAACTTGTCCAACACAACCTGCCCTTCCTGAATTCATGGGGACTTACCTACCTTTAGACTCACTAGATTTCTCAGCACCACCTCTTTAGAGATAGCACTTGTATCGAGGTCCTCACCTCACACCCCATGACTTTGGCACATTAGAGGTGTCTTCCACTGGCACAAAATAGTAGTTCAAGGCCTCGGCCAATTCTGCATTACCCAGTATTAATTCCCCCTTCTCATCTTCCAAGGGACCTATGTTCACTTTGGCCACCCTTTCTCAATTATAAAAACACATTTGCTATCTGTACACATAATATACAAGAATGCAGATCTCAAGGGGATGATGAATTTTCATCTTCAAACTGATAGAAGTGAAAACAATCTCCAAAACCACTTTCTCTACTTTTAACAATCTCATTGCTCTACTAGCTTCCCGTTCTTTACTTTCCAAAGCAGGAACAATGGAATTCACAATCAAGAATCCAAACATTCATTTTATTTGACCTGCATGGAGGTATAATGATCTAATACCATGCCTGAAGGATAGATGCATGAGGGACGCTATCAGCCCACTTCCGGCGTGCACCTTGCACCCACTTCCCTGATGTACAAACACTTGATTTACAGACAAACAGCTTCCGAACAGCTCCTCATAATTAGCACATTGCAATTGCATCGAGGAGTTCATGATATCTTATGTAGTTAACCTTGACATCAATTGAAGGAGGAATGAAACTGACAGGTCTTCCTCAACTTACAATGGGGTTGCGTTCTGGCAAACCCAATCGTAAGTCGTTAAAGAAAACTGCCCCTACCATTTTTTTAATAATTAAATTTTGAATACCTTTGTTCCGCACTGGGGAAAAAAAAAACATTAATATACACAGCTGAAGGCACACTGGGAATGAAGAATATTCGAACTAAAATTAATTGCTGGATGAAAGTACCACAAATCGCAAGCTATCCCTTTCCCATTCTTGCGTATTATACTCTATGATATGCCATATAGAGGCCCAGCGTTCCGAGTCAGCGTTTCCTGGTTAAATACACTGAGGGCAAGTTTAGAGAACTCAGGTTATAAACTTTATTTACCTCTTCCTTGGATTCTTCCTTAATAAAGCCACAATTGTATATTTTATATTCATTTTCAGAATCAGAACTTATTGTCATGAACAAGTCACAAAAGTTGTTGTTTTGCGGCAGCTTCACAGTGTAAACATTCATATAAACCACCTTACAAAATAAATAAATAAATAGTTCACAATAAGTCAAAGTAGGGAAACTCAGGCAGTGTCTTTGGTTCATTGATCATCTTGGAATCTGATGGCTGAGGAAGAAGCTGTCCTTGAGGGCTTGTCTTCGGGCTCCTGTACCTTTTCCCGATGGTAACAGGTCTGGGTGGTGGGGCTCCTTGCCAAACCCCTATTTATTTCTCAACTTTGTAAACTATGTGATGAATGTGTTCCTATATTTCTGTAAAACCAAGGAGTAGAACATAAAGGTGGTGAAGTAATGGCATTAGCTGTCTACAGAGGGATGAGTATGCATGCTTAAACCCTTCTTTGTCATGGTAGATAGCTGCCTTGGCAACTAGTCTATGGCATGGATGAAAGGACACGTTCTAGAGGTTGAATGGCTTCTGGAAAACCTGCTCATGCAGGACCACGTGAGGGTCCTGGAAGATGTTGGTATCTGCAAGACTTGACTTCAGAAAGAGTCAATACCTTTAGCAGAAAGAAAGAGCAAACACTTTGACAGAGGTAAATGATCTTAGTACATATAATATTGCAACAGGTGGGCAAAGAACAGAGACTTATGACACACAAAGCCCCCCAGTTGCATGAGGACTGAATTATAGTCATACCTAGTTCCTGGTGACAAGAAGAAAAAAAATCATTCAATTTCAATGACAAATGTGAAAAAGGACCAGAAATAACTCCACAATGGAAAAAAAAAAGAATGGATCCAATTTGTTACTAGGATGTTCACTCTTCAAACTGTGAAGCAACATAACATGTAATTGGAAAAAAAAAATAACCTTTAGCCTAACAGCAAAGAGTTTGGTGGACACAACTTGCAATACAATGACATGGATCCTACACTGCATCAAAGTCCCCATTATATCTTTATAATGATAAAACTTTCCCCAAATCTGATAATTACCTTGATTTAAGATGCTTTTAAGCACATTTCTAGAGATCTGTCGGTGCTTGCACTAACTGTGTGTGCATTAACATAGCATTTTGAGTCAGGGAAGACTTCTCATTGAACTGACAAAAACTGTACACCAAAACCTAACCAAAGATAGAGGCACATCCTGATGAAAACTCTTAACAGATAACAGAAAGGAGATTAAGATTTGAGATTGAGAGGGCTCAGGGCAGAGAAATTCTGAAGAGAAAAAAGACACGAACTCGTATCTTTGAGTTGCTCCCTGTCCTTCGTCGTTCAGTGTTGTTAAGGGCAATGATTTTCATGAGAATCACATTGACTTTAGCGGAGGCATAAATTTATATTTTCTGCATTAGTAGAAGCTGTTAGCCAGGGTACCAGCTGTCCTTAGGTGCATTATTGTTGATGCTACTGGATATTTATACTGAAGGATTTGTATCCGTGCCATAATTACTGCAAGCTGATTAAGAAATTATTTGCAAGTGATGACTAGAATATTTGACAGCCGGTGCATGTAGAGTGTGATTAAATGGTGGATTTCTGTCAAAGGAACTGCCAATGGAAGCTCCAAGGCTTGATCCCAGTCAGTAAGCAAGCACAGAAAATGTGATATTATAATTGGTATGTGTACATATCTACGTTGCTTTCACTACAACACAGTAAGAAAACATATTCCTCTTTATTTCCAACAAATTAATAAAACCTGCTTTGTCACAGCAATCACATTGAAGACGAAAGCCATTAAGCAGAGGCCGAAAAGAACTCAGCCAGTCAAATAGCATCTATGGAAAGAAAAATCAGTCAAAATTTCAGGTCCGCAATCATTCCTCAGAGTGCCATTATGTTGTGTGCAGGAAGCTTCATGAAACATTAGTTACCATCATCTTTTTCAGTAAACAGGCTCATTCCTGTACAAATGAGATGCAGACAATGAGATGTGAAAAGACATCTGCACACCATTTACAGGTGCTGATGGATTCCTCCATGAGGTGGTAGGTGACTGTGATCTCTCATCATCCAACGTGACCAGCACCTTTATTTCTGGAAGGCAAACCTCCTCCATCCTGCTTTTCCAGTGCAGAGATCACCCCCTGTTTTTCAAGATCGTCTTCATTTTCCCGATTCTCCATCTCAGAGCATGCTCTCGTTCCAAAAATATTATATCAGAATACATTTTCCTCATCTCCCTCAAATCCTTCTACCAATTATTTTTTTAAGATCATTCTTTTTCACAGGGTAGGTAAGTCCAAAATCAGAGGACATAGGGTTATTATAGGAGGAGAAAGATTTAAAGAGGATCTGAAGGGTATTTACCCTACCTACATCAATGTGGTGAGTATATGGATTGAGCTAGTAGAGGAAGTGTCAAAGGAGGTACAATTACAACATTAAACAGACATTTGAACAGATACATGGGGCGGAAAGGATTATGGGGGATGTAGCCCACTCAAAAGTGATACGCGCAACCCCTTTAGAGCTCCAGCAACCGGGGCGCGGGGTTCGAATCCCGCGCTGTCTGCAAGGAGTTTGTACATTCTCCCCATGTCTGTGTGGATTTTCTCTGGGGTCTCCAGTTTCCTCCAATTGTTCAAAACATACCAGGGTATAGGGTAATGGGGTGTAAATTGGGCGACAAAGACTCGTGGACTGAAATGGCCTGTTACTGTGCTGTATGTCTAAATTTTAAAAACATTTAAATGGGACCAACTCAAAGTAGATACCTTGGTTGGCATGGATGAGTTGAGCCATTGTGTAACTCTGTTACTTAAGATGAAATTGATGTAAAAGCCACCATGTTTCAGCAAAGAGAATTTCAAATTTCTGATACCCTTTATGTGTGACTTTGGTCCTAAAAGGCTTTTGTAGAACTTTAAGATTGCAAGATTACCAGTATATTATACTTTTCCATCCTGAAGATTCTTCCAATTTTTTGAGGTTTGCCATCTGATCCAAGGGAATTCAAAACAAGTTTTTATAGCCTGTTTCCATGATTACATCATTCTGCTAATGCTAACTATACCCCTTCCAAAATTAATGTACCCAACGAGAAGAAATAAGGTACTGGATAGACCCTGTCCAAGACGGAGGACAAATGTTACATCATTTTGAATTCAAACCTCTTCCTCATTTTCCTTTTGCAGATTATTCAAGCCCTTGGCAATTTTCACAGTTCTGACAAGTAACCGATCCTTAGCGGGAGAAATTGATCTTTGGTGGGTCCCACTACATACATGGAAGATATCTGCCATTCACATTTCCCTCCTAACATTTATCCATTGACTTCAATGGAACTGATGATATGGGAGTGAGTGCAGCCAGCGGTTCACATGCTCACATCTACATCACCTTTGTGACCAAAGTTAAAATTTCCTCCATGCTTTTGACACACTGTAACTCCCTTCTGGAATCAGGTCATATGGTCAGGAAAGGAAATATCATACTAATAGCTTAAAATTAAAGGAAGTACACAGCATCATCTAAATCAGTGGTTCTCAACCTTTTTCTTTCTACACACTTTCTACTTTAAGTAATCCCTATGCCATAAGTGCTCTGTGATTAGTAAGGGATTGCTTAAGGTGGTATGTGGGTGGAAAGAAAAAGTTTGAGAACCACTTTTTAAATCGTACCTAATTGACTCATTATGTGCAGGGTTTCCTAACTCCAAAGGAAAAGGGCCAATGACAATTTTTCTCAAGCAAAATATTTCAGTGACAATTGGGTCTGAGCAGTGATTCTCAACCTTCCCTTTCCACTCACTTACCACCTTAAGCAATCCCTTACTAATCACAGAGATGATGGCAGAGGGAATTACTTAAAGTAGAAAGTGAGTGGAAAGAAAAAGGTTGAGAACCACTGATCTAAAAGGTCAGAATTTAGAAAAAAAGGGTATTTAACCAACAAAAAAAAAATCAAGCTCTGTATTGCAAATTCATCACCACCTTCATCATTCTCTAACTCCTGTTTTCATTTATTCAGTTGGAATTTGGTAGTATTACATGCTCCCACTCTCAGTTTATTTTCATTGGTGTGGGACTGTCACTTTAAGAGAGCAAATTTAACAAAATCCTGCAAGCTATGGGAGTTTAACTGTGAACTGACAGCAGGCTGAGGACAGCGTGTACCCAAGTTCAATACTTCTGAGGAGGGAGGAGGAGCCTGGAGGCACAGGTGCAGAGACCACATGACCAACACAGTACACTTTTGATCGGGGGCATTTTTACGGAGACAGCACTTTGGAGCAAAGCTCTTCGAAGTAATACAGTGTTGAAGTGGCCTTGTGTGGTAATAGAAAATTTGTCTGATTTCTCTGAGGAATGATTGCTGACCTGAAATTTTGACTGATTTTTCCTTCCTATGGCCAAGACAGATTTTAAAGTATTAAACTGCCTCACATCCAAGTAGACTCCATGTCGTCAGTCTGTTTGCAGGAATCAAAGCTGGTTTAAGGTGATACAATTCATTTGTAGGACAATATTATGTATGCTAGATGTAGTACATCCTGAGCTTTCTCTCGTCATTCAGAGTATGATGAAAATCCAACTTTATGCCACACCACAACCAAACGGAAAGGTCACTTGGAAAGGCTGACACACGAAAGGGTTCTGGAAGCAGAGGAATTCTGCAGTTGGATTGTGACCATTGTGAAGGTCACTTGGAATGGCTGACCCACGAAAGGGTTTTGGAAGCTTTGTGAGAATCACTCACTTCGTGTCCCCTACGCAAAGAAGAGGGGAGTTTTGATTGCCACTCACCTGAAGAGGAAGTACCTCAGCAAGGATTTTGTGAGTTGGTAAACAGTCTGTCATCTCAGGCTCTCCCACCTAATTCGTGAACTTATTTGCATTCATTTAAAGCCTGTCTGGATTTTCTGAGATTGAACTTTGCCTTTTGAGAATTGTGCCTGAGGTGAGTGGTTTGGGGTATTTCACTCACACGCACTTACACATAAGGGTTAAGTAGATAAGTTTAGATAAATTATATTATTATTGTTAATTAATAATTAAAAACTATTATTTTGAATACAGTATAACAACTGTCTGGGTTCGTTTCTATTGCCGCTATCTGGAATGCAGCAGTAGAAACGAATGAACTTAATTCTGTTCAGAGTCCTCCAATTCTGAATCAGACCTTCACTGTCTGTCCCATTTGCTTGCTTTTATTGTTAATGTTGGAGATTCAATGGAATTATTTAAGAGAAAGAAGAAAACTACACGGACACCTGTTCACGTCAACCGATGAGATGAGTGGTTCATCTCGTTGGTGCTTATGTGATCTAATTGCTTGTTACCACCTAGTCACTTGCGCATTCCATGGTAATTAATTGAACATAATGTCAATGTGCTATATAATCTCTCAATTTATACCTCCAGTGTAATCAACGGACCATGGATACCTGGCTGGGAGTAGTAATTCACTGAAATTGGTTGAAGGATGAAACCCGCCCCTGATCATTGTGAGTGTCGGCTACATGTTTTTCTCTTTGCAAAGACACCTTCAAAATTGAATTCTCAAATCTTAACCTCTAACTTTTATTTTCCCCTCTCAATTAGCTTCCCTCAACCACTCGGTTTTTGGTTGTTGTTAAAGAGGCCACATTCCTCATTCTTCAGTTTCATTTCAGTTCTTTGAAAGTAGAAGAAAGATCTGTGTATTTTGTCTCCGAATGTTCCACTTCAACCAATGGCCAAGGCAGATTTCAAAGTATTAAACTGCCTCCATGTCATCAGACTGTTTGCAGGAATCAAAGCCGGTTTAAGGTGATACTTAATTCATCTGTGGGGCAATATTATGTATGCCAGATGAAGTACATCCTGAGCTTTCTCTCGTCATTCAGAGTATGATGAAAATCCATCTTGAATTACACAGTGTTACATCAAGGACAACTCAAATTTAAAAAAAAACAAAAATGAAGTGTAACCTTGGTTAAGTAAAATAAATGGGCATCTTTTCTTTTTAAACCAAATTATCCATCAAATAAAATCCAATGTAAAACAATAAAATGATGCTAAAAGCTTCTCTTAAACTTTTGGAAGTTCTCAGGGGCCAGTCAGATAATTAATGCCTACAGCCTTGGGTATCAGTTCTGTTTAAAAGGATGTTTATATATTTTTATATATTAATATAAATCTCTCAACAAAAAAGGCACGCACAATGTAGTCAGTAGAAATCATACTGGATCATGTCTGCTTTGGTAAATGTCAATCATCAAATCTCAGTTACGAGCAACTCATGGGATGGTCAGGTAAATGCATACAGTGTGCCTTACTGTGTGTTACTGAGCCCTGCTAAATCATTAAGGTGTATAAGAGACAACTGGAAATTGTGTGTGTGTGTGTGTGTGTGTGTGTGTGTGTGTGTGTGTGTGTGTGTGTGTGTGTGTGTGTGTGTGTGTGTGTGTGTGTGTGTGTGTGTGTGTGTGTGTGTTGTGTAGAGTTGTGATGTACATTTGTGGTGCCAGTCTTAGAGGTTGGCTGATCCCTTGTCAGAGTGCACTTCACTTCTTTAATACTTTAGTAGCAGTCTTGTTGGTTCTTAAAATAACTTCTTTCTTAGTAACTTACTTTATCATATCCACAGCAACAGTCTATCTCATGTCACGGACAGCAAAGCAACCAAGAAATGAATATTCAGAAAAACTCTCAACACAGTATTCAACAGGATAAAACCCACATTGGAACTGATGATAGCAGCAAGGTAGCCAAAGATTAAAGTGGACCCTATCAGTTTACCGTTATCTTTGGGAGATTTCACTCAGCCGCCTCAGTCTTTTAATTTTATGCATTATGGAAAGGCCAGCAACCTTTCTCTTCAGGCATAAGTCAACGGCATGGGACAGAAGGAAGGGGGTGAGGGAGTGGGGATAGGGAGGTGAGAAATCGCTATCTCACGAGTCTTGCCCACTTCCCCCACCAACCCACAGGCTCTGCCAGTGGAACAGCACACAATCTTCTGGAAGAACTTGGAGGGTCGAGCAGGTTCTGTGCAAGAAAAAGAAGTGTCGCCGTTTCGGGCCAGAACCATTTATCACTCCCTGATGCTCCTTATTCCAGTGAGCTCCTCCAGCAGATTGTGTGTGCTCCAGATTCCAGCAACTGCAGTCTCTTGTGTATCTCCAGCTCTGCTAATGGAACAGTTAACATGAACTGCTGTAATTACATGCTGTCAGACTTAAACTGTTGTAAACTAATCATTCAACTGTGTGAGTTACTGAGCACAGCTAAATCGTTAAGGTGTGTAAGAGATGGCTGGAAATTGGCTGCTGTGGTGTGTGTGTGTGAGCTGAGTTGTGAGATATGTGGGAGCTGCAACTGCACCTATTCCAACCTTTCGGCTAGACTTAGAGGTGTTCACATAATTTTGCAGATCAGAGCGTTGTACCATTGGCTCCTCAGCCAAGCACATATACCAAATGTCCGATCTTGTACCAAGCAGAAGGCAGTAACCCCTGTATCATCAATAGGGTAAAACTAATCTGTCTCATGACAGTCCAATAGTTATGGGGTTCAGTTCAAAGTTTTCGAGCACTGACCTTGACAATTGAGAGCAGATCATTCCTTTTTGCATTGTTCCCAGGTGTAGGAACAGATTTCACCAGTCACTCCCCACCCCACATGCCTCTTCCTCTCAACCTCAAACCCAAGAAGACAGGTTCTTCTGTGAGCAGTTTAACAAGTTAGATCTGACATTCATACAAGCACATAAAGTGGTAGAGCACAATCTATGGAGTCCAGAGTTTAAATGAACAAAAATCAATTAATGCTAAGCAGGGCCACCATGAGGTCTGCTCAGGAGCTTAGTGGCTGTGGGGAAGAAACTATCTGTTGTGCGCTTTCACTCTCTCCAGATTCACAAACTGAATCTTCCCTCTTCCACTTTGCCTCTCTTACAAGTAAAGTAGCAGCAGGTAGATTTCCTACAGGCCTGAGGGTGAACGGGGATATGCCCATTAAGGGGTGGATCTCTCATACCACATAGCGCCTATTGTCAGATGTCAGACATCACGAGCCATCATGGACTGTGCACTAATGAAAAAAGGAAGCATTATACATTCAAAATATTTTTTGAATGACCAGCTTTGGGATCTTGTGTCGCAACTGGTTCACTATGAACCAATGGAGGGTTATACATGCAACATGAGTTTAGGACTCCTATTTAGAAATAATACAACCTCCCACAAATTCCATGTGTTTTATTTTCTTTAAAGTAAAAGAAAAAAAAACACTAAAAAATTTAAAAAAAATCTTATACTGTTGCAATGATTTCAAGTTTATTGTCATATACTGTATATTGGAAATGCAATTATAGAAGTTGTAGTCATATATGGTACAAGTAAGACAATACAATTACAGAGAGAGATCAGCTGGTAAAGGGAACATAATGCTATTTTAGGGTCATTCAGGATGATCAATATGGAGGTTGCCTCCCCCACTCCTCTGGAACTCGGTAACCCAATATTTGCTGTCATTGAGGGAGAGGTTATGGCCTTGACACCAAGCCACAAGTCCTTCAATTGCTCTTATGGACTTAATTTCATAATTTGGGGGCGCAATGCAAAATGCTGGCATTGCTCTATCTGCCATTTCTGACCGGAGGTAGGGCTGTAGGTGAGGGAATCTTGGAGGGTGCCTGGAATTCGGATTGCTGAAGCCAATTCCACAAGTTGTGAAGGTCCATGGTCCAAGTAAATGCCAGCAGGGACTGGGGGGTGGGGAGGCGGTGGTGGGGGTCGGTGCAGAGTTACCCACTCTGGTTTCAAGAAGCTGCAACTTGGAGGAAATTGAGTGAAATGCTCGTATTGCTTTGAGATGGGCAAAAAGTTTAAAGCCTAGCTCTCTGCAGAGGCATAAAACAGAACTGTAACCAATGGTTTGTTGGCGTAATGAGGCCAGAACTTGCATTCTTGTTTATTTTGTGCATTAACTTGAACTCAAAGTTTGTTTTGCTGGAGAGATTACATTTTTTTATTGAAAGTATTAATAATCTGAATTCATACTTTGTAACTTCTATAACTATCATATATCCTGTACGACGAACACTAGAGTGTTAAAATTCTGGAATTAATCACTTCTATTATTAATAATTTATAGCATTGATCTTCTCCATACATAACTAATTAATAATCCATAAATGCATTCAGATGATAAAGCACATTCATTAGTACTTAAAATGGGCTTTTCTTTGACTGGAAGTGCTCTATTGTGAAGATCAGGGCACAAATGCTGTTTATTTAAGTACAAATTTTCAGCTTGTTGCTTTAACAAAGTGTTGCTCATTTACTTTTAACACGTCAATGTCTCCACAGAACAGCAATCCAGAGAACTTGAGTACACACTCATTAAAGGGTCGATACTGTTTACCCAGAATGTAGTTTTGTTACTGCTTTCATCTGAATTCTGGCTGCTCCTGTGCAGAGAGCATTTTGACATTGACAAGTTTATCACTGATTTGGACAAAGAAGTAGAGGGTGAATCAATAAGTTTTCAGGTGATACCAAGGGTGCAGGTTTGTGGATAGTGTGGTCATTACATTACAACAGGATATGGGCAGGACACATCTATTTCCTGGGGCAATGATGGCAAATACCTCTCTTTAAGGTGAGGGGAAGAAAATTTAGGGGGGATGTCAGAGGTAGGTTTGTTTTTAACACAGAGTGTGGTGGGTGCCTGGAAGGCATTGCCAAGGATGGTGGTGGAGGCTGGTACAATAGGAATATTTAAAAGACTCTTAGATAAGCACATGGATGTAAGAAAAATTGAGGGTTGTGGGTGTGAGGTAAGGAAGGATTAGACTGTTGTGGACCAGATTTATGCAGATCATAGGCTGAAGGCCCTGCACTGCACTGTAATATTCAATGTGTGGCACCCCACTCGAACCAGCTTTCAAAATGGCGGACGCATGTCGGCAGGGAGGCCAGATCCCAAGAGGGTACTGGGCCTTCTTCATTGAGGGGAAAAGCCCACACACGGGAAGAGTGGCTGGTCTGTACTGATGACGAGTTTGTATATAAGCTCCTTTGAAGAAGACCGCAGAGCCCACCTCACTGACAAAAGGCAAAGGAGGAAAAACCCAACACCCAACCCCAACCAACCAATTTTCCCTTGCAACCGCTGCAATCGTGTCTGCCTGTCCCGCATCGGACTGGTCAGCCACAAACGAGCCTGCAGCTGACGTGGACTTTTTACCCCCTCCATAAATCTTCGTCCGCGAAGCCAAGCCAAAGAAATATAAGCTTGGGTCTGGGGCCGAATAAAGTAGCCTTGAGTACAACTCTAAACGTGCCTGTCGTTATTGCTTCAGTGCTGTGGGTAGCACATTGCTATAATTGTTCATTACCATTTGGACTGGATGAGATGAGAAATGTCATGCCTTTCGGAGGAATGTGGAGGATGAGATTTAAAGTGAGAGGAGAAAGATTTAAAAGGGACCTGAGGGGCACCTTTTCCACACAGAGCCTGGCGGGTATGTGGAATGAGCTGCCAGAGGATTTGGTAGAGGCAGGTACAATTGTATAAGGTATTTAGACAGGTACAAAGACTTAAAAATAGGTTTAGAGGAATATCGACCAAACGCAAGGAAATGGGATTACCTTGGCCAGCATGAACAAGGTGGGCTGAAGGGTCTGGTTCTGTGCTGTAAAACACATAAGAAAGAAGTAAACACTGATGGAGTGAGGTGAAGAAAATGGCAAGGGAATTTGTGTGAAGCATAAACAACTGGATGACCCTACCTGCTTCTTTTGGTGCTACATCATTCTGCATCAAAGCTAACCGCAGAAGTTTTGGTGAAGAAAGAGCATTGTTAATGGAAACAAGGTCAGTGTGTGACATTAAGATATGGATTAGCTATCATCTGATCAATGATAGGCCACATTAGAAATGTCAAATGGCTGACAATTACTCCCTTATTTTTTTATAGCATTAAATCATAGAATTAGAATATTCTGTTGCAGTCTTGATTGTCTCGCCAGTGGTGCCCTAGTTAAATGACAGAGGTATAATTGGCAAAGCATAGTTTGCCAGCAATGACTGAAGTTCTACTGAATCTCTATCCGAGAGCAGCTGTTTAAAAGAAATATATTGGCCTAATTTATAGGTGAGGCAATGAGGAAATATTACCTGATTAATTTATAGACTTAGGGACATGAGGCCAATGCATTTTACAATGGTTGGAGTACTTGAAACGTGAAGTCTTGTAAGAAACACAGTAGCTGACCTACAAACAGTAAGAGATATTGAAAGGAATAATGCCTCAGAATTGTTTATGCTCTCTGGTGTTGTGTAAGCATTACTGAATGGTTGGTGCACATTCTCAGAAGGAAATCCTATCCTTCAGGATGAAGTTAGACCTGGGATTTTGGAGGTAGAGTGGGACCGACAGGCAGAGACATGATTTGGAGTTGGGTTTGGTAGTCTGATAGAGACTGAGGAAACAAGGGTTTCCATCTCAGGAGGAATTGGCCTTACAGATACAAGTATGGAGGTGGAAACTGGAGGATGGGCTGCTTGGTTCCTAATTTGATTGGAGTGTTGAGGAAAGACTGGTGTGTGTGTGCTGAGCATTACGACTGTGAAAGATAAAAGGTGACCATTGGAGCTATTGTGGTGGAGGGCATTGTTGGTACAACCGACTGCACAAACTAGTTCACACTTCATTGCTCACAGAGAATGGCCTCCCTTACTCTGCTTCAGAAGTACAAGCCAGTTTCAAAAGTGGTAGGTTGAATTCCCAAAATGTTAAATGAGAACAGTAATCACGCTCCACTCATTTTTTTATCAGGTAGGGCTAATATAAACTTTACCACATAATTTAATTCTTGGCTAACATTTTTAGTGATTTTGGTCAAAGGATAAATAGGATCCTGGCCCCATGTCCTCCTCCCTTGCCTCACCAATTCAACCTCTCCATCCCCCACACCCATATCCTACCATCTGTTCGAAAAAGCAGTGCAACATCAACTTTATCTACAATGAAAATCAACAAGAAAAAACTTCAGACACTGGAAATCTGAAATAAATAGAAAAAATGTTGGAAACGCCCAGCACAGCCGGTCGTATCTGTGAAGAATGGAAATGAGGACGGGATTGTTTCAGGTCAGTTTGAATGAATGGTTTCTGTTCTAAAATGTCAACTCTGTTCCTCTTTCCACAGATGATGCCTGACCTGCTGAGTATTTCTGGCATCTCAACCAATTTGAAAAACAGAGCAATTCCAACAGAGCTATGCTCCTGGGTTGGCATCTGTGCTAACGTTGCCAGAGTGATACGTGGACCCAGAGGGCACCAAATGATGTACGGCAACATAATCGAGAGAAAATACAAGACATGAAAAGTTTTAGAGCTAGTGTAAAGGCTTTTGAACAGAATGTACAGAATATTCAATCAGATCACTTTTCAATTGCCAGGATGTTGTGGGGGATGGATGAGTCCATTAACCTATGGCAGCATTGTCAATGTGCAATGAGGAGTTGGAAGAGTGAACACATATGTTTACACCCTGGGAATAATTTCAACTCCTGTTCAGTATCTCCATCAGCCACAGACAGATTATGAAGTCCCACAATGAACTCACCAGAACCGCTCATTCACTCTCCTGCAGACTTGGCTCTGTAGTTGTCAAGGAACTTGTTCTTGGCCAGACTTACTCCTGGGGCGAAGAAGTAGCTCTCTGCTTCTTAGTTTTGACAGTGTGTCCTCCGGGTGACTGATTAGCAGGCCCAAGAGAAAATTACTTCATATATTCACTGGAAAGACAGGTTAATATTAAAGCATCAATACTGGGTGTGAAATTGAGACATGTCGAGACTGATTGCTATCAATTACAGATTGAAAGCTTGGGTTAAAAAAAAAGCTCTGTGTGTGGGAAGTCATCTTTTACTGCCATAGTGGCTATTGGAATCACCTTTACTGCACCCTGACAAATGGTTAAAGCCCTTGGCTGTGCTACAATCATTAGGATGCCAGTAACTAGCATATTGATTTAATTATGTGCAAAAGTTTGACAAATGCTACTGTGTGTCAGTTAAGCAAAGAAAAATAAGGCTTGGTTCATTATAAATTTTTGCAATTCGCACAGCCATTTATATCATTTAAACGAAGGTGGCAGGTACCAATATTAAGTATTGATCATATGCGTACTATGGGGAGACTCCGTCATTCTAAAGGACGGAGGAATCTTAATGTGCCTGCTTCACATAACCTTCATTGGCGAGTAAAACTTGGGAGGCCATATTGCACCTCCATCTGCTGGCCAAGGCTTAATTTTTAATACTTATTTTCTGCCAAGTTTCATTCCTCCCCTCCAAACATTCAACGTCTCGTCTGCTCTTTAACGCAAATCACGGTGTACTTGAGACAGGGCAGATACGGTTCCCCTTTCATCATCCCACAACACTCACCCCATCCTTTACTATTTGGCTCCGGAATCCATTCATTCTCAGTAATCATCCTGCCAACTCCTAGCGCATTAAGGCAGAAGAATTTCTCCAGCACTGATATAGCTTTAAACACTATGTTGTTGCAAGTAAACATTGCTGCAGATATTATATTTGATTAGAAGCAATGGGAGACAAATACCATATGCACATTCATATTTATATATGTGATTAAAACAGAAAATGTTACTATCTCAGCTCAGGCAATATACTGAAAATAGAAAAAAGAGAATGAGAGAGCCCAAACGAGTGTGTGTGTGTGTGTGTGTGTGTGTGTGTGTGTGTGTGTGTGTGTGTGTGTGTGTGTGTGTGTGTGTGTGTGTGTGTGTGTGTGTGTGTGTGTGTGTGTGTGTGTGTGTCTCACCTAGGTCAGAACTGGTAGTGTTAAGGGTAAGAGGGAGGGATCAGACAATGCTCCCATGCTACAAAACCTTAAGCATTGTTATCTTCCAAGAACAAGGAAATTGCTAAGTTCCTGGAATAGAATCAGAAATGCCGGAAACACCCAGCAGGCAAGTCAGCAACTGTGGAAAGAAAATCACTGAATGTTTGAGGATCAGGGCACCAGCTGATGAAGAGTTTTTTGTTTCCCAAAGTTTCCAAAATCTTCTGTTTTTGTTCTGGGTTTCCAACTGCAGATTTTGATTTGCATCTTAAATGTTGAGCTCAGCAAGAGCCATGACCTTGAGGACTTGTATTTGCATTTATCTAAGCACCTTAAAAACAAAAAGGCAGGAAGATGGAAAAAAAGATAGAGATGCTTGCTTTACACGAAGTAACTAGGACATTGATTTGCATTTACAGTCAATGAAGTAATTTAAGAAGCGTGGCTATCAATATACACACAGCGAACTCATTTAAACAGTAAAGTGGCACGGAAGATTGAGTTCATGGAAGGGTACATTGATAGTCTGGAGAACATCAGTATCGAAAAGGGAGTGGGTGTTAGATATTTGGAACTCAATTTTACAATTTAAGGTAGTACAGCATATAGACAACACTTTCCTTATTCTAATATATTCCAATTTCAAAGTATCATCTTCCAAAGTGTGACCTGTGAAATCCTAAATTTAGATCAAATATATAAAATTGTGGGTGTTACTTCATGTAGTTTTAATTTGTTGATAGAACAGGTAAATATCTTCCATAGCTTCGCAACAAGACTTTCATAACGGTGAATAACAAAGCATTTACTGTACAAAGATATATAGAAATAAAAGTACTTAAAGAAATACAAAAGCTTAAAGAGGTACAAAAATTAAAAAAAAAATTTCTCATGCTCATACTTCCTTCACATCTTGTTGAAAAAGAGCAAGCGGTTAGCCTGGGCGATAGTACGACCTATTACATCATTGTCACTATGGTAACACTACAAACAATAGTTCTCTTAAAGAGACAGGCACAAAATTAACTCAGAATCAAAAACACAAGGTTTTAATCTTTACAAGGGGATCCAAGGTAAACTGACATATTGAATCAAAATTGTCAGGTTCAGAAACAGTTGCTACCCCTCCACCATCAGACCCCTGAACAACAAACTCAATCAGAGACTCATTTGAGGTCTCGCACTTTGCTCATTATTTATTATTGAATATTTATTTTTCTGTATTTGGATGATCTATTTGTTTATACTTCTTTCTTCTTGAGTACAGTTTACAGTTACCAGTGATTAGAAATTCTGCCTGGCCAGCAGGAAAAAGAATTTTGGTTGTATGTGATGTCATGTATGTAATCTGACAATAAATTTAAACTTTGGAAGATGATTAAGAATGGTGTGCTTTCCCTCATAATTTGGGGAATAGTATAAAGAGTTGGGAAATTACGTTTCAACTTTACAGAATACTTGTTACTTGGAGTATTATGTGTCGGTCTGGTCACCATACTATTGGCAAGATGTGATTGTGCTGGATAGACTGCAAGGAAGATTCACCAGGGTGTGGCCAATATTGGTAGGCATTAGCTTCTCGGAGAAATTCCAACAAGTAGGCTTGTTTTCTCTGGACTGAAGGAAACTGAGGGTGACCCAATAGGAGAATATAAAATTATGAGAGGCATAGTCAAAATCTATTCCCATGTATCAAAAATAAGTGGACATACACTATGTCCAAAATGAGATAAATTAGTTATAAAGGGGGTTTGAGTAGAAAGTTTTTTTTTAATTAAGATCTGGAACTTTCTGCCCAAGAAGGTGGTGAAATCAGATACAATCACTTTGTTTAAAAAGTGGACAGATGGGATTCATGTGGATAGGAGAAATAATTTGCATGGATGGGTGACTGAGCTAATTCCTGCACTGTACAATTCAATGACCCATTGAGTAAATAATTTGCCTGATTAGGAATATTGATTGAAGGACAAATATTGACCAAGAGAGTGGGGAGACCTTTTTTTTGAACCAACCCATCTTGAGAGTCCAGGTGCCTTGCCAGAATATAATCAGGCCAAAAGGATGGTTGTACCAAAGAGGGTTGGGAGAGAGAAGAAAGATGTGGGGAGGAGAAATTAAATCAAACAGGCATCAGAGGTTGGAGGAGGTAGAAAGGGAGGAAATTCCAAATTGCAGGATCTAAAGGTAGGTTGTTCCTAATTGAGGGAAGGCACAGGAGGCAGAGAATGAACTCTTGAAGGATTGGAGAATTGTGAATACCAGAAGCAGGCAGTAGCAAGAATACAAAGGGTATTTTAAGTTTATTAGTTTTTACCTGGTCACCAAAATAAACCCAGCAATTATACTTGCTCTCAGAATGAAGTATTTTCAAGAGAGTTATTGGAAGAGAAAGTGCTGGAAACAGCAATGAGAAGAATAGGGTTAACGTTTCAGGTCTATGACCCTTCAGCACAATTGGAAAAGTGAGATAACAAGTTTGTTTTAAGTTGCACAGAGAACGTGTTGGGAAGAGAGTTTCGGTGCTGCTTGGTTTATAGACGAGAGGATAAACAAAGCAAGAAAGTACAGGAATTGAGACATAGAATGTAACAGTTGCCTAAAACCAGAAATAAAAGATAATGATGGAAATAATCCACAGATAAGACCACTTCTGTGGAGAAAGGAGAATTGAGTTCATGTTACAGGTGGATATCCTTTCTGAGCTGCAGAGTAAAGGCCAGTTATTTGAAGTTATTGAATCCTAATGATTGTGACAGGTCTAGGCAGAAGATTAGGTGTTATTCCTTAAACTTACATTTTTTGAATATTTTATTTATTTTTTAAGAAAATGCAGAATTTAGGATACAATTAATGTAATAACAATCATACATTGAATCAAAAATCATAGAAAAACATTCATAAGATCTGAAAAAAATAAAAAGGAGAGTCCCTCTTCTCCCAGCGCCCCCTCCCCAGATTCGAAAGAAAAGAGGACAGACAGTCGGGCTTAGAGGGAGATAAAAAGAAAGAAAGGAAAAAGCAACAGGAGTAAGGTTCGACATCTCAGAGTCACATCATTTTAAAAGTATTACATTTCTAATCAGGACTATACTAACTGACAAATATCAAAATAAATTATACAATTTGGGCATTTAAGTAATCTAAATAATGTGGCTAAATTTCGACAAACAAACTATATCTATTCCTAAGACTATAAGTAATCTTCTCAAGGGGAATACAACTTTGCACTTCTGTGCTCCAACGATCAATGTGAAGTAGGGAATCGGATTTCCATGTTACCGCCAAACATTTCCTGGCTATTGACATGGCAATTTTAATAAATTTAAATTTACTTCTGGAGAAGTAACTGCCAAATTCCCCAAAAGAAACAATTGCAGGTCTAGAGGGAAGTTCACAGCCACAAATTTGTCAACTCTTCAACTAATACTATCCATAATGGTCTTAAGGTAAAGGGTCTTAAGGTGGAATGTAAAAAGGTACCACACCTACAACACCTATCAGAAAATTCTGGTTTATTTGTATGTATCTTTTGAGGTGTGAGATATGATTGGTGCAGAAAATTATAATGTATCAGACTATATCTAGAATTAATTAAAGTAGTCTTACTATCTCCACATAGATCTGAGCAGCATTGTGGATCGCTTACAATACCCAAATCCAATTCCCATCTCTCTCTCAATCTATGTAGTCCAGATTTTGGGATTCCATCTTGGATCAGAGCATGTATATTAGAGATAAGTTTGGTTGCATTCCCCTTTCAAATTAGAACTTCTATGTCTGAGCACATTGGTAGGACCATTAATGGTCGCCACTTTTCCCACAAAAAAGATTGCAATTGGAGATAGCAGAAGAATGTATCATTAGGTAAATTATATTTATTTTTAAGTCCCTCAAAATACATAAATTGCTTCTGTTGATCATAACAATCTTCAATGCACCTGTTGCAATGTTGGTACCAGGAAGCCAAGATTCTATTACCCAAAGTCAAAGGTTTTGAGATAAGAGGCATCTTTGAAGATAATCTCTCTTTTAATCCCACAAATTGTTTAATTTTATCCCAAATATAAATTACATGTTTCAATAATGGGTTATTTCCTTTCAATTAATGTACAATTCCATGTATAAATACAATTCTTCTACCATCTCCTCTCCTACCATGTGCAAGCCAATTATAGCCCAGGAAGGAACTGCCTTATTTAGAAAAAGCACCAACAAAACAAATTTGTGCAGCTAAATAATATATATTTTTTTTAAATCTGGTAATTTTAAGACTCCAATTTATAATCCCAGATCAAGTTATCTATGGAAATTCTATAAACTTTACCTGACCAAAGGAATGAATGAATGAATATGTCCTCAAGCTTACATTTGATAGAACAGTATAGGAGGCCTACAGGAAGGGAGTTCAGGGTAAGAGTGACACTTAAGGTGACGGAGGACTGGAAGATCCTAGTTCATCTTGCTAATTGAAAGTTAGCGTTCTATGGTTCTGTATGCAGTTTCTCCTTTGTACCGCAGATTGCTTCGTTGGCACAGATTGAAAAACATGAACTATCTGCCAAGGCTCCTCTTCCCATACCCATACCGTTAACCCTGGTGTCTCCTAACGTGGCCTAGGCTCCTTGTCATCTACATCATCCACACCCAATCAGTTTCTAAATATACTCTGAGGACTCTTAGTTCTTCTTCAGCCATCAATTTAACCTTTATACGGTGTCTAAATAAAAAGACGATGCTAAAACATTTTTTAAAATTTAGACAAACAGCAAGATAACAGGCCATTTCAGCCCACATGTCCATGCTTCTGATTTTACACCTAATTAATCTATGGTGGGAGGAAACTGGAGCCCCGGAGAAAACCCATGCAGACATGGGGAGAACATACAAACTCCTTACAGACAGCATGGGGTTCAAACACCGGTCCGGTCCCAATTGCTAGAGCTGTAAAGGTGTTGCACTGACCGCTACACCAACTGTGCTGCCCTTCCATCCAAATAAGAACAGGACTGAATCCAAAGATGGCTGTGCTAACCATAAGCTGTACTCTTCCTTGCCACCAGCTCCATCCTTGCCTTTACAACTGTCCGAAAGTAAAGCAGCCACTTCACCATTAGATTATCTAATGATCTAAGGTGATCATTTAGATAACCTTCAAAAATCCTCACTTCTTTCAAGGGCAGAGTGCAGTAACTATTGTATTGCATCTTTAGAGCTAATGGTGTGGAATGAATTTCTCACAATTTATAAATACCATTTGTGTTGTTGGAGAGAAACCAATCAGAGAGAATAGTTCTGATCACATTTGTGGCTCTGTTAGAGATAGCAGATGAGGAAATTAGACCTCTTTCCGTTTTATAAATCAGACAGGGACAGACATCATGGAGAAATACTCTGTACATGGACAAAATTAATGCTGCATGCCACAGAGATATATAAACATGTACAGACATAAACATAAAAAAAGAGGTACAAGGAAAAATACATTACTGGCCACATCACATTCATTTTATAATTACAAGTGAGCAAGAATATGGAAATGCATAAAGATAGACTTGCATCGACTGAGAGCTGCAAAGTCACAGACACAGTATTTGAACACCCACAAGTCCTCACACCTCACCTCACCCACACACATATTCCCACGCACACCAAATCTTCTTCTTGAATAGTCCCACAGGATTGAGGATGACTAATTCCCATTCCAGTCACACCTATCAGCACTCAGTCACTCACACTCACCCAGGCCTATCTCCCACCCACCTACACACTACGTATATGCACATGGACACCCAAATAACCAGCTCATGCATCTGCACTCACATCTAACTCACTCACACACACACACACACACACACACACACAACACTTTCAAACAAATGCCCTTGAGACTGACATATGCAGGTTGATACAGATTCACGTTGATACACAAAGACACACAAGCCTTCTTCAACGTAGATTAACAGAAAAGGAGCCATAATGTAACCAACTGTATCCTCCTGCTGATTAAGAATTCAGTTTCCTTTCATGTTTCAATACAGCTTGGTCTGAATTACTGACAGAGAATGTTACTACACAGGCTATCTTTGTCAAAGAGCAGGAGAGTCAGTCGTACCTAAGTGATGTAGATTAAGATTTAGATGTATCGCACAATAAACTGGCTATTTTGGGCCATGAGTCCATTGGTGCCCAACCCCCGCATGTTTTGAAGGCTTGGAGGAAACCAGAGCATCTGGAGGAAACCCATGCAGACACAGGGGCAACGGACAAACTCCTTACAGACAGCACTGGATATGAACTGGGGTCACAGCGCTGTTACAGCTTTGAGCTAACCGCCAACCCGGGTCGCAGCACTGTTACAGCTTTGAGCTAACCATTAGGCTAACTATGCCGACATGAAATAAATCAGTTTGGGAAAATGCTTCTCCACTATTCCACACTTGAAAATTATTCTCTAAGATAACTTTTTTTGAAAGGAGTTTTAAACCTTTCTCTGACAGCCAATTCATCAGTAAGATTGAACTAGTCAAGGTTGGCCAGATGACTGCATCAGTCCAATCTCACTCCCTCAAGTTCTACAGCCCAGTTTGTCATAATTGTACCTTTTGCTAAGCTTCCCAACTACTTTGAATGTTAAAAGATGCTGGCACCAAGCTCAGACTTGGACTTGATATTAACAGAGAGTTCCAATCCTGAAGAATCCTAAATTGTTGTAGAACCAGATCAAGACTTTGACTGGATTTTATGTCTATCAGCAAATAAATCATGCTTACTTCAGATTTCTGGGCCATTGATTTTACAGTGGCTTTCTCTGGAACTTAATTCATTTTTCTCTGGACATGCTTTGCTTAAAGGAGAAGTTCTGGATCATCAACATCCTAATCACACAGAGTATGAGGTGCCCAATCTTGAATTTGAACAAATCCTATTTTCCACTCTTGTATTTGAACAATGTCCTCTTTATGTCTACTTCTCATATTTTCTCTAAGGTCTACCCTCTTTGACCAAGTTTCATTCATCTAATCTAACATTTCTTTATCATTTTAAATGATTGTGGTCTTCTGGGATAATTTAGTTCATTATAACTGCAGGGCAAACACAATTTGCTATTGTTCAATTTTTTTTTGTTTGTTTTTTCATTTGATTGCAATAGCCTGAATACTCCTAAGATTGTCGGAAACTAAGCAGGCTCAGGCCTGGTCAGTACTTGGAGGGGAGACTGCCTAGGAGCTGTGCGAATGATTCTGACGCAAAGACCACAGACTGTACAGCAGGCTTTAATTAGCTTGAACTTTGTACACCAGTCTTGGTACCTTTGCTGGCTCCACGTGTTGAACTGTCCCCCGAAGGGGCCGGCTTGAGTCTTTATACAGGCCAGTGATTGACAGCCAGCAGGTGGGTCCAGGCTCCCAGGTTGCCTAACTGCAGGTACAGTGGTTGTCCCCTGCAGAAGGCTGGTAGGAGTGTGCCCAGTGTAGTGATTGTATCACCACAGGAGCATCAGGTCCTGTAGGTTTCTGTGAGGAACGCTGGACAAAGTGGTGACTCTCTTGTGGTAGACAAAAGACAAAGAATTTCATGTATGTTATATTATAAATGTCAATAATGGAACCTTTTTTACCTTTACCTTAATTGCTGATCCTAGATCTGATTTGGTGAACAGAATGAAGACATTCAGAAGCAGCCATCTTCTGTGGTAAAGGAAAGAAATAAAACTGACACTTATAGAGACCCTATAAATCCTGGAGGCCTAGAAGACTTCAAAGCACAAAACAGCCCATAAAACGGTGGTGGAACTGCAGTTAATATTGTAATGTTGGACATGGCATCTAATTCACACAAAGCAAGACCTTACAAACAAGAATGAGAAAACTTACCAACTAATATGTTTTTCTTTTCTTTTAAAAGTATTTTTTATTGATAGTTAAAATATAAATAATTGAGCAATACAATTATACAATGTGCAACATAATTAAAAGGAAAAAAAATATATTTAAAAATCCAGAGCACATTGGTAATAGTCTATCAAAGCATAACATTAAATAAAACCCCAGACCAAAAAAAGAAAGAATTAAAAGATGAAATTGTAAATTGTTTTCAAAAAAGTTATAAAATGTATTTTTATTGTAAAAAGTTGACAATTCTTTTTCCTTCACTTCTCCTTCTATAATAATTTTATCAATGCTTACTTCATTCACAATTGAACAACAGTTACCTATTATATTATCAAAATCAAAAGAAAGAACAAAAAGTTAACGTGTTTCTAAGATGGATTGAATAAAGATTATTGGCCAGGTGCCAGACTGCTATCGCTAACCCTTTTCGTTGATGTATAGCATGGCAACAGGCCCGTCTGGCTCACTGGCCCATGCCACCCAAATACCCCAATTACCCTGCACCTACATACATTTTAACAAGTGGAAGGAAACCGGACCACCCAGAAGAAACCCCATGCAGACACGGGAAGAACGTATAATCGTTCTTATAGACAGCTCCAGATTCGAACCCCAGTCACTGGCTTTATAACAGCATTGTGCTAACTGCTTCAATAATCGTGCCATCCTTGAAATAATTGCTGACTGTTCCTGGTGTAAAATCGTTAGCAGAATACACTGCACAACTTACAGCACAGATTGAGTGCCCTAGATAGCTACATGAAAGAAAAAGGCTACATTTGATCGTTCACGAAATAGGACAACCTACACCATGCAGACAGCATTCCAGAATCCTGCTGCCTGGGGATTAAACTAACATTTAACCAGGGCTACTCAGAGAGGGTCAAGTGAACCTGTGTGGTTTTATTTCTGTGGACTAAATGCCTGCTCCTCATTGGGTTGACTAATGATGATGTCAATAACAGGAACATGTCTAGTGGTGAGGTCATGGTCGCGACATGTCTGAAGTGATCAACAGTGACAATATTCTTAATTCCACCTTCTCACATCCCACCTGTCCTTCAGTAAAATCATCACCAGTTAGTGGCATCAGAAGGACTATGTAATATTGTCAGCATGACAAAGTCACAATCAAAAAGCCATTCACTTATGTTCAATGAAATAGAGTTTGAAAGCGGAGTCCAACAAAAGCACCGGCTGAAAATCCTTTTGTGTGATTAAATGAGGGCATTGACTGAAAATGTTGAGTCCCAAAATAACAGTCAATTTACAAAACATTACAGCACAGAAACGGGCCCTGTGACCCTTCTCATTTCTGCCAAACTATTTTTCTGCCTTGTGCAGCCAGTCAAAAGCCATCCATACCCCTCTCATTCATGTACATGTCCAAATGCTTCTTAAATGTTAAAATTGAGCCCACATTCACCATTTCCACTCCCTCCACATTCTGTGTGAAGAGGTTCCCCTGAATGTGGCCCCTAAATTTTTCCCCTTTCACCCTTAACCCATGACCTCTGATTTGTATCTCAACTACCCTCAGTGGAAAAAGCCTATCTATATTTTCTCTATCAAATCCCTCATAATTTTAAATAGCTGTAATAGATCGCCCCTCATTCTTCTATGCTCCAGGGAATAAAGTCCTAATCTGTTTAACCCTTCTCTGTAGCTCAAGTCCAGGCAATATCCTAGTAAACCTTCTCTGCACTCTTTCTATCTTAATGATAGCTTTCCTGTAGTTAGGTGACCAAAACTGCACACAACACTCCAAATTCAGCCTCACCAATGTCTTATACAACTTTACCATAACATCCCAACTCCTATGAAGGCCAATATGCCAACAGCTCTCTTTACAAACCTATCTACCTGTAACACCACTTGCAGGGAATTATGTCTCTGTATTCCCAGATCTCTCTATTCTACCACACTTCTCAGTGCCTGACCATTCACCGTGTATGTCCTTTCTTGGTTTGTCCTTCCACAATGCCACATCTCACACTTGTCTGCACTAAATTCCATCTGCCATTTTTTCAGCTGGTCCAGATCCCTCTGCAAACATTGAAAACCTTCCTCGTCCACAAAGCCTCCAATCTTTGTGTATCTGCAAACTTGTTGGTCCAATTTATCACATTATCATCAAGATAATTGAGATAGACGACAAACAACACTGATGCCAGCATTGTTGTTCACTAATGTTTCCTGATGATTTGATGCTCTCCATTATTCCATCAGTTGTTCGTCTCAAACACACACACACACACACACACACACACACACACACACACACACAC
This sequence comes from Narcine bancroftii, assembly GCF_036971445.1. Taxonomy (NCBI): domain Eukaryota; kingdom Metazoa; phylum Chordata; class Chondrichthyes; order Torpediniformes; family Narcinidae; genus Narcine; species Narcine bancroftii. Next base: position 338,089,462 of record NC_091471.1, on the reverse strand, counting down.
ACACACACACACACACACACACACACACACACACACACACACACACACACACACACACACACACACACACACACACACACACACACACACACCTCACCACAATGCCAAGTAGATAACTACTCAGTGTGCACATGCTGTACTACCCAAGAGAGTGTGAAGGCAGATTATTGGGAGAACTGAAAGACAAAATAGATTGGATTGTTTGCAAGATCAGGGAATTGAGGGCTATGGGGTCAGACACAGAAGGGGAGATGACTACTGGAGAGGATCAGCCTTTCAGCATTGAAAGGCAGGGCCGGCTTGAAGGGTTGTTGCCTCCTCCTGTTCTTACACCTAGTGGAGGGCAACAAAATTACTCATGACCAAATTTAACATTCACCGGCAACATGTTGTCATAATGTCCTGAATCTGTAGGAGAAGTGAATCTATCCTTCAAGATTATTCATTTTAAACCATCCATCAGACAGATAGATGAATGGATAGGGTAAATAAGGCAATGTTTCCCACACTAAATGTATAAAACATAAGCTTCAGGTGAAAGGTATAAAAGGTTCAGAGGAGATCTGAGGAAGTTTTTTTCACCCATTGAGTGGTTGGAATCTGGAATGCACAGCATTCTTTCAACAGTTCAGAAGTATCTGGATGAACATTTGACTCATCAGAGCACAGAAGGTTAGCAGCCAATTACTAGTAAGTGAGATTAGGTTAGAATGGCCATGGTGGGCTGAAAGACCTGTTTCTGTGCTGTGTGACTTTACCTAACAAGGGAAACTTTAAGATGGATATAGTAGCCTGTTGGTTTATGCCATTAAACCACCTACACAGAGATTCTGAGCTAAACTGCCAGTGTGGAAAGTTGTGCATTTGAATTGAATAAATCTAGAATCAATATTTTAGGCCATAAAAATTCTTCAAATAATAAAACTGTACAACACTGAATAAACAATTTGGCCTTTTTTTTAATCTCTTCCGGCTCCTTGAAACACCTAATTGATCCTATTCCTTTCTGGTCTCCCATCGAATTGAAAATGTTTCCTCTGCGAGAATTGATAAAATTGATAAAATTGGCACCGCATTATCTTTCCAGGCTGTGCATTTGCAGCACAACAACAAATATGTGAAATAAATTCCCCCTCTGGTTTCTTTTCCCCAATTGTCTGTGCCCTTCAAAACTGCAGTGACTGGACCACAAACAGCAAATCATTGGATGTGCAGGGTTTTTTTTGGTGTGGTCCTGGGAATGCTAAAGGAGCTACATAAATGCAAACACTTTCTGTCAAGTTAAATCCTCCTCTCCTTTCAGAAGCACGTAAAGGTGAAATTGTAGAGCTCACTGGGGAATAACTAAATCTGGTCTGCAATTGTTATGCTATCAGCAGATCAGGTTAACTAACAATTTGAGACAGACTTCATGATTTGCCATATATTATTTTAATCATATTGAATAGGATATTTATTTCCAAATTGATATCTTGACCAGAATTCTTTTAAAATTAACTTGCTGAGAACAGAAGAAATTAGATCAGAAAAGGACTCCATGAGGCCTTCTCGATAAAAATCACAGCCAACCAACAATTTCCAATGTTTTGCCTGGTCCTGTAATCTTCGATTCATGCAGTATCCAAAAATCTATCAATCTTAGCTTTAAATAAATGAGTTCACTCCAGGAAGAGCATTCTGAAGATTCACAAAGCTCTGCTAAAACAATTTTTAAAATAATTACAGTTCTAAATAGATGACCTTTCATCTTGCGACTATTTCCCTTAGACTGCTATACCCCGTGGTTTTAGACTCCATGGGGTAAGGAATCAACCACCCAGTTAATCCCTCTGCAGATCTTACACCTTTCAATGAACACTTTTCATTCATCTAAATTTGAGTATAGGCCTTGTTGACCTTATATTCCCTTATAGGACAATCCTCATCCCAGGAATCAATCTATTGAATCTACACTGCACCAAGTACAAAGATAACATATACTATTTTTGATCTTCTGTCTGAAATTTGCTGTTAGCTTTTAGAATAGGTCTTGCTGGTAATGTATCACAAATTTCAGTGATCCCCTGGAGCTCTGCTTGATTGCCATTAGGGAGTCGGGGAGGAATTTCCCCAAGTTTTCCCTGAAATTGGCCACAAGTTTTTCCTTTGGTTTTTCGCCTCCCCCAGGAGCCACATTATCAGCATATTAGGGCAGAGCGTAGATGTAAATCCAAAAGGAGCAATGACGATAGAGAGACAGATAGGGAAAGATAGAGATAGAAAGAGGGATAGAGAGAGATAGAGAGAGGGAGAGAGATAGTGTGTGAGACAGAGAGATAGATAGAAGGAGAGAATAGAAAGAGTGAGGGAGGATGAGAGAGAGAGAGAGAGAGAGAGAGAGAGAGAGAGAGAGAGATAGTGTGTGAGATAGAGAGATAGATAGAAGGAGAGAATAGAAAGAGTGAGGGAGGGTGAGAGAGAGAGAGAGAGAGAGAGAGAGAGAGAAGATATAGCAGACAAGGCAGGGGAATGCTCCTCTTGCAGAATGTGGGTTGTCAGGGAAGCCAGCAGTATCCCTGCTGACTTCATCTGTGAGAAGCACATCCAGCTGCAGCTCCTGACAAACCTAGTTAAGGAATTAAAACAGGAGCTGGATGAACTCCAGATCATTCGGGAGTCAAGAGTGTGTGACTGACAGGAGTTACAGGGACACTAGCACATCCAGGAGGCAGCAGGCAGGAGGAGGGTGAATGAGTGACAGACAGGAGAGGAAAAGGGAACTGGCCGGCAGTGCAGGGCACCCCTGTGGACGTTCCCCTGAATAACAAGTATACCATTTTGGATAATGTAGGGAGGATGACCTACCAGGGACAAGCCACAGCGATCATGTCTCTGACACGGAGTCTCATTCTGTGGCTAAGAATGGAAGGGAAGGGAGGAGAAGAGGCGAGCTGTAGTGATGGGGGATTCCATAGTTAGGGGAACAGGTAGGAGGTTCTGTGGAGGAGATCAAGTATCCCAGATGGTATGCTGCTTCCTTGGTTCCAGGGTCCAAGATATCTCAGATCGAGTTCATAACATTCTCAGGAGGGAGGGTGAACAGCCAGATGATGTGGTGCATATAGGAACCAATGATGTGGGTAGGAAGGGTGACGAGGTCCTGTAAGGAGAGTTCAGGGAGTTAGGTACTACTTTGAAGGACAGGATGTCCAGGGTAGTGATCTCAGTGTTGCTACCCATGCCACGTGCTGGTGAAGTTAGAAATAGGAGGATAGGAACTTAACATGTGGCTAAAGACATATGGTAGGAGGGAGGGCAGTGGGTTTCTGGATCATTGGGCTCTCTTCCAGAGAAGGTGAGGCGTATACCAACAGGACAGTTTGCATCTGAACTGGAAGAGGACAAATATCCTTGCGGGCAGGTTTGCTAGCACTGGTCCGGTGGGTTTAAACTAGATTTTCAGGGGGAGGGGAATCAGAGAAGATAGAAGAGTGGAGCAGGGAAAATATGATGTCAAAATTGCATGCACTGTCAGAAGTCAGGGAGTTGAACATGGTGGAAATGTACTCAGGTGCATCTATTTCAATGCAAGGAGTACTGTAGGAAAGGCAGATGAGCTTAGAGCGTGGATTGGCACATGCAATTATGACATTGTGGCCTTTAGTGAAACTTGGTTGCAGGAGGGGCAGGACTAGCAGCTCAATGTTCTGGTCTACTGTTGCTTTAGACTCAATAGAACGGGGGTGGGGGGAGAAATAAAGGGGGAGGGGTGGCATTGCTCATGAGGGAAAATATCACAGCTGTGCTCAGGCAGAACAGACCATAGGGATCATCTACTGAGGCTATATGGATGGAGCTGTGGAATGGGAAAGGTATGAACACACTCATGGGGTCGTATTATAGACCGCCCAATAGTCAGTGAGATTTGGAGGAACAGATATGTAGAGAGATAGCAGCCAGCTGCAGGAAACATAAGGTTGTGATAGTAAAAGATTTTAACTCTCCACTTTTCACTGGGACTCCCATAATGTAAAAGGACTGCATGGCTTGGAGTTTGTCAAATATGTTCAGGAAAATTTTCTAAATCAATCTGTAGAAATACCAACTAGAGAGAGTGCAATATTGGATCTCATATTAGGGAACGAGACAGGGCAGGTGACAGAAGTGTGTGTAGAGGAATATTTTGGATCCCGAGATCATAATGCCATTAGTTTCAAGATAAATAATGAAAAGGATAGGTCTGGGCATTGGGTTTAGATTATAAATTGGAGAATGGCCAATTTTGAGCAAATGAATAAGGATCTTGAATGCATGGATTGGGATAGGTTGTTTTCTGGAAAGGATGTGTGAGGTAAGTGGAGGACTTTCAAAGGTAAAATTTTGAGAGTACAGAATTTGTATGTTCCTGTGAGGATCAATGGCAAGGTTAGAAGGTATAGCGAACTTTGGATTTTGTGGGATATTGGGGATCTGGTTCGGGAGAAGAAAGAGATATAAAGCAGGTACAGGCAACATGGAACAAATGAGGTACTTGAGGAGTATACAAAAATGCAAGAAAAACCTCAAGAAAGATATTTGGGAGGCTAAAAGAAGACATGAGGCTGCTTTGGCAGACAATGTGAAGGAAAATCCACAGGGTTTCTACAAGTATATTAAGAGCAAAATGATAGTGAGGGACAAAATTGGTCCCCTTCAAGATCAGAGAGGTCAGCTTTGTATGGAGCCAAAAGAGATGGGGGAGATCTTAAATGTTTTTTTTTCATCAGTATTTACTGGCCACAGAGTCATGGGAAGCAAGGAAAACAAGTGGTGAGGTTATGGAACCTCTACAGATTAAAGAGAAGGAAGTGCTTGCGGTCTTAAAGCAAAGAAAGGTGGAAAACCCTCAGGGCCTGACAAGATATTCCCTTGAACCTTGAGGAAGGACAGTACTGAAATTGCAGGGGCTCTGGCAGAAATATTTAAAATGTCCTTAACAACGGGTGTGGTGCCAGAGGATTGGAGAATAACTCACATTGATCTATTGTTTAAAAAAGTGCTCTGAAAGTAACCCTGGAAATTATAGGCTAGTGAGCCTGATGTCAGTCATAGGTAAATTATTGGAAGGCATTCTAAGAGTTTGGATATACAATTATTTGGATAGCCAGGGATTGATTAGGGATAATCAACATGGCTTTGAGCATGGTAGGTCATGTCTAACCAATCTTGTAGTGGTTTTCAAGGAGGTTACAAAGAAAAAGCTGTGGATATTGTCTACATGCACTTTAGTAAAGCCTTTGACAAAGTCCCACATGGGCTGTTAGTCAGGAAGGTTCAGATGCTAGGTATACACGGAGAAAGAGTGAATTGGATTTGACAATGGCCTGACTGGAAGAACTAGACAGTAGTGGTGGAAAATTGGTTCTCAGACTGGAGGCCTGTGACTAATGGTGTGCCTCTAGGATCAGTACTGGGACCATTGCTGTTTGTCATCTACATCAATGATCTGGATGATAATGTGATAAATTGGATTAGTAAATGTGCAGATGACACTAAGATTGGAAGTGTTGTGGACAGCAAAAAAGGTTTTCAAAGCTTTCAGAGGGATCTGGACAAACTGGAAAAATGGCAGATGGAATTTAATGCAGAATTAAAGGTGTTTCATTTTGGAAAGACAGACCAAGAAAGGACATACATGGTAAATGGAAGGGCACTGAGGAGTGTGGTAGGACAGAGGGATCTGGGAATACAGATACATAATTCCCTGAAAGTGCATCACAGGTAGATAAGTTTGTAAAGAGAGCTTTTGGCATATTGGCCTTCATAAATCAAAGCATTGAGTACAGGAGTTGGGATGCTATATTAACATTGTATAAGATATTGGTGAGGTCAAATTTGGAGTATTGTGTACAAATTTGATCACCTAACTACAGGAAAGATTTCAATAAGATGGAATGAGTGCAGAGAGGATTTACCAGCATGTTGCCATACTTCAGGAACTGAATTGCAAGGAAAGGTTAAACAGGTTAAGACTTTATTCCCTGGAGTGTAGAAGAATGAGGGGATTTGATAGAGGTATTTAAAATTATGAGGGAGATAGACAGAGTCAATGTAGTTAGACTTTTTTGCACTGAGGGTAGGTGAGATACAAACCAGAGGACATGGGATGAGGGTGAAAGGGGAAAAGTTTAGGGGGAACATTCAGGGGAACTTCTTCACCCAGAGAGTGGTGGGCACGTGGAACTAGCTGACAGATGAAGTGGTAAATGCGGGCTCAATTTTAACATTTAAGAAGAATTTGATAGGCGCATGGATGAGAGAGGTATGGAGGGCTATTTGCTGGGTGCATGTCAGTGGGACCTGGCAAAAATATGGTTCGGCACAGACTAAATGGGCCGAGGTGGTCTGTTTCTGCGCTGTAATTGTTTTATGGTTCTATTCTTTTAATATGCAGAGTTCAAAACTACACTCTGCTCTCCAAAGAATAGGGTCACTGCTACAAACTATTTTTATTTTTTATATTCAATTCATTCTTCATAAGATTGGAAGGTAATGATTTTTTTCATTTAAATGCCTGAGACAATTTAGTTTATTTTGCCACCCACTCTTAGACAATCTAATAGAGCAAGATTCAAGTAAGGATTCTTAATATTTGTTTGATGCTAGGGTAGCAAATACAATTCAGAATATAAAAAGCTGAGTGTGGCATGTATCTGCAAATGTATATTCTCTTCGGAGAATCAAGGACAGATGATTCCAGTTCCTACAAACATAGACCTCATGCAGCACTAAAACACCCCACTGTGCCTGCAATCAAGACAATATTTCTATTCACCCCATTTTCATTCTCCCTATATTCCCATCAATACTTCTCAGATTAAGGTTGGCCACCCCTGGACATCATGGTAGAATACGAGCATGTAGCAAGGGTGTAGGATAATTAGGTGGCATGGACCCATGGGCCAGAATGGCCTGTTATCATTCTGTAAATCTAAATTAAAAATTAAATGGTTGAGAAACCATTGATGCGACTATCAGTGGCAATTTCCCAACCCACATGACTTTGGGATTTGGGAAGCAATCTGGAGAACCTGGAGAAAGTCCACAGGGAAACCTCAGACAGGCAGCACTGAAGCTGCACAGGTTGGGCCTTTGTGATACTAACATGGTAGAACATGAGCTATTTTCGAAAAAATTAGTCACGCTTTTCTCCCTCCGCCAAACGGGCTCCCGCCTTTGAACACCCCAGTCACATCTGCGAGCTGTATCTTTTGGAACATTGTTGGGCTTGTGAGCAGAGCATGATTTGTTGAATGTCATCCTAACCCCTTGAGATGGAGTCCAAGGATTGATGAAAGGCATTATTTTGTCTTTTTTATGGGAGCTGTGAGACCTTTCCTGAAGATGACAGTCGATCACTCCTCCAAAGTAAAGCAATTACTCGATTTCCCATGACTGACAATATGTCTTTTACAAATGTTAGTCAACTTTTTACTTTACACTTAAATTAAGGCTAACTTATTTGTGCTGTGAGGTAAATGAAGGGCATTTGTTCCTGATTTTGCATCAATGTTTATGTTTGGGTTGGAGAGACTGCAGCTGAAGAGAAGAAGCCTCTGTCCTTTCTTCATGCAGGGAACTCCCTCTGGAATTACAACGTTCACCATCGGTGAGGGTATTTTTTTTTTAAATTATTGATTCATCAATAGCTAACCAATCAATTACTGATATAGATTGTTCAGTTAGAAGAGCATGCCACTGAATATATTGCCGAGGTCAGGATTTCTATGCAAACCAGGCTAGGATCAATGATTTTCTGATGCTTCTGCTTTGGTTTCTCATTGGAAACACTCAAAAGGCAACTTTTCTTTATTAACCACTGGACATGGCTAATGTGGGTCATGTTTTAAATTTATCTTCACTCCATACAGATAGCCCTAAGAGCTGACATAGTTCATCTGCTAGGAATATCTCTGAACTGTTGCACAATGTAAGAATCCCTCAGATGGATCATATGAAGTTCATGTCAACAATCCTGGCACACCCTAAAAACTGAAGCTTAATTAATTTCAAAATTATAAATGTTAATGGCTCAAATACTGTTATATAAAAGCACAAAAACCTATGAAGTTTACACGAGGCAATTACATAGATAGTCATGTGATCTATGGTTTCATAAAAATGGTGTTTGCATTTATAGAATTCAAGGTGATATTGTTTTAACATAGATTGTTTTGTGTTTTTATATTTTATTTCAAAGAATTTTTTTACAAATTCTGAAAGATTTTTTCTGAAATCTACACAGATGCCAGTGGAGTATCCCCCAATATTGTCACAAAAGAATACAAGAATTAAATGTGATTTAAAATTAAATTATAATCACCTGAAAACATTAGACATATGTGTAAAAATTATAATAATCAATTTTGGAGCATGGTGACTGTGCGAGTGTAGGTTTTCAATTCTGATAACAATCCAAGGCTCCTTTGGCCCCCTCAAGTAAATGTAAAAGATATCTTGACACACTACCTTAAGAAAGCCCAGGGCAACATGCACCTAAACACCTCAGAAAAAAAAATTGTGATCATAATTACTGGTCATGCAAGGTTGCTATGTTGAAATTAGCTGATCTATTTCATATGTAACAAAACTGCTGCACTCCAAAATGCCAAATTTCCTGTGAAGGGACTTGAGGCATTCTCAACGTGGGCCCTACGCACTCCCCCCCCCCACCCACCGCAGATCCACAGCACATTTAAGAAAACGCCTTGCTTTCTTTGCACCTCACGTAATATAAATACCTTTTATATTTTTTCTCATACCATATTTGATGGCACATAGGACTTCCCTCCCCACACCCCCATTTTTTCCCCCAAAATTTGCCTCAAAAACCACCCCGTGCCTTATATGCAATGGTGACATTTTGGAGCCGCCATTTTCATCCCTGTAGAGAAGGCTTTCATCCTCAAGATGGCGACAGGAGAAAAGTGACATACAAACTGAAAGTTGTAACATATGCTAAGGAGCACGGTAATAGAGTGATTGCTAAAGTATTTGGAGCACTGCCTACAGCAAACAAAAAGTAAATGCATGGAGAAGGCAAGAAAAATGGCTTGAGGCTGCTAAAAAGGGTAAACGTAACCTTAATTTTCCATCCCCCACGTTAGCCACAACTTGAGGAGGAGTTTAAAAAAAAAACTGGGTGATAAATGAAAGGGAATCAGGGAAATGTGTTTCTACCAAGATGATGAAGCATAGGGCCAGGAGTTTTGGAGAAGAACAAAAGCATAAGGATTTTCCTGGAACAGAAGGTTGGTTTTACCGGTTCATGAAACAGCATGGTTTATCAATGCCTACGAAAACATCAATTGCACAGAAAAAGTGCCAGTGGATTATAAAGACAAAGTAATAGAATTTCATTTCTTTGGCTTGGCTTCGCGGACGAAGATTTATGGAGGGGGTAAATGTCCACGTCAGCTGCAGGCTCGTTTCTGGCTGACAAGTCCGATGCGGGACAGGCAGACACGATTGCAGCGGTTGCAGGGGAAAATTGGTTGGTTGGGGTTGGATGTTGGGTTTTTCCTCCTTTGCCTTTTGTCAGTGAGGTGGGCTCTGCGGTCTTCTTCAAAGGAGGTTGCTGCCCGCCAAACTGTGAGGTGCCAAGATGCACGGTTTGAGGCGATATCAGCCCACTGGCGGTGGTCAATGTGGCAGGCACCAAGAGATTTCTTTAGGCAGTCCTTGTACCTTTTCTTTGGTGCACCTCTGTCACAGTGGCCAGTGGAGAGCTCGCCATATAACACGAACTTGGGAAGGCAATGGTCCTCCATTCTGGAGACGTGACCCATCCAGCGCAGCTGGATCTTCAGCAGCGTGGACTCGATGCTGTCGACCTCTGCCATCTCGAGTACTTCGACGTTAGGGATGAAAGCGCTCCAATGAATGTTGAGGATGGAGCGGAGACAACGCTGGTGGAAGCGTTCTAGGAGCCGTAGGTGATGCCGGTAGAGGACCCATGATTCGGAGCCGAACAGGAGTGTGGGTATGACAACGGCTCTGTATACGCTTATCTTTGTGAGGATTTTCAGTTGGCTGTTTTTCCAGACTCTTTTGTGTAGTCTTCCAAAGGCGCTATTTGTCTTGGCGAGTCTGTTGTCTATCTCGATGTCGATCCTTGCATCTGATGAAATGGTGCAGCCGAGATAGGTAAACTGGTTGACCGTTTTGAGTTTTGTGTGCCCGATGGAGATGTGGGGGGGCTGGTAGTCATGGTGGGGAGCTGGCTGATGGAAGACCTCAGTTTTCTTCAGGCTGACTTCCAGGCCAAACATTTTGGCAGTTACCGCAAAACAGGACGTCAAGCGCTGAAGAGCTGGCTCTGAATGGGCAACTAAAGCGGCATCGTCTGCAAAGAGTAGTTCACGGACAAGTTTCTCTTGTGTCTTGGTGTGAGCTTGCAGGCGCCTCAGATTGAAGAGACTGCCATCCGTGCGGTACCGGATGTAAACAGCGTCTTCATTGTTGAGGTCTTTCATGGCTTGGTTCAGCATCATGCTGAAGAAGATTGAAAAGAGGGTTGGTGCGAGAACACTGCCTTGCTTCACGCCATTGTTAATGGAGAAGGGTTCAGAGAGCTCATTGCTGTATCTGACCCGACCTTGTTGGTTTTCGTGCAGTTGGATAATCATGTTGAGGAACTTTGGGAGGCATCCGATGCGCTCTAGTATTTGCCAAAGCCCTTTCCTGCTCACGGTGTCGAAGGTTTTGGTGAGGTCAACAAAGGTGATGTAGAGTCCTTTGTTTTGTTCTCTGCACTTTTCTTGGAGCTGTCTGAGGGCAAAGACCATGTCAGTAGTTCCTCTGTTTGCGCGAAAGCCGCACTGTGATTCTGGGAGAATATTCTCGGCGACACTAGGTATTATTCTATTTAGTAGAATCCTAGCGAAGATTTTGCCTGCAATGGAGAGCAGCGTGATTCCCCTGTAGTTTGAGCAGTCTGATTTCTCGCCTTTGTTTTGGGTGATGATTGTGGCATCACGAAGGTCCTGAGGCAGTTTTCCTTGCTCCCAACAAAGCTTGAAAAGCTCATGCAGTTTGACATGCAGAGTTTTGCCGCCAGCCTTCCAGACCTCTGGGGGGATTCCATCCATACCTGCTGCTTTGCCACTTTTCAGTTGTTCGATTGCCTTATATGTCTCATCCTGGGTGAGGACCTCATCCAGCTCTAGCCTTAGGGGCTGTTGAGGGAGCTGGAGCAGGGCGGAATCTTGGACTGAGCGGTTGGCACTGAAAAGAGATTGAAAGTGTTCTGACCATCAGTTGAGGATGAAGATCTTGTCGCTGAGGAGGACTTTGCCGTCTGAGCTGCGCAGTGGGCATTGGACTTGGGGTGAGGGACCGTACACAGCCTTTAGAGCCTCGTAGAAACCCCTGAAGTCGCCAATGTCCGCGCTGATCTGGGTTCGCTTGGCGAGGCTAGTCCACCACTCACTTTGGATCTCCCGGAGTTTGCGCTGAAGATGGCTGCATGCGTGACGGAAGGCTTGTTTCTTCTCTGGACAGGACGGCTTTGTAAGGTGAGCCTGGTGGGCAGCTCGCTTCTTTGCCAGCAGCTCCTGGATTTCCTGGCTGTTTTCGTCGAACCAGTCCTTGTTTTTCCTGGAGGAGAAGCCCAGTACCTCTTCAGTAGATTGCAGTATGGTAGTCTTCAACTGATCCCAGAGGGTTTCAGGGGACGGGTCCGTGAGGCGGATTGCATCGTCGAGCTTTGCTTTGAAACCCTCTGGGATCAGTTGAAGAATAGAATTTCATAAGTTTGTAATAAATGCACAAAAAAGAAATTGTTTGAACTGAGCCAAATAGGGAACATGGATGAAGTTCCAGTGACATTCATTGTACCATCCAACAAAACTGTGAGTTTTAAAGGAGCTAAAACCATCGTAGTAAAACCCACTGGTCATGAAAAGACCCATTCTACAGTAGTTCTGCCCTGTCGTGCTGATGGGACAAAACTGCCACCATTTGTAATATTTAAAAGATAGACTCACGCCAAAGAAAAAATACCATGCCGTTTAGTGGTCCGTGGCCCACTCCACGGGCCGACACAGCAAATAGTTATCGAACATGACGATCAGGCAGACAGCACACAGGATGAGATGCCCACTCCCATAGGCCACTACAGGAATAGTGGTCAAATCAGCCAATCACAGCCAGCGGATCGCAGGGGGTCCAATCCGGGCCCGCGCATCAGGAACACCGAATCAGCATCCAGCCTCACTCAAGCCGTGCCCCGGTGGTGACACGGCCGGCTGCCTATAAAAGGCAGAGCTGCAGCCCAATAAAGTCAGTGTCGATTAAATTCCCTTGGTGTGCGAGTCTTCTTTCTACCTTGAGCTATAACCATAGTGAATCCGCTATAGCGGTGTGTTTGTTTATGTTCATCCAAAAGTCTGGATGGACGAAGCTGGAATCAATTTAAGGTTGCAGAAAATATGATGAAGGGGTCCCGGTAGACTCTTAAAACCTGCGCTTCTGGTCCGGGATCAGCACAGGGCACATAGAACTGAAGCCGTTAAAAGAAAGGCAAGCAAACTGAAAACCCAGAAGGCTGTTATTCCTGGTGGTCTGATGAGCCAATTGTAGCCTTTAGATGTATGTGGAAATATGCCAATTAAAAATAACATGAGGGAACACTGGAACGAATGGATGGGAGAAAAGGACCATGTACTAACAAGAGCAGGAAGAGTGAAATTAGTCATGGCCTTGATGGCACTGAGGACGATGCATTATTTGAAGACAGTGATACCAGCAGGAGAGATGTTGGGTTTCCGGGCTTTGACCGAGATGATGCCTAATGAATATTCAGGCAGTTTTTATTACAGAAAATTGATGTTTTAATGAGCATTTGTTTATGATAGTTACTTGTTATAATGTTCCCTTATTAAAGGTTTTCTCTTGATAATTATTGCTGTATTTTATTTAAACAAGTTTTACCTAGTCATGTTCTGACCAGGTTTTACCTGTCAATACACTAAAACTAATTTTTCCTAAAATTTCATGCTAAAAATGTGGGGGGGGGGTGGGTCCTTATATGCCAATGGGTCCTATATGCCATCAAATATGGTAGTCAGGAGGAGAGAAGAAACCTAAACCTGGGTGTTTCACTGAGAAGAGGGCTCATAAAAGTTTGAGGAGAGTCCTAAGGGGGCCATAGCTGGAAAAAGTTTGAGAACGGCTGGGGGTGGGGGGGGGGGGGGAGTACAATATAAAGCAAAGTAGATGAGCATGCCAAAGGCACAAAGTTATTACAGATATTAATCAGATTGCAGAGTATTTTCACAATTGATTGAAGAAAGAGCATTAGCCAGCATATTTCAGATGCTCGATTGTCAATGCATCGACAATGGTGCATTTGACAATGCAGTGTTGTTGTAGCATTGCACTAGTCGACAGCATGCCCTCATAACCTGCTCCGATTCTGAACCTAGAATTATCAAACTCTAAAGCCAGCCTGACCACATTTTAATCTCATACATGGGTGCAACTGGAAAAGGTAAGAGTTTATTTTCCCCTCTTTAATTGCCCTTTAAAGCATGGAGATAAGACATTATCTTCAACAGACTGTTGACATCTCTATTGTATTGAAATGGTGGGTGCCCTGGATTTCGACTGCATGATGAGGAACAATATACTTCAAAGTCAGGTCAATGCTTGGCGAAGAGGGAAATGTAGTTATGGATTCATGCCTCTTTGCCTTCCTAGATGGTAGTTGCCATTGATTTGGGTATTATTATTATTGAAGAAACCTTGAATGCATATTGGTGGCAGGAAAGTGGATGGAAAACCAGTGAAGTGAATAAATTATGTTATTCTTTGGCAGTTGGATTTAGCAATGAGAATGTCATTCTTTCTGGACGTGGTTGGACTACATTTTGCTAGAAATGGCCATTACCTGGCATACCTTGTTAATTATCACTTCCCCACTTTAATCTGAATGTTTTCCAAGTCTTGTTGCATGTGGTCACAGAAGGCACCATTATCTGATGAGTGGGCAATGGATTTAACCATTAATAAACACCTCCTCTCGATTGATGATGCAGCTAATGAAGATTATGTAAAGGAAGTTGCCCTCAGGAATTCTGGCACTGTGGTCCTGGGTAGAGATGTGTAACCTATATTAAACTTAACTATCATTGAAGCCATGACACCGAATGTTGGAAAGATGTTCCTTTGATCTCTAATAACTTCACTATACTCAAGTCAATTTCTGACTCAATACAAAAGGTAGTCATTTTTATTTTATTTCAAATATTCCTTTTTTTCACATTTGGATCAAATAGGTAATTAACTCTGGAGCCAAGCTGTCCTCACAGAATCAATGAACAGATTAATGGTAAGTGCTCGTTGACAGGAATGTTGAAGCTACCTTCCATCATCTCGCTGCTGTTTGACAGTAGGTTGATCAACTACATTGCTGGGTAGATGCCAGTGTTGTAATTGTACCGAGCTGATTGTTATGGATCAAAGTTCAAAGTTCAGATTTAGTATACAACATATATACAACCTTGAGATACATATCAGGTGCAAAACTATACTCAAGAAAAGATAGGCATACAAAAGATGGAAAGGTAAACAAGAAGGAAGTGAAAACTATGCAATACAGAACATAAATATTCAGTAATAAATACTGTGAATGGTAATTATACTGTGCATAATTGAGTCTGTTGTTGAGGAGTGTGATGGTGGAGGTGTAGCAACCGTTCCTATACTTCTTTCCTAATGGCAGCAGCAAGAACACATATCCTGGGTGGTGCAGATCCTTGATGATTGGTTCTGCTCTCTGGTGATTTTCTTGATGGTGGAGTTTTCCTGTGATGTACTGGGCTGTGTTCATTACCTTTTGCAGGGCTTTCTGTTCAGAGATATTGGTGTCCTCATTATTAGGTCATGATGCAGCGAGACAGCACATTTTACACTATGCATCTGTGGACACTTACCAAGGTTTTGAGTGTCATACCAAACCGCTGCAAACTCCTGAGGAAGTAGAGGTGCTGATGGGCTTTCTTCACAATGTTGGGTCTGGGAAAGGTCCTCCAAAATAGTGATTCCCAGGAATTAAAATGTTCTCAACATTTCTACCTCTGGATCCCCCAATGATCACTGGATCGTACATATCTGGTTTTCCCCTCCTGAAGTCCACAATAAGCTCCTTGGTTTTGGTGACATTGATTGAAAGGTTGTTATTATTACACTATTCAACCAAGATTTCAACCTCCTTCCTGGATGCTGAGTCTTCCCCCCTTTCATACAACCCACTATCGTAAAATTATAAGCAAATTTGTAGATGGTGTAATTGGACCAAACCACACACTCAGAGGTGCAAAATGAATAGAACATCATATTGTGGAGGAAATGTTCCTGAGAATGCTCACTGGTTGTCGTCGTCTTGAGCTGAGGAAATCCAGGATTCAATTATATAAGACCAGGTCTTGGAATTTGATGATCATCCATTCAGCATGCTGAATATGATCACAAGAATGTTAAATTGATCTTTAACCAGCTTTACCACATACCGTGCATTCACATCACCGAGGATGGTGCTGTCCAGAGCACTCGGCTCCTCCTGTAGCTAGTTTAGCTGCCCATCAAAATAATTAATAGATGAGCCACTTTGGTTGTGGATCACTGAACTCTTCCTATTGTGGTCTGGCTTTGCACCTTCATGTCCACTATCATTCCCTTTTCGAGTGTGCCTGGTTTTAGTTGAGTCTTCATTCCACCAGAATTGGCTTGCTGCCTGATGCTAATAGATGAGCGAAAAATATGCCGAACCAAAATGGTGTTGGAATCTAATCCTCCTGCTGCTAATGGCCCACAACATCTTGGTGATGGACAGCATTTACCTGGTAAATAACCTATCCAGTTTGGCATGGCAGTAGTACCATATAAATGAATGGTGGATGACTTCAGGGCAAAAGGAGGGATTTATTCTTCTTTGGGATTTTTCAGTTCCACCAGTGGGGTCATGGTGACGAGTGGGTTTGTACCATTTATCCATTGCACCATTTATTTGAGACCCAGTCTGAGAATTGTAGCCTTTAAATTTCAGCAAGCTCGCCCAAAGCTGTGTCTATAGAGCCACTCCTTATGATCAATGAAATCTCCCACACAGCGTGAGTTCTGTGTTTTTGCTATCTTCAGTGTTCCTTATGTGTAGCAATAGAGAGAACTGACTCATCAGCTGAAGGAGGGTGTAGGTGGAACGAGTGGGTTGTCATCATTCTCTCTTTGACTTGATAGCATGAGGTATCTGGTTCAAAGTACAGAAAACACAGATCCATGCCTTCTCGACTGTTAACTATTGTGCCACTAGATCTGGAGAGCGCCAGGCCAGTGAGACGGAACAGTCCTTCAACACCAAGGTAGGAATCAAATATGTCAGCATAACTGAGTCCGGTTGTTTCGTATTTGACCTTTTAGCATATCTCTCCCACTTTATCCACCAGTTCCAAGATGCATTACAAAGACTCTTCTTCTAAGTGTGTCTGAACAAGGAGAAGCTAGAATTGCCCCACAGGTCAGGCAGTATCCATGGAGAGAAATGGGCAGTCAACATTTTGGGTCGGGACTCTTTATAGGGACTTTGTCTGGTCTACCTGACATCATATCTGATTCCAGTTTCGAAAAAAATTCCAGGGCATTTAGTTATGAGAATTGAAATCCCACAGCTGACATGGTTGGTTTTTAAATTCATGTTGTCAAGATGCAGCCTGGCAACAGACTCTTTGGTCCATTGAGTCTGTGCTGGCAATCAAGCCCCCATTTTGCACAACTTTTATCCTAATAGACTTTATTATCCCCACAGTCACATGAATGTTCCCCTCTTTCCCGATTCAGAAGTCACCTACATAATAGGGGGAATTTACAGTCCCAATTTCATGGCTTGGGGATGTGGGAGGATATCGAAGCACTTAGGGGAAACTCATCCAAACAGGGAGAACATGCAAGCTCCACACAGATAGAACAAAAGGCTTGAACTAAATCTGGTTCACTGGAATAGTGGTTCCCCATCCAAGCCTCTGGATTTAACCATTGATGTCCAGTCACATAAGCACCATGGGGTAATTTAACATTCTGTATGGGCAAGGAGATTTCTTCATTAATCCAAGAGAAGCAAAGTGTCCAAGTGGTATCACCTTACAGAGTGGATTGGTCAATAGCATCTTGCAAATGACAGCATTTATGTAGAGACAGTAAATCAATAGGACAATACAGATAGCCACATAACTTCTAAAGTCCCTGGACAGATAGCAGAACCCTTTTATTACCACATTCAATTTGTGAGCCCAAAACAAAGTGACAAGAAGAAGAGAAATGACGATTACGAACCATTGGGCCTTCAGTGATGCAGATTTCCTCAGGGATAGATTCACAATCATACACTTTGCAAAATAAAGTCAAAGAGTGCACTTTGTTTCTAGTGGGCAATACTAGAGTTAAGTGTTGGTGACATCATCCCTATTGTTCAAGAGCCATAAGTACCTGCCTACATTGCAGACATCCCCAGCAATAAAAGTGAAGCAGCCTAGAAATATATTAATTACACCAAGTGAGAATAAACAAAAGCCCTGTTTCAATCACTTCTCTTGGGATTGTCTCACCCATATTGAAGGATGACAAAATGAGTTGGACAATTCATGCAAGTGAGTAGATCAATGGATGGTGGCATTTAACATGAATATGTTTAAAGTACTGCTTCTGTGAATGAAAGAATAAAATAATATTAAATAAGGATGAGGTATTACTACACTCAACGTAGAAGATGTCCAAGTTCGGCACTGCACAATCAACAAGACAAACAGGAGACTGAACAGGTATTCGCCGCTTAACTTCCACGATACGTTCCAGGATGTGGGCATTGTGCCAACACCATATTATTGTATATGCTTAGCAAAACTATATGGGATACTGAACTTACTAAATTAAACTGTCTAATTTTTTTCTCTTTTTAAACTTTTATGTAAACACTTTCTTAGCCTATATCACACACAATTTAACCAAGAGGGTCAGGACCATCCACGTCACTACTCTCAACTTCCTCCTAGTGTTCCACTGGAAGAGTTTCAGGTCGAATAACTTTCATTGATGAACTGTCACTCTGTACCTCTATCACTGAAATGCGTTGAGTGTTGAGGTCCATCTCTTCAGCAAGCTGTTAAGGTCTGCAAAGAATTTGGCTAAACACCTTAACAGTGAACTACTTCTGCACCTGTTCTTCTCTTTCTGCAGTTTTCTTTTCCCTTGTCTCTTCTTCCGTCCTGGCTATGTCCCATTCTCACATTCTCCGATCAGGATTTCTGACTGAACTCATTATAACCCTATCAGACCACGGATGATATATATGCGGTTGGACAGTGCCCAGTCAGACATTAAGTGGTGCACACTTATTAGAAAATAATAGGATTTAAGGCAAATACATTTTTATCTGAAATGGTTTTACACTTCCTATGCATTTTATCTTAAATATGCACCTAGATCTGGAAACTGTACTATGGGTGAACATAAGTTTATAAAAACTAAGAGCAGGAGTAGGCTACTTGGTCCCTCATGCCTGCCCCATTATTCAATATGATTCTAGCTAATCTGCCCCAGGTTCATTCTTCCGCTTTGTGTCAATTCTCCAATCATTAAAAAAATTATCTACTTCCTCTTTAAAATCATGTTGTCTCTATGACCCTCTTGGGTAGAAAATTTTAGGAATTGTATCCCAAAATTATTGCTTGCATGACTCACTCTAGGTAAAATTAAATGTTACATGATTACAATTACTACCTTTTAAAAAAAAAGATACTCTATGTTCCATTTTCTAGTTCCTCGAGTCTCCTTGTTTCTGGAAATTTCTACACAACTCTGTTTTAAATGATCATCCCTTAATCAGGCAACAAAGTCTCCCCTTTCGAGATTCTCCCATTGATAGAAAAGGTAAGAGCTGGAGAAGGACCGACAGGTTGGTCTGTGTAGAAAGAAAATTCTTGAACCTAGCAGTTGAATAATACAGAATGTTCTTAGAGGGTAATTACTAATTACGTAACATTTCATCTAAGTCAGAGATAATTTCAGGGTGAAACTAAGAAAAAAATTGGACTAAGTGCAAGATCTATGTCAACCGGACATAATATCCATTTTCTGATATAAACTGCGACTTAGAAAGGAACCCACAAGTGGAATTTTCTGCTGAACTTGTTCTTTTGATGCAAGAGGAAGTAGATTTCGGATTGGCTGCGGATGTACATCTTACGCAAGTAACTACAGCATATTTTGTGCATTGCACACATTGTGGTCATCACCTTTCAGTAGACTTAATATTATGGGTGTTAGATAAAGAGACTAGCAAATGGGCTGTGTTGTTCTGAATGGTGTTGAGTTCTTGGAGACACATCGCTATTACAGTCATCCAGGTAAGTAAAGAATATTCAATTATGCTTCTGCCTAGTGGCATGTGGCTGCAAAAAGTGTCAGAATACCTTGCAGTTGTATCTGGCAGATCAACAGTTAAGCTAGTGAGTTAATGGTGATCCCCAGGCTATTCATGGCATCAACTCGGATATGGTAAGGTCAAATTGTTGGACTGCCTCTTGTTGGTGCAGATCATTGTCCGGAACTATTGTGGCACATACAACATATTTCTTACTACTGCTTATCCAATGCCTGTGTGTTGTTAAGATCTTTTATGTTTGCTGGCATGGACTGCATTATTTGTAGAGGTTCTGAAACAAATAAGTGCTCTGCAATCATAATGGAATATTCTTTATTTTTCAGTCTTTTTATTAATCATATTATAGGTAGACAATACATGAGGAGAATGAGAGTACATGATCATGAGGGAAAAAATATGAGTATATCACATCATGCATTACACCACAATTAACAAATATGTTCTCATCTCCTCAAACTGAAATCTTAAAAAAAAAACCCCACTTAATCTAAATTTTAAAAAAAATAAAGACTGGGCAGCCTATCCTTAGAATTTATTTATAAATTTAATCATCTAGTCTTCACCAACAACAAGAAAGAAAGTAAAATTAAATATAGGCCAAAAGGGAAAATAATTATACTAAGTCATGTGGAAACTCTTCAAATTTAACAGAAGTATCAAATGTACGACACCTAATCTTCTCCAAACATAAACATGACATAATTTGAGAGAACCATCGAGTCAAAGTAGGTAGATTTGAATCTTTCCATTTAAACAAGATAGTTCTTCTATCGAAGAATGTAGAAAAGGCTGCATCCCGATGTGTGGAAGTGAGAACTCATCCCACTTCTGAAACTATAATTCCAAAAAGAGCAGACAATGGGTTAGGTTGCAAACTGATATCCAGAAGAGCTGACAAAGTCTTAAAAATATCTATCAAACATCTCTCCAACATAGGGCATGACCAAAACATAGGAGTTAGAGAAGCCACTTCTAATTTAAATGTTAGAAAACATATGGGCCAATTTGTCTTTCGAGAGCGATGTACCACTTTAAACTGAATCAAAGAATGACAAGCACATATTGAACAGGTATTCACCAATCCAAAATTCTTCTCCCATGATTCCTCTGGAAGATGTAACTGAAATCGTCTTCCCAAGCCCTTTTAATTTTGTTATTAGAATTTGATTGCAATCTTAATGGAGTATTCTACTTCTCCCCTTATGATTGAAGGAGGGTCACTAATAAAGTCACTGAAGATGGGTTGGGCTAAACCTGGTCTTAAGAGCCTCTGGAGCTAATATCCTTGGGGTGGTATGACTGATGCATCTTCTTTTGTGCAGGACCTGGCTGTAGCTCTGGAAGGCATTTTCCTTTGATACACATGGACTTCGGTTTTACAAGGTGCCAAGAGTTCATTCATCCAAATGTTGCCCTGATGTCACAGGCAGTCACTCTCACCTCACTGGTGAAAGTCATCTCTTTGGTACATCTGGAGTGGACAAAAATAAAACTGGACATTGGTCAGTTGACGTGGTGAGTAATAAGTATAGAACCAAAAAGAGCTAGAGAAATGTATTTGGATGGCACTGTCGGCATAGCGGTTAGTGAGATGCTATTACAGTGCCAGCTACCAAGGTTCAAATCTGGTGCTGTCTGTAAGGTCTGTTCTTCTTCCCATGACCTGTGTGGAATTTACCCGGTGCTCCAAATTAAAAAATTTTGAAATAAGCAATAAAAAATTCCTGACTGCTCCAGCATACAATATGAGCATACTTATTCCTCTCTCTTAATAGCATGACCAGTAAGAGGGGTATGGGCCGAACACAGGCAGGTTGGACTAATGTGGGTGGAACCTTTTTGTCAGCGATGTGCACGTTAGGCCAAGGGCCTGTTTCTATGTGGTACGACTATGACTATAATTTCCTTGATGATGCCTTTGCATTAAGAATTCAATTTCATTTTTAACTGTATCAGTAATCTTGACCCCTACTGTCTTGAGTTGTGGAAAATTTCAGAGGTTCCATTCCATCGGACTGAAGAAATTTTTGTTTGTCTCAATCCTAAATGGCTTGTCCTCTTGTATCCAAAGGCTGTGAACAGACATTAAATTTTTTCCCCAAGTAAAGGAAAACATTCTCCCTGCACCCAGTGTGTCTGGCTCTATCAGAATTGTCCCAAAATGTCGATTATCTCTTTCCCTCCACAGATGATGCATGACCAATCGAGTTCCCCCGCTGCTCTTTTTTAAATTTGCTCCAGATTTCACGACCTCCTCTCTCCTATCAGGATTGCATTTGTTTCAAAGAGATCCCCTCTCGTTCTTCAAAATCCAAGCAAACACTGTCATAGCCCTCTAAATTTCCCATCCATTGACAGCCTTGTCATCCCAGGAATCAATCTGATGAATTTTCACTGCAGTCCTTCTTTGGCAAGTATATCTTTTCTTAGGTAAGGAGATTAAAACTGCACACCATAGGAAATCTCTTGCAATGAAGGCCAACGTACCATTTGTCTTTTCAATAACTTCTGCACTTGCATCTTTATAATGCCTCCTGTACAAGGACACCAGGTCCTTTTATACATCAATATTTCCCATTCTATCACTATTTAAATAAAAGTGTTTTTTTTCCAACCAAACTGGATGACTTCACGCAATGATAAAGTGTATTGTAAATGTACATATACAGAAATTCTTCATTTTTCCAGCCAGACAGGTACAAAGATACACCAACTAAAATTACTGCAATCTGGGAAGAAATAATGAATATAAAAGGATGGATAGACATTTTTAAATATTAATTTTAATTTTAAATTTAGACATTGAGCCATTGGTGTCACTCAAAGGGTGTGGTGGGCGGGTGGGATGGGGGATACAGACCACACCGGTGATGCCATTAGAGGGGGTGACACCAAAATGACAGTCTATAAAATTTTTGTGCAGTGTTTCAGCAGAAATTTATTATTTTTTAAAATATCCCTGTAGTTATAACAAAAACATTTTCACAAGCCCAGTTTACATGTATCAATATACGTACAAGGTTAAAACTCAATGTTAATTTACTTTTTGAACCTTCTAATGTGCTCCAGTCAGAGCTGTCATTATGACCCAATTACAACGTCATTTCGTCTGCACGCGCTACAAGCATGCACTGTTGTTTTCATTGCTGCTGGTGTTTTTATAGTCACTGCATGTGTCAAATTTTCTGGTGTTTTAGCTACAATATTGTGGTTATTAGTATTTGTGAACCTAGATCACAAATTTTGAGAATGAAGTAGTAATTAAAGGAAAAATAAAATAAAAAAAAGGCTTCTAATAATGTTGTAATTCAGTGTAGAAATATTTTACAAAACAATTTTGCTTGTATTCATACAAGCTAAGAAATATTACATTTAAACAATCTATAACTATATTTGCCACATATTATTCTCCATTTTTACAACTATATATTTCTTCAAATATTGTTAATTTGTCATTTTTTTAAAAAATCAACGTAATTTCATGTAGTTCTTAAACACATTTATTTCAAATCCTATTGTTTTCTTACCGAATTTTTACTTTAACCACATGAAACTATGTAAAAGTAAATAAATTTAGGCTGTGCATATGATATTGAAAATTTAAAGGTGTAATTTTAGTTTTGCTTGTCGTTTATCTCACTACTATGGCCATTACATTTAGTGATAATCAGGAATTAAGATTTACGAGAAATATTAGTTCAAAAAACAATACTAAAGATTCTATATGATCTGGTACGGGAAGAGGTCCATGGTGGGGAGGGGACACAGTGGGGGGTTGTGACACCATTAGTTACCACACTGGGAGATACCAATTTCATACAGCATGGCAACAGGCCCTTTTGGCCCACAAGCCGTTGATGCCCATTCCACCTAATTGACCTACAATCCCTGGTACATTTTGAAGAGTGGAAGAAACAGAGCTCCCGGGAAAATCCACACAAACAGGGAAAACGTACAAACTCATTACAGACAGTGCAGGATTCGAACCCTGGTCCCAATCGCTGGTGCTGTATCAGTGTTGCTTTAACTGCTACACCACTCGTGCTGCCCATGGGTACAGTTATAGTAAGTGCAAGAAAAAAGATATGTGCATCTTCATTTGTGCAGACAGGTATTTTTGGTGGTCATAGGAAGGTTTAAGTTTAAGGTAGCAAGGTGTAGCAAGGTTCAAGAAATTGATCGTCGTTGCATAAAAACTGTTCTTGAAACTCGAAGAGCTAGTCTTGAGGCTTCTGTACCTTCTTCCAGATTGTAGGAGCAAGAAGAGATGGTGTGCAGGATGATGGAAATCATTTATGATGTTGTATTCAATGGTCTTATATTATGTTGCATTTGCCATAAAATTTTCCATTTGATCAACTTCTCTCAGCTATCCTGAAGCCTCTTTGTCTCGTCAGTATGATTCACAATCCCACCCAGTGCCATTTGATTACATTGTTAACCACCTGGAGAGAGCAGAGAGAGGAGACACAGTGCTCCTCCACAGGACTCTACCCTCCCCCCACCCCCAACCCACCCCATCCCAGTCCAACCATTGATAGCTCCGTACAGGCTTTAAGCCACCTGTTAAATGAGCCAACGTACCATTTGTCAATGACTGTGGAGTCTGGGCCCAAGATGATGCCACCCATCTTTGGCAGCAGGATTCCTAGGGAGGAGAGGACTGGCGCAGGGCACAATGAAATGGGGAGAACACTACCTATTTGAGAAGGAGAACCAGAGGAGACGGCCCTATGGGATGGTGACCATGGCAGCAGACTAGCGAGCGGCTCTGCGACTGAAGAACATACACGAACTGGCGACTCAAACTAAGGAACCCCTGCAGGCTACGGGTAACTGCAGTCAAAGGACTCACACCAGGCTGCAGACTGCTGAAGATGGACGCGAGATTGGCTGAAGGGTGTAGGAACCAGGATGCGAGAAGGTGCCAAGGGCACTGAAGGCTCCCTGATCATTTTGGAGGTTTAGATCTGAAGTTGGATTGCAGAAGGTTTGGACTCAAGATTGTGCACCTGCAGAGGTTGTGGGAATACTGAAGTGGAATCCATAGACATTCAGTAACTCTAGGTGAGGGAACCTCTCTTTTGCTTCTCCTTCTCTGATTATAAGGGGCTCCAGGCAATTTCTGCTGATGGCGTATCTTCATCTATCTTACGACAGAATAAAGGCAATTTCATGTAATATTAAATCTGTTTTATTACATGAAAATAAAAGAGTCTTCTACCTTGAATCTTGAAATATCTTCTATGGCTTTGCAGATGATTGAGAGGAGACAGATGGGGGAAGTAATGAGTTGGATTTGCTCAACATTTAAAGAACAAGATGTAACTGGAGACATACGATGGCACAGTTAGAGTAGCACAATGATTTACAGCAGCTGTGACCCAAGTTCAAATCTGGTGCTGTCTGTAAGGAGTTTGTACCTTCTCCCCATGACCTGCATAGGTTTGCTTCAGGTGTTCTGGTTTCCTCCCACCAAAAACGTATGGGGTTGGTGGGTTAATTGGTGTATTTGGGTGGCATGATCTTGTGGGCCAGAATGGCCTGTTACCATTTTGTAACTCTATTACATTAAAATTGTCCACATTGTCAAATAGGTGTCAATGTCGCAAATGCACTGGATCTATCTGGCTAGTTTTGGAGTGCAGGCCTTCAGTCAGAGTTGGGATAATGATTGGGATGCTGTTCTTATTGTATAAACTCTTGACACCAGCTGGAGGGATCAAATTAACTGGACAGGTTCCTGCGATGCTGCAGTATAAACCAAAGCAGAATTCTCACCCTATTAAAAGGCCATTGTGTAGCATTTACTTACCAATGGCCTCGTCGCTGATACCTTGTTTGCATTCCACCAGAATGTAATGGGGAGAACAAGTTCAAAGGGTCCAAGAAGTGGCGAGTCCGAACACAGCTCAATAACAAATCTCTATCTTTATTTCCATGCAGGGAAGTTGCCACAGGGATCACACTCGCACACACAGACAAAGAACTACACACAATTCATGCGCATCAGACACTGGTTAATCGCAATTCCCAATTGTGAAGTGAAGGCTAAACAAACAGTAGCCACCACCCACAGGCAGGGAATCCCACTCAACTACAGCATCTAATCACACTTGGGGTTTACAAACTTGGGCTGCTTGGGGCCCCTTACACACTGGGCTCTAAATTGGCTGGTCAAATGGCGACCGGCCAGTTTAAGGGCAATCCTGCACCCCTTTGGTGGGGCGGGTGCTTTACACATCATACACCCACCAGAAGTCACCAGTATTCCCACCGGAAGTCACTAAACTGGATCTACATTCACTTTATGGGCACGTGCTGATTATCACAGAGACCTAACCCAAGCTCCTCACTCTCCACTCTTGAACCTGCCATCAACGTGTCACTGATGGTGTGTGCATATAAGCACTGATGCCATCTTCCACCTGGGCAGCCATCTATCAATTACAAATTGAGCAGCAGCCACACGGTAGGTCTACACAGGTCGGCAATCCACCTCCGAGGTAGTTTGCCAATCCATGCAGTTTTTTGTGTTTTTTTTTTTAAATTGGCAGGTTAAACGCATGTTACAACAGACTCGCCAAGGCAAATAGCGCCTTTGGAAGACTACACAAAAGAGTCTGGAAAAACAACCAACTGAAAAACCTCACAAAGATAAGCGTATACAGAGCCGTTGTCATACCCACACTCCTGTTCGGCTCCGAATCATGGGTCCTCTACCGGCACCACCTACGGCTCCTAGAACGCTTCCACCAGCGTTGTCTCCGCTCCATCCTCAACATCCATTGGAGCGCTCACACCCCTAACGTCGAGGTACTCGAGATGGCAGAGGTCGACAGCATCGAGTCCACGCTGCTGAAGATCCAGCTGCGCTGGATGGGTCACGTCTCCAGAATGGAGGACCATCGCCTTCCCAAGATCGTATTATATGGCGAGCTCTCCACTGGCCACCGTGACAGAGGTGCACCAAAGAAAAGGTACAAGGACTGCCTAAAGAAATCTCTTTGTGCCTGCCACATTGACCACCGCCAGTGGGCTGATAACGCCTCAAACCGTGCATCTTGGCGCCTCACAGTTTGGCGGGCAGCAGCCTCCTTTGAAGAAGACCGCAGAGCCCACCTCACTGACAAAAGGCAAAGGAGGAAAAACCCAACACCCAACCCCAACCAACCAATTTTCCCTTGCAACCGCTGCAATCGTGTCTGCCTGTCCCGCATCGGACTGGTCAGCCACAAACGAGCCTGCAGCTGACGTGGACTTTTTACCCCCTCCATAAATCTTCGTCCGCGAAGCCAAGCCAAAGAGAACAATCCAATTTATAAACCCCTACTGATAACACAAAAAAGGCACAACAGATTTGAGTGAAAGACGAAGATTTGCAGATGCCGTGTTTGCAGAAAACACCCCGAAATGCTGAAGGAACTCAGCTGGTCTCACTGCATCCATAGGAGATAATTATATATTACCACTATTTTGGGCCATTGCCTTTCTTCAAGGAATAAGCAAAAATCTTATTCCTTCTTTATTTCTTGAAAAAGGGCTCAGAACCAAAATGATGGCAATATATATTTACCTCCTATGGACACTTCAACACTAGCTGAGTTCCCCCAGTGTGTTTTTACATCAGACTTGGGACTTAACACCCCACTATGTAATTAGATCCTGGATTTTCTCACCTCCAGATTATAATCAATGAGGATCTGTAAAAACATCTCCTCCACAATCTCCATCAGTACCAGAGCACCACAGGGCTCTGCTCTACTCAATGTACACCTATGACTGTGTGGCTTGGTACATCAACAACACCATCTATAAATTGGCTGACTATTCTACAGTGGTGGGTCATAGAAAATGGGTGATCAGTCAACATACAAGAGGGAGATTGAAAATCTGGCTGAATGGTGCACCAACAACAACCTTGCACACAATCTCACCAAAAGCAAGGAGCTGATTGTGGAGAAGGTGAGAAAATTTAAATTCCTGGGAGTCATTATTTTGGAGGACCTCTCCTGGACTCGAAACATGAATATTATCATGAAGAATGCACCTCTACTTTCTCAGGAATTTGCAGAGGTTAGGTATGACATCAAAAACCTTGGCAAATATTGCAGATGTGCAGTGGAAAGTGTGCTGGCCGACTGCATCATGGACTGGCATGGGGACTCCATTACCCCTGAATGTAAAGCCCTCCAAAAGGTGGTGGACACAGCCCAGGACATCACGGGTAAAAACCTACTCGCCATCGAGTGTATCTACAGGGAACATTGTATTCAGAGAGCAGCTGCAATCATCAAGGATCCACACCACCCAGCACATACTCAATTCTCGCTACTGTCATCAGGAAAGAGGTCACAAGACTCACCACCAGGTTCAGGAACAGCTGCTACCCCTCCACCATCAGACTCCTCAACAGCAAACTCAATCAGGGATTCTTTTAAGGACTCTCACTTGTGCCCTTTATTGATTTTTTTTTTCTTGCTCTAGGACCTTTCAAGCAAGGAAAATGCCCAACTGCAAAGGTTCTCCGCCCTTACACCTAAAGACTTACCTTACAGAATCCACCATGTCTGGGTCTGAAGCACCAAATCTAACCCTTCTTGGGGAAGGATAATCAGTGGAGCGCTGCACTCTGCCATTTGGCTTGAAGGTACAGCCGCTGCAAGTGGCCAGTTAGGGGCAGGCTGATGATGCAGTCGGTCCACAACCCATCTCCCCACTCACCCCTCTCCCTCCATGACCCCCTTAAGGCAGGGGCAGTGGGGGCTGGCAGGAGTCATCAGGGGGTGGCTAGTGTAGGCTGTGACAGCCTCACCTTGCCACTTTGGCCTTCAGGGCCATTCTCTGCAGCTCAAAACATGGCAGAGCAATGGCTGTCTTCCCTACCCATAATACCCCACACAGCTGGAACTGTTCTGGGAAACAGAGCAGATCCAGCTGTGTGGGAGGTTATGGGTAGGGAAGAAGGTCATTGCTCTGCCATGTATTTATGATGGGTGGTGCTACGGCACCAGTTTCCCCACCTCCATTGGCTCCAGAGAATGCTATGAGGTGCCTTTCAATATGAATGGGACACTGGAGCAGCCTTTTAGGGCTGCTCTATGAAAGACAAGTTTTAAATTTTTCCTCCAGGCAGAGGCCTGGCGTGAAATGGTTCATATGCCTGCCTTCTGAAACAGGTTTTGTCATAATTAAAGGTTTACATGGAGATAGAGGGAAAAAAAAGGAGGGAAGAAAAAAAAATGGTGAAATAGGCCAAGGACTTCCTAGACGTGCCTTATGGTCAGTGAGGACACAGTTTCCCTGCTGTTTATCTTTAAGGAATGGCTTCTAATGAAACATTGCAGGATTGGTGAGATGAGCCAAGTGGACCAGACGTCAAAGCCATTGTAGCATTTGGTTTCTGTCAGTGGTAGAGAAGAACAAAGAACTCTCCAACTTCTAAATTACAGAAGGTCCACTTCAACAGGATGAGGGAGGACTTAGCAGGTTGTCAGAAAAACTGTAGCAGGACAATAGATTGTTAAGTAGGAGTTGTTTATCATGCAAGTCAAGTGTAATGTTTTTTCCCTACTTAGTTGGCCACGAAATTGATCCTAGTGAGTAGGGGAGCAATAGAACATAGGGGGGTTGATGGAGATGTGTGGAGGATAAATGGAATTTAGTGCAAGTGGGTGCTTGAAGTTTGGGATGGAGATGCAGTAGTGGAGTTAAACAATTTATACATGTTAGATTTATTAAGATGCTGCCAGGTCTTCAGGAGTTGAATTGAAAGGAAAGATTAAACAGGTTAGGAATTTATTCCTTGGAACAAAGAAGAATGAGGGGAGATTTGATAGAGGTTTACAAGATTATGAGAGGTATGGACAGTAGGTGAGTAGGCTTTTTCCACTTAGATTGGGGGAGATAAGCATGAGAGGACATGGCTTTAGGGTGAAAGGTTTAGAAAGAACTTGAAGGGGAGACTTCTTCACTCAGAGCGGTGGGAGTGTGGAATGAGCTGCCATCTGACGTGGTGAATGGAGGCTCAAGTTTTTAAAGAATAAATTAGATAGATACATGGATGGAGAGGTCTGGAGGGTTATGGAATGGGAGCAGGTCATTGGGTCTAGCGGAATAATGGTCAGCCCAGACTCAAAGGGCCAAATGGACTGTTTTTCTGTGTTGTAGTGCTCCAACATAGAAATTAAGAGGGAACTATTGGAACAAAAACATGACTCCCTGAATAACGAAGTAAGTATGGACAATGCGTGTCTAGTGAATTCTTGAAGTGAAACCAGGCTAACTGTGAAAATGTAAAACGACAAGCAGAGAGAAAAATGCGACAAGCAAAGAGAGAATATGAAAATTGTAAATCAGTCAACATAAAGTAGAGACAAAAAATTTGACTGACAGCAAAGGGCCAGCAGTTAGTAAGAAGTAGGATGGGAACTTATGGAAATAAAAGGCTTGGAGATGTGGGGAAATATCTTGCAAATGTGTATTGGTATTTTTTTAAGGAATGAGATGCTGACCAAATATTAATAAAACAGGAGATGGTAGGGAAATGAATGGGAGTATAAAGTTATACGTTGCACATAATGGAAAGGCTGGACAAGCTCAGAGAGAACAAGTTACCAGGTCTGGGTGGATTACATCCCAGGCTGGAGATAGAGTTAGCAGCAAGGCTTGCCAGAAATCTCTCGTCTTCTTCAAAACAGGTCAGATAATTATAAAATGGCAAATATGAGACTATTCAAGAAAGGATGCAAGGACATTACTACTAATAATACACCAATCTGTTCAACATTGGTCGTGGCTAGGGTTTCAGAAACAATCATTAAGGGGAAAAAAAATAACTGGCACAGAGAATCTTCAGTTAATTAAGCGAAGCCGGCTTAGATTTGTAAAAGGCAAGTCAATCTAACTAACCAAATTGAATTTTTTGATGATGTATCAAATTTTAATGAAGTGAATGCAATATTGATTTTTTTTTTATAAAGCATTTGATAAAAGGTACGTTAAAGATGGATTAACAAAATTGAGACTCATTGAGTAGGATGATCGTGCCAGTTTGGGGAGGGTAGGGGAAATTGCTTTTAAGTAGTGATTTCCAAAGTGGGTACTGCCACCCCCCCCTCCTGTGGGCAGTGGAAAGATCTAAGGGGGTGGTCATGGGGGGGGGGGGGGGAAGGGAGGGGGCATTGAGAAAATAGGGGCATTCCAAACCTTCAATCTTTATTATTCAGTCTGCTGCAAAGTGCAGTAATTTTCTGGCCAGACTCAGGATGGCAGTAGTGAGCAAAATAAACAGCAACCAGGCATTCTCGCAAGAGTCGGTCTCCGTGGCTGCCATGTTGTACTGGTGTCAACACACCCCTCCCCACGCTCAACGACGCCACAGCCACCACCCCCACCCCCTCAGCGCTGCCACTAACCCCCCTCTCAGCACCACCATTTCCCCCCCTCTCAGTGCCATTGTATGGTGGGGGGGGGCTGCACAGGATGGGGCCTGGAGGCCAAGGGGGCAGCAGCTGTAAAAGTTTGGGAACCATTGCTTTAAAGGAAGAAAGCAATGAGTTGAAACAAAAAGGGTTTGTCGACTAAAGGATGGCAGACAGTTATGTTTCTCAAAGCGTAACGTCAGAAACACGGTTTTCAATTTCTCACTACAAGCAATTCCAATATAGTTAAAACCTAGCATCTACCTCCCCCTTCCTTCCAAAATCAGAACAATTGTCCAGTTGTGCTCTGCACAAATAAAAGTAGAATAAATCCAATCCAGCTCATGACCGTTCCCTCAGTGCTTGGCCTCACACTCATCAGTTCATTATTTCACTAAAAAAAAGCAATCCATTTATTTAATTGAGTTGATGAATCATTAATAAAAGAAGGATATTTTAATGAAATACATTCACCTATGAAGCAAATGTGTTTTTTCAGCTTGTAGGCGATTCACAATTATGACTGAAAAGGGTTCCCCAATGTATGATGGGGCTGTGTTCTGGCAAGCCCATCGCAAGTCGATAAAATAATACAAACACCTACCAAATTTGATGGGCCGTTTGCAGTGCACCCATTCGTGTGATCGCTACAGAGACTGCGAGCGTGGTTGAGTCAACATTGCTGTACGATACTCTCACGCACATGCTGCCATTGCAAGAGAGAGGGAACCGTGGTTCCCATGTAAAACAGGAAGGGATGCGGACTGAGAGAAGTGGCTGGTTGAAGGGATCACCTGCACGGGAACCAATCGGAATTCGAAATCGGAAGTATGGATTCAAACCTTGGTAACTTTAAAAAATCAAGTTGGACTGTTGAAGGCAGTGGAGCACCTGTAAATGGCAAAATTGCCATACAAATGAAAGCTGAAATTGGACAGGTTGGGCAGCATCTGCAGAGAGTGAAATCTGACTTTCCAGCATTTCAGTTTTGAATTTCAGAATGGGGCCATATACAGTATTTTAGATGAACAAAAAGATGTTGGTGAGACTCACCAGGTCAGGCAACATCCATGGAGAGAAACGGAGAGTCAATGATTTGGATCAGGATCCATTCTCAAAACTAGGGTGGAAAGTGAAGATATCAAGCATAAAAGAGGGGTGGGGGAACTGGTGGGGACAGCCATGGGCTTTCATTCACTCTCTCACCCTACTTCCTCCCCAACAGAAAAATAGAGTTCCCTCTATTCTCATTTTTTGCCCAGCCAGCCTTCGCACCTCGCACATCATTCTTCAACCAAATACAATGCAATCCCTTCAACCAGCCACTTCTCTCAGTCCGCATCCCTTCCTGTTTTACATGGGAACCACGGTTCCCTCTTCCCTCCCCACCCACCCTTTCAATCCTTAGGTGCTTGCTACAGCAATTGCAGTGGGTGCCATGCATGTCCCTGCATCTCCCCTATGTCCTTCATCCAGGAGCATGAACACACTATCCCAGTGGGGCAAAGATTGATAAGCACCTTCTCCAACCTTGCCTATTGCACGGAATTAACTTGATGTGGTCTCTTCTACATTGGAGAGATCTATCTAGATTGGGCAACTGCCGTGCTTGCTCCCAGTCTACAAGGCTTGGCTGGAACTCTGAATTCGCAGGCATTTCAGATCCTATCTGAACCATCTATCCCAGTCCTTTTCCATTGTTAGGGTTAAGGTTAAATAGAAACTTGGGAGAACAACACATCAGGTTTTGCTAAAACCAACAGCTTCAACATTGAGTGAAGAAACATGTGCTGGAGAAACTCAGCAGCATCCATAGGAAATAAAGGTTCACTAAAACATTTTGGCCTGGGCCCTTCATGTTTAACAGCATTAACATTGAATATTCAGTTTCAGGGAAATCTCCAGCTTCATCCACTGTCACTTTCCATCTGACATTGACTTCCCTACTCACTTTTCCTTTAAACACTTCTCCTACCAGTCTCACCACCTCCATTTGATTCCAAATCCCCATCACTTGTTGGCCCCTGGCCATTCCTTCTCCCCACTCCCCTTTGGTGCTTAATGAGCCTCCTTCCTTTCCTAATCTCAGAAATGGGTCCCAATCATTTGACTATTTCTTTCCACCTGCTGAATCCCTCCAGATTCTATTTGCTCAGGATACCAGCAGTTCTTGTGTTTCTGCAGTCCTTCTCCTTGGACTACCATTCAAGCGACATGTTTTTGGGTTGAGGAGATGCTAGATGCTTACACAAAGGGTGAGGTGATGACAACGTTTTATACAACCCCTTTGAGTCTATTATTTCTGTGAAATTCATAGATTTGTTTTCTACTTGGGCAGTAATGCTAGAGATGGGATGAACACATGGTGATAAACCATACATCAAACAGCATCATTTCACTGGATAATGCATGTGACAATGTCACCAGGGGTTTTGGATACAAGTTTGTGCCTTGGATAAATATTGTACTTGACAGGTGACACATTTTTCATTTAAACACGAGGTGAAAATAAAAGTGAGCTTGGAACTTGTAGTACGAAACGCTACAGCAGATTTGCATCAAATTCCTATGTCTTTTTTATGGAAAAGACCCAATAAATTATTTCACACAGACTTTTATTGCAGGAGGGCTAGAGTATGAGCACATGAAAGTTCTTGGGAGTCTTTCCTGGACCTGACACTTTAATGGCATTGTGAATAAAGCATGTCAGCGCCTATAGTTCCTAAGGAGGTTGCAGAGATTTGGTATGACATCAGAAACCCTGGCAAATTTCTACAGAGGTGGTGGAAAGTGCACGGACTGGCTGCATCACGTTCTAGTATGACGACACTAATACCCCACCCAAAGTGTAAAACCCTGCAAAAGATAATGGGCACAGCCAAGGACATTACAGGAACTATTAAGAGCATCTATGGGTAATGCTGCCTTCAGGAAGCATCAGCAATCATCGAGGATCCACACCACCTAACACGTGCCCTGTTCTCACTGTTGCCGTCAAGAAAGAGGTACAGTATAGGTGCCACAAGACTCATACCACTAGATCCAGGAACAGCTGTCACCCCTAGATAGATATATATATATATATATATCTGAAATTGGAAAAATTCCATATCTGTAAAGGACATTAGTGGGATCACAGCAGGAGTACCATGTCCAATTTTGGTCTTATTTAAGAGAGGATAATTTTGCATTGGAAATGGAAAAGTTTCATTAAATTGCTGCCAGGGCTGATTCTATAAGATCTCATTCTATGAGAAAGCAAAGTCCAGTTCCCATATGGTCATCTCTTACTCCCTTTTTCTTAGACTTTTAAGACTGTTCACATAGTGAACATGAAACTGATTTTTTTCCCCCACTTTTCATCAAGACACAGCATAACTTGTGCACCTCCTCAATCAGTAACATTCAAAAAAATGTAGGCACGAGTAAAGTGAAGCAGATCAAAGTAAATCAGAACAATCAGGATGGTATTAATGGGGTGAATTTAGATAAATCTACTGAATCATTGATCAGAAACGGACTTGAAATTCAGGACAACATGCATCACTTTCTGACCATTTAACAACAAAGCACGCCTTCAGCAACCTCAGAGAACATACCACAAAGTGCTGGAGAAACTCAGCAGGTCAGGCATCATCCATTGGTCTGTAGCGACCCACTGACCAACAAGAGAACTGGCTCCCAAAATGGCAGACAAGCTGTGGAAAATGACCTGCATCCAACACAGGTTTTTATCTGGGCTGATGACACCAATGATGTCACTTCCTGTCCATGCAACAGAAGCAGTGATGTATACAAGCCCAGCATGCAAACCTGGAGGTGTCAGTCTTGCACTAGACTCCACGGCATGTCCATCAACTTCCTCATGTATACTTCAACTTGATAATGTGTACACCAATGTCTATAGTAGCTCAGTATAGAATACTTTGCTACATTCTATTTTATCGCCTTCCATGGATGCTGCCTGGCTTGCTGAATTCCTCTGGCACTTCAGAATCAGACTTCATCATGAATAAGTCATAAAATTTGGTGTTTTGCATCATCATCATCAGGCAAACATTCAGATTATAACCATCATACAATATTAGTGTAGAAAAAACTCATGAAAAGTAAGGCAGTGTCTTTGGTTCATTGAACATTCAGGAATCTGATGGCAGCAGGGAAGAAGCTGTCCCTTGTGCATCTGAGGACTCGTCTTTAGGCTCCTGTACCTTTTTCCTGATGGTAGCAGAGTGAAGAGGGCATGGCCTGGGTGGTGAGGGTCTTTGAGGATTGAGGCTGCTTTTTCAAGATACCACCTCATGTAGATGTCCTCTGTGGGGTGACGTCAGAGGCAGAGTTAACAACCCTCTGGAGTTTTTGTCCTGAGAGTTGGCACCCCCACACCAGGCAGTGATGCAACCAGCCAGAATGCTCTCCACACTTCACCTGTAGAAGGTTACGAGAGTCTTCCATAGCATACCCAATTTCCTCAGACACCTCACAAAGTATAGCCGCTGGTGAGCCTTCATTGTGATTGCATCAACATGGAAGCTCCAGGACAAATCCTCAGAGATGTTGACATGCAGGAATTTGAATTCTTGACCCTCTACACTACTGAGCCCTCGAATGAGGACTGGATAGTGTTTCCCCTGACTTCCCTCCGTAGTCCACAATCATCTCTTTGGTTTGTGTGTTGCTCCAATTTTCTAACGTATGCAGACTTCTTGTTTACTTCAAGCATACAAATGGACTTTTTCAGCCAATAGATTACTTAAATGCAGTCAGTTGAAAAGTAGGTGAAATTTACATATAGCAAGATGCCACGAATAATGATCTACTGCTACTGATGTTGATTGACAACTCAGTTTCCACCAAAGATGTGTCACTGACATTGCAGCCTCTTTCCAACCAGTAAGATTTAATCGCCTGTGCACCTCTGCCATTGACCAGAAAATCTCTGCATCCCCTTGCTTAGTCTTTCCTCAGAGAGTAGCTACTCGGATTGTGCAGTTCTCTCTTTATCCCAAGAAGGCAGCTGGATTTTTGGATTAAATATCGAAGTCACAACATTTTTTCCTTTAAGGAAGGTGTTACAAAGTGAGCTGTGATTGGAACACTGGATATTCTGTCAGAGAGTAATCCCTGCTGATGCAGGATGCCCAAAAATGACCCATCATTTAGTACTCCTACCATGAATGCAAATTTCCAAAAATAGATTTTTTTAAATTTTTTTTATTTTTTAAATGTTCTGAGACAATCCAACTCTTTTCTATTAATGTTTCAGCCAATGTCCAATCAGGGTGCTGGGTCATAAAACTAGACCAAAATCAAATGAAGTAATTAAACTAATGAAAGAAAAAGATCAATTAGAAACCAATACGCTTGTCAAAACTGATCCAGAAGGTTAGAATGAGGAGGCAGACCTCCAATTAGAAATCTACTGGCAAAGCAAGAATTAATAAGAAAAATAAACCTTTTTTCTCTCAAAGGTCTGTTGATTTCTGGAATTTATTACCACCTCAGGTTGATGAGTAGAAAGTAGGCATATTTTAAGAATGAATTCGAAGGGTTTTGTAGCCAGTTAGGAATTGCAGGCATGAAATTTTTTTACCCTCCAAAACACCATGCCAGGGATTATAAAAGATAGAAATGACCAAGGGCAACAGCGATCCAAAAAATTGGAATGGGAAAAAGGATCTGGAATACGTTTACTGCCCTTGACCTTTTCTCTTGATTTAATGCTCATTGTCTTTTATTCATTAGATTGTGCATCAGAACTCAATTTTCCACTGTGTAAAGTATTTGCGGCAAAATGTGTCCCACACCAGCTGGCTCACATCTGTACTTGGGGAAAATAGACAAAAGGTCCCTCATTACTGCCTCTTTTTAAGCTGGTTTCACAACTTAGACACCTTTAAACCAGTCCTTCATTCCTGTTGCCATTCCCAGTCTAAGAAGCCTGCAGATAGCACTTATAGATAAATTAGCTTGTCCTTCAAAAGGGTCTTAACAATACTTTGCCCCAGCTATATCAAAAAAAGGGGAAGGAAGAGGGTGATGTGACATCAGCTGCAGAATTCTGAGTGCAGGCATCAGCTGAAGAGAATGAGGCTTTTTACAATCTGGTTTTTTTTTTACAGTTTGAAACCATTTCAGGAAGCATGACAAATCACCACCATCTGATTTATTTCATTTGCTAAAACCCAGTAGGATGAAAATCAGACTCAAATACTGTTACCATCTATTCTGACAGTGAGCCCAGAAAACACTGGTGATAACATCCACTCAGTCCAGGGTCCGAGACTTGGCTACTTGATAGCTCTCTTGCCTCTGGGGCAGCAAGTTGTGTGTTTAAGCCCCGCTCCAGAAATGCAAGCAGAATCTATATTCCACACTGTTGTGAAGAGGGTCTTGCACTGATACGAGGTGCTGAACTAAGGGCCCCTTGGATGGCAGAATAAAATCCCATGACATCATTCAAAGGGTGAAATTTCCTGGCCAATCTCAATCCCTCAACTTGCATTACAAAATCAGATGATCTATTGGTGGCTTCATATTTCTGTTTGTCACTCTTTGCAGTACACAGATTGCCACAGGAAATTGTACAGATTACAGAAGGAGACAGTTGACTGCAGAACCAGAAAAAGTGAAGGTTGGTGCCAAAAGCCAGGAATTCAGTGGAAACAATTCTCCAAATATCTTGAGACGCAATGATGTTTACTTTTCCCTCAGATTAGCCTCTCTGAAAAACCTAGGGAATCGAACTTATGAAGACTGAAATTTGTTTCAGACAATGGCATCACCCAGGCAGCATCCAATTGGCTGCCC
Organism: Narcine bancroftii; assembly: GCF_036971445.1. Lineage (NCBI taxonomy): Eukaryota > Metazoa > Chordata > Chondrichthyes > Torpediniformes > Narcinidae > Narcine > Narcine bancroftii. The sequence goes on along the minus strand of NC_091471.1, from coordinate 338,051,776 downwards.
ATTATTTGCATTGCCTGATATTTATTTCTACTGTAGGCAACACCCAACCCCAACCAACCAACCAATTTTCCCCTGCAACCGTGTCTGCCTGTCCCACATCGGACTTGTCAGCTACAAACGTGCCTGCAGCTGACGTGGACATTTACCCCCCTCCATAAATCTTCGTCCGCGAAGCCAAGCCAAAGAAAAAGAAAGGCAATGGTACAATATGAGATACCAAATACAACATTAACAAAGATATATTTCTACTACTGGTTTTCCATATAAAAATCAGTTTACTGATTTTCCTTACACTAAATCCCTACACCTGAATTTATTTGGGTTTTCTCACATCCTTTTCAAATTATCCCAAATCCTTCTACAGCCACTGAAGTGCTCATCATGCAACCACTTCTATGATGTGGGAAAGGGATTGGAAAGAGGAATTCTCAACATAATGTCTTCTCTCAGTGCAGGGTAGGTCTGCCATCTCAAAGGCTTGACTGATCTAAGCAGTTCAGAGCTGTCATTGTTAAAGCTTTTCTCTTTGGAGGTGATTCCTAGAGGTACATTGGAGGGGTGCCCAGCACCATTTTTCTGGGGTGACAATATCAAATACCAAAGGATATCTGTTTAAGGTGAGCAAAGGAGAGTTTATGGGGAGATCTCAAAGGTCTTTTTTAAAAATATATATAAATACAGAGTGGTGGATGCCTGGAATGCATTGCCAGGGTTTGTGGGGGAGGCTGGTAAAATAGGGACATTCAAAAATCAGAGATGGGCACATGTTTGTAAGAAAGATAGAGGGCTGTGGGTGTGAGGTAGGGTGAAATTAGATTTATATAGGTCATCACAACATCATGGGTCAATGGGGCAGGGTGGGCAAGAGGTGGAGCTTTGGATGTTTTGCATTGTGAATACCTTTGCCTTCTCCATCTTCAATTTTTGTTCCATTGATTGAACTGGAATGAAAATGTACAGTGAAAATCTACCACATGAGCAGTGAATTTCCATTATTTGTCATTTTGGTCTTGATCCTTTCTTCCTCCTTCTCACCACCCCCCCCCCCCCCACCCCCCCAACCAGCTCTCTGACCCAGCCCCTCATGTTTCTCTAGATCAGTGGTTTTCAACCTTTTTCTTTCCACCCACCTTAAGCAATCCTTCATTAATCACAGAACACTTATGGCATAGGGAATATTAAAGTGGTATGTAAGTGGAAAGTAAAAGGTTGGGAACCACTGCTCTAGATAAACAAAACAAACATTTTAAATAGAACCCAAGGGCCATCTTGGGAGAATGGTGAAGATCGCAAGTGGGGTGAGGGGATATGGCAAAAGGAATGGTAGTGGATTGAGAATGAAGGTGTTGAATACAGAGGTTCAAAGTTGGGTGCTAGTTGATGCCCACTGGAGCAAAAAGGGATAGTGATATTAGAGTGTACAGAGGGCAGCCTAGTGGTAAAGTTTGTGGAGTTGCTGGCTCAACTCTGCAACTTGCATGGGTTTTGATCTGGTGCTCCAGCTTCTCCCACCATATCCCCAAAAAGGTGTTGGGCAGTAGGTTAATTGCCTACCAACTTTTCCCCTTGTGTGTGTCGTGGCAGTGGTAGAATCTGGGGAGAGAATATGCAAATATGGGGAGAGTACAATGTTATTAGCATAAGTGGGTGCTCAATAGTCTCTGTGCTGGAATACTCTAGTATTCTTAAATCCCTGGAGATGCATGCTTTTGCTCAAGTTATCAAAACCCTGAAGAGTCGCACTACAGAAAGAGGTGGAAAATGGTGCAAGAGTAACAACACACAAATCTTAATGTGGACAAGCTGAAGTAGATGATCGTGAACTTGAGGTGAAACAGAAACGACCACCCTCCACTGCACATCAATAACTCTGTGGTGGAGAGAACCAAGTTCCTTAGAATTCACTTAGCTAGTGGCCTATTGTGGACATGCACAATTTCCTCACTTGTCAGCAAGGCTCCACAGCGACTGCACGTCCTGAGAAGACTGAGCGGTCAAGGCCACTATTACGTCAACCTTCTACAGTAGCTCTATTGAGAGCATCCTGGCCAGCTCCATCACAGCACGATATGGTTGCTGCAGTGAAATGGATTGCAGGTCTAAGAGTGGCAGAGAGGATTATTGGAGTCTCCCTCCTACCATCAAGGTGATCTACTGAGATCATTGTCTAAAGAGGGCATGAAAATCATTGAAGAACCCCTCCACACATCATCCTTATAACCATTTACAGCAGAGAAACAGCCCAATTCAGCCCTTTTAGTCCATGCCAAACAATTTCTCCCACCTAGTCCCACATTTGGCCCATTACTCTCCATTCCTCTCCCAACTTTTCCTTAAATATTAACATCAATCTCACTTCTACTACCTCTGCAGTGATCATTCCACACCCCCACCACCCACTGCATGAAGAAACTCCTCCTCATGTTTCCCCCTAAACTTTTCCCCTTTTACTTTCAACCCCTTTTCCCTTGCAACCGCGCCTGCCTGTCCCGCATCGGACTTGTCAGTCACCAACGAGCCTGCAGCAGACGTGGACATACCCCTCCATAAATCTCCGTCTGCGAAGCCAAGCCAAAGAAGAATGTCCTCTTGTTTGAATCTTCCCACTCTCAATGGAAAAAAAAGCCTATCCATATTGACTCTACCTGTCCCCCTTATAATTTTGAATAACTATCAAATCACCCCTCAATCCTCTACATGCCAGGGAATAAAGTCCCAGCCTCCTCAACCTTTCCCTGTAACTCAAACCTTGAAACTCCGGCAGCATTCTTATAAACCTCCTCTGGACTCTCATTCTGTTTAGATCCTTCCTGTAATTTGGCAACCAAAACTGCACACAGTATTCCAAATTTGGCCTCACCAATGCCTTGCACAACTTTAACACAATACAATTCTTGTATTCAATACCCTGATTTATGAAAGCCAACATACCAAATGCCTTCTTCGCCACCCAATCAACATGTGATTCAACTTTCAGGGAATTATGTACCATAACCCCCCAAATCCCTTTGTTCCATTCCTCAATTGTCTACCATTTAACATGTATGACCTGTTTTGATTAGTCCTACCAAAATGTGGCACCTCACATTTATCAGAATCAAACTCCATCAGCCATCTTCCAGCCCACTCTTCTAACTGACCTATATCACCTTGAAAGTTTGATTACCTTCCCCACTGTCCACAATACCATCAGCCTTTGCATCATCTGCAAATTTACTAATCCAATTTGCCACCCTATCATCTAGATCATTAATATACTTGAAAAATAGCAGTGGGCACAGTACCGATCCCTGAGACACTCCACTAGTCACCAGCTTCCAATTCAACAAACAATTTTCCACCACTGATCTCTGGTATTGCCCATCCAACCATTGTCAAATCCATTTTACTGCTTCATCATTAACACCCAACGCTTCCGCCTTCCTTACTCTTATGGGGAAGGTTGTCAAAAGCCTTACTAAAGTGCAAATAGACAACATCCACAGCCTTCCACTCAACCTTTTTAGTAAATTGCTTAAAAAAAAACTCCACAAAATTTGCTAAAGATGATCTGCCCAGTACTAAACCATGCGGACTACTCGGAATTCATCCCTGGACTACTCGGAATTCATCCCTGGACTACTCGGAATTCATCCCTGGACTACTCGGAATTCATCCCTGGACTACTCGGAATTCATCCCTGGACTACTCGGAATTCATCCCTGGACTACTCGGAATTCATCCCTGGACTACTCGGAATTCATCCCTGGACTACTCGGAATTCATCCCTGGACTACTCGGAATTCATCCCTGGACTACTCGGAATTCATCCCTGGACTACTCGGAATTCATCCCTGGACTACTCGGAATTCATCCCTGGACTACTCGGAATTCATCCCTGGACTACTCGGAATTCATCCCTGGACTACTCGGAATTCATCCCTGGACTACTCGGAATTCATCCCTGGACTACTCGGAATTCATCCCTGGACTACTCGGAATTCATCCCTGGACTACTCGGAATTCATCCCTGGACTACTCGGAATTCATCCCTGGACTACTCGGAATTCATCCCTGGACTACTCGGAATTCATCCCTGGACTACTCGGAATTCATCCCTGGACTACTCGGAATTCATCCCTGGACTACTCGGAATTCATCCCTGGACTACTCGGAATTCATCCCTGGACTACTCGGAATTCATCCCTGGACTACTCGGAATTCATCCCTGGACTACTCGGAATTCATCCCTGGACTACTCGGAATTCATCCCTGGACTACTCGGAATTCATCCCTGGACTACTCGGAATTCATCCCTGGACTACTCGGAATTCATCCCTGGACTACTCGGAATTCATCCCTGGACTACTCGGAATTCATCCCTGGACTACTCGGAATTCATCCCTGGACTACTCGGAATTCATCCCTGGACTACTCGGAATTCATCCCTGGACTACTCGGAATTCATCCCTGGACTACTCGGAATTCATCCCTGGACTACTCGGAATTCATCCCTGGACTACTCGGAATTCATCCCTGGACTACTCGGAATTCATCCCTGGACTACTCGGAATTCATCCCTGGACTACTCGGAATTCATCCCTGGACTACTCGGAATTCATCCCTGGACTACTCGGAATTCATCCCTGGACTACTCGGAATTCATCCCTGGACTACTCGGAATTCATCCCTGGACTACTCGGAATTCATCCCTGGACTACTCGGAATTCATCCCTGGACTACTCGGAATTCATCCCTGGACTACTCGGAATTCATCCCTGGACTACTCGGAATTCATCCCTGGACTACTCGGAATTCATCCCTGGACTACTCGGAATTCATCCCTGGACTACTCGGAATTCATCCCTGGACTACTCGGAATTCATCCCTGGACTACTCGGAATTCATCCCTGGACTACTCGGAATTCATCCCTGGACTACTCGGAATTCATCCCTGGACTACTCGGAATTCATCCCTGGACTACTCGGAATTCATCCCTGGACTACTCGGAATTCATCCCTGGACTACTCGGAATTCATCCCTGGACTACTCGGAATTCATCCCTGGACTACTCGGAATTCATCCCTGGACTACTCGGAATTCATCCCTGGACTACTCGGAATTCATCCCTGGACTACTCGGAATTCATCCCTGGACTACTCGGAATTCATCCCTGGACTACTCGGAATTCATCCCTGGACTACTCGGAATTCATCCCTGGACTACTCGGAATTCATCCCTGGACTACTCGGAATTCATCCCTGGACTACTCGGAATTCATCCCTGGACTACTCGGAATTCATCCCTGGACTACTCGGAATTCATCCCTGGACTACTCGGAATTCATCCCTGGACTACTCGGAATTCATCCCTGGACTACTCGGAATTCATCCCTGGACTACTCGGAATTCATCCCTGGACTACTCGGAATTCATCCCTGGACTACTCGGAATTCATCCCTGGACTACTCGGAATTCATCCCTGGACTACTCGGAATTCATCCCTGGACTACTCGGAATTCATCCCTGGACTACTCGGAATTCATCCCTGGACTACTCGGAATTCATCCCTGGACTACTCGGAATTCATCCCTGGACTACTCGGAATTCATCCCTGGACTACTCGGAATTCATCCCTGGACTACTCGGAATTCATCCCTGGACTACTCGGAATTCATCCCTGGACTACTCGGAATTCATCCCTGGACTACTCGGAATTCATCCCTGGACTACTCGGAATTCATCCCTGGACTACTCGGAATTCATCCCTGGACTACTCGGAATTCATCCCTGGACTACTCGGAATTCATCCCTGGACTACTCGGAATTCATCCCTGGACTACTCGGAATTCATCCCTGGACTACTCGGAATTCATCCCTGGACTACTCGGAATTCATCCCTGGACTACTCGGAATTCATCCCTGGACTACTCGGAATTCATCCCTGGACTACTCGGAATTCATCCCTGGACTACTCGGAATTCATCCCTGGACTACTCGGAATTCATCCCTGTCCTTCCAAATAGTTGTATATATCCTCTTTAAGAACACTTTCCATTCATTTACCCACCACTGATATCAGACTTACTGGCCTATAATTATCAGGTTTACTTTTGGATTTTTTTTGAACAGCAGAACAACACGAGCCACCATCCAGTTCCCCTGCACCTCCCCTGTGGCCAGTGACATTTTAAACATTTCCATCAATGCTCCTACTATTTGTACACTAATCTCCCTCAGGGTTCTAGGGAGGATTTTGTCAGGACCCGGAGATTTATCCACCTTGATCTTTTAAATTTCCAACACTACCTCCTCATTAATCCCTATATTATCCATGACCTGCCGCCGCCCCCCCCCCCCCCCCACCCACCCCACCACACAATATTTCTTCACTTCATCTGGCTCAATATTCTTTTCCTTGGTGAATACTGAAAACAAAAAAAAAAAATCACATCACCTGATTCAAGGGGCCTAATTTTATCCCTCAGTACCTATTTATTTTTACTTTGCCTGCCAAAGCAGCTTCATATCTCCTTTTAGCCTTTCCAATTCCTTTGGTTTTTAAAAAAAAACATACTTCTTATATTCCTCAAGCAATTCATCTATTCTCTGCTGTTTATACCTATTATATAGGTCCCTCTTCTTCCAAACCAAGTTCCCAAGCTTTTGAAAATCAAAGCTCCCTATAGTTTCTAGCCCTTCCTTTAATCTTCATGGGGACATATGGACTTTGTGCTCTCAAAATTTCTCCTTTGAATGCACTCCATTTATCTGCTACATCCTTCCCTGAAAATATCTTATCCCAATCCACACCCTCCAAATCTTTTCTCATCCCCTCAAAATTTGCTTTCTTCCAATCAAGAATCTCAACCTTTGTCCAATCTCTATTCTTTGCCATTATTAGCCTAAAACTAATGATATTGTGATCTCTAGACCCAACACCTGATCTATCTCATTCCCTAATAGGAGATCCAATACTGCCCCCTCTCAAGTCAGTTCTTCTATGTACTGATTAAGAAAACTTCTTGAACACAAACAGTAACCCATCCAGTTAATATAATGTCCCAGTTAATGTACAGAAAGTTGAAATTTCCCATAACTACCAGCTTGGTTTATTACACATATTATGCAATCTCCTTACAAATTTGTACTTGTAATTCCCTCAGGCCATTTAGTGGTCTACAATATACTCCCATCAATGTTTTCAGGCCTCTGCCATTCCTCAATTCTACCCAAATTCCATCCAAACCATCCTGCCACAGCACTGCTATAATGTTCTCTAATAAGCATTGCAACTCCTCTACCTTTTATCCCCCTCTCTCTCATTCCCCCCATTCTATCATGCCTAAAAAATGGAATTCTGGAATATTTAAATGCCAAAAATACCCTTCCTGCAACCAAGTTTCACTGAAGACCTCAATATCATATTTCTATGTGTCGATCCATGCCTTAAGCTCATCCACCTTATTTACAATGCACCCTGCATTAACCTATATGCACTTAAGAGAATGCTCTCCACAAATAATCCTTTGGTTACAATGTACTTTTACCTCTTTCCCTCCTTTATTAATTTTTACATTCAGTTTTCTCACTTCCTTCCAGTCTAGGTGATCTTCCTCCCTACTCATTCTGATTCCCACCCCCCTGCCAAACTATTTTAAATGCTCCAAGAGCTCTAGAAAACCTGCCTACCAGGATATTGGTTTCTCCCTCCAGTTCAAGTGCAACCCATCCCTTTTGTACAGGTCAGAGATTCCCCAGAAGAGATCCCAATGATCCAGAAATCTAAACCCCTGCCCCCTCTCTTGAGCCACACATTCATCCTCCACAACTTTTCAACTCTTGCTAGCACAGTCAAAAATCATGAGATTGCCACCTTTGAGGTCCTGCTTTTCAATTTCTTTCCTAACTTTATATAATCCTTCAGGACCTCATCCCCACTTCTGTCATTGGACAACTTTCAGCTGCTCCATCTCCCCCTCTAGAATGCTGTGGACTCAGACACATCCCTGACCCTGGTACCTGGGAGGCAACATATCAACCAGGAGCCCCAATCTCATCCAGAAAAAAAATCACCTACCTGCTCCTCTAACCAGCAAGTCCCCAACTACAAGAGTCTTTATTTCCTTCCCCCCCCTTTTCCTTCTGAGCCAAGAGTCCAGCCCCTACACCAGTGATCTGACCACTGTGACTCATCCCCCCCTTGACAGTATCCAAAGCAGTATAATTGTTGTTGAGGGGAACATCCACAGGGATATTCTACACTGCCTGTCTCCCCTCTTTTCCCTTTCCTCAGTCACCCAGTTCCAACTCCTGTCTGCTTGGGGTGACTGCCTACCTATAACTCCTATCTATCTCAGCCTCCCTCAAGATGCACAGTTCATCCATCTGCAACTCCAGGTCCCTAACACTGTCTCCCAGGAGTTGGAACTGGATGCACCTTTGTAGGTGTAGTTATCAGGGACATCTGCGCTATCCCTAACCTCCCACAATCAGAGCACAGGACTACCCCAACTGCCTCCATCACCTGCCTCTTTATTTAAATTAAAGATAAACTCAAAAAAGACTTATGAAACCTTACCTCACAGGGAGCTCTTCCTCAGTGTCACCTCCTTCCCAAATCTACTCACTCCCTGGCCACTCCTTTAGCACCCTCTTTTTTATTGGCCCTCTACCAATTAACCTAATTACCCAATTTACTGTCTCCCACAAATCAACTCGCAGCTGTCTCTCTTCTAAACTACTCACCAACCATTTGGTCTCTGAAAATGACTCCACAGTCCTATGAGCTGCTCCTATCAGGAGAGCCGGCTTCACTGAGCTGAGGAACAACTGCTTCCCAAGGGGAGTGAGAATGAGGAACGACCAAAGGAACTGCTCACACTAACCATCTGAGACTCACATTTATGAAACAAAATTTATGTATTTATTTGTATGTATGAACACGTCATGCATATGTATGTGTGTTATGTCTGATTGTATGTCTGCATGTGTTGCACCAAAGACCAGAGACCACTGTTTCATTTGGTTGTACTTGTGCAATCAGATGATAATAAACTTGATTTAACTTTCAGTGGACTAGAAAATAATGTCAGAAGATCAGAGCCAGAAATCAACTAATGGAGGTACTTTATTGGTATTATCCACTCTGAGTTTCTAATTCCTGTCATCCACAGTGGCCAGCAGTTCAGGTTTTAAGGAAACAACAGGCTTCACCCCAGATGAGCCCCGCTCCCTGATGTATAACAGGCATTGGGAACGACAATTACTCTGTTCTCCTTCCAGATCACTGATGCACAGCCTGTTAGTGTCCAAAGAATGAATAACTGCTGATGCGGTGAAGATAGAGGGATAAAACACATTTACTGAGGGTGTGAGTGATCCCTCTGGAATAGTGACTGCAGTCTGCTATTGATGGATAGCAAGATGAAAAAAATATGCTGCTTCTGGTCTGGCCCAGCTCAGATTAAACACATACTGACACCAAACAGCTCACTGTGGAAGCTCATCAAATGTAGATTGCATAGACTTATAACAGACTGGATTTTTTTTTTCCCAGAGAGGATGGAAGGTTTTTTTTTTCCCTACATCTTTCCTTCCCCTATCCAAGGCTGAATCTGACAAGCAACAGTTCCTGAGGCAAATGCTGTATCCTTACGGGAGCTGTACGGAAATGGCACAGATTTCCTGAGGCTCTCCAATTTTCTGAACGAGCCCCTGATCCAAGGTTTGGATCTCTAACTGTTGCAATGGAGAATTTAACTCAAGAAAGGGGCTCCACCCCCTTCTCCAAGCCATCCTTTGCGACTCTGGAAACACAGTGCAATGTAGCAGTTAGCAACTGCCAACTATCCTGAGTTCTCTGCAGGCTTTTGAGATCTCCTGAGATCTGTGTGAGAGATCTTTCTTAGACTTCAGAATCTCCTCAATGTTTGTGTGGAATGATGGCATCTTTGGGCAATTCCTTCCACTTCAGAACCCTCCTACTTCCTAACCGTGACACATACCAGCATATGTACTTATCTCTCACTTTAATTTACCATTCACAGGTCTATTCAAATGCCTTTGATAACACAAAATTGTTATGCATCATGAAGCCATGGAAACAACACATCAAGTCCATGCTAACCATCAGCCACCCACATACAGTAATTCAATTTTTTATTCTCCCTATATTTCCATTCTCCCTTATCTTCTATCACACTAGAGACAATATATGATTAATCTACTGACCTACACATCTTAAGGATGTGGGAGGAAATCAGAGTACATGGAGGAAACCCACATGTTCACAGGGAGAACATAGATTTCAGATTTATTGTCAGATACATGACATCATATACTACCCTGAGATTCCTTTTTTCCTGCAGGTACGGCAGAATTACTACTATCTGATAGTGCAAATAATAAACTGTACACAGAATAAAACATGTAAACAAAAAAAGAACTGTAAACAAACTAACTGTGAAATAAAGAGAGAACAAAAAGAAAATCAAGAAAGTGCACAAGTAAGAGTCCTTAAATGAGTTCCTGATTGAGTTTGTTGTTGAGGGGTCTGATGGTAGAGGGGTAGCAGCTGTTCCTGAACCTGGTGGAGCGAGTCTTTGTGGCACCTATACCTCTTTCCTGATGGAAGGAGCTAGAACAGAGCGTGTGCTGTATGGTGTGGACCTTTGATAATTGTTGCTTCTCTCGGAGGGCAGCACTCCCTGTAGGTGTCCTCAATAGTGGGGAGGGTTTGCTTGTGATGTCCTGGGCTATGACCACTACCTTTCGGAGGACTTTACACTCAAGGGTATCAGTGCTTCCATACCAGACCATTGATGCAGCCAGTCAGCACACTCTCTACCACACCTCTGTAGAAATTTGCCAGGATTTCTGACGTCATACCAAAGCTCCGCAAACTCCTGAGGAAGTAGAGGCACAGGCGTGCTTTCTTCATGATGCCATTGGTGTGTTGGGTCCAGGAAAGATCCTTTGAGATAGTGACTCCCAAGAACTTAAATTTGCTCACCCTCTGCACCTCTGATCTCCCAATGATCACTGGATCATTCACCTCTGGCTTTCCTTTCCTGAAGTCAATAATCAGCTCCTTAGTTTTGGTGATACTGAGTGTGAGGTTGTTGTTGGTGCACCTTTCAGCCAAGTTTTCAATCTCCCTCCTGTATCTTGACTCATCCCCTTTATACACTTCACTACCATGGCATCGTCGGCAAATTTGTAGATGGTATTATTGACGTACTGAGCTACACAATTGTAGGTGTAAAATGAGTAGAGCAGGAGGAGAAGAAGACAGCTCTGTGGTGCTCCAGTACTGGTGGAGATTGTGGAGGAGAAGTTATTATCCAATCCTCATTTATTGTGATCTGAAGGTGAGGAAATCCATGATCCAATTACAGTAATGGGTGTTAGCTCCGAGGTCTTGGAGTTTGCTCATCAGTTTTGAGGGGATGATTGTGTTACATGCTGAACTGTGGTTGATAAAAAGCATCGTGATGTTTGCTGTCCAGGTGTTCCAGGGCTTTGTGTGGAGCCAGTGAGATGGCATCCACCTGTTGCTACGATAGGTGAACTGGAATGGATTCATGTCACTGCTCAGACAGGAACTAATGTGCTCAACACCAGCCTTTCAACAACACTTGATCACTGTTGATGTGAGTGCTATTGGTCGATAGTCTTTAAGGCAGGTTACTACAATCTACTTGGGCACCAAAATGATTGATGCCTGCTTGAAGCAGGTGGGTATAATGCCCTGCTGGAGTGAGATATTGAAGGTATCCGTGAATACCTTGGTAGGTTGGTTAGCACAGATTTTTAATACTCAGTCAGATACTCCATTTGGGCCAGATGCTTTCCTCGGATTCACTCTCCTGAAGGCAGCACACATGTCATTCTCAGATACGGACAGGGTGGGATCATCAAACTTAGCACAGAAAGTGACTCTGTTTTCCAAACTCTGGCAAGGTTTCCTTCTCCTTCACCAATTGTGCAAATTGGTGTGTGTGGACATCAGAACCATTATGCTCTGTAATCTCAGGGTCTATTCATAAAGAAAAATAGACGACCTCCATCAGCTGAGATGAGAGTTAGAGGAACAGAACACAATCAAGATCCTCCTTGTAAAAAAAAAATCCTTGAAGCCCTATATGCTTTCTCAATGGCTCAACGAGGTACCTTAGTGTGCAGATCATGGAAGTTCTGGATTTCTTATTATTGCGAGCACCTCTGATCATTTTAGTGCAAGAGGTCAATAGCTAGTGAATCACAATCCTCCACTGACCTGGAGGGTCAGTGAGCCCCAAATACCATATATACTAAATCTGGTTCTTGTCTCAAAGAGAGGCCAAAATATTGCTTCCATCTGTGGAAAACCCCATCAGTGGAGCTCAGACTGGGATTCCCAGCACATGTTGTTAAATGGAGAAGTCCGACACCTACTGATGGGTGTCAGCAGATTATTAAATGGACCACTCAATGAAGTTGCCCTTGTATTTTGCTAGTAGACATGAAGCACGGTAACAGGCCCGTACGGCCACCCAATTTAGATCCAATTGACCTACAATCCCTGATACGTCTTTGAACAATTGGAGGAAACTGGAGCACCCAGAGGAAGCCCACGCAGACACGGGGAGAACGTACTAGTTCCTTACAGGCAGGGTGGGATTCGAACCGTGATTGATCCCGGGGTCACTTGCATTGTTACAGAGTTGCAGAAATCCCTATGCTAACCATGCCACCCTTAACTGAAATTTTTCTCTTTAACACTGTACTGTGACTGTTGTTACATTTTGCACTAACTGTGGCGCTGAAGAATAAGTTAACTTGCCTGGATAGCACACAAAACAATGTATCTCGGAAAACATGACAATAAAGGATTCAGTTGAGCTGAGCATGCTGAATCCGCAAAAGACACTTCACTCCTGGTCTCTTTGTGGAGACCAGTGACTGACCTCTGTTTTGTTGAGAGTCACCAGTATTTACAGAGTTCTGGACTTGGAGAAAACACATTTCTCTAACTTCAATGAGTTTAATGAGTGCATTCATTTTTGTATTTTAGGGATTTCATCTAACATTATTTTTGAAACAGTTATCATAATTTTTACATTTGCTTCATCATGTCCAAAATAGTCCAGAAAAAAAAATTAAATGAACCTCTCAACCACTACAGCTGGCACAGATAACCTTGGGGATGCCAGGCCTCTACGTTTTTGGGTTGCTTTGCAGTGGAGCTTCCATGGTGCCCTGCTGCCAATCGTGCCAGACTAATGGGGTCCAAGGTCTTTCAGGCCAGCAGGGTAGGACCCATGGATTCAGTCCAAGTGTATCCAAATATGAGACTCTGAGCAGCAGGCAGTTAGTAAGATTATCTGTCTAATTACTTGTTTACTACTACATTCTGGATAATTTGCTTCCTTTGGCCTTTGAGGAGCATCTTAAAATTAACTCAAATGAGGGGTATGCAGGATTTCTCCTCTCTTATGCTTTTGAAAACATCACACAGGAAGCAATGTTCTTTTTTAATTTTTTTTTAACATCGTGAAATAACCAAAACAGTCACTTGAGCAGGGGAGCAATTGCTGAAACCTGATGTGGTTCATTTTCAGACAGATCTGAGGACCACATGCCATGCATCAATTTGGCACGCAATAAAAAATTCACCAGACTGTGGCCTAAAAAACATTTATAGTAACATGCATTTACGAAAGAAAAAGAAGCATAAATAATGCAGAGGTTTAAAATGTAGATGATGTGCTGTGGGAATCCAGCTATTCTGGTATACAGCAAACATTTGGCTTATTTTCAGGCACTAGCCTGTGAATGGGCGCAGTGAGAGGAAAATGAGGCAGGTTGTCCGTCAAAGTTGACAGTGTGGAGTTGGGTAAAGAGTGGGGTGGTGGGGGAAAGGTTAATAATGCTCACTTATCAACAACGACACATCCTGAAGCATCAACATGAGAAAGCCAATATCCAGCCAGAATACTACCTTTCAGTCCTTTACCACTGTTTATGTTAGACCAAGGTACAATACCAGCTTCCCCCTCGTGTAGATCCTGGTCAGCAGTGAGTTGTGGAATTCGTCCCAGTCAATAACTATTCCTCGAGCCAGATCACTAAGTCAAATTCGGATGGCACGAGATAAAATTTGCAGATTTTTTTTATCATGATGGTTTTTTTTCAGGATCTGGGCCTCACAGAGAGTTGGATGGTGAAATGCCTTCTTGAGCTGTCACATTCACTCTGTTGAAAGGACTCCCATGGTGTTAATGGGTAGAAAGTTTCAGAATTTACACCAATGATAATGAAGGACCATATTATTTCCAAATCAGGCTGGTGAATATCTTCATAGGAACCTTCAAGGATGATGTTCCCATTCTCTTGATGCCCTTGCCCATACTAGAAGAGGCTCCAGATTCGGGAGGTTCAGTCGGAATAACCTAAGTGAGGACCATACATACTTGTGTAAAGGTTGACCTCATGTCAACCCCCTACTTTGTGCCCCCCCAAAAATTTCCATATATCTCATGTAAAACTCGACCCTAGTTGTTTTCAGATCAACAGTCACAAGTACCTGTACATAAATGTTATGATGAGGAAATTAATGGTTTACGACGACTGAACTATTTGTAGACATAAGATTAACCATATAACCATATAACCACTTACAGCACAGAACAGGCCAGTTCGGCCTTACGAGTCCATGCCGTAACAAATCCCCACCCTCCTAGTCCCACTGACCAGCTCCCAGTCCATACCCCTCCAGTCCTCTCCTATCCATGTAACTATCCAGTCTTTCCTTAAATGTAAACAATGATCCCGCGTCGACCACGTCTGTCGGAAGCTCATTCCACATCTCTACCACCCTTTGCGTAAAGAAATTTCCCCTCTTGTTCCCCTTATAATTTTTCCCCTTCAATCTTAAACCATGCCCTCTAGTTTGAATCTCCCCCACTCTTAATTGAAAAAGCCTATCCCTTTTAAAATCTTAAACACCTCTATTAAGTCCCCTCTCAATCTTCCACGCTCCAGAGAAAAAAGCCCCAATCTTCACAACCTTTCCCTATAACTCAAACCTTGAAATCCTGTCAACATTCTCGTGAACATTCTCTGCACTCTCTCTATTTTGTTTATATCTTTCCTATAATTTGGTGACCAAAACTGTACACTGTACTCCAAATTTGGCCTCACCAATGCCTTGTACAATTTCATCATAACCTCCCTACTCTTGAATTCAATACACTGATTTATGAAGGCCAACATTCCAAATGCCTTCTTCACCACACCATCTACCTGAGTATCAGCCTTGAGGGTACTATTTACCACAACTCCTAAATCCCTTTGTTGCTCTGCACATCTCAATAGCCTACCATTTAATGCATATGACCTATTTAGATTTGCCTTTCCAAAATGTAACACCTCACACTTATCTGTATTAAATTCCATCAGCCATTTCTCAGCCCACACCTCCAGCCTTCCTAAATCACCTTTTAATCTACGGTCATCTTCCTCACTGTCCACAACACCACCAATCTTTGTATCATCCGCAAACTTGCTTATCCAATTCTCCACCCCTACTTCCAGATCATTAATATGTATAACAAACAATAGTGGACCGAGGACCGATCCCTGAGGAACTCCACTAGTCACCGGCCTCCAAATGGACAAACAATTTTCTACCACTACTCTCTGACACCAACCATTGCTGAATCCATTTCACTACCTCCTCATTTATACCTAATGCCTCCACCTTTTTTCCTAATCTCCTGTGGGGAACTTTGTCAAAAGCTTTACTAAAGTCTAAATAGACAACATCCACAGCTTTCCCTTCGTCAACCTTTTTTGTAACCCCCTCGAAAAACTCAATCAGGTTTGTCAAGCATGATCTACCCCTGACAAAACCATACTGATTACTCCCTAGCAATCCCTGTACCTCCAAATATTTGTAAATACCATCCCTCAGAACACTTTCCATCAACTTGCCCTCCACAGACGTCAGACTCACGGGCCTATAATTCCCAGGTTTACATTTAGACCCTTTCTTAAACAGCGGAATCACATGCGCCACCCTCCAATCCTTTGGCACCCACCCCGTGGCCAGTGACATCCTAAATATCTCTGTTAATGGCCCCACTATCTGTCCACTAGCCTCCCTGAGTGTCCTTAGGAATATTTTGTCCGGTCCCGGAGATTTATCCACCTTTATCTTTTTCAACACAGCCATCACTACCTCCTCGGTTATCCTTATATGCTTCATTACTCCCCACTATTTTTCTTTACCTCAACTGGTTCAATATTTTTTTCGCTAGTGAATACCGAGGCAAAGAAATCATTCAAAATTTCCCCCATTTCCTCTGACTTCTCACTCAGCCTACCCTCACTAATTACAAGGGGTCCAATTTTATCCCTCACTAATCTTTTACTTTTAATGTACTTATAGAAACCCTTTGGATTTACTTTTACTCTGTCTGCCAAAGCCTCTTCGTGCCTTTTTTTGGCCTTTCTAATTTCTTTCTTAAGATTCCTTCTACACTCCTTGTAGTCCTCCTTCAAATCGTCAGCTCCCTGTTCTTTATACCTCTTGTACACCTCCCTTTTTCTCCTAACCAAATTTCCAATATTCCTCAAAAACCAAGTCTCCCTATGACTTCCAGCCTTTCCTTTGATCCTCACTGGGACATAACTACTCTGTACCCTCAAAATTTCTTTTTTGAATATCCTCCATTTTTCATTTACACCCTCACCTGAAAATATCCTGTCCCACTCAACACTCCCCAAATCCCTTCTTATTCCTTTGAAATTTGCTCTTCTCCAATCCAGAACCTCAACTTTAGGCCCCTCCTTGCTCTTCCCTAAAAACTACCTTAAAACTTACAGAATTATGATCACTAGACCCAATTGGATCTCCAACATTAATGTCTGATACCTGACCTAGCTCGTTCCCTAACAGGAGATCCAGTATTACACTGTCCTGAGTCGGTTCTTCTACTAATTGATTCAGAAAACAATCTTGAACACATTTAACGAACTCTCGCCCATCCAGCCCTCTAACTGTATGGGTATCCCAATCAATGAGAGGGAAGTTAAAATCTCCCATGATCACTACCTTATGATTCTCACACATATACGTTATCTCTCTACACATTTGTTCCTCTAGTTTTCTTGACCCATTTGGTGGTTTGTAATACACCCCTATTATCACCCTCATGTCTCCTTCACCCCTCAATTCCATCCAAACAGCCTCACTGGACGATCCTTCCAGACCATCTTGCCACCTCACAGCAGTAATGTCCTCCTTAACAAGCAGAGCAACTCCTCCCCCTTTTTTACCCCCTGATCTATCACATCTAAAACAAATGTATCCTGGAACGTTAATTTTCCAGTCCTGCCCCTCTTGTTGCTCGAAAATTGTAACCAATTTTTATCATTATGCTTCTTAAGCATTCACAGTTTCAGGGTATATCTAAAAATGTGGAGGAAGCACGGTGTGTTTGGATACAGTTGCCCCTGCTTTTTATTTTTAGTATTTAGTGGCTGCTACTGCTGGAGAGGTTACGCTCAAAGAAGAGACACACACTATGAGAGTGAATTTAACACTGGTTTATTGGGTTGGAAGTTCTGCTTATAAAGGGCTCAGAAGCTCATCTCTGATGTGATCATGACTGGTGGCATTACGATCCGCTTCCTGGGACTGGGCATTTAGTGCTACCTGCAGAGCGGCCAAACAGTGAGCCCCCTCATCCCTGGGTGTGGCTGTTTCCCTAGCTCCACCTGACTGGCCAGCCTGTCAGAGTGGGGCGCTGCAGCTGCATGCGGCTGAGTCAAGTGCCAACTTCGAATCGCGTAGTCTATCTTGCCCGGCTGTGTAGGCCGTGGGCTCCCGGTGTCAGGTCGCTACTTCGGGCGTGGTGCATTCGACAGCCCGCTACATGACCCCCTCCCCCAGAATCAGCGTTTGGCGAGGCCTTTGTGCTTGGGAGGCCTACCCCTTCAGCATGGGGGAGGGCCATGGATCAGGTGGTCAGAGTTAAGGAATGTCGGCTTGACCCGGTCCAGGGTGAAAGTCTCAATTCTCCCCCACAATATCCAAAAGACTTGTTGACCCATTGTGTCATATAAATTTGTATGGGCCATCATAAGGTCTCTGTAGTAGGGTCTGTGTACCCCACGCCTGCAAAAGCATATTTACGTCTCAAATTCTTTAGTTACGAATATTGTCCATGAGCCATGATGCTTTGGCTGTGTCAGGGCGAGTTTGCCCAGGCGGTCCTGCAGGTGGGACAAGGCGGCCACAGGGAAATCATCCCCAGTGTCTTTGCCGGACAGAAATTCCCCCGAAATCACTAATGGTGCGCCAGACACCATTTCTGTGGCAGAAACCTCTAAGTCCTCTTTAGGAGCGGCCTGGATCCCCAAGATTTCCCATGGGAACTCATTGGTGACTCTTGGCCAGTACATCACCTTTCATGCTCTTTTCTTACACTTTTCAATTCTGAGATGTCCTCCATAGATCCTTTTTAGCATCTCTTTTCTCAGACTCTTTGGGATAAGGATTTTACTTCCTTTGTAGATGATGTCTTCAACCACTGATAGATCCGCCCTGCAGTTCCAGCACTCTGTGAAACGTCAGGAGAGCAGTCCTGCTTCATGTTGGGCCATCCATCCAAGATGTTTTTTTCTCAGTTGTCTCAGTGTTTCATCTTTGTTTGTCTCTGACTTTGAGCTCAATTTTTGCACCTGATATGGGCAGTGCACTTGTTATCATGTCCACAAAGGCATTCATGTCTTCATCCTTTTTGGTGTTTGTGGGCTTTCTCATGTCAACAGCTCTAGACAACATGTCTGCTGTGTTCATTAGCTTACCTGGAGTGTACGTCACATTCAGTGTATAGCGTTGCAGCCTAATCATCATTCTTTGTATTGTAAGTCGACATTCATTTAATTGCTTTTGGAACAATGCAATCAAGGACTTATGGTCAGTCTCTACACTGATTGCTTGTCCTGACACAAACTGATGAAATCCTTCACAGGCGTATGTGATGCTGAGCAGCTCCTTTTCAATTTGAGCGTATTGTGCCTTCGCGTCTGTCATTGAGCGTGATGCATATGCAATGGGTTGCCAGTCATCATATTTTTGCAGAAGAACAGCATTGAGTCCACTATGTGATGTGTCTGATGATATCTTGATGGGTCTCGCTGGGTCGTAAAACCTCAGAACTGGTTCCTCTGGGAGCAGTTTCTTTAGTTCCCTCCATGACTGTTGGTGCTCATGATCCCACGTTTTTTTCTGTTCGTCTTCTCAATGGAGCTTTTTTTTCCTGAGGGGTTGGATATGAATTTACCCAGATTGACCTTTCCATTATACCTCTGTACATCCTTTTTGCATTGTGGCCTTGGCATGTTCCCAATGGCGGACACCTCTCTGAGATCTGGTCTGATGTCCTTACTGCCAATAATATCTCCTACAAATGTTAGTTCTGTCACCCCAAGCTGGCATTTCTCTCCATTTAGCTTCAGGTTTGCTTTCCTTAGTCTCTCATCATGCTCCCTTCTCATGGTTCCCCAGACTATGATGTCATCCACTGAGGTATCAACTCCATCCAGGTGCTCATAGACCATATGGATAGTTTTGTGATACACTTCAGGAGCTGAGGCAATTCCGAATGGTCGCCTTAGGAATCTGTATCTGCTAAATGGACTATTGAACGTTCACAGTCTTGAATTTGCTTCATCCAATTACAACTGCCAAAATCCTGATGATGCATCTAACTTGCTGAAAAACTTTGCATTCGCAAACTGTGACATGAATTCTTCATGTGTCGGAAGCTTAAAGTGTTCTCTTTCTCTTGGATCCGAGCAAATTCTAAGCTTTCCATTCTTTTTGTCCACAACAATGAGTGAACTCACCCATTCCATTGGCTCATCTCTCTTCTGAATCATGTTCAGGCTTTCCATCCTGTCCAACTCTGTTTTTAGTTGCTTTTAAGCGCAAATGGAACTTTTCTTCATGGATGCATTATCGGTGGGACACGTTTATCCACTCTGATCGTGTGTTCTCCTGGAAGGCAGACTAGACCCTGAATTAGGTCATTGTACTCTTTTATGAGTTCATCATAGACTGTCTCTCCTTTGCTTTCCACAACAAGGACTCTTTTTTACCAGGTTCAGTTTTTCACAGGCTGTTAAACCTAGTATGGCCTGCACATCCTTTGGTACAACAATGAATGTTAGCATGTGCTCTTTGTCCTAGTGTTTCACTTTGACCATGCATTCACCTTGCACTGGTATATTGGTACCTGAGTATCCTGTCACCTTTACTTTTGTTCCATACATCTTGGTCTGGGTCTAATTTTCTTAAAATCAGTCTCTGATATTACATTAATTTGTGCTCCAGTATCTAATTTAACTGAAATGTATATGTCATTCACTTTTAATCTCAACATCCAGTCTTTGTTTTCTTTCTTGTTTTCAGTCACAACATCTACATAGAATTCATCTATCTCCCTTTCATCTACTGCATGAACCTTGCTCTGTGGTACTTGGTTCCTACGGCAACGGGCATAATGGTTGCTTTTGTTGCACATATAGCATGTTTTACCATTTGGTGGACACTTTTGTTGGTAGGTGTTGTGCACCACATCGATGACATCGCTTTTGATTGTTCCTTTCATTTTTGTTCTCTGGCCATGCCTCTCTTTCCACTTTGTGGCACTTTTTGTTAAACGGTTTATGTCTGTTCTTGTACACTGCATCCACATTGCAGCTAGTTTCACTGAACAGCTCTTTTGCCTGCAATTTTATAGTTTCTTCAGCTCTACAAAGTGCTATGGCTTTTTACAGGTCTAGATTATGCTCTCTTAGCAGTCTTTCCATTAGACTATTATCTGGAATACCACGCATGTCCGTCTTCTATCAGCGAGTCAGTCAGTCCACCAAATTCACACATTTTGCTTCTGTTTCTCAATTCAATCACATACTGATTCATACTTTCTTGTGAAAAATCTGTGCCTCTCAAAGATCATGTTACGTTTAGGTATGCAGTATGCCTCAAACTGTTCCATTATTTTTTCCAATTTCATTTTTTCTCCTTCAGCAGCAAATGTGAAGTTATTATATACCTCCAGGGCTTCATCACCCATGACGTGTAAGAAAATTGATGGCTTCACTTTTTCATTTTTCTTATCAGCTCCAACTGTCACTAAATACAATCCAAAATGCTGTTTAAATCTGTTCCAATTTTCAGCCACATTACCTGTCAGCTGAAGTTTCACTGGTGGATGTAATCCTTCCATTTTTCACTGCGTTAGTTTCTCTTCACTGATCAGTAGCTGAGTTTAGATTCTACCTTTTAAAGCATTTCCTTCTAATTTCTTTCATCTCACTTCTGGCATCATGTTTCATCTTGTATCGTGTGCGTGAGTTCTTAGGACAACACATGGATGAAGGTAAAGGTTCTTTACTTTAAAGTTGTTATGACAGCACCATGAGGCATGCCATCAGGCTGCAAGTCTCCATTACAGATCTGCATACTGTGTGTCTCCTGCTCTGTGTCAGCCCCTGGTGGCAGCCAAGTATAATCAAACAGTAGGGCATTGCTAGGTGCCTTGCAACCACGATCATTATCATTACAGTGGGCTCCCAGGGTCGGGTCGCCATTTTGGGCATGGCGTGTTCGGCGGCCCGCTACAGGTAGTTGTGTTTGATGTTCATATTTTATTTTCTATCACTCTAAAATCACTTCTGCTTCCTAATGGGCATCCTCAAACAGGATCTCATCATTATCTTTATTGCAGATGCTGAAACCAGTGAGGGAGGTGCAGTTCACCTTCATTTTCGGCTGCGGATGTGCAACAGGGGGATGGTAAGATTGAATTTCACAGCGTCGATACACAGAAGCAGCTGCGAGAGTGTAAATGTTACAGTGGTAAAATCATTGGGCTAACATGTTGCATGACATTGAAATTCGCCTCCAATTACCAACGTCACCATGCATCCACCTCAACGCACCGCAGAGCAGCATCTGCTTGAGGGACGAGTTCTGCATTATTACTTTAATTCATTGCGGTTTTGTTCTTTATTTTGTTCTTTCTTCACTTAGAGATCATTTGGACTTCGAGTACTGATACGGTATTTTGGATTCTGTTGTGCATTTCCGCCCCTCCAAAGTAGTATCCCTGTTACATACGACCCTATAAATTTAACATTAAAACTTGGTCTAGAAAATTTGGCTTTTACATGAGTATATACGGTAACTGGAATGCATTTTTTTAACTGTAGGCACTGGGTGCCGGTAGTGGAGGGAAAACAACTTTAGGGTGGTGGACACTGTATCAGTCCAGTGGACGGCTTCATCCTGGATAGAGTTCAGCTCCTTGAATGTTTATGGAGCAGCACTGAACAGGCAAGTATAGAGTATTCAATAACACCCTTAACTTACGCCTTGTACAATGGTAACTGATAATATCACTATGGTAACTGTGAATGTTTTTTTAACTCTATCTCTTTTGTACTTATCTCTTTTTAATTTAAAGTATTGTAGGATTTTTTTAAACGAAGTACCTGCTCGACTGCAGCAGGTAAGAATTATAGTGGATTTGTACATTGCACAATATATAAATGACAAGCGTATTATCGTTGCCATTATCATTAGAAATTGGTGGAAAGATTTTGGAAAGTGAGTAATTCTCTCTGGTGATGTCCAACATGATTTGTCAATGTAATGTGCAAGCACCCAAAGTAAATCACAAAGCAAATTCCAGAGCAGACCAGAGGCAGACAAGATGGGGATATTGTACCAACGCTCTTCTTCATCAGAATATTGCAATTCACCACTAACAAGCTCCCAGTGGAATATTAATCCGTAAGAGATTGTGAAAATGTCATCTTCACCACTCACGAAACAAGATCATCTCAACCCTATTTGTTTTATTAGTATGTACAGATGATACTTGCTTATAGTTGGAAATGGTATGAAAAGAGGCTCAATGTAAGCATTTGAGAGACTGGTGTTTTTCCAACCAAGTTAGGGAATGAGCCAATTCTATGTGTGCTTCGAATGATCATGTGAAAACCCCCAGTCGACCAAGGCCTCTGGGTTAATAATATGGCACCTGAGATAAAGGTTGATTGATGCAGAGGGTTATCAATTTCAGGCCTGAGATCTAGGGCCTGAGGTTGTTATGTCGATGAGGTAAGTGGGCAAAGTGTGGGGGAGGGTCAGAATCAATGATCAGGTGAATGGTCATGGGGAGGAGGCTTCAGGAATCAGAGGGTTGGGAATGGATTAGAAAGAACCTTGGGGTCAAATGCAAGCTTTGGGGTGGATTTCGGAGGCAGGACAGGTCTTTATCTGTAAAGGCAAGCACAGAGATGGGCATCATAGGATCGTTGGAAGCATCTGAGGTAAGCATCCCAGGTCAGTACAGCACCATAATAACATATTGGCTCAATATGCCAAAAACCATTCTCACTCAGAATGTGTTCTGATATCCCACTCAATGTCCCAAACAAAGTATTTCAAGGGGAATTTGATGATCTAAACTAATGTGAATCATGAAAACATTGGAAGTGGCTGGTTAAGTCTCCAGAGAAATGTACTTTCACTTCAGGGTAGGAGATTGTTCAATTATAAACTGAAATTAACAATCTAATTTTTAGTTAAAGCTGCCTTAGATAATGAAAACAACACTAGCTCGGTTTCCATTGTACAATACACTCTAAAGAATGCACTGAAATAACACTGGAAAAGTCACTGTCACTGTCTCAGAGGGTCGAAGTATGTGGGGGCAGGAGTTGCTTAAATCAGGCTAGCCCTGGAGATTGGAGGAGAGATGTTGGGCAATGGTTGGGGGGTTGGAGTAGAAATCACAGCCTGCATCAGGGGAAGGAGCACTAGGGAGGCTGACTTCATGATGAGCTGGTCAGAAGCCACAGTTTGGTGGGGAAGCAGGGAGGTCATGTGTATGCATCAGATAGGCAGGGCAATTGGGAGATCAGGTATGTCAGGTGCAGGCAATTCAGAGTAGACGAGGACAATGGTATAGAGAACCTTCCCAGATCTCCCTGATCAAGACATCATAATAAAGGGCCTTCAGCGCATTGAATCCATCCTGACCATCAATCATCCATCTGCGCTGACCTCCCACTTTTATTCTCACATTCCCATCAACTCACCCAGATTCAGACATTCCCCTACCCACAAGGGGTAATTTTACAGTGGCCAATTAACCAAACTGTGCAGAAGGACTTGGGAGAGCTTGAGTATGAAAGGTTGGTTTGCAGCAGCAGGCTATCAAGAAGGCAAATGGAATGGTGGCCAAGAGGGATTGATTTTAAGAGCAGGGAGGTTATGCTGTAGCTATACAAGGTACTGGTGAGGCCTCATCTGGAGTACTGGTCACATGCAGTTCTGGTCACCTTACTTGAGGAAGGATGTTCTGGCTTTGGATGCAGTGCAGAGGAGGTTCACCAGATTGATTCCAGAGATAAAGGAGTTAACTGTGAGGAGAGATTGATTAATATGGGACTGTACTCACTGGAATTTAGAAGAATGAGAGAGGATCTTATAGAAGGACATAAAATTCTGAAAGACATAGATAAGATAGAGGTAAGTAAGTTGTTCCCATTGGTGGAGGAGAATAGAACTAGGGGACCTAGACTCAAGATTCAGGGTAGTAGAGTTAGGACAGAGATGAGGAGGAACTGCTTTTCCCCAAGGGTGGTGAATCTATGGAATTCACTGCCCATTGAAGCAGTGGAAGCTACCTCAGTAAATTTATTTAAGACAAGGATGGATAGATTTTTTCATTTTAAGGGAATTAAGGGATATGGGGTAAAGACATAACCTATCATCAGCTTAGCCACGATCTGATAGAAGGGCAGAGCAGACTTGGTGGGCCGGATGGCCGACTTCTGTTCCTATTTCTTATGTTCTTATGTTCAAATAAATCACATATCCTGTGGATATGGGAGTAAATGAGAGGTGCCCAGAGGAAATACATATGGTCATAGGGGCACAGGCTGCATCCAGAACCCTGGGATCTGGAGCAATGAGGTACTTCAGCATAATAAGTGCATTGTCCAATGAATGTCCCAGAGAACACAAGCCCCCCTCCCCTCCCCCACCAAAACAAAAGATCATCCTCCTAAAAGTGCATTCCAGTAGGAATGCCTCTCTGTTCAAATCAAGTTTATTGTCATCTGTCATCCGACAAAACAGCGTTCTCCGGTCGTTGGTGCAAAAACATGCAGATGCACAACCAGACATACACACATGCAAACAAATAATACACATGCAGGACAAGTATTATATCTACTAAAATAATATTGATCTGTACAAATGAGAGTCCCGGAATCCATGTTCCAATGACAACTTGCAATCGCAAGTTGTCAATCCAACTTCGCAAGAGGCAATGATTGAACACAAAAAATATTATAAATGTGATTAAAGTCACACACGATCCATAGTGAGTCATGGTGGCGTGTTGTTTCCCTGACTTGAGGTCTGTGACCAGTGGTGTTCCTCAAGGATCAATGGTTGGACTTCCACATGCACGTGATTTGGATGAAAATGTAGGTGGTCTGATTCACAAATTTGCAGCTCACACAAACATTGGTGGAGCTATAGTTAGTGAGGAAGGTTGTCAAAGGATACAGCAGAAGAAAGATTGGTTAGAAATTTGGGTGAAGAAATGGCAGATGAAGTTTAGTCTGGACAAGTATTTTGGGTGGTTAAATGTAGGAGGAAGGTTTACAGAAAGTGGCAGGACTCAGAGGAGCATTGATAGACAGAAAGAACTTGAAAGTGCAAGTCCAGAACTCCTCAAAGATAGCAATGCAGGTAGATATGGTAATATAGGACACAAAGAGCATGCTGGCCTTTTTTGGTCAGGGCGATGAATACAGAAGTTAAGAAATCATGTGGCAGCTGTACAAAACTTTGGTTATGCCACGTGTGAAGTATTGTGTGCAGTTCTCGTCTCCATACTGTTGGAAGTATGTGGAAGCTTTGGAAAGGGTGCAGAAGATTTCATCAAGGTGTTGTCTGGATTAAGGTACATTAGTGACAAGGAAAGATTGAACAAACTTTGATTGTTTTATCCAGAGTATCAAAGATTGAGAGGTGACCTGATGGAAATATATAAAATTAGGAAAGTCAGTCTTTATCCCAGGGTGGAAATGTCAAATACAAGAAGGCATGAACTTGAGTTGGAAGGGGAAAACTCAAAAAGGAAATGTACATGGCAGGCTTCCTTTTACACAGAGTGGCCGATGCTGGAACACATTGTCATGGAAGGTGGTAGGAACAGATACGGTACAATGTTTAAGAGGTAGACAGACACCGGAAGGGAACAAAGGAATTCAGACCACGTGCAGACACGTAGGATCACAGTGAGTCAAAGGGTTTTTTTTTACCTGTTCTGTAATGTTCCATTTCCAAAGTAAAAAGATCCTTGCCAATATTTAAACAGAACTTAGCTGCTGACCACTTCTTGTTCATGAAGAGTGCAGGCAAAAGTGTGTCCTCATTCTCCTACTTGCAGCCTCTCGATTCTTGTTTTGTGATGAAATTACTTGCCTCTCCCAACCCAGGAAAAAATTCAGCCATCTCCTTGGTGCCATTACAGTCTGCAGCTGCGGTAAAATAAAGTGTCACATTTTATCTGCACTCAGAGCTCTGAAGTGACCTCTGATCTGAAATCATTGCACCACAACATATGGTAACACTTTTACATTTTCTTCACTTTGAACATTTTCAGTTGTTTGAATTCACTTGATAACTGAGTGCGATAATCCCCTGATTGTTATACATCTCATGAATATCTGGGTACATTATAAGGCAATAATCCCATCAAACTCTGAGAGAATAGAAGAGCAAAGCTTGAGTGATTTCCATTATACTCTACCTGAGTTTATTGATTTGAGCCCTTTATAATTTCTACAATCTTTCAATTGTAGGTGTCACTGAACCTGGGGATTGGACATGATTGAGTAAAACCCCTGGTATTCAGTACCTATGGGGATTGATAGATGCTGGATAAGTGTATTTTCTGGATGCTTGAGACTTACTTATACAATGCCTAACAAATACATCTGCATTAATAAAAAAGTTAAAATACTATATTGTACTTACGCTGAACAAACTTCACTTACAGGAATATATAAACCTTAAAGCATTTTACTTTATTTTAATCACATTATTTGAAAACGTGCAACCCTTTCTGCATCTGTGGGTTTCTCCCCCTCCATGGAGTTGCCGAAAGATGTTAAATAAAATCAGAGATAATTAACCACCACTCCCCCAAGTTTATGGATAAAGCCTCTGACCGAGGTGACTTATTAAGCTGAATAAGGAGACACTTTAACGGCGAGCAGCATCAACCAGTTCTTCATCCTGGGCAAACGCATTTTATTCAAACACAACTTTATACAAACAGCTGCCATGACCAAAGCTTGGCCAAGGAATTCAGCGAGCTGAATATTTGCTCCCATCGTCACCAAAGGCTTATGTGTTATTTCAGCAAACATTTATGTTTACAGTTTTAAACTTGCGTATATTTTACCTATTATTCATTTTCATTTTTAAAGTTAATTTTCCGCATTTTATTTTCTGGTTGCTTGAGGCTGCCCGTTGCTTGAAGTCTTGATACCAGGCATTTTAATGCATATCTAAAAGGTGTTTATTTAGCCTATCCTAGAGGATGCTGTCTGCCAACTCATTCTGTTTCACCCTGAAAATTAACAACAACAGCAGGGTCATTTCTAGTTTCCTGAATAATCATCAATGGTTGGTCCGTGAAGAAAATGCAAGCAGGTCCGAGATCACAGTTTGAATCTTGAAATGCATCATTCTCCCATCTGTATTATTCCCAATTGACACTTTATTCTACCACCAAATCGGTCGTGTGTTCCAGCCGGAGTTAAATATTTGAAGTTATTTTATATTAAATTTATTAATGAAAGTCAAAACAAGGAATTGAAAAGTTTTGGATAGGGTCCAGTAAAGACAGAAAGAAAGGCTGGAGGAACTCAGCTGATCTTGAAGCGTCCACAGGAGGCAACAATATATTATTGACACTTCGGGCCTGAGTCCTTCTTCAAAGAATAAGCAAAGAACAGGAAGGTGACACGATAGGCTGTAGTCTGGCAGAGGGAAGGATGTTAATTGGATATGATAAGAGGAGAGGTGAGAATTGATTTTGGCTCTGTGAAAGGAGACAGGGAGAAGTGTGTGTGTGTGTGTGTGTGTGTGTGTGTGTGTGTGTGTGTGTGTGTGTGTGTGTGTGTGTGTGTGTGTGTGTGTGTGTGTGTGTGAGAGAGAGAGAGAGAGAAAGTGTGAGAATGAGAGTACGCTGGGGAAAAAGGATGGGGGGGAGAAGAAGTTGGGGGAGGGGGTTTAACTAAAACTAGAGAAGATGATGTTAGTGCCATCCGGTTGACCAGCTCTAGACTGCTGGTCTTTTTGGTTAAAGCAAGGAGAAAGGGGAGCATGCAAGGGGCTATGGGTAGGATCAGTCTCGGGAGGTGTATCCACCTGCGGGGTGAGAAAGAAGGAGAAGGTGAAACAACTATGTATTTTACAGACAATGACTATCAGGAGGTCTCCTCTGCCACAGTGAGCCACCGTAGTGTCCTGAGCAGCTTGTGACACGGGGTGGGGACAGGTGGGGTGCTGGGGGAGTGTGTAGCTAGTACTGTTCCATGCTTTTTTTTGAAAATTTTAGTTAATAAAATTGATGTACCAAAAGGCTGCTATTGTGAAACTATTAGGCTTAATTAACTAAAGACAGGAACTACCTAAAACCTCATCAACTGATTGAAGCAAAGAGAAAGGGGAGCATGCAAGGGCCGATGGGGAGGATCAGTCTCTGGAGACATGTCCAGCCGGCAGCAAACAATCATGGCACAACAGTGGTTTACCACAATTTTATTTTAAATATTTAAAGCAGTGGTTATCAAATATTTTCTTTCCACTCACATACCACTTTAAGTAATCCCCCTGCCACCCGTGCTCTGTGATTAGTAAGGGATTGCTTAAGGTGGGACGTGAGAGTGGGAAGGTTGAGAATCACTGCTCTAGACCCAATTGTTACTGAAATATTTTGCTTGAGAAAAATTGTCATTGGCCCATTTCCTTTGGAGTTATGAAACCCTGCACATAACGAGTCAATTAGGGACAATTAAAAGAGTGGTTTTCAAACTTTTTCTTTCCACCCGCATACCACCTTAAGCAATTCCTTACTTATCACAGAGCACCTATGGCATAGGGAATACTTAAAGTGGTATGTGAGTGGAAAGAAAAAGGTTGAGAATCACTGATTTAAATGAACAGAATGCGGCTAGGGTGGACAAGAGTGGACTGATCTAGCTATAATAATATCTAGCTATATTATTCTCTATCCTAGTGGATTCTCTTCCTAGTGGAAGAGAATCTAAGAGTGGGGAGAGAGTTAAAATCAAGGCCAATTAGTTTGGCCATGATGCTGGATTCATTGCAGGAAAAGTATATATCAGGTTTTGGATTTTTGGACATGTACTGTAAACACTGCTTCCACAATTCTGTCCACCTGCAATTGGTCCTGGAATCTGTTAGACTAGGTTAAAGGTTGGTTCAGAGTCAACTACCGTACATCTGCTGGTCTGGAAGTCACACGTGAACTTCAGTGAACTGGATATTTTTTCAACAAGTCAGAAGTGTTTGTGGGAATTGGCAGCAAGTCTGGCCTGCTACTTTTTCAGATTCTACCTTATCAACTGAATTTAAATGATACAGTTGCTATGGAATTTCCACTGTAACCCTGCACTTGCCATCATGACTGACAATAGCTTTGAAATTCCAGAGTTATTTGACCTCTCCAAGTTAAATACCCCAGCTTCCACGAGGAGGTTTAAACTCACTCCTCCAGCTACAATCACATGAATATCACTCTTTGAAGATGTTCCGTGGATAAAGAGGACATATTAGGCGTAGGTTTCCAAAAGGCACTTGATAAGGAGCCACAACGCAGGCTCTCTCACAAAAATAGAATCTCATGCTTGTGAGATGATTGACTGCCTAAAGAGAAAGAAAGACCAGGCAAGATAGTGGAGGTGCAAGGAGTGATGTGTCACGAAGAATTGGTGTTGAGGCCTCAACTTTTTACAACTTGCATAAGGAACTTGGATGAAGGCACTAGAGGTCTGGGTGCTGAAGTTGCAAATAACTTGGAAAATTATGTACATAAGTGAAGGGCAAAGGTCTGGTGATTGGAGTACAAAATGAAAATGCGAAATTGTCCATTTTGGCAGGAAAAATGAAAAAGATTAAAACCTTTGAGGTGCAAAGAGAACAGTGTATCCCAGAGGGTGATTTGCAAGAGGCTCATATCACATTTAATTAGGCAAGCTAATAAAATATTATATTATTATTACCCAGTGAATTGAGTACAGAAGGAGGGAAATGATCCTTCGATTCAAGTTCGAGTTCAAGTTTATTATCATCCCAGTTCCAATACCTGGTTCCCCTTCAGCTAGTCTCAAGCCATTTTCCAGCAGGCTGCCAATTGGTGTGAATGTCACCAGCAGCTGCAGTTTCTGTGGGTTCCTCTTCTCGAGTGGCCAACAGTCCATTGCCTGCGTGTTCTTCGGCCGCAGAAACCCTTACTGGTCACCATCCCAGGGGTCATCTCCTCAGCTTCTCTATCTCAAATTGGGGGGGGGGGGGGGTGATCTCCCTGTTTTCTGGTGCCCTGCACAGTCCTCCTCTTCCCCGGAGTCCACACTCCTTGTGGCTGCTGCCGATCATAGATGCCACCATCTTGGGCGCAGATCCCACGGTAGCAGAATTTTGAAATAAAACTGTCAGCACCATTAACAGGCTACTTAAAGCCCGTACAGAGCTGATGGCAGTCAGACTGGACAGATGGACCCACGAGAATGCTGTGTCTTTGCTCCCTGCTGTCCACGGGTCCGCACCAGCAGCAGTGCTCCCGTTACAGCAGCCATTTTCATCATCAGTGAAATTGCTCCATCTGTAGGTGAATTGCCAGTGTCTCTGGGAGGTGCATTTTATCATGATCCACCACCAACCAGTCACTCGCTCATTTCATTATGGTGGAGGACAGTGCCGCTGGGCAGTAGTCATTGAGGCCTTTACTCTTTGCTACTTGGATGACGGTGGCTGTCTTGAAACCTGTGGGTATGACGGACTGCTGCAGTGACGTGCTGAAGAAGTCCTTAAGAACCTCCATCAGTTGGTCTGCGCAATCCTTCAGTACCCGACCAAACACGATGTCTGGATTACAGAGGAAATTGATGAAATTACATCACGAGTATTGCGTCCAGTATTGGTGACCTAATTTAAGGAAGGAGAAAATGCAATGAAACATACTTTCTTGCTCTGAAGGAACATTTCTATCTGGTTTTTTTTTTGCAAGACAGCAACTGAGCATAAGTGACTCTTTGCTAGCTTTTGTATCACCTATCTCGGTTCATGTGACAATAATTAATCAATCTAAAAGCAGTTCAAAGCTTTATTTGATTAACTAAAATCAAAAGAAAACTGCAGATGCTGGAAATCTGAAATATATGCAGAAGATGCAGTAAAACACTCATCAGGTCAGGCAGTATCTGTGGAAGAAGAAAGAGTTGATGCTTCAAGCTCCAAGAGCTAGAGGCGCTATTGAATGCTTGGAACGGGAAATGAGCGACAGGCTAGGCTATTGAATGCTTGGAACGGGAAATGAGCGACAGGCTAGGCTTGCATTCCCTGGAGCATGGAGGAGCGAGATTTGATTGAAATATTTATCACTCTCAGGAGTCTGACAGGGTGGATGCAGAGGAAATGTGAGGCAATTTGAACCTGGGGTCAAAAACACAGATGTAGCGGATTTTTCTCCCCCTCTCAAGTGTGTGAATCTTTGTAATTCCCTTACCCAAAGTTTGATGCGAGTCATTGAATACGTTTAAGGCAGGCGCAGAGCATTTTTGGTAAGGTTAGAAAGGATAAGCAAAAACGTGATTCCAATCAGATTGGCCGTGATGTCATTGAATGGTAGAGGAAGCTGAGGAGCCAAGGGGCCACCTTCTACTCCTAATTTGTTTTTTTTTCTCTGCTTAAGTGCAGAATGGTGGGATGTGCTTAGAATTAGGAGAATGGTTAGTCAGGCTGCCTAGAAAATTAAAAAGAAATGTCTGGAAATAAAAGGATGCTCAATCATTCAGCAATCTCTGCTGCAAGCAAAACGAAACTTCACACTGAAGAGGCACCATCTTACTTCAGCCTCTGACGTCATGACAGCATTTCCTGAGATATACTGACGGCTAATCTATCTACTGTGGCATCAAATTCTTGACATTTAAAACGGTTAAAAAAATGTTTAGGGTTCACACATAGTTATGACCTTATAACTCTGAAACCCTATCAGACTGCCGTTGCCACGAGCACTTCAAGTCGCCCTGAAGCAGATGGACTCTGAAACATTTGGAAAATGAATCAATGATTTATCAGGTCATTGTCAAGAAGTGGCTGCACTGATTTGAAATGTGGCACCAGGCTGGCTGAATCCTTCTTATCATGCGTCCATTTCAAGAAGGCAGAATCTGTGAGAGCTACCTTCTGCAAGGACTAATTTAGGATACAACTGCGCAGGAATAAGGACCACTTCAGAGGGAAAAGCATTCAAGAGTTTTAAGCTCCTTCTGTTGAATGAGGGTTTTTTTTTTGGCTGTGATGCTTATGGTTTTTTTTCATTATTGATGAAGTTAATCAACACCAACAAGATTCATAACTGTTGAAAATTGATGGTTGAATTGTTTTTCCACATTAAAAATGCGTCGCTTGCACTTTTAGAAAGTGAAATTTTTATACTTCAATAATCTTCTTTCTTTCTTTGGCTTGGCTTCGCAGACGAAGATTTATGGAGGGGGTAAAAAGTCCACGTCAGCTGCAGGCTCGTTTGTGGCTGACAAGTCCGATGCGGGACAGGCAGACACGGTTGCAGCGGTTGCAGGGGAAAATTGGTTGGTTGGGGTTGGGTGTTGGGTTTTTCCTCCTTTGCCTTTTGTCAGTGAGGTGGGCTCTGCGGTCTTCTTCAAAGGAGGTTGCTGCCCGCCAAACTGTGAGGCGCCAAGATGCACAGTTTGAGGCGTTATCAGCCCACTGGCGGTGGTCAATGTGGCAGGCACCAAGAGATTTCTTTAGGCAGTCCTTGTACCTTTTCTTTGGTGCACCTCTGTCACGGTGGCCAGTGGAGAGCTCGCCATATAACACGATCTTGGGAAGGCGATGGTCCTCCATTCTGGAGACGTGACCCATCCAGCGCAGCTGGATCTTCAGCAGCGTGGACTCGATGCTGTCGACCTCTGCCATCTCGAGTACTTCGACGTTAGGGGTGTAAGCGCTCCAATGGATGTTGAGGATGGAGCGGAGACAACGCTGGTGGAAGCGTTCTAGGAGCCGTAGGTGGTGATTCCTTTGCAGTTTTCCTACTTGGTTTCAAAGACACCTGATAGGAGTCTTTCGGGTGTCCACCATCCACGAATTAACAAGACGTGCTGACCTCTGCAGTGCAGCTCCAGGCATTCGCTGCTGCCCCAGTCAGTGGTAGAAAACTGAGCTGGAGTAACGTGGCAGCACTCAGAGCGCAAGTTGGGACTTTACAGACCAACGCTCTCAGTTCGAGTTGGTGTCTCTCCGAACTCACACTAATCTTTTGGGCACCACCCGCATTCGGACTCCGGCTTACCATACGCAGGTGAGTGGCCTCACTGAGCATTTCCACCGCCAATTGAAAGCAACATTGGCAGCTGGAGGCAATGCAACTCTTAAGTGAACATTTTCCCATAGCCCTCCTTGGTGTTTCCATTGCCGTAAGAGGGATTTTGGTTGTTCAGCTGCCGAACTGGTATATAGCACCACATTGACTCTGCCTGACGAATTTGTTGAACCGGCTACTGTGTATAGGCTGTATGACCTGGCCAATTATGTCAATTGGCTATGACAGAGCATTGAATCACTTAGACCAATGCCAATGCGACAAGCAACCACTGCAGTGTATGTGCTGGTTAATTTACAATTCTCACGCGCCTTCACTTAACATGATGCCATTCGCTGGCCACTACAGCAAGTTTACGATTGCCCTTATGAGGTCATACAAAACCATCGTAAAGTTTTGTAATCTGGTGGAATGGGAAGATTGACACTGTCACTATTAACTGTTTGAAGCCAGCGTATGTCGAGGATCAACCGTTTTCGTCACTGCCAATACTGAAGCAATTGCAAGATCCCTGACACTCTGTTCGTCCATCACCTGCATTGGAGAACTGGACAAAATCAGAACAGAATGTCAACTCACCAAAACACTATGTTGTGGGACTTGTCCAAACACTCGCCTCTTCACATGACTCATAGGTTTGGTGGGGGGGGGGAGGTGGGGGCTGTCGCAGTTTATGCGTGCCTTGAGCAGGGCCGGTCACCCCGGTCACGCATCCATGGCAATGCTCAGGCATCCGGCTCCTCATAGGCCAGAATGGGGAGCAGGAAGAGCATGGTGGTCCGCGCAAATGCACGGGGATGGGAAGGATAGAAAGGTTGTGTTGTGGTCACCTGCAGGTCTAGGGCGAATGGGAAAGGAAGGGGGTTGTTTAGAGAGACTTCTGGGAGAAAGAGAGTCGATGCTGAAAAATAAAAACGCCGATACATGTTTTGTGCTGAAGACAATTGAGTGTGCCCTCTTCATTGCTTGCATAGCGTGTATCCAGCAGTCACGACAGACACTTGTTCCCAGCATGGCTTGGGTTTTGGGCATTTTCTTATTTGTATGATGTTGTCCTGGGAGTAAGCATCTTTGGAGGCATTTGAACTAACCGTATCTTTATAGCACAGCACGTGATAAGCACCCAACGATGTTCCATCCAAACATTTTATCTTCCCATTTTTCTTGCTCATGACACTCTGTTCAATGCAGATAGTCAAGGAGTCTGGGGAATAGGGGTGGATGAGGAGAATATACACTATATTCATCATTCTAAAAGACCAATCTGTCTGGTGTTCAGATGAGTTCAGGGAGATTGAATACTAGGCTGAAGGATGCACCAACATCTCAATGTCATGAAAACCAAGGAGCTGATTGTTGACTTCAAGAATGGAAAATCAGAGGTGTACGATCATTGGGGGATTGGAGGTGAAAAGGGTGAGCAAATTAAAGTTCCTGGGAGTCAATATCTCGGAGAATCTTTGCTGGATCTAACACACTGATGACATCATGAAGAAAGTGCATCAGCACCTCTACTTCCTCAGATGTGTGGAGGAAAACATGCTGACCGGCTGCATCACAGTGTGGGATGGGTACCCTAATACCCCCGAGGGTAAAGCCCTCCAAAAGGTAGTGGACACAGCCCAGGACATCACAGACAAAACCTTCCCCACCACCGAGAACATCTACAGGGAACGATGCGGTCGGAGAGCAGCAGCCATCGTTAAGGATCCCCCCCCACCACTCGGCACACATTCTGTTCTCAGTGCTACCATCAGGAAAGAGCTATAGGTGCCATAAGACTTGCACCAACAGGTCCAGGAACAGCTGCTACCCCTCCACTATCAGACTCCACAACAATAATCTCAATCAGGGACTAATTTAAGGACTCTGACCTTTCCACTTTGTTTTTTTTCCCTCTCTATATTACACAGTTTAAATTTCTTGTACTTGCGTACATTGCATACAGATTTTTTTGCACTACCAATAAGTGGTAATTCTGCCTCACCCACAGGAAAAAGAATCTCAAGGTTGATGTGATGTATTGCATGTACTCCGACAATAAATCTGAAATCTGAGTTACCCTCACCTGCCACGGATGATAACCAAAAACACAGTAATATCAGGCATTTCAGGAGTGGCAAGGGGAAGATGTCACTGGTAGTAGGATTGTGCTGAAGCCGACGGATGATAATGCGCTGGATGCAGAGGCAGGAGTGGAAAGCGAGGATCAGAGGGATCCATCCTTGTTCTGTCTGGGCGGAAGTGGAGTAAAGGCAGCTGTATGAGAAATGAAAGAGGTATGGGTACAGACTTTGTCACTGACGGTCAGGAGGATATTTCTGACATCCTGAGTGGAAGGCCTCATCCTGGGAACAGATGCGGTGAAGGAATTGCAGAAGCGATGACATCCTTACAAGGGAAAAACTGGGAAGAGGTATAATCCAGGTTGGTACAAGAGTTGGTGGGTTTGTAATAGTTTGTCCCCTGAGATGGAGACGGATCAAAGAAAGGAAGAGAGAAGAGTTTCTCTGTTCATCTTCTCTTTTTGTGCCTTTGCCATCTTGCAATTTTCTTCACCATTCTGTGCTGAAAATAGGAAATAAGAACAAAGGAGAAAGGAAATAAATTGTGATAAAAGATGACACTTTAAAATCTCAGGATAAAGCACATCTTCCTTGAAATTAGATTCTGCAGCACAGTTTATTTCAACCTTGTATGATTGAAGACGTATTTGCTATAGAGTGAAATGTGGTAATTACTAATTTTCTATTCTTGTGCTTCTCTCCAGAAATTTGATTGGGCACTGTCCAGCTCAAGTCACACTTCCATGTCTGACATGCAGCAGGTTACATAATACCCTGTGTAGTGTTCCTTTCAGGACATTGCAAGAAAAATTAGGACATGATCTTGGGAAAGACCACCAACAAACTTTCTTTACAACACAGCACCAGCTAATGGCCCAGCTAAATTAAGTTTCATGCATGGGTTTTAACTGGCCTTTCCCCATGAAATGTTCCCTTCCATCCCTCTGATCTCCTCTCTAATTGATCTCTCTTCGACCTCAATTAGGTCCCCAAGATTCTCATTGGATCCCCAGTGTCCACTGTTCCATTCCTCTACCCTGACAACCCAATTGGTTACCAGCATTCCAAACCTTTACCCTTTGTTTTACTCAGTCCTTTGCAATGACTTACTTCTCCACGAATTCCATGCTTTGGTGCTCTTACCCTTCTCCGGGACAATGTAAGACAGATCGTTCTCTCAGTGTGATAGGCCCTTCCAGTTCCCTTGCCACTTGTTTTCTTAGGGCTTTCATTCACCAAAAGAGCTGGAATTGTATCATGGAGCAATGTACTGGAGGAACTCAGCAGGTCAGGCACCATCCTTGGAAAGCAATATTTTGGACCAAAACTCTTCATTGGGAATAGCAAGAAATACCTGAATAAATAGGTTGGGGAAGTGGGGGGGAGGGGGCGGAGGGAGGAGCACAAACTGTGTTGAAGGTTGTTGAATTTGTAACTGAAGGTGCCTTTTGTTGGCTCCCTAAAATCATGTTCTGCACCACTCCAACAGTCACTTTTGCGCAGGATTCCAACATGCGCTAGATTCCATCCATTTTGAAGGGTGTCCACCATCACCAAAATTGTCGCACTCCACCGCGGTTTATGGCAACATCATGCGGCGACCTTCCCCTTTTTGCTCATAACTGCACTGCTCTGTTCTGATTCCTCACCCAGGATCTTGAAAACTTAATTTGCTCTCAAGGTCATCAACATATGCAAGGCGCATGGCCGAGAGATTGTGCATTTCTCAATGTCACGGAGATGCCCTCCATGCCGTCGCCTGCCTGCCCTCTCCAATTGTTAGCCGGGGACAGCCGTCTCTGTTATCTCACACTGGATGGTTGCCCTGCTGCAGTCTCAAGTAGCAACATCCTTATTACAAACTGGGACCTCAATGCTTTTTGGTGCTGCAGTTCACCAAGGCAAGTAACAGGACAGACTAAGCAAGGCATCCTTAATTAAAATCAACCTTAATCCAAAAGTAGTACAACAATATATCAAAATTTACACAACATGGTGTCAACTATTTTCAAATGTACCCTCAGGCTCACTTCCATGATTCAGGCAGAGTAATTAAGCTCCGGCTGTTGCCCTTTGTCCACAAACTCTGGCTGAGATTCTTAAACATTTTGGATACCAGCTCCATTAAAGTGGCCATTTCAACAGTTGCTCAAATGATATATTTTGTGCATTTATTAACTGGGATTGAAATTGCGTCTCTTTTAAACCACTTGTCCCACAGCTCTCAATTCAGACCATATTAAGACAGAATCAATACAGTGTATAATCTTGTCTGACCTTTGGTTCGTTCAGGTCCCGAACTTTTAACTTTCTAAGATCAAAGGTGCTAAATTAACACAACCCTACAATCTCTCCACAACCTCACTAAATGAGGTGTGCCTGATTGATATGCCTTTAGTCATTCTTTAATGCATCATTCAGCAGTGGTAGACACCCCCAACCATCCATCCTCCATACTCAACAGTGACTCTGCCTTTCTGAGATACATGGGCACAATATGAGGGACTACACAAGTTGAAGGGTGTGCTACCTCATTCAATCAGGTCAGCTGGTAGTTCAATGGAACAGGGTTGACTCTCTCTCAGAAAGACTAATTCCAAATCTCACTGTAGAGACTTATCAAAGTCAGCACCTCAGCACTGCCCTCACTGTTGTTAGTAACCTTTTATTTGACAGAAGATGTTAAACCAAGGTTTGTACATAGTGCTTGGGTTTGCAAGGTATTCACAGAGTCATAGCCCGTGCAAGAGGCCAGTTGACACAACATGTCCCTGCCAAAAGGTGCTTTTATGAAGCAGGGCAGTGGTTTCTCTGTATCCCAATGAATAACGTTCTTCAATCAACATCACCTCAATGGCATACATTTTTATAGATGGTTATGTTGTAAGATTAAAGCATTTTAAAAAAGGTGGCCATTCATTATGGCATTGAATCTCATCCACACTGGCCCTCCACCTTTGTGCTCATTTTAAACTCTGCTTGTTGGTGTATTGAATCCACGCTCAGGCCCAGCGCCTCAGCTCTATTGCTTTAGCAGCAGAATTAAAACTGCAGAAACAAGGCAGCATCAATGTGAACCAATAAACTTTGTGATTTAAAACCTTGTTTTAAATTAAGTGTCCATAATAAGATCTCTCCATTATTACTGCATGACCCTGAAATCAATAGTTAAAGGAAACATCACACTTAGAAGTGATTAGTGGCTTTACCCATTAGACAAAGCGTGTTTGGGAGTGGGGGGCAGGTCGATGCATCTTTTACATCCTTTGCTTCACCCTCACGTCTGTTTTGTTACTGACATCAGAAAGGAGTTGTCACAGAAGCACAAATGAGGGCCATGCATCCCACACAGGGCAGGTTGACATTCACATAGTAGCCCATGTCTAATTAATAGCAAAGTAGCTTGTGTGACCAGATTATAGATAGAGTAACTTAATGATGAGTACAAGTTCAAATTTCGGAACCCTGGGAGTTAAAAGATTTGAGTGATGATTTTTAAAGACTAAAATTTGTTAAAAATTGGGGAAGTTGTCAGATTATGAAAAAAATAGAGAATCACACAATTCTGTTGTGTTTGTGCTGACCATCCATTTGCACTAATTCAAAGTCTAAAATTCTTTTGCAGTCCTATACACAAAATTTTCTTTGTCCTGTGTAGGCAATTAATCCATTAACATAACAATCTACATCTCTTTGGGATATAGGGGGGGAATTCAAATATCATATGGTTCACCAATATCCTTTAAGAATGCAAACCCACCTCTCACCTACCACCAACTCCCAGGTATAATTTTAGACCTGTAACCCGAAGGATTACCCAACAGGTCAGACAGTAAAATCGTAAGAAAAATGGAGACTCCATGCACTTGCACCTGGAGGGTCATCTGGCCAACCAGGCAAGAGGCAGGTCAAAAGTAATTTCCCCATGTCAATCAGGGTTAGACAGACCTACCTGCTGATAAAATTGCCTCCTGATCAGTCTTCATCCTCACCCAAAGTCACATGGGCCTACTTGGGACAGGATAAAAGCATGGGGTTGTTCACTCTCTTTTCCTTAAGACCACCCCTAGGCTCCACTACAGGTTGAGAGCGTGAATGGGACTGGAGGGCTTGGAGTTTGTCAAATCTGTTCAGGAAAGTTTTCTAAATCAATATATAGAGCTATCAATGAGAGATGATTCAATACTTGATCTTCTATTAGGGAACCAGACAAGTCAGGTGACAGGACTATGTGTAAGTGAACATTTTGGGTCCAGTGACCATATTGTCATTAGTTTCAAGTTAATTGTGGATAAGGATAAGGTCCTCGAGTTGAGATTCTAAATTGGAGAAAGGCCA
Organism: Narcine bancroftii; assembly: GCF_036971445.1. Classification (NCBI taxonomy): domain Eukaryota; kingdom Metazoa; phylum Chordata; class Chondrichthyes; order Torpediniformes; family Narcinidae; genus Narcine; species Narcine bancroftii. The sequence goes on along the minus strand of NC_091471.1, from coordinate 338,011,644 downwards.
ATTTTGTGGAAATGAGAAAGGATCTTGAAGAGTGGATTGGGACAAGTTGTTTTCTGGCAAGGATGTGTTCAGCAAGTGGAAGTTCTTCAAAGGCAAAATTTTGCATGTTCCTGTCAGGATTAAAGGCAAAGTTAACAGGCATAGGGAGCCTTGGTTTTTAAGAGATATTGGGGATCTGGTTAAGTAAAAAAGAGAGGTGTGTAGCAGGTACAAAAGGAACAAATGAGGCACTCGAAGAGTATATAAAATGTAAGAAAATATTTAAGAAAGGAAACAGAAAGGCAAAAAGAAATGAGGTTGCTTTGGCAGATAATATGAAGGAAAACCCGAAGGGTTTCCAGAAGTATGTTAAGAGTAAAAGGAAAGTAAGGGACAAAAATGGTCCCCTAGAAGACCGGAGTGGTCGTCTATGTGTGGAGCCTCATGAGATGGGGGAGATCTTAAACAGTTTTTTTGCATCAGTATTTATCAGGAAACTGGCATTGGGAACAAGAAAGGAAAGGAATCAAGCAGTAGTGGCATGGAACATATGGAGATTAAAGAGGAGGAGGTGCTTGCTGCCTTGCAGAGAATAAAAGTAGATAAATCCTCCAGCCTGACACATTATTCCCTCGGGCCTTGAGGGAGACTAGTGTAGAAATTGCAAGGGTTCTGGCAAATATTTTAAAATGTCTTTAGCCACAGGTGAGATGTTGGAGGATTGGAGGGTAGTTCATGCTGTTCCATTGTTTAAATAAGGCTCCAAGAGAAAACCAGGGAACCTGATATCAGTAGTGGGTAAATTATTGGAGGGTTTTCTGAGAGATTGGATATCCAATTATTTGGACAACAAAGGGCTGAATAAGGATAGTCAACATGGCTTTGTGCATGTTAGATCATGTTTAATAAATCTTATAGTGTTTTTTGAGGAAGTTACTAAGAAAGTAGATAAAGGAAAGGCTGCGGATGTTGTCTTCATTGACTTTAGTAAAGCCTTTGACAAAGTCCCACATGGGAGATTAGTTCAGATAGTTCAGACACTAAGTATCCATAGAGAGGTTATAAACTGGATACAAAATTGGCTGAATGGATGAAGACGGAGAGTGGTAGTGAATGATTGCTTCTCAGACTGGAGGGCTGTGATTAGTGGTGTACCTCAGGGATCGGTGCTGGAACCATTGTTGTTTGTTGTCTATATCAATGATTGGATGATAACGTGGTCAATTGGATCAGCAAATTTGCTGAGGACACTAAGATTGGAGGCATTGTGGACAGAGAGGAAGGCTTTCAAACCTTGCAGAGGGATCTGGACCATATGTAAAAATAGGCCAGAGAACGACAGATGGCATTTAATACAGACAAGTGTGAGGTGTTGCATTTTAGAATGACAAACAGGGTAGGACATATGTGGTAAATAGTAGGGCAGTGAGGAGTGCAGAGGAACAGAGGGATCTGGGAATTCAGATACATAATTCACTGAAAGTGGCTTCATAGGTAGACAGGGTTGTAAAGAAAACTTTTGGCATCTTGGCCTTCAGAAATCAAAGTATAGAGTACAGGAGTTGGATGTTATGGTGAGGCTGAATAAGACATCGATGAGGCCAAATGTGGAGTATTGTGTGCAGTTCTGGTCGCCAAACCACAGGAAGGATTTCAGTAAGATTGAAAGAGTGCTGAGAAGACTTACTTGGATGTTGCCAGATCTTCAGGAGTTGAGTTACAGGGAAAGATTAAATAGGTTAGGACTTTAGTCCTTGTAGTATGGAAGAATCAGGGGAGATTTGATAGAAGTTTACAAGATTATGAGGGGTTTGGACGGAATAAATGCGAGTAGGCTCTTTCCACTTAGATTAGGAAAGAGAAATATGAGAGGACATGGCTTTAGGGTGAAAGGGGAAAGGTTTAGACGGGACATTAGGGGAACTTCACTCAGAGAGTGGTGGGGGTGTGGAACGAGCTGCCATCTGATGTGGTAAATGCAGGTTCAGTCTTAGGTTTTAAGAATAAATTGGATAGATACATGGGTGGAAGAGGTCTGGAGGGTTATGGAATGGGTGCAGATCAGTGGGACTACAGTATGATGTTCAGCACAGACTAGAAGCACAAATGGCTATGGTTATGAATAGCCTATGGTTCTATGGATTAGTTATAAGGTATATGCTGATAAAGGGTGGGGGTTATTTATGGCATACAACCGGGAAAAACTGTCGTGTCTCACCCGTTGTAAATTGTACCTGTCTTGTATAACTTTGCTAATCAGTGTGCCGTACCTGCTTGTTGGGGGAGGGGTGGCGGGTACTGTTTGTTTCAACCCACACGGCACTATCGGGAGATGTGAGCATTAGTTGATAACTTGCATCCATTGTGCATGATTTGTGCATTACTGGTTTGCGTGTGTGCACCTCCTGTGTAAATAAAGGACTGTTCAGTAGTAACTGAACATGCTTCGAACTTGTTCCCTCATCCACAACAATTTAATTGAACTTAGTTGTCCTCTGAAGTCAATAGAACAATGATGGGCAATAAAAGTCAAACCTGCTAATGACTAGATTGAAAAAGAGTTGTAGAAATATAGTGAGAAAGCGGTCTCTTTTGCATTTGAGGTGTCCACTACTCTTATCAGTTGGTTGGGGCTCAGTCTTAGCACCCCCAGCTCTCAGACACATGCCTCTGGTTTCAAGTTGCACTCTTGAAATGAACACAAAACCCTGGATGGTGTTCGAGTGGATTAGTAACAAATTGCTGAGCTATCGGAGGTGATGGGCTCCCAAAGAGGGAGTAAAACAAGGCCAATTACCTGTGTTAGGAAGATACAAGACACTCTACTCAATTCAAAGAGCAGATACAGCTTCTTACTGTTCAGATCGATATTTATCTCTCGTCTATTTAAGTTGTTATTTCATAGACGCTTGTACAATGTGCAAATAGACTGCAGCTTTCTGATATTACAGCAGTCAACCACACTTTCAAAAATACGTCAAATTCTTTGGAACAGGTGAAGCCATGAAATGTTAAATAAATGCAAGATTTTTTTATTCTCATGGCACCAGATTAAGTTCCAATTGGATGTGACATCGAGTCATTTATGAACCTTGTAATTCCTCAATGTTCTCCTGAAACTGAGGCCCATTTCCAACATTCAGCAAGTACTTAGAACTTGAAACCTCCCTTCATTTAATAATCAGAATCAGAATTTATTGTTTTGAACAAGTCATGAAATTCATTGTTTTACAGCAACATCACAGTGAAAACATTCATATAAATTACCTTAAAACAATGAATAAAAAATGCTGCATGAACAATCAAAGTAAGGCACTGAGTGCTCGCCTTTTGGCTCCTGTACCTTTTTCCCCAATAGTAGTAGAGCAAAGAGAGCGTGGTCTGGGTGGTGGTACTTGAGGATAGAGGCTGCTTTTTATAAGACACCGCCTCTTGCAGATGTCATCGTTGGAGCGAATTCTGGTGCCCATGATGTCGCAGGCTGAGTTAACTAAAACCTCTGGGGCTTTTTTCTTGTCCTGAGCATTGGCACCTCCGTACCAGACAGTGATGCAACCAGCCAGGATGCGCTCTACGGTACACCTGTAGAGGTATACGAGAGTTTTTGGTGACATACCGAATCTCCTCAGACTTCTCACAAAGTATAGACACTGGTGATCCGTCTTCGTGACTGCATCAATATAGAGGGTGCAGGACAGATCCTCAGAGATGTTGACACCCATGAATTTGAAGTTCTTGACCTTCTCCACTACTGAGCCCTCGATGAGGACTGGGTCATGTTCCCCTGCCTTCCTCCTGGAGTCCACAATCATCTCCTTGGTTTTGCTGATGTTGAGCTCAAGGTTGTTGGCGTGACAGCATTCAACGAGCTGATCTATCTCCCTCCTGTACACTTCCTCATTGCCGTTGGTGATTCTATCGACAACTGTGGTGTCATTGGCAAATTTGTAGATAGTATTGGAATTGTGCCTGGCCACACAGTCATGGATGTATAGTGAGTAGAACAGAGGGTTAAGCACACATCCTTGGGGTGTGCCTGTGTTGATGGTCATAAGGTGGGAATGTTTTTTCCAATTCATACTGACTGTTCAGATCGATCAGAGGAAGTCAAGGATCTAGTTGTGGAGGGGGTTGCAGAGGCCCAGGGTTGGAGCTTCTTGACCATCACTGAGAGAATAATGGTGTTGAGCAGTAGTCTATGAAGAGCAGCTATATGTATGAGTTTCTGTTTTTGAAGTGATGCAGAGCTGAGTGGAGAGCCAGTGATATTTCATCTGCTGTGGAGCAATGGTGACGATAGGTGAACTGAAGTGGGTCCAGACCTTTGCTTAGGTATGTCTTAATTCTGGCCATGACCAGCCTCTCAAAGCATTTCATTACAGTAGAAGTTATGCTTTGAGGCAACTCACACTGCACTTTTTAGGCTCCAGGATGATTGATGACCTTTTAAAGCAGGTAGGAACCTCAGATTTCAGATTTATTGTCAGAGTACATACATGACATCACATACAATCCTGAGATTCCTTTATCCTGCAGGCGCAGCTGAATTACCTCTAAATGCTAGTGCAAAATAAAACTGTCCACAGCATAAATATGTAAACAAAGAACTGTAAACAGATAATAAATGTAAACAAATGCTCATGGATATTGGTGTCCCTATTACCAGATCGCATTGAAGCCAGTCAGCACACTTTCCACCACACCTCTGTAGAAATGTTCCAGTGTTTCTGATGTCAAACCAAGCCTCCTCAAACTCCTGAGGAAATAGAGGCGCTGACGTGTTTTCTTTATGATGCCATTGGTGTGTTGGGTCCAGGAAAGATCCTTTGGGAGTGACTCCCATGAAGTTAAATTTGCTCATGCTCTTTATCTCTGATCCCCCAATGGTCACTGGATTGTATACCTCTGACTTTCCTTTCCTGAAGGCAACAATCAGATCCTTTGGTTTGGTAACACTGAGTGCAAGGTTGTTGTTGGTGCACCATTCAGCCAAGTTTTCAATCTCCATCCTGTACGCTGACTCATCCCCTTCCTTTATACAACCCACTACAGTGGTATCGTCAACAAATTTGTAGATGGCACTATTTTCATTCTGAGTCACATAAAGGTGTAAAGTGAGTAGAGCAGGGGCTAAGAACACAGCCCTGTGGTGCTCCAGTACTGATGGAGATTGTGGAGCAGAAGTTCTTACTAATCCTCACTGATTGTGGTTTGGAGGTGAGGAAATCCATGAACCAATTACACAGCAATTGGAGTTTTCTGATCAATTTTGAGGGAATTATGGTGTTAAATGCCAGACTGTAATCATTAAAGAGCATCCTGATGTAGTGGAGAGGGTCAAGAACTTCAAATTCCTGGGTATCAACATCTCTGAGGATCTGTCCTGGAGCCTCCTCTTGATGCAATCGCAAAAAAGACTTGCCAGCGGCTATACTTTGCGAGGTGCCTGAGGAAATTTGGTATTTCACTGAAGACTCCTGTAAACTTCTGCAGGTTTACTATGGAGAACATACTGGCTGGTTTCATCATTGCCTGGTATGGAGATGCCAACTCTCAAGAATAACCCTCAGAGGCCTCACAGGCATCAGACTTCATTCCATCGGTGACATCTACACGAAGCGGTGACTCAAAAAAGCAGCCTCTATCCTCAAAGACCCCCGCCATCCAGGCTATGCCCTCTTCACTCTGCTTCCATCAGGAAAAAGGTACAGGATCCTAAAGACGGCACTCAGCAGCTCAAGGACAGCTTTTTCGGAATAATCAATGAATCAAAGACTCTACCTTACTTTTCATGCTTTATTATTGTTATTTTATTTGAAGCAATGTTGTAAGACGGCTATAATATGAATATCCGCACGATAATGCTGCCACAAAACACTGAATTTCATGCCAATAAATCCTGATCCTGATTCTGACATTAGGGTTCTGAGCAGGTATTGCAATTGTTGAGAAGTGTGGTCACATTGGACAGTACATCAATCCAGACTCACTTCTCATCCACTGGCCAAAGATTCAGCAAAATACTGAATGTGTGTTAGTCCAGAGGATATCAGTTAACTTTGTGTTGAGCAAGAGATATGGTGGACTATACGATTGCAAGTAGCAACTCAGGCAAAAAACCACGTTTCTCATTATTGCAGTAAAATATTCATAGAATTGATGAGTTGTAAGTATCCAGATGCAACATTTAACTTCACTGGCTGGCTGGTGCAGTTAGATGAATCATTTCTGATTAGATATAACAGTAACTCAACCAATTGGGCTAGTGCTGCTGTATTAGGTCAGAGTCACTATGCAAGACCTGAATTACTCCCTGGTGCCCATGTTAACAGCGAGACCAGGGAGCAGAGTTGTTAGCTGAAGTACATGCTGGAAATTTACCATGATCCCTTTACGATGTCCGAAGCCGTTAACCTCAGTGATCAAGAGTTGTTTCCTCATTGGAAGGAATCAATCGGGCCTTGTCCAGGAAGCAAGTCTGCTATAAAGTGCACTCTGTGGTATTTCCCAGAAATGCACCATCAGGGAGCAATATCATCTGGTATTGATTAAATGACAGTGTGAAGTACTGACTGACTGAAATATTTCAGAGAAATGTGCTGTGAGAAAAAAGACATTAAAGATCATCCCCAATAAAAAAGTGATCTTTCTGTTGGTCTATTTCATAGGATGATTTAAACCTGCAATAAACAAATCTAATTTGCACAGTTTGCTCTTTTAGAGGTTTCAACCTTCTTGCGAAAAGCCTTCTAAATAACACTGAGTTTGACGATGGTGACACAAACAGGTGCAATCTTTTTCCTGGAGTGTCTGGGGCAAAAGGTCATGGATTAAATTTCAGGTTATCAAGGTTTAAGCAAAATATTGCATTGATATGGAGCCTTTTACAAATACAAGATATCTTAAACCATGAAGTAATTTGAAGTGTAGTAACATTTGTAATTAGAAAATGTAGTGGGAAATGTGAAATGTTTCAAAAGCACCTAGTAAGTGAATTGTTAGATTATCTAGGTTACAGTAAGATTGGAAGAGGATAAATATTGACCAGATTACTTGATATAATCTTCCTTAATTTTCAAAGTGCAGCAAGTTGATTGATAATTTTAAGTTGCGTCTAGTGTATAGATGAGTGGTAGAATCTGGGAGAATTGGTAGGAAGGTAAGGTGAATAGAACTGGTGTTAGTGTAACAGGGTGTGCCATGGTCGATAGGCTGAAGGACCAGTTTACATGTTCCATGACTCTCTGTGACAAGCACCACGGGATCTTGGTGAAAAATGGAAAATGCCGGTGCTACTGGAGCTGATGTAACGGCAGCTCTGCCGCTGCTGTGGACCCACAGAGAGCAGAGTCACAGGGTCCAACCGCCCAGTCTGACCGCTGCCAGCTTCATACAGGCTTTAAATGCTTGCAAATGGAGCTGACAATTATTTTATTTAAAATTACTGCAACAGAGGGGCCAGCGCGCAAGATGGCATCGCATAGGAGCAGCAGCAACCACAAGGGAAGAAGCGGTCTGGTGCAGGGTACCAGAAAATGAAGATACCACTCCCTGTTTGAGGAGGAAAAGCAGAGGAGATGACGCACGGGGCGGTGACCATTGCGGCGGACCAATGAGGGGCTCTGAGGCTGAAGAACACACAGGTGGCGGGCGGGCCATTGGCGACTCGAGGTGAGGAACCCATGCAGGCTGCGAGCTGCTGGCAAACGCGGGCAAGGAATTCACATCGGGCTGTGGACTGCTGGAGACAGGCTGGAGGGATGCACCAGGCATCGGATGCAAGAGGGTGCTGAGGACGCTGAAGGTTTCCTGTTCATGTCAGAGGTTCGGATCTCGAGCTCAGGCAGCTGATGGTTTGTGCTGGACTCTGTGTGGCTGCGAGCAAATCCGTGAACACATGATGACTCTGGGCGGGGGGGAGGGGTGGGGGGGGCTACTCTCATTTGCTTCTCTTTCTCTGACTGTAAGAGGCGCTTCAGACAATTTCTGCCAGTGGCGAATCTGTTTGCCTTATGGCAAATGAAACTAAATTTTGTGTGAACAGGGCAATATTACATGATAATTAATAGAATCTTAAACCTTTCACTGGATGTCCACTGGGAAGAGACTAGGACTTCATGGCTTACATACACAGGGAGAGGAAAATGTCATCAGTCCCTTCTCTTGATTTTGAGTTTTGATCATGGATCTAATCTCCTTGGTTCCATAACCATTAAAAGTCTGACCTAAATGAATTCAAGGAATCTCACTTGCATGCAGAGTGTTCCAGATTTTCTCCTGTTTTGTGCGAGGAAGCGCCTCTTGCCACCAGATCCAAAAGGCCCAGTGCCAAATTTAAGCTTATGGAAACAAATGGTACAATTTCTCCCAGCCACTTTACAAAATCCCCAAATAATATAAAGTGTCTAAACCGAATCATCTTTCAGTCTACTCGATACAAGCCCAAATTTAAACTCTTATCTGAAACCCAGGATATTGGACACTGCAGCACTGGGCTAGGGTGTCAACCTGCATTAAGGGCAAAGGAGACGGATGTAGTATGTAAAAATACATCTCTTAGAGTAAGAGAGAACAATAAAGAGCCTAGAGAGAATTTAAGATAAAATTAGAAAAATAACAGTTAAACTTAGCACAATAAAAACAGAAAATGTTGGGGATGGTGATTGTCTCTGATAGGGTAAAACAGGGATGACCCCTTCCAACCATCCCCCCCCCCCCCCCCCACTCTCCGAGTTGTTCTTGTCCCCTTCCCAAACCTGACTAAGGGCTTTCGACTTGAAACATTAAAACGTTCCTTTTCCAAATGATGTGGCCTGACCTGCAGTTTCCAGCATTTTCTGCATTAATTTCCAGCTTGTACAGGTTTTTTTTTAAATTTTACAAGAGATGGATCACAATATTAGATTTGCAGTATTATCCAAATTCGTAGGTTGAAAATTCAACCTTGAGGAAGCCCTTGAGTGTGGGGGGGGGGGGGGGGTGGGGGTGAGGGCTGGGGAGGGTGAATAAAGCCTGAAATGTCTGTAACGTTTATGGACGCTGCAAGACCGGCTGAGTTCCTGTGTGTTTTTACTACAATCACAGCATTTGTTGTTTGCTGTACCTTTAATCTAACTGGCTGGTGAGTAGAGACAATGGGGTGATTACTTTTCATCTCATATTCACATCACTGCTATCAATGGAAAGTGAACTTGAGCGGAGTTGTAAAACTTTCTTTCGGTTTTATCTCATCAGATTCCCAGCAGCAGAGTGAGATTAAAAGTGAGTTCCAATATTATTCTTGAAACTATACTGAGATCACCCATCAGAATTTGCCTAGGAACCAGAGAGGACCTTCCATCCTTCAGGCTGCACAAGCCACATTTCTCAGCCATGAGATCAAATTCATCTGCCTGCTGTGTGACATAGAATCCCATTGCCCAGAAAAGGGCCCTTAGGCCCAGCTTGCCTGTATTAGTCCCATACTTCTCCAATTCCATTGATTAATAGAACAGAGTTTGATCAGCAACCAAATCTAAATAGCCAGTCTATAGAACACAAAATTTCTTAATTCCAAAGATGCGTGGTCTTGTAGGGTAAGTGGTTTGCAATTTGTCCCTGGTACACAGATGAGTGGCAGAATATGACAGTAACGTGAGGTGCAAAAAAATGAGATTAGTGCAAATAGGTGGTTGATGGTTGGCAATGAGCTGACGGGGCGGTTTTCATGCTGTTTCTATAATTATACACCATTCAAAGGGTTCAGTCAGTGAGGTAAAGAAAGATTAAAAGAACTTAAAATTAGATTAAAAGAACTTTTAACTATTTTTCCTTTCTTTCTCTTTCTTTTGCGTTGCTTTATTTTCTTTTTGTCTGATGTCATATGTTACTGCACCATTACCAATGTGCGTTGGTCAGAGCGCTGGTCTTGTAAACCAGGGGTCACGAGTTTGATCCTCGCCAGGGCCTCATTTCTGTGAGGGGGCTGTCTTCCTCATGGTAGATGGAGTTAAAGAATTTCATGTATGTTACATTCTAAATGTAGCAGTATGTGACAATAATCGAACCTTTACCTTTGAATTATGTTCATATTTGAAACCTTTTTTCTATATTTTAAGTATATTACACATTTTATAATTATATTGTTCAAGTGCTTATATATTAAATACCAATAAGAGTATTTTAAAAAGAAAGATGAAATGGTGAAAAAAAATTGTTACATCAGGTACAGGCAGATGTCCATGTGGCTTGGACGGGAGCAGCTCATGTACTGGAGCTCGGACGTTTTCTAGTTTACAACATGCATCTCCGTAATGACGACAAGCATGTTATTTTGGAAAAAAGAACCTCTTTTTCGTAATGACAGGCTCAATAGGTCCAACCAATACCAGGAATCATTGCAAAATCATGTCAGTAACAAATATACATATAAACTACACATTCAGGGAGAGGACATTAGCAACATGATACGACACAATATACTTGACATATCCTATATACTCGTGTAATAGTCGATCATGTGTAATAATTGACATCCCCCCTTTTTCGGCCTAAACATCGCTTGTTTTCCAATGACCCACGTAAAAGTTGACCCCCCCCAATATTTTTGGCCCCGACTGCCCATCCATCTGAGCTCTTGACACGCCAATCATGAACCTCACCCACCCGAGTTCCTAATGCACCAACTTCCCATCCATCCAAGCCCCCAATGCCCCGGCTGTCCACCCACCGGAGCTCCCGATCCTTGCCCTGGTCGCCCACCTACCAGTGTTTCCAACACCCTGGCCAGAGACTCCCTCCTAGGCCTTTGTCACTTGGTCACCCGCCCATTTGATCTTCAGACCCCCTGAATGCAGAATTACCACCCAGCCATCCAAGCTCCCAACACCCTGAACAATGCAGGTAGTTATCATGATCAAAAGTATGTCGACCACCCCCAAGAAAAACTGGGTCCAAAAAACTCGACTACACAAATAAATACAATAGTTAGAATGTTCCAAAGTTAGGCAACAGGTCATGGTAATTGGGACAAGTGTCCAAAGGCTTTGTAAAAATAATTTGATTTTTTTTCTTAAATGTTAACAATACAACACAATGGAAGGCACTTCTGGCTTATGAAACCTATGCTTCCCAATTACACACAATCAACCTCCCAACCTTGTAATTTTTGAAGGATCAGAGGAAATCAGAGCACTCAGGTCATGGGGAGAACATACAAATTCCTTAAAGATAGCACTGGATTAAAATCCAGGCGCAGGCGCTGTAATGGCATTGCACTAAATGCTACACCAGTGGTTCTCAACCTTTTTCTTGCCACTCACATACCACTTTAAGTAATCCCTATGCCATCTGTGCTCTGTGATTGTTAAGGGATTGCTTAAGGTAGTACGTGAGTGGGAAAGGAAGGCTGAGAATCGCTGCTCTAAACCCAATTGTTACTGAAATATTTTGCTTGAGAAAAATTATCATTGGCCCATTTCCTTTGGAGTTATGAAACCATGCACTTAACGAGTCAATTAGGTACGATCAAAAGAGTGGTTTTCAAACCTTTTCTTTCCACCCACATACCACCTTAAGCAATCCCTTACTAATCAAAGAGCACCTATGGCATAGGGAATACTAACTTAGTATGTGAGTGGAAAGAAAAAGGGTGACAACCATTGACATAAGTCAATGAAAAGAGAGAGAGGGAGAGGAAACAAAGTTCAGAGGCCCTGGGAGTTGACTTCACTGTCACTGATGGAGCAATCTATTCAAAGTTAGTGTTGGAAGAAGGGAGTGGAAAAGATTATAAATAAATTGCTGTAAATTTAGGATTGTGTAGCTATGATATTAGCAAACAACATTGCTCTCAGATACATGGATTGAGCCACAATTTATTTGGTTTGAAGGGATGACTGCAAATTAAACTGAACCTCTTTAAATTCATCAATTCGGCTTCATTTCCTCCAAGCGCATATAGGAAGTTTCTGGGCAGCAATTCAAAACAAAGCTGTTTAGAAAAATCAAAGCACAGGTGCTAAAAGAAATTCAATTGAAAATTTGGTTTTAAGCAATGACACAAATGACATGAACTGGTCGGCAGCCAATGCAGACACTTGTGAAATGGCATATTGTATTTTAGTATTTCTGTGTATTCAACTCAGAAGTCGATGTTACTGGATGAAGTGAAGATTGACGTCACAAGGTGGTGATTCACTTGTGAATGGAATTGTGCAAAACATGGCCTTCAAAAAAATAGTATTTTCTTCCTGCGTACTGTATCAAAAGGTGCTCAAAAGTGCTTGACAAAAGGAAATCTCCCTCCTCCCCATTCATCTCTTGCTTTACCACTGCTCTCCTGCGCAATAAACAAGTTGGAGGACTGGTGTCCATAGTAACGAATGGAATTGAGGATCCCATTCTAATTTTTCAAACTTTCATTGACGAAAGGAAACTTCCATCTAAAGTAATACTGGATGGCCTACAGCAGAGATGGCCTACAGCATTATTTACTTTTGGCTCCAGTTCAATAGCTTCATCAAAAAATCTCACTGAAATATGTAGGATTGTGCTAAGTAAATTTGGAATTGAAATCTGTCCAGAATTATTCCTTAGCTCCTTTTTAAGGAACAACATTACCCTTTAGACTATCTAAGATTAGTGAGTTTATTAAATATTATTAAATATTCATTACATATTTGGTTTCAATTTTGAAGGTTTTTTGGACTAATTTTTTTTGCCTTGGCTAATATTATATATCTTAATGATTTTTTTTACACCATCTACTCTTGACCAAACCTTTCTTACTTGGAAAATTAAAGAAATTATCTCTTTTGTAGATTTATTCACTGATGGTGTAGAAGTTTGTGTTTATAGGATAGCTACAAATATCGATTATGAGAAATCCAACATAGGTTTTATTCAGTCACAGAAAACAGGCTGGGAGAGAAAATACAAATTTTTAGGCTAGAAAACCTTCCAGACAGGGATCAATGATCACTTCTGCTCAACAGATTCCCCCAGGCTCCAGAATCCTTGATACCTTCCTTGATACCTTTAACACAGTAGTGCTAACTGACTACCAATCTAGTCAATGAGCTGTCAAAAGGCAGCCCATTCATAATTCAGTTTCCCGCCCAAATGCAGCTGATCTACCTACTACCTACAACACACAATCTCAATTGCCAAAAACTATAGTAAGCACTCGGTAGCCTTAACGGCGCCAGCCCAGTCCCAGTTTGACATTGTTTCTGCCCAGAAGTTTCGCCCACCATTGTTAACTTTAATGATTTAAGATTAAGGTGAAACTATTCATTTGCATGCATTAATTCTTTCTTCTTTGGCTTGGCTTCGCGGACGAAGATTTATGGAGGGGGTAAAAAAGTCCACGTCAGCTGCAGGCTCGTTTGTGGCTGACCAGTCCGATGCGGGACAGGCAGACACGATTGCAGCGGTTGCAAGGGAAAATTGGTTGGTTGGGGTTGGGTGTTGGGTTTTTCCTCCTTTGCCTTTTGTCAGTGAGGTGGGCTCTGCGGTCTTCTTCAAAGGAGGCTGCTGCCCGCCAAACTGTGAGGCGCCAAGATGCACGGTTTGAGGCGTTATCAGCCCACTGGCGGTGGTCAATCCGGGCGAAGGGTAGACGGCGGCGGCCCCGATACGGGCAGGAGCAAGGGGGAGACGGCGGCCCCGGCCTCGGTCGGTCGAATGCATTAATTAAAGACTAGAAAACAGACAGGCAGTGTATGGATGTTGATGTGTACTGGGAGCGACCCTTCCAGACTTCTGTTAATTTCTGTATGCAAGAAGGATATCTCTTAATTATGACTTGTACGTGAGAATAAATGATTGATGTCAAACCATTTCCCTGACTTGAGAAAGAGATATACAAGATGTAAAACATAAGCTTGTAACAACGAGTTCAAAAAAATGTTATGAAATTTGTATGCAAGAAGCTGCTCATTTTGGAATTACAGATGCAAGTTGTTTTCCAACTTCTGCATTTCGAGTTATAGCTTTTTCTACACTATTAGCTCGAAGAGTCATTTTACTTAAATGGAAAGACTTTGATTCTCCTACCATTATTTCAATGGCTTTCTCATGTTACGTCTTTCTTAAATCTAGAAAAAAATTCAGAAGTCGTATTTTAGATACAACTACTAAATTTGAGGAAACATGGAAACCATTTATTGGTTATTTTCATGGAATATAACTGGCGTTATTCTATGAAATAAATCTTCCTTTCCAGACGTAATATAATTCTTGCCCTTTTTGTTACCTGTAGGTGTGGACCGGAGATAAGTTTTAAACTACTCAACAGATCCTTGGATCGGCCACTCAGTTGTTAACTTTTTATTATATAGTTTTAAGTAGATTAGTTGGGATTTATTTAATATTATATTATAATTATTTCTTTATCTCTGTTTTCTTTGTTAGGAGAATTATTTCTAATATGTCACATTTTCACTCTTCAGAATTTATATATATTTATTCTACGTAGACTTGGACATAACATTTTAATTGTTTTATTTATATTCTCCTTGTGCTGTGTATATTATGAAATGTTAATAAAAAGATTGAAAAAGAAAAAAATCACAAGGCTGGAGAAACTCTGCAGGTTAAATAGTATCATTTATGTCCCATGTGGATGATAGAAAAGCAGAGCCTTTGAGTTCAAGAATGACAGATTTGAATTGGGACACCAAATAAAAATGAACCATTTTACAACTAATTTTATAATAATAATTAAAATAGTCTTGGTGGTTATCTGTGAACTAACTAAATGGAAATTATCAGAATTTACTGTCATGAATGAGTCATGAAATTCGCTGTTTTGCGGCAGCTTCACAGGGGAAACATTCGTATTATAACCATCTTTCAACATTACTGTATATAAAAAATAATAATTGTGCACAAAAACTAAGGCACTGTCTTTGGTTCTTTGATCATTCAGGAATCTGATGGCAGTGGGAAAGAAGCTGTCCTTGTGCCATTGAGTGCTCATCTTTAGGCTCCGGTACCTTTGCCCCGATGGTAGCAGAGTGAAGAGGGCATGGCTTGGGAGGTGGGGGTCTTTGAGGATAGAGGCTGCTTTTTTAAGATACCACCTCATCTGGATGTCCTTGATGGAGTGAAGTCTGGTGCCTGTGATGTCGCAGGCCATGTTTATTCTTGTCCTGAGAGTTGGCACCTCCATGCCAGGCAGTGATGCAGCTAACCAGAATGCTCTCCACGGTACACCTGTAGAAGTTTACGAGAGTCTTCGGTGACATACCAAATCTCCTCAGACACCTCACAAAGTATAGCCGCTGGCGGGCCTTCTTTGTGATTGCATCAACATGGAGGGTCCAGCGCAGCCTCGTATTTATTGTATTTCTCATCGTTCCAGAGCATAACTTCTCCCATGTTTCCTTTTTTATCTTTATATTTAAATCTTGTTCCCATTTTTGTTTAGTTTTACCATTTGTTTCCTCATTCTCCTTTTCTTGCAGTTTAATATACATATTTTTTATAAATCTTTTGATTAACATTGTATCTGTAATCACATATTCAAGGTTACTTCCCTCTGGTAAACTCAAGTTGCTTCCTAATTTATCTTTCAAGTAGGATCTCAGTTGGTAATATGCCAGCGCTGTATCTCCAGTTATATTGTACTTATCTCTCATTTGTTCAAAGGATAAGAATCTACTTCCTGAAAAACAATTTTCTATTCTTTTAATCCCTTTTTTTTCCCATTTTCTAAAGGCAAGGTTGTCTATTGTAAAAGGGAGTAGCTTATTTTGCGTCAATATTAGTTTTGGTATTTGGTAATTTATTTTATTTCTTTCTACATGAATCTTCTTCCATATATTGAGGAGATGGTGTAATACTGGAGAAGTTCTATGTTGTACCAATTTTTCGTCCCATTTATATAATATGTGTTCAGGTATCTTTTCCCCTATTTTATCCAATTCTAGTCTCGTCCAGTCTGGTTTTTCCCTTGTTTGATAAAAATCTGATAGGTACCTTAATTGTGCGGCTCTATAATAATTTTTGAAGTTTGGCAATTGTAAGCCTCCTTGTTTATACCATTCTGTTAATTTATCTAGTGCTATCCTCGGTTTCCCCCCTCTCCATAAAAATCTCCTTATTATTTTCTTTAACTCTTTGAAGAATTTTTCTGTCAGTTGTATTGGCAATGCCTGAAATAAGTATAGTATCCTTGGAAAAATGTTCATTTTAATACAGTTTATCCTTCCTATCAGTGTTAGTGGTAGCTCTTTCCAATGCTCTAAATCGTCCTGTAATTTTTTCATTAGTGGATTGTAATTGAGTTTATATAATTGGCCTAGATTTTTGTTTATTTGCACACCTAGGTATCTTATTGCCTGCGTTTGCCATCTGAATGGGGATTCCTCCTTAAATTTTGAGAAATCCGCGTTATTCATAGGCATTGCTTCACTTTTATTTACGTTTATCTTGTATCCCGACACTTCTCCATATTCCTTCAATTTCTTATATAGTTCTTTTATTGATAGTTCTGGTTCTGTTAAGTACACTATCACATCATCCGCAAACAGACTGATTTTATATTCCCTGTCTTTTATTTTTATTCCTTTTATATTATTATCTCTTCTTATCGATTCTGCTATTACACAGACTATACATTACACCGCAAAAGTTAAATAAATGGGACCCAACAGTATCTGATAGATGTTTTCGATGTAAAAAAGAAAGGGGAACAACAATTCATGCAATCTGGACATGTGAGAGAGTAGAAAAATTTTGGGATGATCTCAATCAGATATTAAATAAAATAACAGAAAACAATATACCAAAGAATCCAGAGATCTTTCTCCTAAGTAACATAAAAAATAAAGAATTTGGAATTGACTTGGAAGATGCACAAAAAAGATTTGTCAAGATAGCCCTAGCCGTAGCAAAAAAATGTATTATGTCAACCTGGAAATTGGAAGATAATTTGAAAATACAACAATGGTATATAGAAATGAATAAATGTATTCCATTAGAAAAAATAACATATAGTTTAAGAAATAATATTGAAATATTCGAACAAGTATGGGAGCCTTACATTAAATACAATAGCGAAAACCTACCGGGAACAAACATTACCTAAGTTGATGGAAGGAGAAGAAAAGAAAAGAATGGACTCAGTAGAATTTCTGGTGTATTTTTGTTGAATGACAACATTGTCTAACTGAATTAATGCAACCTAGATTGTATACCTAAAATGGATGAGGGGGGGGGGGGGTGGGGGGGTGGCTTGGGAGGAGGGAGGGGGGAGGGAGAAAAAGTCACTGTAAATGTGTGGAAAAGAAAAAGTGTATATCATGGCTATTGTGATTTATGGTGTGAAAAATAAAAAATTTAAAAAAAAACAAAAAAAAAACATGGAGGGTCCAGGACACATCCTTGGAAATTTTGACGTGCAGGAATTTTAAGTTCTTGACCCTCTCCACTACTGAGCCCTCGATGAGGTCTGGATCATGTTCCCCTGACTTCCTCGTGAAATCCATAATCATCTCCTTGGGGACTAATTTGTTTCTTGTACTACTATCTTCCGCCAACAGAGCACAACGGGCTCTATTCCAAATAAAGATTGTTATGCAGTCTGCCCAAGTAAATATTTGAATAAAATGCAAACTGTCTCGAAAGTGTTATCTCTGATATTTGCATTCCACCTCCAAAATGGCAGGCGAATGAGTAGCCATTGAATGTTGCTCACCATATCCAACTAAGTTTCCAAACATGCAGTATGGCTTTCAGATCAATAGGCACGAATAACTGGCATAGCAATTAAAAAGAACTTAGTCATGTAAATATGATTTTGTTGCACATCGTCAATACTCAGGCCAATCTGGTGAAGAAGCTCCGACATATCTGAAAAAAACTAACCTCGTACAATCAACTTGTTTAACTCTTCACTGCCCTCTGGGCAGCTGTTTCCCGCATGGGGTAGTAGAGATCAGAAACCGGCAAAGCACAATCAAATCATCTGCACTTGACAAAAATACAAAGATAACCATCATGGACAAATTTATCTTTGCCTCTTGTACTTGAAATGCAAACCATTTCACACTAAATATAAAAAAATCTGATGATGACCCAAGACACTAAAGTCACCACCAAAGTCATTGAGAGACAAAATAGATACGATTCCTTCTTGAAGATTTGGTGTCCATATTTACAAGTTGAAGGCACTAATATATAGATATCATCCCCTAAACCTTTGAGAACCTTATCAGTATCTTGGAGTCAATTAATTAATATATGATTAAAATGCCAAGGTACAAGTCTATGAAATAATGAAAATTTTAATAACCACGTGTATTCTATCTCTCTTTTCTTATTTTTCTTTTTTTCCAGTTTTTTTACCTTTCTACTTCTTTGTTTCTTTTCAGGCTTATTATTCGGGGGGAATGGGTGGGAGGGATATGGTGGGGATTATACATATAAAAAAACATGTATTATATCTATGTGGTAGATGATTGCTAAATTCTGCATTTGAATTAAAACGTGTGGAATTTAAATAAAATATTTTTAAAAAGTCTATTGAGAGATGACTCAGATAAGTCCATCAACTGAAAGAGTGCATGATTTTACAGGCACAAATTTCACATGATAATCACATAGACCTAAGTGATTATTTGTATAATAAGTGAATAAATTGTAGTGAAATCCACCTAGATGTTAGCGCCAAAATGTCCAGCACTGAACTATACATGGTAAAATGTCCGACGCCAAATTGTGGATGCCAAAAGTTCAGTGTTCATCTATCAAGCTTTGCAATTTCCATCTCCTGTAAAGTTGAGCTGATCTTGAGTGTGCAGTGTTTGCCTTGCCATTTTGGCAACATGAAGTGCACAGTCTTATTTGCAATCATCTGATGCCCTGAGGATATTACTTGCGTTTACAGCCTGTTCTCCAAGCATAGATAAGGACTGCTTAAAGATACTTCACATTCATATTTCCATATCCCAGTTTAGGACAGCACAGTTAGCACAATGCTATTACAACACCAGTGACCAGGGTTTGAATCCTGGACTGTCTGTAAGGGGCTTGTTCATTTTCCCTAGATCTGCCTGGGTTGCCTCCTGATGCTCTGGTTTCCTCCCACTGCCAAAGTACATGGTTGGTAGATTTATTGGATGTATTTGGGTGGCATGAGCTCATGTTCTGTATCTGTACACTCAGGTATAGTCATGTTCTGTATCTTGAAAATTCATACTTTATCTCTGGGCTCAGCCACCTGCATTAGCTCCTGTTTCAATGAATATCTGGAGTTGAAAGCTGTTGACCTGTTAGCTCGCTTACTTCCACTATCTCTGTAATCTTCTGTCCTGATAGCCCTCTAATCCTGATCTCAAATAAATTTCAGATTTCCTTTATTCCAGCACTTGTGGCAATGCAACTCTCCGAGTCCTGGGCTCTGGAATTTCTTCCCTAAACATTTCTGCCTCAAATGGTCTGTATAACCCATCCCTCTCGCTGAGCAGTTGGTCATTTCCTCTCAAATCACCTTTTCAGGCCCCAAGTCAAATTTGGATTCTGGTCCTCCATTTCTAACCTCTTGGGAAATATTACTGCATGAAAACTGGTGTGCATGTACTAAGGATTGTTGTTTATGTTATTGATCAAGTTAATTTATTTAAGCAATATGTGGCGTTAGCTTCCCATCACATATCACAGCATTCCGATAGTTTGTCACACTCCGATATCTCCTGTTCAATGGGAATACATTTCTGGAATCACAGACATGTTCCTCGCTTAAAGTGAAGGGGCACCAGGGTTGGCGTAAAGTCTTTACAGCTAACCTGCGGGTTTGAATCCCACACTGTAAGGAATTTGTATGTTTTCCCCATGTCTGCATGGGTTTTCCCCAGGGTCTCCAGTTTCCTCCCACTGTTCGATACATACCGGGGAGGGGGGAGGGTGTAGGTTAATGGGATGTAAATTGAGCGCAAATTGGGCGGCACAGACACGTGGGCCAAAATGGCCTGTTACCGTGTCATATGTCTAAATTTAAGAAAAGTAAACGGGCTCACAGTGCTCTTAATGTGCAGTGAAAACAAATTCAGCTAAGCATGTGAACCATTTGTATTAAGTATCCAATAGCACAAGTGCAGGCCATGATATTATTCAAACATTACCAGATGCTTGGTCGTTCTATTAGCCCCCCCACCCCCCTGTCCTCGGAAAATTGCAAGCTTCTGTTACCGCAGAACACAGGGTTACTGAGAACAAGGTTGCTTTTAAAAATAAAATCAATGTTTAACAATTCCCTTAATCTTCATTTTTATTTTTAATAGTTGCATGCCCACGTCCTTGCATTACACAGGCCTGAGGCATGGGTCCAAAGTAAGCATACACCGTCAATGCAGCAGGAAATGAGAGCTTAAGAATTATTAATTTGAAACAGGGCTTCTATAGAAGGAATGGCATGTACTGTGAAAATAAGCAAAGCTTATTCCCATTCACTTTGGGTTTCTCCCAAACAGAAAGCATTATGCAATGGATTTTCTTACTTCCATTAAAGAAGACCTCTTGGGTGAAATATGATTTGCAAGGAAACATTTTGCAAAGTGAAGGATACGGAATGTTTCGCCACTCCCAATTCAGAAATTAACTGAGCGGCAGGTTGGAGAAGGCGAAGATCTTTAGCATTCATTCAGTAAGACAGTCTACTGGATTCATCAAAGCCTCACAGAAGATATTTTATTCTGAGCAAAGAACCTGGAGGAACTCAGCAGGTCAAACAGCATGGGTAGAAATGGTCAGTCAACATTTTCGGACTTGCCTCCTTACATGACAGTTTGTCATGCAAAATACATGGTGTTACAACTTAGCCACAACTAAAATCCTTTAATTATGTAAGATAGGTTGTTCATCATTTTTAATAATGTCCTTAAGTTTGGGTTACATCAATAGGCAGAGATAAAATAAGCTAGAAGGAAGCTTGAGTGTAATGTTCGGACTAACTTGAGCTTGCTAGGCAGAATGGCCAGATTCTACACTGTGAAGTCATCATGAATGATTCTCATTCATGTTCCAGCCTTCCTTTCCCTTCTCAAGTTAGATAATTGGGTGTGGCTGGGTAGGCAAAACAAGAACAGAACATAGCAGGAGAAGGCCACTCCACCCCTGAAACCTGGCCTACCATCAAATATGACCACAGGTGATCTGCCTCAGGTCTCATCTCCTCTTCCATGTCAGTACCTCACAGCCTTCAATTCTATGATCTTTCAAAAAATTATCAACAGAGGAAACCATAAAGCCATTTTCCGATAAACATCACAACCAGAGGGATCTGGAAATGCAGATACATTGTGGTGTCACAGATGGACAGGGTTGTAAAGAACATTTTGGCATATTGGTCATCATAAATCAAGGTACTGAATGTAGAAGTTGGTATGTTGTGGTAAAGTCTTTGGTGAGGCCATATTTGGAGTATTGTTGCAGTTTTGGTCACCTAACTACAGGAAAGGTATCAATAAGATGGAAAGAATGCAGAGAAGATTTACTAGGATGTTGCCCAGACTTCAGGAACTGAGTTACAGGGAAAGGTTAAACAGGTTAGGACTTTATTCCCTGGAGTGTAGAAGAATGAGGGGAGATTTGATAGAGGTATTTAAAATTATGACAGGGATAGACAGAGAAAATGTAGATAGGCTTTTTCAACTGAGTGTAGGTGAGATACAAACCAGAGGACATGGGTTAAGAATGAAAGGGGAAATGTTTAGGGGGAACTTCTTCACACAGAGAGTAGTGGGAGTGTGGAATGAGCTGCCAGCTGAAGTGGCAAATATGGGAGAGGTATGGAGGACAAGGCAAAAAAAAGTGGTTTGGCACAGACCAGAAGGGCTGAAAGGGCTTGTTTCGGTGCTATAATGTTCTATGGTTCAACACTGGCTTAGATTCACATTAACAGCACCTGGTAGACCTGATGGGGGATATATGTGGGGTTTGCATGTTTCCTTTGAGACTCTCTGCTTTTCCTCCACGTGCTCTGGCTTCCTCCCACGTCCCAAAGATGTGTGAGTTGGTAGGTTCATTGGACCCTGTGAAATGCCCACAGTGTGTGATAGGATCTGGGGAAAGTCAATGAGAATATAAAGGGATTAATTTAGGATTACTCTAAATGGATAGTTGATGATTGGCATGGCTGAAGGGCCTCTTTCGGGGTGTTTGACTCTCTTTGGACTTCCCTACTCTTCCAATCCATCTCTCCCAACTAATATTTATGCACTCAAGCCATCATTAGGAGTAGCTTGAGGCCTCGTGACGTTGGTCAGTACCACTCTTATTTTAGCACTTTAAAGGTGCAGCAGGAAACTACTCCACATCTTGTCTGACCTCCAATCCCTTCAAAAGCAGCTTCAGATGAAGGAAATAGACTCAAAGTCAACAGATCCCTTACTTACACTGCCAGGCTGCGAACGCCTTGAAAGATATCACTGAGCAGAATTGAATTTCCTGCAAGATATTGCTCGCTCAGGAGCTTGAACAAAATTTCTATCTCATCAGTTGGGCTTGGTAACACATTATGTTACTTCTCCAAAAGCTATGACCCTTAAATATCCTTTGGGAACCTGTCTTACCTGTGAAGTTGTTGTTGTGCAGTCACCAACATTTATTCTTCAACCAATTTGCTTAAAAAAAATCACAGAGAGACAAATGAAATGAGTGTCAGAATTTATCTTTTTTTGCCTATTGAGTAACAGATGAAGAATGGACACTTATCCCAGATCTACAAATTGTTCCCTAACTCCAGTTTACATTTCCCCAGTAAGAGAGGATACAAATAACCTCCCCAGGATGTTGGGAAACATAGAGACTAATGCAAGGGAGGAGCTGAAAGAAATCAGTATCTCTAAGGACATGGTCTTGGGGAAATTGAAAGGATTGAAGGCCGATAAATCCCAAGGGCCTGATAATCTACATCCTAGGGTACTTAAAGAAGTGGACATTCTGATAGCAAATGCTTTAAAAATTATTTTCCAGAACTCGATAAACTCAGGATCAGTACCCATGGATTGGAGGGTAGCTAATGTTACCCCACTATTTAAAAAGGGGTGTAGAGAAAAAGCGGGGAATTATAGGTCGGTGAGCCTTACATCAGTAATGGGCAAAATGATGGAATCCATTATTAAGGATGTAATAGCAGAGCATATGACTAGCAGAGAAGGGATCGGACAGAGTCAACATGGATTTACAAAAGATAAATTGTGCTTGACAAATCTATTGGAATTCTTTGAGATGGTGACAGGTAAAATAGATGGGGGAGAGCCAGTGGATGTGGTGTACCTGGATTTCCAAAAGGCCTTCAATAAGGTTCCACATAAATGACTGGCATGCAAAATCAAGGCTCATGGGATTGGGGGCAAGGTATTGATATGGATTGAGAACTGGCTGGCAGATAGAAGACAGAGAGTTGGGATAAACGGCTCATTTTCTGAATGGCAGGCGGTAACCAGTGGGGTGCCACAGGGATCTGTACTGGGATCCCAGCTGTTCACAATTTACATTAATGATCTAGATGAGGGGATTGGATGTAATATCTCCAAATTTGCAGACGACCCTAAGCTAGGAGGGGTTGTGTGCACTGAAGAGGGGGTCAGGAAGCTCCAGTGTGATTTGGATAAATTGGGGGACTGGGCAGATATATGGCAAATGCACTACAATGTGGATAAACGTGAGGTTATCCACTTTGGTAAAACAAACCGGAGGCCAGACTACTATTTGAATGGAAATAGATTGGGAGATGGGGAAGTGCAGAGAGACTTAGGGGTTCTTGTGCACCAGTCACTGAAGGCAAGCATGGAGGTACAGCAGCCGGTTAAAAAGGCAAATGGTATGTTGGTCTTCATATCAAGAGGATTTGAGTATAGGAATAAGGATACCTTACTGCAGTTGTACAGAGCCTTGGTGAGACCACACCTGGAGTATTGTGTGCAGTTTTGGTCGCCTTATTTGAGGAAGGATGTTCTTGCAATGGAGGGAGTGCAGAGGCGATTCACCAGGCTGATACCTGGAATGGCAGGAATTACTTATGAGGAAAGATTGCGCAAATTGGGACTGTACTCACTGGAGTTTAGAAGATTGAGAGGGGATCTCATAGAGACATATAAAATTCTGGCAGGACTGGACAGAATGGATATGGAAGGGATGTTTCCGATGGTGGGGGAGTCCAGAACCCAGGGCCATGATTCGAGGATAATAGGCAAACCATTTAGAACCGAGATGAGGAGGAATTTCTTTACCCTGAGGGTGGTGAATCTGTGGAATTCATTGCCACAGAGAGCAGTAGAGGCAGGTTCATTGAATATATTTAAGAGGGAATTAGATATATTTCTTCAGTATAAGGGAATTAGGGGTTACGGAGAGAAGGCGGGGATGGGGTACTGAACTTTAAGATCAGCCATGATCTCATTGAATGGCGGAGCAGGCTTGAAGGGCCAAATGACCTACTCCTGCTCCTATTTTCTATGTTTCTATGTTAATCCCAAAGTCTGTCCATCTTTAACTTATCCATTCAACAGCTGTATAGCTAAATATGGGTTGGAAATCGATTGATGCTTGTAACCCCAAGTTGAGCTACACAATTATAAATAGGGTCTGCAGAAGACCCTCTGGCACAAGACACATAGTGGCAACATTTTCCCACTCTTATCACACTGAGATTCAAAGTATCTCATGTAGTGGATCAGACCTTTTACATCTTGTGAACACAAAAACATTCCATTCACCTCTGCAGATTGAAATAGAGAGGAGGGGTGGAATGGAGCTGCTTCAGATGATCTTTGGGTAGGGAGGGGATGAGGTGTCTGAATTGACAAGTCTATTTCCTGCAATATTGAGTTGTCTGTTTAGTCCTTCCTAAAGCATGTCTCAGTGATGCCAACAGTAATATAGACACCCGCGATAATGTTAGATTACTGGCAATGCTCCTTGCATTAAAATAGTTGCAACTTGGCTCTGAACTTGCTCGATGTGTATTTGTTCACTAGGACTGGACATTGGACTCACCATTTCCCTCCTTGATAATTGTATCTCTCCATCAGGACAATGAGTCTGAGCAAGGATATCACTTTGAGAAAGAGTAAATAAAAGCATCAAGGCCTGGAGACTCTAGTGCATATGTTGGAGTGGAATGACAGAGGTCTTTATTGTCCATATTACACCAATCATGGTCCAACTGCTATAAACAACTATTACCAGAGATCCAAATTTGTAGTATGTAGCAGGTAAGGGGGGGGGGGGGGGGGGGGGGAGGGGGGAGGGGAGGTGGTAATGGAAAGAATAATATGAACATAATCAATTGGGCCTGTGGTATAAAGGATGACAACATCAGGGTTGGCGATGGAGTAGGTGAGGAACTCACTAGTCAGGTGACACAGCTGAAGATTAAGCTCCTGGAACAGGAAGTGATGCCATCTGACAGGCATAAATCAGGAATGTGGATCAAACATTGTGACTGAGGACCATGGCCAAGGCTCAGAAGATCATTGGAAAAGAGAGGCCAAGCCATTCAGCCCCTCATCCCTGTTATATTATTCAACATTGTAGCCTTAAACCAGTGTTTCTCAACCTTTTTCTTTCCACTCACATCCACTTTAAGTAATCCCTATGCCATAGGTGCTCTGTGATTGGTAACGGATTGCTGAAGGTGGTATGTGGGTGGAAAGTTTGAAAGCCACTGTTTTCATCATAGCCAATTGACTCATTATGTGCACAGTTTCATAACTCCAAAGGAAATGGGCCAATGACAATTTTTCTCAAGCAAAATATTCCAGTAACAATTGAGTCAAGAGCAGTGATTCTCATCCTTCCTTTCCCACCCACATACCACCTTCAGCAATCCCTTACTAATCACAGAGCACTGATGGCATAGGGATTACAGAAGTGGGTATGTGTGAGTGGTAAGAAAAAGTTGGAAAAACACTGCCTTGAACTAACAACATGAACATAATTTATTTCTAATTTTCGGTAACCAGACCCCCACTCCTGCCTATATGTGGTTCCATCTCTTCTTTACTTACTCATGTTTACATTCTTCTCCAATTTCCTCCTTCCCACCATTGTTTCTCTCTACCTGTCCCTCCACCTCTCCCACCTTCTGTCCAATACCCTATCACCTCTTAGCCCTTTCACATCTTCTTTCCACCCTCCCCTCTTAATATATTTGATGCAATCTCTTTGTCCTTTCATCTCTATAAACAGAGTCTAGACCCAAAACATTAACTGACCATTTCTTTCTGTGGATGCTGCCTGACCCATCGAGACCCTCCAACTTCTCATTGTTTGCTATTTAGAAAGAAGATGGAATTCAAAATCATTTGCTCTATGAACTGTGTGCAGTATTAGATGCTAATACCCACTCAGATCCCTCAAAAATATCACAATGGGAAAACATACTAAAAAGTGAGTTGGTTTACTCAGAATCAAAGAGAAACAATGTGGCTACAGCCCTTCAGCCAATTGAGATGATGCTGGCTATCACCACCCATCTAACTAACCCTACATTCTTCTTATTTTATTCTCACCACATTCCCGTCAACTCCTCCCAAGATTCTGCCACTCATCCACGTACTAGTGGCGCTACAGTAGCCAAATCACCTATCTTGGAGGAAACTGGAGCCCCCAGAAGCAATTCACGCTCGGTTGGGGAAAACATGCAAACTCCACGGGTACGGTTAGGGTAGCGGTTAGCGCAATGCTGTTACCGTGCCCGCGACAGAGATTCGAATCCAATGCCAACTGTAAGGAGTTTGTCAATTCTTCCCATGTCTATGTGGGCTTTCCCCATGTCCCCTGGGTAAAAATGTAAAGGGGTGTAGGCCAATTGTGTGGTATGGGCTTGTGTTATCGTGCTGTATGTCTAAATTAAAAGAAAATCCACACCAGCAGCACAGAGTCAAATCTTTGGAGAGGTGAGGTCACTGTTGAATGGTGGAATGAGACCCATTACTGTTCCCATCAACAGCCACACATTGACCTTAAGACTGCCTATTATTAACATGCTTAACACCGGGAAGGTAGTCAGATCTTGATGAAATCTTCCTACAGCGCCCAAGAAGTCAAAGAAAAATATAAAGGCCAATGGCACATTTTGTTGTCCATACTATCCCCTTTCCCACTCACTCCCATTCTGCCAAGTAACGAACTTGCCCACTGATCTCCCAAGTAGCAAGTAGTGCTCAACCTGTGCTCTGATCAAGTCACCAATAATCACAGCAGTACCAAGGCTGTGATCAGTGAAGGAAGTTCCAGTGGTTAATTCTCCACAGACTTAACAAATCTACATGATTTGTTTTCAAGTCAGTTTCCTCATGGGCCTAATCTTTATAGGTCCATTAAATTTGCAGACTTCATTGCAAGACAGTAAATAAAATGTTACAATTTAAATACAATCCATTCATTCGTATCTTTGACCTTTACCTGGTAATAATTTTATTGATGCTATGTTCCAGAGGTTTTGAAAATAGGGGATGGTGGTGGCTGTGGACTACTTGGTAGTCACAGTGTTCCTGATCTCATGGATGATATGACTTTTAAAGAAATGCAATTACTTTCCAGGTGATGTTGAAATGATAGTCGCAGTCACTGTTGCCACATCACGTCTTGTTTTTTAGATATCCATTTTTCACCTGGAAATTTTGTCCAGATGGTGGATGGTTTTTACAAGCAGATTCTACTAATTGGAATTTATGGATGTAAAACTAAAAACACTGGGCAGATGAATCGCTGATCAACGGCCAGGGTTACACATCCAGTATGGACACTGCAACTGAAGAAGGCAACGGGAAACCTCTTAGCCCTTGTGTAATATATCGACTATGGTCTCCTCTGTCACCGAAGGAGAACAGGGGAGGCCACAACTACAATCCAGAGGGTCTGAGATCATGACGGATGGAGAGACATGACTGCCCACGCTAAACGGCAAGGCACCTGAATGGTGTTGATGGTTAGGCATTGGAGTTCCAAAATTAATCCTAATTGTCAACCCTGAAGCAACAAGATCTATATTTTCAGCACTTATAAATAGTGATTTATTTTCAAAATGTAATTCGGAAGTGTAGCTTGTCGACTAAATAATGAGTAGTCATTCTAAAATAGTAGAGCTTTGCAGGATTACAAGTTAAGAAAATCAATCTTTTAAAAAAGTGCAGAAAAATAAAAAAAGGCTCATTTTTATCTCTGATTATATAGTTAACATTTTCACAGCAAAGTTTCTATTTTGTGAACATTGGTATTTTGTTGAGAGGGCAAAAAAAAAGTGCATGCCCAGATTGGGGTTTCAAATGAAACAAACTTGCAGTAGAAATGTTCTTTTGCAATAATTTTCCCCATCAGATGATCAGGGCAGTCCTTGATAGATGTCAAATGTTGGGGGTTAAAACTGCCAGTGGAATTTAGCTCTTGTTCAAATACAGTGCCTCAGGATCAAGGCCGACGGTCACATTCAGAGTTTGAGAGGTTGTGAGGTGACTGATGAGGTCAGTGCAGGGACCATAGACTCTTCCAAACATGGGAGAGCTGATGCACGATGTGTCCGAGGGGCTTCGGAGGTGACCTGCTTTTTCCTCTGCATTCGCAGGGATTCCATGTATCCCAGATGTACAGACAAGGTCCCCAATGTCCCCACACGACCACAGGACAAAGATTTGTTGTGGATGTTGATCTCTAGCCTAATTCACTCTCAAGTGCCAGAATTGCTATAAGATTAAGGGGCCTTAAAATTGTAATTATTAGGGGCACTCAATAATAAACTACCATCAGAAGCTGTCCAATATGGAAGTCTTGTTACCAGCAAAATACAAAATTAACCTTAGAATGAGGTTAACACAGGACCACAACACAGGAGGCAGCCATTCATCCCATTTTAGTGAAACCATTGATCCACTATGAAATCTCTTCAGGGAACACCTTCCCTGAAGAGATCTCCTCTCTTTCTGTTTATTCCTCGAGAAAGGGCTCAGGCCTTTGTTAATGATAGATCTTTGTCTCCTCTGGACGTTGAAAGACCAGCCGTGCTTTTCCCGCATTTTGGTGTGTTTTTATTCATCCCATCTTGTCTGTGCTGCCTCTCGACCAGAACAAATCTCTGGTTCCACTCTCACTGGCTCTTTCTCCATAAACTTGCAATTTTTTTTTTCTCCACCACATATTTAACATATTGCTTGTTGAAGCTCCAACCACATGCTGTCCAAAATGTGCTTGCACATGTCACTCTTAATTCTCCTTCCCCTTTATTTTGTGCCTGTGAACCCCCCCTCACCCCCCATCAAAGGGAACAGTACCATAGTACACTCTTACCAGACTCTCATCATTCTTGTACTGTATCTATCAAATCTCCCTTCAGTTTCTCTTCAAAGAAAACCATTCCAGCCTCTCTAATCTATCCTTGTAACTGTCAGCCTAGGAACATTCCCATAAGTCTTTTCTGGACCCTCTTTAATGCCTTCACATTCTTCAACCAGAACTGAATGCAATACTCTGGAGCCAGACCAATATTTTATAAAGATTCATCCCTTTTTAACTTGTTCATAAATTGATGCATTGCCAGCATTACTGACACAATCTCTGTCATTTCATCACAAAATTCCATCAAATTGGTTAAATGCAAATTGCCCTTAATAAATCTACATCAGTTTGTTTTAATTCATTTTCCTCCAGGCAATTGTTAATCCTATAAACAGATCAATGCTTCTCACTCCGCTCCCCCACACCCCCCCCCCCCATCATCGATGATAGACTGAGGTGCCAGTAGTTGCTCAGTACATCCTTACTCCTCTTTATTCAATAAGGGAGTAACATATTTTACTCTTCAATCCTCTGGCACCATTCTCATATCCGAACAGGTTATGCTCTGTCCCCCAACAATTTCTTCCTGTGCTTCTTTCCCTCAAGATCCTTAGATGCATCTATCAATCCTGATGGTTTATGTGGTGGTACAGCACTGGCCTACTGCAGGGGGCAACCTCTGTACCTGCAGGAGTGTAAGGGGACAGGACAACACCTGGCTGGCTTCCAATCAGTCAGCCTGAATGGATCAAGCCCCACCCGATCGGGTGTCAATCACCCTCCGGGATATAAGCCTGCGCCGGCCTCCCGAGGCCTCACATTGAGTTGCTGCAGCCACAGCCAGCCTGGCTCTGTGAAAGTCTTTGTGGATTAAAGCCTGTTGTTCAGTCTTTACCTTGCATGTGTCTGATTCTGTCTAACAGTGCACCACAGTTTATAAACTTTTATAATCCTGGTTTTTTTTATATACATAAGATACCCAG
Organism: Narcine bancroftii; assembly: GCF_036971445.1. Taxonomy (NCBI): domain Eukaryota; kingdom Metazoa; phylum Chordata; class Chondrichthyes; order Torpediniformes; family Narcinidae; genus Narcine; species Narcine bancroftii. The sequence continues at coordinate 337,981,420 of NC_091471.1, read as the reverse complement.
AGTCTCACCGATCTCCTCTTTCACTATTACTTTGGATGTTCTACCTCCTCTGGTAAAAACAGATCATTCAGTTCCTCATTGGGGCCTTTAGCATCCAGGAGCAAGTTCTTGTTTTGTCCATCTTGGCCTCATCTTCTCCATGTCCTACTATTCTATGTGCCTTCACATCTGTTGGCATCTAATCTTTTCCCATTCACTCTCTTTGATGCTCTCAGTTTATTTTTCACCTCTTCTGATTCCTTTGTAACCAGCCTGCTTCCAGCTGTTTTTTTTTTAAACATCAATTGTTATATTGCAGCCTTTATTTTTTTTTGTATATTCTTGGAACTCTGGGTTTCATTGTTCTTCCTTTCCTCCTTATAGGAATCTACCTGTGACATAATCATCTCTTCCTTAAAGACAGCCCATTATTCTGCTAAGGTTTTATAGTACTTGTCAATTTTTCTTTCAATTTACCTGATCCATTTTTATCCCATTGAAACGGGCCTTCCTCCAAATAATTATTTTTGAATGCATGAAAGTTTACTGACATATGCATAATGTACAGATGCATTAAAAGTCTCATCAGCTACCAGTTATGTGAAATGCACTAATGCAATAATTAAGGAGCAAAGAAAAAGAAGAAAACAAACAATATAAAAGAAAAAAAAAGAAATAATGAACAATAAATACTCACGTCCAGCCAGAAGTACATTCGTATCTTTGGAGGTCTTGTAGTAGTGTTACAGTTCAGGTGATACAGAGAGGTTAAAAAAGCTAATTACTGTGCTTTGGATGCTCTGTCTTCCTTACTATTGCTAACCTGAGTCTTATGATGTTCCGTCCACTTTCTCCCAAATGTTCTACTCCCTAAACTTGGACCTAATCAAGTGGTAAGTTTACACTGGAGATAGTTCCAGCAAAACCTCTTCCTTCCTGATAGGACTGGAAGCATACCACTGAAAATTGTCTGGACACATTTCAGAAACTCTTCACCGTCACTAGCCCCAAGGCCATTTCTATTCCAGCTTCCACTGAGATAGTGGAAGTTGCCGCTGGATATTTACCCTTCTGACTGATTGTGCACTTCCTATTTTCCTGCATACTTGGCCTTCTACCTCACGCCCCCCATCTCCCCCCCCCCACCCACTCATTGGTAACTTGGAGAATGCACAGCTTAATAATCCCTCTACTGTTTCTTACTTTGAACCAGATTCTGCCTGTGACCCCTCCAACATTCTCTTGTCTTTCCTTTGATCAATACTACTCTCGCTGATCCTTCCTTCCCTTCCCGATTTTGCCTAATATGTTGATAACATTTTTCTAAACCTATAAATATTTAAAACAAACTTTTAATTACTTTAAGCCAAGTCATTCCATTTCCACTGACCTTTCTGAAATCCTTCTGCTGATTTATTCTAGTGTGAACGATCTTTATCACAGCTTCTGTACAATTGCCTTTAATTTTATCCTTCCATCTTTCCTACATTTACCTCACCAGTGTGCTCTGCTCCTTCCCAAAACCTTTTGGTTACCATTCTCCCCATCACTCCCTTGCACTATCGCCCATTTATTTTTCTTTCCTTTCACCGAAACCACTACTTTCTACCTGACAATAATTTGTTTTGTAAACCCTGAAAATTGGAATGAATGGCTCTTTGATTAGATTAAGATGAGAATGAAATGTTTTTTAAAAAAAACTTGACCATCATTGTTTTCTTGATTTGTTCCTCTAACAAATCTATTTGTGCAAAGTTGCAATCTACAGCATGGCAAATGGACATTGAGGCACAATTTTCTCTTGCTCTAAACAAAAAAATATATTGATTTTATAATTGGAAAAAGTCTGGTAGCATTGTGTGTGGTTTCTTACCGAGAAATCCAATTAAAGGAATTAGGCTCATGGTATAGGGAACCATGAAGACCCAAAAGAAAAGAAGAGAGAAAAAAAAAATCAGACAACTAGAAATTAGCAAGTTGATCTCAAGTTTGAATCCTACCATCCTTGTGGATTGCACAATGTACAGAGTCCTCAGGTTAAGGCTGTGGCAAAGGATTATTGGTCTGGTGGACTGGTACAATGAAATAGGCCATTCAGGCCACCATTTCTATCCTGACAATACATACTAATCCTATTCAATAGCTATATTATGAGACTAACTGCCTCCACCACCTTCTCATCCAGTTTCTCTATGAAAACTTTCCTCAGGTCCCTCTAAGCCCCTTTCTCCTCAAAGCAAACTCATTTCCTGCGGGTTTAGACTTCTCTGTAATTGGGAAATGTTTTTCACCTATCTTCATATCCATGCCCCTGATAATTTCGCTTTCCTCCAAATTTTCGTCAGCCCCCTCCACTCCAAAGAAAACAATCACGGCCTATTCAGTCTCCTCAGAAGTAGAAATTGTTCCATCACTGGAGCATCCCCTGGTAAATTTCTCAAGCCTCTCTAGTTTCCTCCCACCATTCAAAATGTACCAAGGGTTGTGAGTCAATTAGGTGGAATTAGGTGACATGGGCTCATGGGCTGGAAGGGCCTGTTACTGTGCTGCATGTCAAAATTTAATTTAAATTTAAGAGATTCAAGGAGTCTTGCACAAGCACGAGAGTAAGAAAATCGACAGAATGCAAGGATTCAAGCCCAAATGCCCATTGGTCCTTCACCATTGTTGCACTGTTACAAGTGAGCAGCTAGAACATCTGACATTCCTGTCTGATTCTCCAGCTTCAGTCTACTGTTTCTTGAATGCAGCAAAACATTACCAAGAGGAATGGTTACAGGATTGCCTCGAGTCAGTGGATTGGGCAGTCTTCAAGAACTTGGCTGAGGATCTGAATGATTACGTGAGTGTCATTATGGACTTTATTAGAACAGCTGTGGTTGAGTTGTGTCCACACCAAATCATTCAGAGTTTTCCCCAACTGGAAGCCACGGATGAACAATGAAAATCCGGAAGTTGCCAAGAGCTATATCCAGAACAATGCACAATCTGCAGGTATGACCTGTGAAAAGCCATCTCCCAAGCTGAGTGGAGATTCTGGATGAGAACGGAAACAACAAAGAATACCTGACAGTTATGGCAGGGCCTAAATGACATAACCTGCCTCAAAACCAAATCTGGTGCTGTAGGTGTGGTGATACACCACCGGCCTACTGCAGGGGGAAACCTCTGTACCTGCAGGAGTGTAAGGGGACAGAACAACACCTGGCCAGCTGTCAATCAATCGGCCTGAATGGATCAAGCCCCACCCAGTCCGGGATATAAGCCTGCGGTGGCCTCCCGAGGCCTCACTCAGAGTTGCAGCAGCCACAGCCAGCCTGGCTCTGTGGAAGTCTTTGTGGATTAAAGCCTGTTGAACAGTCTTTATTTTTGTGTGTGTCTGATTCTGGCTAACAGTGCACCACAGTAGGGGACAGCAAAGCTTCACTCCCAGATGAGCTCAATGCCTTCTATGCCCAATATGATCACCAGAAAAGAGTCACTGCACACCGGCATATCCCTTGATGATCCTCTACTGTTAGTATCTAAGGATGACATGCAGGTTGCCTTCTGTAGAGTGAATCCAAGCAAATCGTTTGGTCCAGACAGAGTACCCAGTCAAGTACTTAAAATGTGTGCAGACCAACTGGCTAGTGTATATCTTCACTGGATATCTTCAACATCACAATCCAGCAATGCATGGTAGCCACCTGTTTCAATAGGACCAATCATACCAGTGTCCATGAAAAGTGCGGTAACCTGCCTAAATGATCATCGACGGTGGCACTCATATCCACAAATATGAAGTGTTTTGAAAGGGAGGTATTGAAGCAAATCCACATCTGTCTGAGCGGTGTTATGGATCCATTGCAATTTGCCTACCACACCAGTAGGTCTACAGCAGATGCCCTCTCACTGGCTCTACACAAAGTTCGGGAATACCTGAGCAGCAAAGACACATACGTCAGGATGCCCTTTATCAACTATACTTCAGCATTTAACACCATCAACCCCTCGAAACAGATAAACAAACTCCAAGCAACTGGGCCTCAATATCCCATGTGTAATTGAATCCTAGATTTCCTCACCTCCAGACCACTGTCAGTGAGGATGGGCAAGAGCATCTCCTCCACATTCTTCATTAGCACTTGAACGCCACAGGGTTGCATATTGATCTCTCTCTCTCCGCCTATGACTGTGTGGCTCAGTACGACATACAAACATTTGCTGATGACATTACCAATGAGTCAGCGTACAGGAGGGAACTTAAAAAAAAATGGCTGGATGTTGTACTATCAACAATCTCGAACTCCATGTCACCAAGACAAAACAGCTGATCATAGACGGTAAGAAAGGAAAACCGAGGTATCTAATCCAGTGATCATTGGTTGGGGGGAATCAGAAGTGGAGAGAAAGAGGGAGCAAATTGAAATTCCCGTGAGTCACTATCTCAGAGGAACTTTCATGGACCTATCATACTAACATCGTCATGAAGAAACCACATCAGCATCTCCACTTCCTCAGGAGTTTCCAGATGTTCAAAAGGTCATCAGAAACCTTGGCAAACATCTATAGATGTGTACTGGAAAGTGTGCTGACCAGCTGCATCATGGCCTAGAATGGGGGCACCAATACCCCAGAGCAGAAAGGTAGTGGACACAGTCCGGTATATCACAAGCAAATCTCCCCACCATCGAGAATATCAACAAGCAACGCTGCTGCTGGAAGTCAACAGCAATCATCAAGGATTCACACCTCCCAGGACATGCTCTGTTCTTGCAGCTACCATTAGAAAAGAGGTATAGGTGTGTGATGATACACCACTAGCCTACTGCAGGGGACAACCTGTGTACCTGTAAGAAGAGCACTGGAGGACACGACAACACCTGGCCGACTGTCAATCAGCCGACCTGAATGGACCAAGTCTCACCTAGTTGGCTACCAATCACCCTCCGGGCTACATCCAGCCCCTCAAGGTCAGTCTCAGAGCCAGCACAGCTCGTCTCACAGCCAGCTCTGTGGAAGTTTGTGTGGAATAAAGCCTGTTGAACATACTTTTTGTTTTGTGCCTGTTTTTCTGCTCGATAGCACTTCACAAGGTGCTGCATGACTTACACCACCAGGTTCAGGAACATTTGCCACTCCTCCGCCATCAGACTCCTCAACGACAAACGCAGAGGCTCGTTTAAAGACTCTGCACATTATTAAATGTTTATTTTCTATATTGCACAGTTTGTTTGTACTTCTTTCTTTGTTTACATTTCTCTCTTTTTATATACACATGTTACCTTGAGTACAGATTTTTTTTGCACTACTGATAAGGAGAAATTCTGCCTGGGCCACAGGAAACAGGATCTCAGGGTGGCATGTGATCTCTCTTCTGCACTCTGACAATAAATTGGAACTTTGAGTCCAGTGACTATACTTGTTCTCTTCCATCGTGCGCAACGATGACCAAACACCGTGGCCGTTTTGCGGAAAATAGACATTGTTTAGAGCTGTGTCCTCTGAGTGAGAAGTGAGCTGCGTGAAAAAGAATTCTGATGTCCCTTTTTGTTGGAGCACTTTGGGCTCATATGGAACAATATCATATTACAAGGTACTGTCACAAGTTCAGACTCTCCAAATCCTCGCGTTAATTCAAAATGCTACCTGTGACCTTTAAAAGAATTCATTTTCCCAACATTTTCCATTCTTCTCCCCCCACCCCCTCCAAATAACCATTTGATAATATGAAAATCCAAAGCAATGCATCACTCACCCTCACCCCAATCCATGGGCCAACCTCTTCTTCAAGTTAATTTATTGGTTGCAAAATCATGGCCAGTCCTTCATTGTCACTTGGGGAATGTCCTATCCCCTTATCAATGGGCATCTTATACCTTCCAGGAGTAAAAATACATTCCCTGAAATGTTGAAATATATTATTTTAAAGGTCATGTACATCGCTGATTAGTTTCATATCAATATCTTAAGGCAGGGTGTTTCATAGTCATTACCTAGTTTGTCTGTAGATTCATCAGTTTCCAGTACATTTGCACAATTACCAGCTGTACAAAACTATTTTGTTGCCGTCAACAGTTCCATAATGTGGTCTGATCAATGCTCCTGTTAAGAAATAACCTTTAGGAAACACAGAAATGGTGGAGGAACTCAGCAGGTCTCGCAGAGTCCAAAGGAGGTAAAGATGTATAACAGACATTTCAGGCCAGAGCCCTTCTTCAAGGTACGAGTAAAAAGCAGGCAGGTGTCCGAATTAAAAGAAAGGGCGGGGGAGGAGTTCAGACCAAGAGACAAAATGTGCTAATTGGATCTGGAGACGAGGCCAGGAGAGAGGAAAGGTGAGAATTGTTTGGCTCTGTGAATGCAGAACTGTTGCAAAAGAGACAGAGGGAAAAGGGAAGAAAGGAAAGCAGACGCAAGAACGGGGCAAATGAAAAACGGAGAAGTGGATATAATGCCACCCAGTTCGAGGGTGCCTAGACAGAATAGGTGTGCTCCTCCAATTTGCAGATGGTCTCAGTCTAGCAGGGCATAAGGCCATGGACAGACATGATGGCAAGGGAATGAGGTGGGGAATGGGAGTTCACTGTGGGAGATGAATCAGCGAAACGATCTCTCTGCCTGCATCTAGTCTCTCTGATGCAGAGGAGACTGCCACAGGAGCACAGGATGCAGTAGATGACCCCTGCAGATTCACAAGTGAAGACTGCTCAGGGCCCCCTGAATGGTGGTGAGGGGGGATGTTTGGGTGCAATTGGAGGACCTTCACTGGTCACAGGGGTAGATGCCAAGGGGGCAACTGGTGAGAAGGACAAGGGAGTTACAGAAGGCAGAGAGGGGAGGAGCAGAGAAGATGTACCTGGTGGTGGGATCACGTGGAAGGTGGCAGAGTATATGTTAGATAATGACCTTTCCTAATTTTACTCCATTCTATGAGGCGATCCGGGGAGAGGAGGGGGGAGAAGTCAGACTGCTCCTTGATCTCTAAAGCTCCCATTGAGACAGAAAAAGAGCCCAGAAGACCCAACACTTCTCTTTTGCAAAGGGGATATCATCCTTTGCCTTACCATCTCACCTGCCCAGTTATAGAAGTGGTAGCTGGTTTGGTACAAGAATAACCAAAGTTCCAGGGTCCATTATATTTTCATGGCTGTCAAAATAATTCAAATGAAATCCAAAATAAGCCAAAGTCACAACTGCCTTAAATAATCCGGCACTTTAATGCAGCAATTACCTTTCTCGTCATTACTGAATACAGTATAATTCAAGAGATGCTGTTCAGTTCAATCTGATGCTGCCAGGGTGTATCACATTCACAACTCTGACATTTCTCAGCATTTACATTTGGTTGTGGAAACATTAGCAGTGTATAAATAGCCCCACAATTCTAAAAAAGACTTTCCACACTAGAAAAGGTTAAAAGAGGATAGTCTTGATAAAAAAGAAATGCCTGACAAAATCAGGTTCTGGATTGCCAACTATGCACCACAGTGACTCAATTTTGTGTTGCAATGCGTCACTCAGCTACAGAAATATCAATGTGTTGCTCCCACGTAATGACGAAAATGGTATACAACTGTTCTCTCCCCCACGGCCTTGTAATACATCCACATATATCTATAACTTCTTAAACAACTTCATTTACTCTACTTCCCGATGGGCAAGCACATGAGAATGGCAGGCAAACACTCCTCATTGGCTAATAATGTTCCCATAATGTTACTAGCAAAGAAGTAAAGACAGTCACAAAGACTCATTTTCCAATGTTCTATCCTTCAGCTGACTTCAATTGATTATAACCACGGTGTGCTGTGTTTGATGGGATCTTAGAAAAGTATAAAATTATGAAAAGCATGGATAAGATAGAGGAAGGTAGGTTTTTTTTTCCATTGGTGGGGGTAGATGGATTTAGGACGGAGATGAGGAGGAACTGCTTTTCTCAGAGGATGGTGAATTTATGGGATTTGCTAACAATTGAAGTGGTGGAGGCTACCTCAGTAAGTATATGTAAGATAAGGTTGGATCGATTTTTACACAGTAGAGGAATTAAAGGACCTGGGGAAAAGGCAGGTAGGTGGACATGAGCCTATCACCAGATGAGCCATTATCTCATTGAATGGCAGAGCAGGCATGATGGGCCAGACAGCTGACTCCTGTTCCTACCTCTTATGGCCTCGTGTTTTTATGCAATGGCTGGATGATAAATTCTCATACAGTCAATGTTCCTTGTTGGCAATGTTCTAGTTGGAGACATCTCCTTTACAGTGGGGTGCTAATCAGAAAGAAGCACCAATTCATGGTGCAGACAGCATGGTTCGTGAAAATTGCAGTCAAAACAAAGAAATGCTGGAGGAACTCAGCTGGTCTCTCAACGCTATTAGGGAGGCAAAGATACATTACTGAGTACAATCACAGCATCAGCAGGCTCTCGCGTTTCACTACCTGAAAATAGCAGACGCGGTCATGCTAGAGTCATTGTTGCTACATTATTTTATGTGCACTGATTATTTTTGGAATTGAACTTGATTGTTTTATTGTCAAGTTTATTGAGGAACAGCTTAAAAAAGTTTCTTTGCGTGCTATCCAGGCAGCTTAACCCACACTTAAGAATGATAGGTAGTGCAAATGCAAAGTGTCATGATGAGGTAAAATCAAAGAACACAGGGTGTAGTGCCACAAAGGCAAAAAGTAGTTGACACTGTGTAAAGGATTCATCTTTGACCAGTGAGAGTTCCATTTCAGAGCCTGCAAGCATCTTTGTATCTGGAGGTTTGCGTTTTCAAGGTCATCATCTTGGGAAGGCAAAATCCCATCTTAGCCTTTATTACAAGAACATTTGAGAACTTTATACTGCAGTTATATAAAACTTCAGCATCTGGAGCAAGGGGTACAGTTTTTGGTCTCCTCCCCACAAAGGGTGGAGAGTGAAACAAAGATTTGCTTGCTTAGTCCTTGAGTTGATGGGTTTTCCACATGTGGGCAGATGTAAGAGACTAGACCTAAATTCTCCATAGTTAATCAATGAGATGTGATCTCACTGAAACTTACAAAATTTTTACTGAGCTTCACAGGGAGGATGCTTGCAGAGTCTAGAATCAATGATCATCTCCAATTAGAAGCCCTTTTAGAACTAAGATGAGAATTCCCCACCACCCCCCCTCCCTATATAGAGGGTGATGAAAGTTTGAATTCCTTTAACCCATGGGGATATGGAGGCTCTGACATTTAATTCATCTAAACAGAGGCAGTTGATTTCCAGATGTTAAATCACACCAGGTTATTTCAAACCCATTTTCAAAGTCCTTTCCCAGTGAAAGAAAGTGATAATAGAATCAAGCCCTCGAGTCCAATGGGCACCTGTTACCACAAATGCTTCACTCCCAGTGCAGTTTGGCCATTAAGGCATGAAAGAAATGTTAGGATCTCATATCTGTGCCAGCAGTACCTCCACATGAGTAGACACAAAGAGTGAGGGAAATAATCTGCTTGATACAGTTCCCTTATTTAATTTTTGCTTCTCTTTCCCTTGCTGGACTTGAAGTACAGGATTATTGCTTCTCCTCAAGGGCCATGCAGCTAGAGCCAAATTTTGAAAAGAAAGATATATTGCCTCTCAAATTCAATGATCCAAGCAGTTCTTAAAAATTTGTACATCATAGAAGCAGGCCCTTTGGCCCTCTGTATTCAGGTCAAGCATCATGCCTATCCACACTCAATCCACATGCCTGCAATAATTCCCCATGCCTTGCTCATGCAGGGATCTGTCCAGATGCCTCAGATGTTGTACTGTTCTGCCTCCACCACCTCCTCTGGCTGATCAGTCCAGAAACCATCTACCCATTGCGGAAAAAGTATTTCCCCTCAGATCTCCTTAAAACCACCTACCTCCCATCTTAAACCCATGCCTTCTAGTTTTAACCATCCTACAGGGAACAGATGCTGACCATCAAGGACCCTCAGGGTTTTTATGCAACTTCATCATGTCTCCTCTCAGCCTCCTTTGTCACAAGAAAAAACAGCTCGACTATCCAATCTCTTTGAAGTCTTCCAATGCAGGCAACGTACTTCTGAATTTATTCTGCATCCATTCTAGTTTGTTCAGATCCTCCCTGTAGTGAAGCAAGCAGACTTGTACATAATACCCAAGGATGGCCTATTTGATTTTATAGAATTGTAACACATTGTTCAAACTCTTGTCCTCAATGATGTGGCCAATAAAGCAAGCATTCATACATGTTCTTCACCAACCTGTGTACCTGTGTGGTCACAGCTACCTGTGGAATCATACAGGAGGGAGATAGATCAACTCGTTGAATGTTGTAACAGCAACAGCCTTGCGCTCAATGCCAGCAAAACCAAGGAGATGATTGTGGACTTCAGGAGGAAATCAGGGGAACACGACCCAGTCCTCATCGAGGGCTCAATAGTGGAGAGGGTCAAGAACTTCAAATTCCTGGGTGTCAACATCTCCAATAATCTGTCTGGAGCCTCCATATTGATGCGATCACAAAGAAGGCTAACCAGCAGCTTTATTTTGTGAAGTATCTGAGGAAATTCGGTATGTCACTGAAGACTCTTGTAAATATCTACGGATATACCATGGACAGCATTCTGACTGGTTAGATCTGCCTGGTATGGAGGGGGCAACTCTTAGGACAAGAATAAACTCCAGAGGGTTGTTAACTTGGCCTGCGACATCACAGGCACCAGACCACTCCATTGAGGACATCTACATGAAGGTGGTGTCTTAAAAAAGCAGCCTCTATCCTTAAAGACCCCCACCACCCAGGCTATGCCCTTTTCACTCTTCTCAGGTAAAAGGTACAAGAGCCTAAAGATTAGAACTCAGCAGCACAAAGACTGCTTCCTCCCCGCTGCCATCAGATTCCTGAATAATCAATGAACAAAAGACACTTCCTTATTTTTTGTGGACTATGAATTTTATTTTATTTTTTTAATAGTAATATTGTAAGATAGTTGTAATATGAATATTTGCACGATGACGCTGCTGCAAGACACCAAATTTCATGACTTGTTCATGACAATAAATTCTGATTCTGACTTTCAGGGAACTATGTTCTTGTAGTTAAAACCTGTTGAACACACCCCAGGGCCCTACTATTCAAAGGGTATATTCTACCCTGATTTAGCTTCCCAAATTGATCTTCATCTAATTGTCTGAGTTAAATTCCATCTGCAAATCCTTTCTCCACTTTCCACGTTGTCCCTCAGACTCAGGCGACCTTCTTCACAGGCCACTATAGCACTAATTTCAATGTCATCTGCAAACTTGCGCATCATGCCACTGACATTCACGTTCTGATCTCTCCATATCAATCTAGAAAGGATCATACCATTCACTCTTTATGAAACATAGAAATATAGAAAACTTACATCGCAATACACGCCCTTCGGCCCACAAAATTCTGCTGAAATTGACAGTACCTTAGAAATGATTAGGCTTTCCCATAGCCCTCTATTTTTCTAATCTATCCAAAAGTCTTTTAAAGGACCCCCTAACATACCTGCCTCCACTACCGTCGCTGGCTGCCCATTCTACGCACCCACCACTCTGCGTGAGAAACACCCTTGACATCTCCTCTGTACCTACTCCCTATTATCTTAAACCCGTTATCCTTTAACGCGGCATTTAACAGAAATAATGAAAAAGTTATTGGCCACCACTTGAAATTCCACCTGGCAACAGATCTATTGAGCCAGTTGGCCTTGAGCCTCGAATATCCCAGGTGACTGACCTCTGCTTAATGAAAGGAGTTGTTTGCCAAGGACAGCGTTAACCCTTCTGGAGACTGGCAACAAACACAACAATACAAGCAGGCCAATGTGAATGAAGCCTAACGTTTTTAGCAGATATCCAAGGCAGAACCATAGTGTCTGACAATTTTGTGGCAAATAATCTTTTCAGCACATTCTCATAATGTTTGGTTCTATCACCGTGTCTGCTGAAGTGATTTGGGGTTTGCTGACAGACTGCAGAGTGGGATAGACAAACATTGTGTGCAGATAATGAATACTTCAGCCATATCAACATTCTCTTTCAGTAACTTGGATTTGCCGGTGGAAAATTGAAAAATATGATGAATTTTGTAATGTAATTAATTAAGGGTTGTCAGTTGTGATGGCAGGTGCATAGCCAGGGCTGAAAATTGATGTATTGTGCAAATCCTTGTAATCTGTAGTTTATATAATAGCCCCTTACTGCACAGATAGGTCCTCTTCTCTCTCCATACCCCATCCCACTCCATCCCCTCATCTGCTATTCAGATCACCTGGAGCTCAGGATAAACTTGGCCACTTCTGATCCTTCCGTCTCCCTTACCCTTCAGGTAGGGCTGTTGCTCTCCTGTTAGGTTATTTAGTGGGCATCAGGTGATTTGGGATACTGAACTTAGAAAGCAGGCAGGGGGGATTACAAGATTTATCACATATCCATTAGACAATAGGACCCTGAAATACAGGTAACCCCTGTGTGGCCCAAGAGTCATACATACTCCCAGGACAATGAGAATACTGCTCTCCTAGTCAACCTGAACATTGAGTGAAAGGATGCCCAGGTCACTCTTATGGATCTCCAGGTATGGGATGGAAGCAAGATGGACTGAAACTTGGGCAAGCTGCAAACCTTCTTTACTTCATCATTCATCCAAAAGTAGCTCTCCTTAAACATCAGTGACCTCTGCAGTGCTGCGAAAGCCAGGAACCTGTGAGCTCAGACGCAAATTATCTGCAAACACTGCAGAGACACAGACCAAAGATTTACATGGCCTTGAACTTAACTAACAGAACAATCCAGTGATATTTTGTGACTCTGCAGATCAGGACACAGAAGGTCTCTGATAACTATTTTGGGTAAATATTATCCTCCACAGACATTGCTGTACAGAAGGATAAGGTAGATTTACACATGCGTGTAAACTGGGGTGATAAAAGTTTTGGCAGGAAGTTCTCCTTTACCTCTGGCCTTGGGGGTTTCTGTCTATGTCTGTAGTCACCCTTCACCATCACCCAATGTTCAATATCAGTTTATTGCCATATACACAAGTACTATTACAGCACCAACAACCTAGGTTCAAAATCATTTCCTTTTCCTCAGATAGCAAACAACACATACCAATTTAATGAAATCATAGACCTAATGAACCGCTCACCCAGGCAAAGTGCACTCTCCTTTCTCGGTGTAGTGATCGCTGCGTGGCCACTGTCTGGCTCGCCAGGCAGGAGGTCACTGCAAATGGCCTCTCCTACATCACTGCATCCACAGCAACTCCTTCTCATCAGTGTCCCCATTTTCACTGCATTTGCTACGTGACCGAGTGTCCGGCGGAATAACTGGACGGAGTAGGCTGGGCTCACTAGCCTTGGTTGGCAGCCAGCCTAAGAGAAGGACAACTCTGATCTCAAACCCGGGCAGGCCATCCATCTAGGAAAAGGACACTCTGAGGTCATACCTATGATCCGAGGACCTGGTTGTCACTGTCTTAACTTGCTAGGCCTTGGCAGATAAACCCCAGGTGTAAAGGGTTGGGCCAGTAATGCACACACTTCACACTATCTAAAAAATCCATTGCCCAGGCATGAAGGGCATGCCCATGTCTAGGATCCTTCCTGGACCTTCGTCCACAAAGCCAAGCCATGATGATAAGACCTAATGAATCAAATAGGAGGAACTAACTGCTCCAACTTACCTAATCCAGCAACATCATTAAACTTATTTCCTGCATCTCCAATCCATGCTCAAGGGAACATTCAGCAAAAGGATCAGCCAGTATTTATTCAAGGTCACAATTCCTTAATCTTTAATTAGTTTTAAACTATCCAAGCCAAGAGTTTCTCAACAAATTATTTTATAGCCTCCAGATATAAGCTCCCTCTGCTGGAGAAACCCAAAATGACTTGCCCGCAGCAGCAAGAACCAAATTATTTGTCAAAATTATTTCTTTCTCTTTTTCTCTTAAAAATCTGCTGAGATCTGATTTGGCAGGGATTTGTTGCCTTTTGGCTACACTCATGCATTAGAATGCTCAGTGGAGAGCAGGTATTTTTGAGAGTTCAGTAGAACGAAAGCACATTGCGAGAACCATCAGGGTATCTGCGTAGATTAATTACTGCGTTTTTTCTGCTAACAGAAGGACACAAATGTTCACAACAAGTTTAAAAAAAAGTGCTGGCAAAATACAGCAATCAGCATCGCCTTCTGTCCAATTATCTGCTTAAGCACATGTGAGACTTGAAGCCTCCATTTCAGACCAACACATTAGAAAAATGAGCCATTTGTCAGATCACCTCTTTCCTGATTCATGGACTATTTGTTCATTTGGCCAAGCTCTCCTGTAATATTCTGACAGCTCAATCTATCATTTGCTGGATGAAATATTCCAAACATTGCACTTGGCCAGCAAACTGGCCTTGCGTGTCATTAGTTGGCAGTGCTGTAGGCACCGTGTATGATGATTATGAAGTGTTTATTAGGCAAGACAGTGAATGGAAGATGGTCTGTGAACTAGAGTCTATCAGAAGGAACTCGGGTGATAACTGACAGAAATAGATCACTTAAATCCTAGGCATTTAGTAATAGATAAGTGTCTGTACATTATGTTTACTTATTATTGTAACTACAAAATTGAGAAGTCTGTTGGTCCTTGCTAACCCAAGTCCCACAGGAAATCAGGCCTGAATCTCAATCAACCTATCTTGTATTAACTCACTTCACTTCAATTTGCTCCTTGCCTAGTTCTGCCAATACCTAGAGAACTTTTTGCCTGATGGAGCAATGTTGTTGCACCATATTTAAACTATAATAAAGGAGCAAATCCCTATGGGGCAGGATATAGAGTTAAAATTTTCCAACGTAATTGCAGTAGGTGGAGGCGAATGTTAAAAGAAGAACAGATCACATGGTAATCTAAAATCAAGTAATTCTGGAACAGTAGGTCATTTGTCAGCCAACACCAACTGCATTTGAAAACTTTCTGGCTGGAGTAGTAAATGATTTAGACACTATGTGTGACAGTGTAAAAGTGAGATTGAAGATTTGGAAGCTTTTTTGATACAAGCCCCCCCACCCCCAAATTTCTATCCAAGTTAAAATTACTCCCGACATTCTTTTCTTCATGAGAAATCTCTGGGCCTTGACCAAACCAGAAGGAATTGTAGTACAACTCAGATTATCCAAAATGGTAGTGACTGGGCCCATTTTGGATAAACGTTTTTTTCAGATAACTGGTCATTTTTTAAAGATGGCCCAGTAGCAACAGCAAATCATTTGTAGCAGTGTTAAAACAACAACAAACAAGGGAAGGCTTTTTAAGCATTAAAATAATATTTAATTCTCATTGTTAAAAAAAATGCTGGCCACCGCCGTTCACTGACACTTCCCCACCGAGGCCCCACTTGTGCCGGGAGCCTGAGGTCCACTGCTACCACAATTGGGAGCCCAATATCCTCGGTCAGTCCAGCTCCGAAAAAATTTCAGATAAATGAGGATTACAGACATCCTCGATTATCCACATTTTTTTTTAAATTCAGATTACTGAGGATTTCGGAGAATCTGATTTTGGATAATCAGAGCTGAACTGTATTGAATTTCTTTTAGTCCATTAAAAACAGTAAACCCATAACATATTGTGTCATATCAAAGCTGAGCTGGATATTTAATAATAATTACATTTTTACAGTGCTTTTAATATAGCAAAAATATGGTCTTTTGTTACAGTAAATATTATCTGCTATTGTTGTAGCAATGAGTCACTTAAGGGGAAATGACTAGCCTCTTTTAAACTGCAGCACCTGGGTCACCTTCCTGGGACCCCGATGCAATTGTTGGAGTAAAGGTGCTGGAAGCATCTCTAAAATTGCAGGAAGATCCCGCCCCTGCAATGACGCATCACGTAATCACCAGAAATACTTCCAGATGTTCAGTTGCTGGCTGCCCGTTAACGGACGCACGCAAGCGCTGACATCACCAGAATAAGTCGGGCGGTCATTTTCATTTTCAAATTGCCTGTGCACGCGACCTAGGTAAGTTTAACTGGGCTCTCTGTCTACCTCTGAGGTGGTGCTTGGATTCCAATGGGGTTGACCGGGTCAAACCCTTTCTAACTGCCATGTAACTGGGAGTTTGCCCGGTTGACCCCATTTTACACGGCAGTTTGAAAGGGCCTAGTGAAAGCTTTGTTTCAGAGGAAGGTTTTTAGAAATTTAGAGGATTCAAGAGGGTCCGAGAAGCAGAAAGGTTTAAGGAGGGATTCTGCAGCTTTTTCCCTGAACTGTTGAAGGAAATTGAGGAAGTACAAAAGGGCAGATTCAGGAAAAACAAACAAGGTGGAAAACAGTTTCAAAGAGATGAAAATCTGTAGTGGAATGTGACTAATATGATAATTCTTTCAATAAGCTAGTACAAACACAATGGCTTTCATTTTCCAATGAAACCATGATTCTATAGTATACAAACTTCAGCCCTTCCAGGCTATGCTAAACTATTATTTTGCATAGTCCCACTGACCTGCACCGAGATCATATTTCTCCATGCCCCTCCCATCCTGACCTCTTCTGGAGCTCCCCATCATCATCAGAACCAGGCATTCAATGAACTGTTCATGATATCGAGAAACAATTAAGAACACAAGGGTCCGCAATGGTCAGGGCACCAGACTGCACCCTGGCTGTGAGACTGAAGACCTGCACTCAAGAAGCAGCTATGCCTCTAATCAAGTCCAGTAATAACAGTGGCCAATAACATAGACAATTGCCAATCATGTTCACAACCAGGAGGAAAAATCCAACTCTGCTAATTAACAGCAAATTAGTCTAATCTGCATGTTCAGTGAAGTGATGAGAGGTATCATCAAGGGTAATATTTACTGCAGACTGATGCCCAGTTCTCCCTCACCATGCCTCATCACTGTCCAAATGTTGAGCTAAAATCTCTTACAACTTTTGACAATGAAGGCATTGAGAAGCCTTGGTAAAACTGAAGTCCAATGGTTGGGCTCACACCTTGCACAAAAGAAGCTGGTTCCAGTTGTTGGAAAATAATTAATTATTCCAACCCAAAAGCAGGAATTCCTCAGGGCAATCTCCAACCACCTTCAACCTCTTCATTGGGGCTTTATAAGGTAAGAAGTGGGTTTAATTGGTGAAGATTTCAAATGTTTATTTGCATTTCTTCAACAAATCATGCAACACAGTTCTGCATGCAGCAACCCCTGGACGACATTACGCATGGATTGGTCTGTGGTGTGTACCATGCAAACTGCACTTTTATGGGCACGCATACACACAACTGGTCGTGGAACAAAATAGTCAGTCCCTTTAGCAAAATTGAAATAAGAAGGGAGAAAGGGTTACTGGATGAACTGGTTCACGGAGGAGCTGAAGTTAGAGAATCCCACCTTTCCCCCTACTATTATGTTTGAAGTAAAGAGAGTTAATACAGGGTAGGTCGATTGAGATTCAAGTCTGACTTCCTGTGGGATTTGGGTTAGCAAGGACCAACAGACTCATCTTTGCACAAAATGTCTTCAACTGAAATATTGATGGTCCATCTCTCTCCACAGATGCTGCCAGGCCTTCTGAATCCCTCCAGCTTCTTTCTGTCCATTCATTGAAAGAGTGTACCCACCTTGATCTGTCAGTCAATGTCATAACAGCCACTGTGTCTTCTGCCATTAATATCTTGGGGGGGAGGGGGGTCATCATTGACTGGAGCCTCAATCGGACATGGCACATGCCAATACACTGAATATCTAACAGTAATTGTTATTCATCGATATGAATGCGAAGCTATGCAAAATGTTATCTGTTCCATCAACGATTGAAAACTACATAAGGTAACAGCCACAAATCTGGATTTATTGAATTCAAAAGATCAAAATTTAGGATATTGCAGCTCACATTTTGGAAGATGATACTTTGAAATTAGGATATATTAGAATAAGGAAGGTGTCATCTTTACCCAGGTCATTAACATTCCTTAGCACTCTTTCACACCAATATTTTCCCTCCCAAGATACATCACTTGTCAGGTGTAAATTCCCATCTGACGAGCTCTGCCCTACCTTCCACCCGATTTTTTGCCTGCTGCAGCCTTAGTAAACCTTCCTCACTATTTGCAACACAACTACATTTCAAGACACCTGCAAACTTACCGTACTTTCTGCATTCACATGCAAATGTATTTCACAAAAAAAAGGCTTTTGGCACCAATCCCTGCAGCAGTAGACTGGTCACAGACTTCAAATGACAGCGTGCTCAGCTATTTATAATCCACAGCCACGACTTACTGAAAGGAGAGAGTGTTAAAAGGACAAGTTTTATGGGAAAATAAATTGAGAAGGGGGTACAAAGAGTATGCAGAGATCTAAACCAGAACAACATGAAGAAAATGTAAGGCTATTCAGTATTTTAAATGGTCATGGTGTCCAGAAAATTTTGCAGGTGTTGATCTGTGAAACAGACAGGGAACATGTAGAAGTGCCTGATAATTATGAGATATAAAGGGGTTGGGAACTAAGGGCTAAGGTAATCTTGCTGTAATTGGTTCAGCGAGAGACAGCGGGAGTGAGCATCAATAAGGTGTTACTGCAGTCAGCGAAGCTCCCTCATGGCTTGGACCAGGGGTGGCCCAACTATGGCTCCTGGGACAAGTGCGGCCTATGGTCCATCTTCAAGTGACCTGTTAGAACATGGTCTCTAACAATAAATTGCACTGTATGCACATTGCAGTTCTTAATTTCAGCATGAAATACCACTGCCATTTTGAACATTCCTTAGCACTCTTTCCCATTTTGGGCATTAAAATGTTACTTATCAATAAAAACATTTACTTCATTTCAAAAAAAACTTTACCTCAGTTGATTAAACATGGCCGAAACAAAAAGACAGAAAATAGCAAGGGATGGCAGGAAAATGAATACCTTTTCACAGAAGTCAAGGGCAATATGTTTGTTTGGTTTGCAAGGGATCAGTTAACTTTAAGAGCCTGTCTTTAATAGCCTATCTGCAGATATACACATTGGATCATAATCAATTAAGGTGGACAATTGGGCCACGAACTGTATTCACGGAGAGTTGTGGAGGAAGCCTTGTCCCTTTCTTGATCTTTTCTTCTGTTCTTATTTTGCATCCAAAAACAAAGTTGACCTCACCAAAGCCTTTGACACCATGAGCAGGAAAGGACTTTGGCAAATACTAGAGCGCCTCGGATGCCCCCCCCCCCCCAAGTTCCTCAACATGGTTCTCCAACTGCACAAAAACCAACAAGGTCGAGTCAGATACAGCAATGAGCTCTCCGAACCCTTCTCCATTGACAACGGCATGAAGCAAGGCTGCGTCCTTGCACCAACCCTCTTTACTATCTTCTTCAGCATGATGCTGAAACAAGCCAATAAAGACCTCAACAATGAAGATGGTGTTTACATCCGGTACCGCACGGATGGCAGTCTCTTCAATCTGAGGCGCCTGCAAGCTCACACCAAGACACAAGAGAAACTTGTCCGTGAACTACTCTTTGCAGACGATGCCGCTTTAGTTGCCCATTCAGAGCCAGCTCTCCAGCGCATGACGTCCTGTTTTGCGGAAACTTCCAAAATGTTTGGCCTGGAAGTAAGCCTGAAGAAGACTGAGGTCCCCCATCAGCCAGCTCCCCACCATGACCACCAGCCCCCCCACATCTCCATCGGGCACACTGAACTCAAAACGTTCAACCAGTTTACCTATCTCGGCTGCACCATTTCATCTGATGCAAAGATCGACAAAGAGATAGAGAACAGACTCACCAAGGCAAATAGTGCCTTTGGAAGACTACACAAAAGAGTCTAGAAAAATAACCACCTGAAGAAACACACAAAAACATTCAAAGATTTATTAATTCCTCCTCTCCTGGAAGTAATGAACCAGATTGAAAAAACACAAAACATACCAGATTCATGTAAAACAGCAATAATTACAATAACACCAAAGATGGGGAAAAATCCACTAACACCAGCATCGTATAGACCAATATCTCTACTTAACACAGATTATAAGATAATAGCTAAACTATTAGCAAACAGATTGGCCAACTGTGTACCAAAAATAGTAAAACTAGACCAAACTGGATTTATTAAAAAAAGACGAACAACGGACAATATCTGTAAATTCATTAAGTTAATCCATGCAGTAGAAGGAAACAAAATTCCAACAGTAGCAGTTGCTTTAGATGCAGAGAAAGCCTTTGACAGAGTAGAATGGAATTATTTATTCAAAGTACTACAAAAATTCAATCTACCAGAGAAATATATTAATTGGATTAAAGCATTATATAAGGGACCATTGGCGAAAGTGACAGTAAATGGATATATATCAAACCTATTTAAATTAAGCAGATCAACAAGGCAGGGATGTCCACTATCTCCCTCACTGTTCGTGTTAGCTATAGAACCACTAGCAGAACTGTAAAAACAGAAAATAAAAAATGAGGGATAAAAATAAAAGAGAAGCAATATAAAATCAGTCTATTTGCAGATGACGTTATAATATACTTAACAGAACCAGAAATTTCAATAAAAGAATTACATAAGAAATTGAAGGAATATGGAGAAGTATCGGGGTACAAGATCAACGCAAATAAAAGTGAAGCAATGCCAATGAATAATGCGGATTTCACAAAGTTTAAGGAAGAATCACCATTTAGATGGCAAACACAAGCAATTCGATACCTAGGTATACAACTAAATAATAATCTCGGCCATCTATATAAACTAAATTATCAGCCATTAATGAAAAAATTACAAGACGACAAAGCACTGGAAAGACTTACCACTAACAATGATTGGAAGGATAAACTGTATTAAAATGAACATCTTCCCAAGGATACAATACCTATTTCAATCATTATCAATTCACCTAACAGAGAAATTCTTCAAGGAGCTAAAGAAAATAATAAGGAAATTTTTATGGAAAGGGGGGAATAAATTAACAGAATGGTACAAACAAGAAGGCTTACAACTACCAAACTTTAAGAATTATTATAGAGCAGCACAATTAAGATACCTATCAGATTTTTATCAAACAAGGAAAAAACCAGATTAGACCAGATTAGAGCTAGATAAAATAGGGGAGAAGATACCTGAGCATATACTCTATGTGGGATGAAAAATTGGTGCCACGTAGGAATTCACCAGTATTATACCATCTGCTCAACATTTGGAAGAAGATTCACGTAGAAAGGAATAAAATAAATTATCAACTACCAAAATTAATATTGACACAAAATCAACTAATCCCTTTCACAATAAATAACCTTTCCTTCAGAGAATGGGAGAGAAAAGGGATCAAAAGAATAGAAAATTGTTTTTCGGGAAATAAATTATTATCTTTTGAACAAATGAAGGACAAATATAATATAACTCACGATACAAGGTTTGCATACCACCAACTGAAAACCGACTTGAAGGACAAATTGGGAAACAGTCTGAGGTTACCAGAAGGAAGCAATTTTGAATATGTGATTACAGACACAATGATAATTAAAAAATTTATAACAAACATGTACATCAAACTGCAAGAAAAGGAGAACAAGGAAACAAACGGTAAACCTAAACAAAAATGGGAACAAGATCTAAACATAAAGATAAAGAATGAAACACGGGAAAAGCTATGCTCCGGAACCATGAGAAATACAATAAACACAAGGTTACGAATGATACAATATAACTGGTTACACAGGCTATACATCACACCTCAAAAGTTAAATAAATGGCTCCCAACAATATCAGACAGATGTTTTCGCTGTAAAAAGGAAACAGGAACAATAATACATGCAATTTGGACATGTGAGAAAGTGGAAAAATTTTGGGAAGATCTAAACCAGATATTAAATAAAATCACAAAAAGCAATATACCAAAAAACCCAGAGATCTTCCTTCTAAGTAATATAAGAAATAAAGAATTTGGACTCGATTTGGATGGAGCACAGAAAAGATTTATTATGATAGCTTTAGCTGTAGCAAAAAAATGTATTATGTCAACCTGGAAATTAGAAGACAACTTGAGAATACAACAATGGTACATAGAAATAAATAAATGTATTCCATTAGAAAAAATAACATATAATTTAAGAAATAACATCACAATATTCGAACAAATATGGGAACCATACATGAAATACAATAGAAAAATCCTACCATGAACCTCCACCACCTAAAATGACAGAAGGAGAAGTCAACAAAATGAACTGACTCAGTATATAAAAGTAAAAGATAAAAATTTCTTGTTTATTTTATTAAGTGACAACATTGTTTAACGGATTTAATGTATCTTATAGATTGAACTTTGAATAACTGGGAAGGGGGGAGAGGGAGGGAGGGAAGGGAGGGGGAAAAAGGGGAGAAAATGACACTATATATTCAAGAGAAAAATGTCTGTATGCATTTTGGTCAATATGGTTTATTGTGTAAAAAATAAAAAAATTTTAAAAATGAAACACACAAAGATCAGCGTATACAGAGCCGTTGTCATACCCACGCTCCTGTTCGGCTCCGAAACATGGGTCCTCTACCGGCATCACCTACAGCTCCTAGAACGCTTCCATCAGCGCTGTCTTCGCTCCATCCTCAACATTCATTGGAATGACTTCATCACCAACATCGAAGTACTCGAGCTGGCAGAGTTCGCAAGCATCGAATCCATGCTGCTGAAGACCCAACTGCTGTGGGTGGGTCACATCTCCAGAATGGAGGACCATCGCCTTCCCAAGATCGTGTTCTATGGTGAGCTCTCCACTGGCCACCGAGACAGAGCTGCACCAAAGGAGAGGTACAAGGACTGCTTAAAGAAATCTCTTGGTGCCTGCCACATTGACCACCGCCAGTGGGCTGATATCGCCTCCAACCGTGCATCTTGGCGCCTCACAGTTTGGTGGGCAACAACCTCCTTTGAAGAAGACTGCAGAGCCTATCTCACTGACAAAAGACAAAGGAGGAAAAACCCAACACCCAACCCCAACCAACCAATTTTCCCTTGCAACCGCTGCAACCGTGCCTGCCTGTCCCGCATTGGACTTGTCAGTCACCAACAAGCCAGCAGCAGACGTGGACATACCCCTCCATAAATCTTCGTCCATGAAGCCAAGCCAAAGAAGAAGAATTTTGCATCCAGATTTTTAGTTTGCACTGCTTTTTGAATGAGTTTTAAAGTTTTATTGTATTCATTTAAATTAAATTTAAGAGCAGCAGATACAGAAATGCCGACTGTAATATGTGAACACTACTGTAATTTCAACAGTTAAACTGTTCAGTAGTGTCATATAGTAACTTTTATAGAAAATGAATTTTTGATGACACAAGGAACTAAAACCACATTTCTCTTGCAGAGTAACTGGTTGAAAATTGCTAGGGTTAATATTGTTTGGCCAATAACTCCTTATAATTTTCTGTATGTTGCCCACAACCAAAAAAGTTGGTCTACCCCTTGCTTTGGCTGTTCTGCCCACCCATGCTGTTTGCGTGGAGTTTGCACATTCTTCCTGTGAATACATGGTTTTCTTCTGGGTTCCTCCGCATTCCAATGTTGCCCACTAGATAAACCTCCATTTTCTGTGTTCCATGTAGAACCATAAAACCATAGAACACTACAGCACAAAACGGGCCCCAACAGCCCTTTTGGTCTGTGCCGAATCTTATTTTTTCCCTAGTCTCACTGACCTGCACCAGTCCAGACCCTTCCATTCATCTCCCATCCATGTACCTGTCCAAATTCTTCTTAAATGTTAAAATTAAGCCTGCATTTACCACCTCAGCTGGCAGCTCGCTCCACACTCCCACCACTCTCTGTGTGAAGAAGTTCCCCCTCATATTTCCCTAACTTTTCCTCTTTCACTCTTAACCCATGTTCTCTGGTTTGCATTTCACCCACCCATAGTAGGAAAAGCCTATCTACATTTATTCTATCCCCCTCATAATTTTTAATACCTCTATCAAATCTCCCCTCATTCTCCAACGTTCCAAGGAATAAAGTTCTAACCTGTTTGACTTTTCCGTGTAGCTCAGTTCTTTCTATCTTATTGATATCTTTCCTGTCGTTAGGTGACTAAAGCTGCACACAGTATTCCAAATTTAGCCTCACCAATGTCTTATACAACATTACAATAATATCCCAGCTTCTATACTTAATACTTTGATTTATGAAGCCCATGTGCCAAAAGCTCTCTTTCCAACCCTATCCACCTGTGACGCCACTTTTAGGGAATTATGTATCTATATTCCCAGATCCCTCTGTTCCACTGCACTCCTCAGTGATGTAACATTCACCATGTATGTCCTTTCTTGGTTTGTCCTTCCAAAATGGAACACCTCAACTTGGCTGCGTTAAATTCCATCTGCCATTTTTCAACCCATTCTTCCAGCTGGTCCAGATCCCTCTGAAAGCTTTGAAAAACTTCTTTGCTGTCCACACCTCCAATTTTAGTATCATCTGCAAATTGCTGATCTAATTTTCCACATTATCATCCAGATCATTGATATAGATGACAAACAACAATGGTCCCAGCACTGATCCCTGAGACACACCATTACTTAGGCCTCCAGTCTGAGAAGCAATCATTCACCACTACTCTCTGGCTTCTCCGGTCCAGTCTTTGCTGAATCCAGTTCACTACTTCACCATGAATACCTAGCGTCTGAACCTTCATGACTAACCTCCCATGAGTCAAAAGCCTTACTAATGTTCATGTAGGCAACATCCACAGACTTTCCTTCATCAACTTTCCTGGTAACCGCCTTGAAAATCTCTTTTATAGATTTACGACCTACCTTGCACAAAGCCATGTTGACTGTCCCTAATCAGTTTCTGGCTATCGAAATAATTGTATATTTGATCACTTAGAAAACCTTCCAATAATTTACCTACTACTGATGACAGGCTCATCGGCCTATAATTTCCAGAGTTACTTTTGGAGCTATTTTTAAGCAACGGAACAATGTGAGCTACCCTCCAATCCTTTGACCCCCACACCCATGGCTAAGGACATTTTAAATATTTCTGCCAGAGCCCCTGCAACCTCTACACTAGTCTCCCTCAAGGTTCTTGGGAATATCTTGTCAGACCACGGGGATTTATCCACCCTTATTTGCTTTAGGGCAGCAAGCACTTCCTCCTCTTTAATCTATACACGTCCCATAAGCTCACTGGTTGTTTTCCTTATCTCCTAAGACTTTGTGCCTGTTTCCTGAGTGAATACTGATGAAAAAAAACACATTTAAGATCTCCCCCATCTCTTTTGACTCCATACAAAGCTGACCACTCTGATCTTCAAGGGGACTGATTTTGTCCCTCACTATCCTTTTGTTCTTAATATACCTGTAGAAACCCTGTGGATTTTTCTTCACATTGTCTGCCAAAGCACCTCACATCTTCTTTTAGCCTCCTGATATCTTTCTTTTCTTGAATTTTATATACTCCTCAAGTACTTCATTTGCTCCATTTTGCCTACACCTGCAAAACACCTCTCTCTTCTCCCGAACTAGATCCCCAATACCCCTCGTAAACCAAGGTTCCCTATGCCTGCTACCTTTGCCATTAATTCTGACAGGAACATACAAACTCTGTACTCTCAAAATTTCACCTTTGAAGCTCCTCTACCTACCTTGCACATCCTTGCTGGAAAACAACGTATTCCAATCCATGGATTCTAAATCCTTTCTCATTTCCTCAAAATTAGCCTTTCTCCAATTTAGAACCTCAACTCAAGGCCCAGACCTATACTTCTCCATAATTAACTTGAAACTAATGGCATTATGATCACTAGACCCAAAATGTTTCCCTGCACATACTTCTGTCACCTGTCCCGTTTTGTTCCCTAAAAGGAAATCTAATATTGCACTCTCTCGAGTTGGTACCTCTATATATTGTTTTAGAAAACTTTCCTGAACACATTTGACAAATTTCAAGCCATCCAGCCCATTTACAGTATGAGAGTCCCAGTCAATATGTGGAAAATTAAAATCCCCTACTATCACAACCTTATGTTTTCTGCATCTGTCTGCTATCACTCTACAGATTTGCTCCTCCAATTCTGATTGTCTATTGGGTGGTCTAGAATGCAACCCCATAAGTGTAGTCATATTTTTCCAATTTCTCAACCCTCTGGTCTGTGCTGCCTGAGCACGCCTGTGATATTTTCCCTGATGAGCAATTCCACTCCTCCCCCTTTCATTCCCCGCCCCTATCATTTCTAAAGCAACAAATGATCAGAATATTGAGCTGCTCATCCTGCCCCTCCTGCAACCAAGTGTCACTAATGGACGCCAATGCCGTACCTAAGTAATAGTTTCTTAAAATATCCTTTTGAACTTGTCTCCTCCGCCAGCTGCACATTTTTTTGCATCTACCATTCTCTGTGTGAAAGCTAAGCTCTTATATCCCCCCTGTACTTAGTCCCAAGAACCTTAAAACGATGTCCCCTGGAATTAGCCTTTTCAGTTGTGGGAAAAAGCCTCTGGCCATCCTTTGTCCACTTCTTTCACTTGTGCTTAAGGACTGAAGTTCCTTTGGCTCACTTCTTTGATTTCTGCGACATGGGTGTTGTTCACTAAGGAGAAGTGGTGATTTGCTGGTTTAGAAGAGTGAGTGATTATTTCCTTGAAACATATAAAGTTCTGAGAGATGGTGACAGATTCAGTGCTGAGAGGCTATTCTCATTGGCTGGGAAACTTTGGGATAACAGTGGAAAGTTTTTTTTGCTGATGTTTCAACATTTCTTCTCCTGAGGACTGTAGAGTGATGAATATCCTTGACTGACAAAGCTTTAGAATGGAGGAAAATAAATGTACTTGGGGACTGTCCAGAAAAAATGATGAGATTAGATCAACCATGCTCCTACTTAATGGCAGTCAGCTCAATGAGCCATTTAGTTGCACATGGTTCCATTTCTTTTGTGTTCGATTTTGTCTGGTGTGAACAGCAATTGCTTGCATTTATATAGCACCAATAATGTGCCAAAAACAACTTCAGGTGCTTCAGGAATTTGAAGACAAGAGAAGAGATTTTAGGAAGGTAATTAATGCTTAGCAAAGAGGTTAGGTTCAAGGTGTGTTTTTCATGGGGAAAGAGGCAGAAAGGTTCTGGGTAAAAATTCCAAAATGTATCTCCTAAACAAACAAGGGATAGTTGCCAATATAAAAGAAAAGAAGAAACAGGATTACGGAGATACAGGAAAGCATGACAAAGGAGACCATAGAGCTGTTGAGGATAAATGCAAAGGGATATAAGCTTAACATTCGAGAGAGGACTTCCAGTTCAAATTCATGTTTATTATCACCTGCCTGTATGTACAATAACCGCCTCACAGTTTGGCGGGCAGCAATCTCCTTTGAAGAAGACCGCAGAGCCCACCTCACTGACAAAAGGCAAAGGAGGAAAAACCCAACACCCAACCCCAACCCACCAATTTTCCCTTGCAACCGCTGCAATCGTGTCTGCCTGTCCCGCATCGGACTTGTCAGCCACAAACGAGCCTGCAGCTGACGTGGACTTTTTACCCCCTCCATAAATCTTCGTCCGCGAAGCCAAGCCAAAGAAGGTATGTACAATAGACAGCACCTAATAATCATATATATGTAAAAATTATGATATAATTTAAAATAAATGTAGATAAAAATTTTGAAATGATTTACTTGGATACTGTTCATCCATCTCACAGCCTGCTGGAAGAAGCTATTTCCCTGCCAGGCAGTCCTGATTTTGATGTTTCTGCACCTCATTCTTGATGGCTGTAGGTCAGACACTGTGTGATGGATGGAAAGGGTCCTTCATAATTCTTTGAGTTCACTTTGAGCAATGCTTCTAGGAAATGTTGTTACGTAGATTAAAGGGAGACCTTACTGATCTTCTCAGCTGTTTTGACGATCCTCTGTATCGACTTCTGATCCGATGCCTTTCTGGAGAAATGTTCAGAAAAACTGTTTAACCCAATTAAAGCTTCCAAATGAAGTACCTATTTTACCATTAAGTTATGTGAAGAAAATGATATTGAAATAAATATTACTAAGACCTTCCAGCAAAGAGTATCAGAATGTAGTTATAGATGTTGCTTCTACACTTAAAGTAACAATAGGAGACCATTCAACCCATTGAGTTCATGTCAGTTCCCAGAGGAGCACTTATAATATCCCCACTCACTCTTACTATTTCCCTACAACCTTTTCTATTGATGTTGGCAAAACAAATGCATCGTCATGCACATGTAGACAAGGACAAGCATTGTATATTCTTATTTAGAACTAAATTATTCCACATAGCACCACTCTCACACAGCAATCACGAAATTTGCTGGGAACTTGGAATAAAAAGTTAACTTCTGCTTGACGGGATTAACTTGAACAATAAGTAATTGGTCAGTCCTCGCACTGATTCAAGTACGGTGACTAGTCAGGGTATTTAGACAGAATGTCCTCGACTGATTACCCCCCAAAGGATATTCTGGATGAACAGTTATACCATGTTTTATAAGTACATACTAGTCAGCAAAGCTTTGGCATTATTTCAGTAGTAATAGTCCCTGCTCAGAAATGATTGCCGCGAAATACATTCACAAAGCGCTATTTATTTTCCATGCCGTATCTGAAAATAGATTTATCCTGCAGTAGAACGTGATTATGATAGTTTCTGGGTGAAATTACAATAAATCAGCAATGTCCAATGTGCAGTTGATGAGATCATTTTCCTTGTATCCCGCAGGATGCCAGGAGAAATTTGTCTGCATACCAGTCATTAGTTATCACAGGCGAACTGGCTACAATACCCGAGCCACAGACGCTGAAGCTAAACATAATCGGCTGGAGGAACTCAGCGGGACAAGCAGCACTGTTGGGAGGGAAAGGATGGCCGACTCATTGAGCCCAAGCTCTTTAACGAGGTGTCCTGCATTGGATAAAGCCGTCAGAATTAGCAAGATCATTGTTGTCACTGCAAAATCCACCTCATGGAATTCAGCAATCTTGAGCTCATAACCAGGAAATGGACAATGAGAATGAGCCATTCTCTGGTAACATTGGACAATGAAGATTTTGCATCCTGAAGACTTTGGGGTTTATCTTCCTCCATTCTAAAGCTTTGTGAGTCAAGGATATTCATCACTCTACAGTCCTCAGGAGAAGAAATGTTGAAACATCAGCAAAAAAAAACTTTCCACTGTTATCCCAAAGTTTCCCAGCCAATGAGAATAGCCTCTCAGCACTGAATCTGTCACCATCTCTCAGAACTTTATATGTTTCAAGGAAATCATCACTCACTCTTCTAAATCACCTTAACGTTTTCCCATCAGGTATCTTTTTTTTTAATTAAGATATGACCTCTTTTCATGATCTCCTGTCATATATTAAGTATGCTGGTATATCGTCCCCAAAGCAAGAGCATTGGTCAGTCCAAGCTTGCCTGGGAATGCACTCAGTGTAGATGCCATGCAGGTAGTGAGGTTAGTCAAAGATGTTGTGGAGAATTTTTTTTGGCAACTGCAGAGAATCAAACTACATCCCACTGACTGACGGCCTGCTTCAAGAAAGCAAAGCTCTGCAGTGCAGCATGCCACTGAAAATCCATTTGCTTTCGGACTTCTCCCCCGCTGATCTAGGGTGCAGTTGACGACCAACGTGGTGAAATGTTTCACCAGGACAAAGAGTCCATGGAAAAGCGCAATCAGGGCAACTGGAATCCATTAATGCCGGCAGACTATGGTGGGACACTGACATGAGAGGCTGAGTACGAATGAAAATCAGTGGCAAAACATTTTTATGTCAGTTGGACTAGCGCAATGTGCCAGCATCATTATGCGATTAATCACACTAAATTCAATCAAAGTTCATTTAATCCGTATCCCGCTTTGTATGGGATACAGTAAATCTGAAATTATCTTTGGGTTTAGCTTGAAGTTGTCTGTCATAATCCTCCATTTTTTTAAGGAAGCCAACCTTTTGGGAAGAAAAAATGTTGTCCAGTGTAATCTAATGTCAGTTGTTATGCTTCCAAGGCTAATCTCTGGGGCACAAGCCCTTCTTCATATATTAGAGAAACCAATGTAAGAAGAGCTGCTCCATCAATATGGCTGAGGGATCTTTTTGTTTCCATTGCAAGCATCTTGAGGTGACATAATTCACCTTAAGAGGAAATTATCCACGTTACTGAAAGTCTGTCATTGTTTATTTAGGACATCTTCTTTGCCCTGTGTTCTAGATTATGACCATTATCCCTTTAAAACTATAATTTGCCTTTCTGATTGTGGGAGCTGCTTTCACACTGTTTTCTCCAATGTTTTAATGCTTATCAGGCAGTGGATATATTTCAATCAAGAGAAGAAAAAAATTGAAAAACTAAGTGAGTCGTCCAGATCAGTGGCTTTTTCTTTCCACTCACATACCACTTTAAGTAATTCCCTGTGCCATCGGTGCTCGTGATTAGTAACGGATTGCTTTAGGTGGTATGTGAGTGGGAAGGAAAGTTCGAGAATCACTGCTCTAGACCCAATTGTTACTGAAATATTTTTCTTGAGAAAAAATGCCATTGATCCATTTCCTTTGGAGTTATGAAACCATGCACATAACGAGTCAATTAGTTAAAATTACGACAGTAGTTTTCAAATTTTTCTTTCCACCCACATACCATGGATGTGCCACTGGTCAGTAGTCATTTAGGCAGGTTTCCACATTATTCTTGGCCACTGGTATGATTGACGCCTGCTTGAAACAAGTAGGTACCATGCCAGAGTGAGATGTTGAAGATATCCGTGAATATGTTGGTAAGTTGGTCAGCACAGGTTTTTAATAATTGGCTGGGAAATCCATCCAGACCAGATGCTTTCCTCAGATTCACTCTCCTGAATGCAGCCTGCACGTCATCCTCGAATAAGGACAAAAGAGGATCATGGGAACATGGAGGTGCATAGCGGTGGTTCTTGTTCTTGTGGTCGAATCAGGTATAGCAGGCATTGAGTTCGTCTGGGAGTGAAGCTGTATCGACTGCTTCTGCACAGTCATTGGATTGAAACCTTTATCTGTTTCTCTCTCCATTGATTGTACCTGACCTGCTGAATATATTCAATGAGGTAGCCTCTACTTCTTCACTGGGCATAGAATTCTACAGATTCATTGTTTTCTGGGAAAAGCAGCTCTTCCTCATACCTGTCTTAAATCTACTCCCTGGAATCGGAAAGCAATGTTCCCTAGTTCTTGTCTCACCTACCAGTAAAAGCAATTTTTCTGCCTCTACTTTATCAGAATCAGAATTTATTGTCATGAACAAGTGTCATGAATTTTGTTGTTTTGTGGCAGCATTGCCGGAAAATGTGCAAAAATTGCAATAAATTACATTTTAATAAAATAAATAAATTGGTGCAAAAGCATACAAAAATGAGGTAGTGTCTGTGGTTCATTGTCCAGTCAGAAATCTGGTGGAAGAAGCTGGTTTTGTAATGGTGGATGTTCATCTTCAGGCTCCTGTGCCTCCTTCCCGGTGGTAGAAGTGAAAAGAGGGCATGGCCTGAGGGGTGAGGGTAATGTTCATGATGGCACTGCCGAGTTCATAACTCTCTGTAGTGCCTTTTCCTGTCCTGGGCATTGGCACCTCCAGTGATGCAACCAGTCAGAATGCTCTCCACAGAACACCTGCAAGAACACTTCTGCAAGAATCTTTGGTGACATACCAAATCTCCTCAAACCCCTGACAAAGTATATCCACTGGCGATCCTGCTTCATGACTGCATCGACATGAAGGCCCCAGGATAATTCTTCAGAGATGTTGGCACCCATGAATTTGAAGATCTTTATTCTTCCCACTGCTGACTCCTCAGTGAGGATTGGTTTATGTCCAGATTTCCCCTTTCTGAAGTCCACAATCAGATCCTTAATTTTGCTGACATTGAGTGCAAGCTTGTTTTTGCAACTAGCTGATCTATCTCACTCCTGTATGCTTCCTCATTGCCATCTGTAATTCTGCTGACAACCTTGATGCCATCAGCAAATTTATAGATGGCATTTGAATTTTGCCTAGTCATCGTTGTAGAGAGAGTAGACCAGTGGGCTAAGCACACATACTTGAGGTGGGCCTGTGTTGATTGTCAGTGAGGAGGAGATGTTGTTACTGATTCGCGCTGAACGTAGTCTTCCAAGGAGAAAGTCAAGGATTCAGTTGCAGTGGGAGGTGCAGAAGCTCAGGTTTCAAAGTATGCTGACCAGTCCTGATGGAATGATGGTGTTGGAAGATGGGATGCCATTAATGAAATGCAGCCTGATGTATGTGTTGCTGTTGTCTTGGTGATCCAGAGATGAGTGGAGAGCCAGTGAGATTGCATCTGCTGTGGAGTGATTGGGCCAATAGGCGAATTGCAGTAGGTCCAGGTCTTTACTTAGGTTTGAGTTAATTCTGGTCATGGCCAACTTCTCAAAGCATTTCATCACAGTACATATGAGTGCTACTGGATGATAGTCATTGAGGCAGCTCACCCTACTCTTCTTGGGCTGCGGCACGATTGATGCCTTTTGAAGCATGTGGAAAACTCCAACAGCAGCAATGAGATATTGAAAATGTCTGTGAACACCAGGTATTCCATCAGGATCTGACACCTTTCAAGGGGTCACCCTCTTGAATGACATTGACCTCAGAGGCAGATATCATAGGGTTGGCAGTTTCCGTAGTGATTCTCATTGGTACTGTTGAGTTCTCCTTTTCAAAGTGAGCATAAAATGTGTTCAGCTCATTGGGTAGTGAGACATCACGGCCATTTACAATACTAGGCTTCGCCTTGTTGGATGCAATGGCCTGCAAATCCTGCCAAAGTTGATGAGTATCTGACTCTGTTTCTAGCTTCCTTCAAAATCTTTACTGCTAAGATAGTCTTTTGTGGGTCATGCCTGG
This sequence comes from Narcine bancroftii, assembly GCF_036971445.1. NCBI lineage: Eukaryota > Metazoa > Chordata > Chondrichthyes > Torpediniformes > Narcinidae > Narcine > Narcine bancroftii. The sequence goes on along the minus strand of NC_091471.1, from coordinate 337,948,558 downwards.
ACTTTGTATAGAATTCTGGATCACTGGACTAAAATGTCATTGTCCTCCCCATCAGCAAGTCACAAATCATTTGATTAATCTGCATCTTTTGGTTGGGGTACTCAATGTATGTGCGTCTGGGCACACACTCATCCACAGAGGTCCTGATGAAGTTGGTGACAGTCATGGCATATTCATTCAAGTTTGAAGATGTCCTTAAATATGGTCCTGTCCACCAATTCAAAGCAGTCCTGCAGGTGCTCCTATCGCTTTTGCAACTTTATACATTTCTATTAGACCTCCTCCTAAATACTTATAGATTTCAGTGCACACAATCCCAGGTGACAATCTCTGCTCATGGGTTAACTCCCTCAACTCTGGAATCAGTCTGGTGAACCTTCCCTGTACCACCTCCGAGGCCAGTTGGGCAACTATTTTCCTTTATAATTGCTTGAAGAGATTAGAATTTCATTGTTGACTATGACACGTTCAAACAAATTCGTAATAAAGTTGATTTGAGTTTTCCACATTTTATTAACATTTTATCAATTACTACATTATTACAAGCCATTAAAAGACTTTGTTATATGGTACTAAAACAGTGATTAAATGATTAAAAGATTAATAAAAGTTTTTGGACCATTCTAGGTCCCTCTATTTTCAGAGAACAAAGAAAATCAAACTGACTGCTTACCTCAAACGCAAAGAGAGCAAGCTGTAAGAAGACATTTCTATGCAGAAATTAAAGAATGTGTAAACAACATCTACACAGACTGCTTGCAAATCATTTTAACCCTCAAAATACCGGCCTATAATTATTTATATCTAAAAAATAATAATTACCATTGCAAAGACAAGAATCAAACATAGTACATAGTACAGGAGTGAATATCAGTTAAATATTCAAAAGAAAGTGTAAGTCAATTATCAAAGCTTTTTGTTTCTTGCAAAAGATAGATTTTGATCATTGGTCGGTTCGGAAAGCAGTTTTAGTCTTAATCTGAACTTGACTTACAAGTCCTCTTTTGTCCTGAATGATATCAACAATCTTCCCCATCAACTAGGAATCCCCTGCCATGAAATTGTGTCTGCTCTTAAGCTCTTTCTGTTGTTCCTGCAACAGTGGAAGATATTTTTTCACCCATCTTTTCCAGAACAAATCCCATTTAAATTGCACCTGCTTTCACCAGTGGTGCTTCCATGCTCTAGCCTTTTTCAAATAATTCTTGGATGAGAAGTAATGGATTAAGCAGGTAACTGAATCTATTTGTTCTGTTATTATCTGAACAGCATTTGCAGTCTTATTCTTGATTTCAAGGTCTTCGGTAAAATTTATCAATATTTTGAGCCACTCCTTTTGAGGCTGTAGAAGATATCGAGGTCCTGACACCTACATTTCATTTTTCAGAAAAGACTTGGCTTTCAAACCTCAGGAAGGAAGATTGGCAAAATTGTTAACTGCATTAACGTATCTCCACTATATTGAGCGTGAGACTTTATCAATTTCAGTTGTATTGTTAGCCACAAAAGTTCAAAACCTTGTAGTATTATTGTGGTTGTATTTGGGCACAGAGATGCTATCAGTACATGGCCGCAGCCATCAACTCCATTCGTGGGATAGTGATTAGTTTCAATGGAGCCACTCTGGCCTTTCCCATTTCAAATCCACAATGTATCTGATCCTTGTTATCATACAGTAATAGGTAACTAATATTTCCATGCAAAATGATGCAATTGAGCAGATGTTACAGCTCCAAAATTTGTGGGTTAGAAGCATCTGTCAATCTTGAAGATCCTGAATCCAACATGTCAATTTTTGTACAATGGATTCTGATATCTCATCTTCCCAACCAATCCTTTTCCTACATAAATCTTGCCAGATCTTCTTGGCAATCAGGACAACTGGTGCCAATCTTCCAAGAGGACCATTCATCGAACTGACTGTTGGTAGAATCCCCCTTCTTGTGAGACGATGGTCCTTCAAAATGATTTTGAACTTAAAGATGTCTCACTTATGCACCTAACACTTTCTCAATAGGAAGGTTGTCATGGTTTAAGTCCAAATTCTTAATTTCTTTTACCCTCTCTTTTTCAGATAAGGCAGTCAATACTTGGCGACTGTTACTTGTCCATTTGGTAAGTAGAAATCCTCCTTTGACACAGATCACTTTTAACTCATGATTAAGATCTATTGCTTCTTTAACTGTAGCTGCAAAAGTGAGACAGTCATCCACATAAAACTTATTCCTGATGGTGCTTATAGTTTGAGAGCTAAATTGTTCCATATGGTCCTCAGTACACTTCCTAAAGGAAATATTTGCAAAAATTGGTGATGTCGTCGCTCCAAATAAATGCCCTGTCATTCTGCATTCCACCATGTTCTGACCATAGTCTCCATCCAGCCACCAAAGGAATTTTAACAAGTCATGGTCTTCATTCGGTACTTGCACCTGATGGAACACTGCTTCAATATCTGCAGTGATGACGACAGGTTCTTTACGGAATCTAGCCAAGACTTTTATCTACTTACTGGTAATATCAGGTGCTTGTAAGAGTTGAGAATTTAGAGAAACTCCCTGAGTTTGCTCTACAATCAAACACCACACAATTTTTTTCTTCTGTGGATGCAAAACTTAATGGTAGGTACCAGCACTACATTCCAAAATATTATTTGGTACTTTCTCTGCATATCCTTTGGATTTCATATCAGACATGCATTTGATGTGATCTGAATGAAAGGAAGAATCTTTCTTGAATCTTCTCTTTAAATACAGTGTATGTTGCTCGATAACTCTTCTATTCGGAGGCATGCACATTTCCCTTTTCTTTAAAGCAATAATCATCATTAAACAGCTTGGCCAATTTTGACACAATTTCCAAGAATTACTAGTCTTCTTTTGAATGTTCTTGGTCGTTCCTGAGGCTCTCAGGAAAGTCATTCTCCCATAGCCTGTCAAGCTTAGCAATCAATATTTTGTTGACACTTATAGCCAACTGATTTTGAACCTCATTTCTTTCTCTTAATGGTCCATTCATCATCCAACCAAGCATAGTTTTGGCAGTGTAAGGTCTGTCTCCCACACTCCTTATCATACTTATTGGTTCCAGAGCTTTTGGTACATCCGAACCAATCAGCAACTCAATCTCAAAGTTGATTTCACATAAATGAACATTTTTCAAATGCGTCCACGGTTCAATGTCGTTCTGATGAGTGATGCACAGACATAGCTTTCTGAGTGTATGTGCCTGGGAAGTTCACAATAATCATTACTATCTCATCCAGCAATATCTAGGTCCAAAAATATATTGGCTTCAATGTGTTTAACTTGACCTATAGTTCTCAATAGAATATTTGACCTTCTTCCTTGAAGATTAAGCTTATTCATTAGCCCCACGGTGCAAAGTGAAGCAGTGCTTCTTGGGTCAAGAAATGTATAAGTCTGCACCATTTCAATTCCTTTCTTAACCTTGACTTGCACAAACTATCGACACTTTGCGGTTGTTTTCACTGTCAATACTGAGACTTCATCTGCCTCTTTTCTTGTCGTTGGTTCCTTTTGCGCATTCTTCTTTTCCTGGAAGATATGTAACATTTTGGGATGCTTTAGACTGCATTTGTCACATACGAGTCACCTTCTGCAGTTTTTGCTGATGTGTCCTTTACACAGACAGGCAAAACACACTCCATTTTCCCTTCCAAAAAGTGACGTTCACACTATGTGTCTTCGTTTTCCATTTGTCCACACTTTTCCAAATTATGCTTGTCATTACAGAACAAACATTTTTTCACAGCAGACAAACTTTCCTTTTCCTTAATTTCTTTATCTGCAACTGTCAGAGAGGTGGCAAATGTACTTAAAAATGTTTGTTGAAGGTATGTTTTGGACCTCTCCACTTCTTTACTTACTGTTTGAGTCCCTTTGATATTTCCATACGCTGGATCTGTGACAACGTCCACTTGCCCTTCAATAACCATTTTATGCTTGTTCCCAAATTGATTCTTTAGTAACAACTTACCCTTTATTCAGGAAAATATTCTGGCACCTGTTTTCGGGATCTTGTGGTTGTCCACTCATGAACTGCTCTAAATGATATAAACAATCCTCCGAGCTTTGACACTTAATTTCAATACTGTATTCAAAGCTTTTCATAAACGCTTGGAATTGAAGTGGATAACCAATTTTATGACTTGTTCATGACAATGAATCCTGATTCTGATTCGAATCAAAAACTGGAATTTTTCTGTTGGTCAGAAAAGAGAGAGTCTGTAACTGAATTAATGATGCAGCCAATTCATCTTGTCTTCTCATGCCTGGTCATAAGTTACTTTGTTCACTCAGATTTGTATTACCTGTACCTATCTTCTTCTTTGGCTTGGCTTCGCGGACGAAGATTTATGGAGGGGGTAAAAAGTCCACGTCAGCTGCAGGCTCGTTTGTGGCTGACAAGTCCGATGCGGGACAGGCAGACACGTCTGTACCTATAGTTTATTGTTATATATGTTATTTATTACCTGTATCTTGAACGAATAAATAAAGTTTAAAAAAAAGATTTCTATTACCTGTTGGGAGCATGTGATATTCTGTTTCGTAAGATGGCATCAGAGCTCACATCTCAGTCCAATGGGGTTATTATTGAGGATTGAGATTTAGCACCACCATGTCATGACCATACACGTGACCATAGTACTGGCTCAGCTTTGTTTTTTTATTGTCCTTCCTCAAAGCGTTAGACACTTTAGATAATTTACTTCAAGTACCAAATACCTCTGAGCTTTCTAGTGCCTTCAACCTGTCCTGATTAACTGTCCTGATCTGTGTCCAGATCCAACATCTCCTTTTGCCTCCTTACCTGCACCTCTTTCTCCCTTAGCTGCTCCCATTTCAGCTCCTCTTCCCTTTGAAGCTGCTCCTCCTACTCTTCCTCTAGTTCTTTTGAGGAAAATTTATTTTTAAGCCACTCTTTATTTACTTCGAGAGCTGCCGTATCAGCCCGAATCTTTAAGCGGGTCAGTTCAGTACTTGAAATTCTGGAGCCTGCTCCAGAACTCCTCTTACTTCCTCTGCTCCCAGTATTTGACACACTATCATTTGGTCCCATTTCACCCGTATGTCAGTGTGATGCACTGAGGTAGCAGCAAGTAAGCACACAAAGTCTGTACAACAGGTTTTATTCTAGTAAAAGACTGAACACCAGTTCATGCTTTGGTGGCTCCCGAGTGACTGGCTCAGGAAGGGCCGGCTCACAGCTGGCCAGGTGGAGTCAGCCCTTAGGTGGTCTTCCTGCAGGTACAGTAGGCTGGTGGTCATATCACTAGAGTCAGATGTTGCCTTAATATCTGACTTTGTCTCCATTTTGAATTGCCCATTCTCCATTCCACCATCCTGTGGCACACCTTCAAACAATTACTGATCTTGGCTTCTGTCGATGGATTTTGCATCACTTCCGTGGGATTTATATTCCTAACAGATGAAACCTTCTATTCTATTGCCTCATTCAGTCTTGTTTGAAGAGTAGTTTTATTTCCCTTTGTATCTAATTGCTGCCATTGGAATTCTTCTTTAAGTTCCATGACCTTCATCTTCTCAACACCTGGCTCCTGAGGAGAAGCAGCCCCTGCAGCAGCTGCTTTATTATCCATTCAGCCGATCCTCACGGTCAGTCATCAACGTGCACAATAATAACTCCAAAACCAAAACAGTCCTCAAAGGGTAAACGGCTGTTTCTCCAAACTGTGTTCTAACTTGCAATAAACACAAAGAAGGAATCCTTTAGTGAGGCTTACCGCTTCTTCGAGAGCCATGGTGTTATTGATATTTGTGCCTCTTTCTTCAAAATGCTCTAAACAGAGCCCAATCGATCCCCTCCAAATCCCAAATCCAATTTCCAACTTTCTTCTGCCTTAAATTCCATCTTTTATTGACTAATTATTGTGAGTCTTTTCCTTGATAATCGCTTGAAGAGATTAGTGCTGTTGTTGTTCAAACATATCCATACTAAAGTTGAGCTGAGTTTTCGACAGCTTATTAAACATAATATCAGTTACTACATTATTACAAGCCATTAAAAACTTTGTTATATGGGTACTAAAAAGGTGATTAAGCGGTCAATAAAATTTTTCAGACAATTCTAAGTCCCTCTATGTTCATAGAACAAAGAAAATCAAACTGACCGTTTATCTCAAACACGCAGAGAGATCAAGCCATAAGACCTTGACTAAGAAGACGTTTCTATGGAGACATTAAAGAATGTGTAAACAACATCTACTAAGACTGTTTGCAACTTGAAATTCATTTTAACCCTCACACCAGTATACCCTTTCTTAAGTAAGGAGACCAGAACTACCTACTACAGGCATTGCCTCACCATACCCTGTACGCTTACAGCAAAACTGCACTGCTCTTAAACTCAACCCAAGAATGCCTGGCAACTATGGGTCAGTGAGTGGACTGGAAATCAAAGGATGTCTGGGATCTCTGCAATGCAGGCTTGGACCAAATGACTGAATTACCAGCAGCCTCCCAGTCCAGGAATGTGTTGAGAAATCCTCAGAGGGTTCAAAGACAAATAGTCTTGGAGCAAGATAGTCCAGGTTCCTATGAGTGCTCCAGGTTGAGCACTTCATGGGGAATACCACCCTGAAGCAATCTATGCTCGGGTCACAAGGTTAGCTGTGACTAGAAGCAGCCAATCGAGTTTCTGAAGTAACACAAAATAATGTTGAAATGGTCATTTTTGCATTTCCTTATTTTTTTTAAATTAGTTTTCAAATGCACGACATTGAGTAGAACACCATATAAAGCAAATGCATTTCTAGAGAATTGTATTGATAAATTACCCTTTAAGGACGTGATGCTGTGCTTGTCTATTGTAATAGCATGCCAGAATATCTGCGAAAACATGATAAATGTGGTGATTTGCTACTTTACAAGCACACGTACAAACATACAAATTGGGAGCAAGAGTAGGTCACTCAGGCCCTTGAGCACTCTCCACCATTCACTAACATCATGGCTGATCTGATTGACATCAATTTCACATTCTCACTTCCCTTTTTCTCTCTTCTTCCGTAATAAGAATTTATCTGTCTGTCTTTAAAAAAAATCTCAGCTTCCAGCACCCTTTGAGGAAAATAATTCCAATCTCGTAAGCCACTGAAAGAAAACAATTTCAATGCCTCCCTCCTCTGTTTTAAATGCCACCCCTGATTGGTAATCAACCCTAAAATCAAGAGCAAATTCTATACTTGATGCTCCAATTTTCAACTTAAAAGTTGAACTTAAAGCTGAGGATCAAATTGAATTTAGCCTTCCAATCCAATTAAATGCTAAAGTAAGATTCCAGGAATCTTCCACTATTCTCAGGACATTCCTCTTGAATATACAAACAATCCAGTGCAAGCTTTCTCAGATTCCCAGCTCTTAAGTTGGAAATCTTTAGGGAGAAGAGCCTGCCCAAAGGACACTGCATAGATCAGTTAATATCCCTTCAATTTAATTTAATTTACTGAAATGCATGTATAGGTGCCTAGCATTTTACCCGGAATTCTGAAAACCGGCAACCTCCCAAAACTGGCACTTATTTGGATAGAGACCCGATGCAACCCAAGCTCAACTCCTATATATTCTATCGTGTTGCATTACTTTATCTTCTTCTTTGGCTTGGCTTCGCGGACAAAGATTTATGGAGGGGGTAAATGTCCACGTCAGCTGCAGGCTCGTTTGTGGCCGACAAGTCCGATGCGGGACAGGCAGACGCGGTTGCAGCGGTTGCAGGGGATAATTGGTGGGTTGGGGTTGGGTGTTGGGTTTTTCCTCCTTTGTCTTTTGTCAGTGAGGTCTTCTTCAAAGGAGGTTGCTGCCCGCCGAACTGTGAGGCGCCAAGATGCATGGTTTGAGGCGATACTTTATAAGCACCTCTGAATTGCCTATACTGATCCCCATCCAGTGTCGTGGCACTCTCAGTGGCTGTCGTCGATACCCATAATCCCCCACACGGCAGAAACTGCTGTCCCCCAGCACAAACGCAGGGAAACCAAGAAGGGGGCTGTTCTCCTGGCGCTTGGTCCTGGTGGTGGGTGGAAAGAGAGAGAAAGCAACGCAACTCAGTCGTCGAGGTGGAGAGACGGCAGCATGACTTGGGCGGGCGAGGAGAGGGGGGGAGAGACGGCAGCGTGACTCGGGCGGGCGAAGAGGTGGGGAGAGACAGCAGCATGACTCAGGTGGGTTTAAAGGGACAGAAATCAAAATGATTCCAAACAACGGCAGGTGTCCGGTCCCGACGATCCTGGATAAAAGGTTAGGGACCTGTGATTTTTTTTTAAGTATATGAATGCTTTAGTTTTATTGAACAAATTTCCTTCACCATTTTAGTGCTTTCAAATGTTTGTGGAAATCAAATGTTCACACACATTCTGCTGGAGACACTCAGAGCAGCATCCATGGAAGGAAACAGGCAGATGATATTTCAGTACTTGATCAGGACTCACAGCATTTGTGGAGGGAAATGGGACAGTAACCCATTCATAGAAAATAAAATGGTGCAGCTCCTTTGGCCCAAACGATGTGCAAATCAAACTAAAATTTCATTGCTTGCCTTTGATAGATAACCTTTCGTCCTTTCCATATTCATGTACATTCACATACATAATTTGGGCCAAAACTCTTCATCCATGTCCCCTCCACACCCCACCATGGACGCTGCCTGACATGCTGAATTCCTGCGTCAGTTTGTTATTTATTTTGCTCCAGATTCTAGTATTTGCAGCCTCAAAAACATTCCACCTACGAACACCAGTGAACCTCTGCAAAGGACATCATTAAGTGGCGAAGTCACTTCAAACAGATTGGATATGGAGAGGCCATTTTCTCTTGTGGGAGAACATAGATCTAGTAGCCACTGTTTCATACCAGAGATTTTTTTTTAATTTAACATACATCACGGTAACATGCCATTTCGGCCCACGAGTCCATGCCGCCCAATTTACACCCCATTAACCTACACCCCCGACACATTTTGAACCGTTGGTGGAAACCAGAGCCTCTGGGGAAAATCCCCACACACTTATGTGCCAATACCTTACAGACAACACTGGACTGAAATCCTGGTCCCGATCGCTGGTGCTGTAAAGGTGCTGCCCTAACCGTACCGTCCCATGGAATGATCTTTATTTTCACCTTCAAACAGTGGAAGGAAACCAGAGCCTCGAGGGAAAACCCACGCAGACACAGGAAGAATGTGCCAACTCCTTACAGACAGCGCGGGACTCTAACCCTGGTCCCAATCGTTGGCGCTGTAAAGGAGTCACCCTAACTGTGCTGCCCCAGGGAGTGATCTTTATTTTCTCAGAGGGTTACCGAAATGCCTTGCTTCTCTCTCTTATCTCAATAGTGGTGTTGCTCTTTGGCACCTCTCTGTGTGCCTTTGCAGGGCAAAAAAAAAACCCTGTTTGTGAACTTAACAACAAACAGAATCTTGAATCTTGAAGATGGACAAAATTGTGTTGTTTTCCCTAGAGTATCAGAGGTTGAGGCGAATTCTGATAGAACATAATAAAAGGGCAAGAAGCAAAGATCGGGTGAACAATCAGAATCTATTCCCCAGAGTAAAATGTCGCATACTAAAGGTGAGTGAAACTTTAAGAGAGGTGCATGAGGTAATTATTTTTGCACAGAGAGTGGTAGGTGATGCCTGGAGCAGATGGATAATAGCATTTAATAGCTTCTCTGTAAACACATGAATATGCAGAGAATGCAGGGATATGTATCACTCTTAGGCAGAAAAGGTTTAGCTTAATTTGGCAGTGCAGACATTGTGGGCCAAAAAGTCTGTTCATGTCTTTTAAGTACAGTATTTTCAACCAACAAGTAGCCTCAAAAAATTGGCAAAAAAAATTGCAGAAAAATAATCGGTTAAAAAATACAAAAGTTTAAAATTGGCACCCCTAATGGTTAGTTTGTCAGCCTCAAGCAACAGGAATATTCACTTATCTGGCATCCACCAATCCCCCATAGGTGCCAGATACTTGGGGTTTTACTGTCCAATGTTCTAAGCTCAATGTTCTAGTGGAAGCAGAGTCTTTGCACACTTTGATGCTAAGGGCATTGAGATTCCTAATAACCAAGAAAGGGAAAAGTTACCACACAAAACAGGATTAAGGAGTTGAGGTGACAACAGGATCAGATTTCAGATTTATTGTCAGACTTCACATAAAACCCTGACTTTTCTTTTTCCTGCGGGTGTGGCAGAATTACCATTAACTAGTAGTGCGAAAAACAAACTGTACACAGATAACAAATGAAAACAAACTACAATATAGAGAAAAAAAAGAAAATCAATAAAGGGTACAGTAAGAGTCCTTAAATGAGTCTCTGAGTTTGTCATTGAGGAGTCTGGTGGAGGGGTAGCAGCTGTTCCGGATCCTGGTGGAGCGAGTCTTGTGGCACCGATACCTCTTTCCTGACGGCAGCAGCCAGAACAGAGCGTGTGTTGGGTGGTGAGGGTCTTTGATGATTGATGTTGCCCTCCCACAGCAGTGTTCCCTGAAGATGTACTCAATAGTGGGGAGGGTTTTGTCTGTGATGTCCTGGATTTTGTCCACTACCATTTGGAGGGATTTACACTCAGGGGTATTGGTGTTGCCATACCAGACCATGATGCAGCTGGTCAGCATACCTCTGTAGAAACTTGCCATGGTTTCAGATGTCATACCAAACCTCCACAAACTCCTGAGGAAGTAGAGGTGCCATTGGTGTGTTGGGTCAAGGAAAGATCCACCGAGACGATGAGTCTCAAGAACTTACATTTGCTCATCCTCTCCATCTCCGATCCCCCAATGATCACTGGATTGTATTCCTCTGGCTTTTCTTTGCTGAAGTCAACAATCAGCTCCTTAGTTTGGGTAAAATTGAGTGCAAGGTTGTTGTTGGTGCACCATTTAGCCAAGTTTTCAATCTCCAACCTGTATGTTAACACATCCCCTTCCTTTATGCAACCTCTTATCACTGGCAAATTTGTAAATGGTGTTATTGTCGTTCCAAGCCACACAGTTGTAGTTGTAAAGTGAGTAGAGCAGGGGCTAAGAACACAGCCTTGTGCTGCTCTGGTACTGGTTGAGATTGTGGAGGAGAAGTTCTTACCAACCTTCACTGATTGTGGTCTGGAGGTGAGGAAATCCATGATCCAATTACTCAGTGGGGTGTTAACTCTCCGGTCTTGGGAGTTTGCTGATTAGATTTGAGGGGATGATGGTGTTAAATGCCAAACTGTCGTCGATGATGTTTGCATCTTTGCTCTCCAGGTGTTCCAGGGCTTTGTGTAGAGCCAGTTAGATGGCATCCACCCTAGGCTTGTTACTATGGTAGGCACACTGTTATATTATCATGTGGTGGAGCGAGCTTCAGAGAGGGGCCGGCCTTTGTGCTCCATCATTCATTTGTAGGTTTGCATGCCCAGGAACAAACCCAACACTGGTGTTCAGAGAGGGTCTCTCCAGTAATCTGGGAGCCAGATGTCCAGTGGAAGACTGCAACATGGAGTAAGCTGCAAAATCATGGGCCCCAAGAGCAGGTAGCTGGGCAGTTTAGTCATTGAAAGATCCCCCTGGTATATTTTCCTGCTGGCACAGCGCCACTCTAATTAGCGTGATAAGCCTTCATGAAGCCACAAAGCTTAAAAAAAACTAAAACTGGAGGTCAAACCAAGGTAACTTCAACCTGAGCAGCGCAGGAGGGCATTTGTCTGTGCAGGCAGACAACAACACAATTATAAAATTTTGTTACCTAATAAAATACCCCAAGGCATTTTCCAGGAAGGTCATCAAACATAATTTTTCACTGAGAACATAAGATGGCATTTGCATTGATGTCCAAAAGCTCAGTTGAAGACAACGGCTTTGGTGGACGTCCTGCGGAGATAGGAGAGTGGATGGAATTTTTTTTCAAAAAGTGCGGATGCTGGAAATAAGGAATTAAAGCAAGGATTGTTGGATCAGACAGCATCTGGTGGAAGAGAAACAGAGAAAATGCTTAGACCTCTCAACAGAAGCTTTCAGAGAGACTCAGCGACTCCAATGCATCTCCAAGTTCAGATGGAGCGCAACCCAAAACAGAACTTGCAGGAGGGTGGTATTTCCATTAGCACAGGTTTGGGAGGTGCTGGCAGGATAGCTGTAGTGCATCTTCAAGATGATACAGTGTGTGCTGGCAATGGAATGAATGAATGCAATACCCAAACATGCTGAAGAAACTCTGCAGCTCACACAGAATCCACAGGAAGTAAAGGGCAACCAATGTTTCAGGCCTGGGCTATTCATCATCAAAAACAGGCAGGTGCCTGAATAAAAAAGGTGGGGGGAGAGGAGGGGAGGGGAGAAGAGGAAAGGAGGGAGGAAGGGCCAGAGGGAGGAGCACAGGCTAACAGGTAAGTGAATACAGGTCAGAGGGTAAAAGAGAAAAGAGCTGACAAGTGATAGGGGAGAGGGTCGAGGGTCATTCTCCGATAGGTGAAGGGAGTGGAGGAAAAAAGTCAGAGGAATAGGGAAAGAGAGAGACCTGGGGGAAGGGGTTAATGGAAATTGGAGGTCAATGTTAATGCTGTCTGGCTGGAGAGTTCCCATTTGGAATATAAGGCATAGTTCTTCAGCTTAGCAGTGCATGAGGCCATGGATAGGCATATCGATGTGGGAGTGGCGCATGGAATTCAAGTGGTTGGCCACTGGGAGGACCTTGCTCCTGTAGCGGACAGAGCGGAAGGTGCTCAATGAAATGATCTACATCCAATCTACACCTCCAATCTTGAAGATTAAATGAATTAGGAATATGCATGGCCTACTAATCAAGAGGGCTGCTCGTTGCAGAGTTTCTTGGCTGCTGTTGGAGCTGCCCTCGACCAAGCCTGTCAGTGTACCTGGTAAGTAGTGGAAAGGCCTCATTGGTTGGGAGGGGAGGGGGTTCAGGAACTGAGTAACTTGAGGATACCCTGGCTCTGACCTTCACTTGTTCACGTAGTGTTCATGTGCTTGGTCTTACGTTTTCCTGTTCAGATAGAAGGTCATCAATCTGAAACATTAACTTAATTTCTCCTTGCATGGCCTGCTGCCTGGTCTGCTGAGTATTTCCAGCATTTTCTTGACCTGTGGATTACGAGCATTCACAATGTGTGCACTTTGCTAATGTGCTGTTAACACTGGACCACAAAGATTTGGCCCCCTGAACTCTTTTGGGTATATTTTATAGATTTTCATGATTCAAGGTTCAAGACTCAATTTATTGTCATGTAATAACAACAGTGTAAGACAAACAGATTCATCATCGGCAGAAGTTTCCTCAAGTGCCTGTTACGGTCAGAAAAAGAGAAGCAAAAGAGAGTCCCCCCAGAGTCATCAAGAGTCTGTAGATCCGCTTCCAGCATTTCTGCAGTCTGTGTAGCCACACAGAGTCCAGCCCAAACCATCAACCACCCAACCTTCAACACGATTAGGAACCCTTCAGCGCCCTTGGCCCGCTCTTGCACCCCAGTTCCAAGACCTGGTGCCCCTTCATCCAGACTCGAGCCAGTCTCCAGCAGTCCTATGCCTGGTGTGAGTCCCTTGACCGTAGTCTCGAGCAGCCCATTACCTGCACGGGATCCACTCCTCGAGTCATTGACAACCCACTGCCTGTGTGTCCCACAGCCGCAGAACCCCCTTCACTGACACTGCGCCATGGTAACTGTCCCATGGGTCATCTCCTCTGCTTCTCCTTCTCAGGGTGTGGTCTCCCTGCTTTCTGATGCCTTGCGCCAGTCCTCCACTTTACCGGAGTCTGGAACCCCTTGTGGCTGCTGCCGATCCCAGTAGACGCCGCCATTTTGGGCGCAGTCACCACGGTTGCGGGATTTTAAATAAACCACTGTCGGCGTTTACAAGCCTGGACAGCAATTGGACCCTGCGGGAGTGGCTGTGTCTCCACTCCTTGCTCTCCCTGGGTCCACACCAGCAACACCTATTACAGCAAATTCGGCAGCGCCGCCATTTTCAGATTTTGGGCCGCTGATCACGAAAATCACCATAAAATTTTCCTATCACGTACCTTTTTTTTTATATGTAACCTATTTTCATCATTTCCTGTCATGCTTTTAAGTCTATTTCAAGCGTACAAAAACCAGGAGGTGCAACATATCACTGAAAATTAATTTTCTGCCTTTGCACTTGCACTTCCTCCCTGCTGATCTTAGTGCAGTCGGTGATGAACACGGTGAAAGGTTTCACCAGGACATTGCGACCAGGGAAAAGCGATATCAAGACAACTGGAAAGCATTAACGCTGGCCGACTATTGTGGGACACTGACACGAGAGGCATCAGCTGCTGAGTACAACTGAAAATCAGCGATAAAACATTTATCAGCCAATTGAGCAATGGGTCAGCTTCGTTATGCAATTAAACCTGCTAAATTCAATAAAAGTTAATTTTATGTTTCTCCAACTTCAGCAAAATCTGACATTATTTTTGTGTTCAACTTATATCTAAATCTTTCATAATCCCCAATTTTTTTTTCAGGAAGCAAACCTTTTGAAAAAATATTGTCGTCTATCATACATGATGAGCAAAGTAAGCGTCCTTAAATGAGTCACTGACTGTGTCTTGTTCGTGAGGGTGATGGTTATTCCTGAACCTGGAGTTACGAGTCTCGTGGCACCTACCGGTATACCATTTTCCTGATGGTAGTAGCGAGAAACGAGCATGTCCTGGGTGATGTGGATCTTTGATGATGGCTGCTGTTAGAGGAAGGCGCAGATCAATGCCAAGCGTGCGTTGGCAGTCGTGCTTCATGCCCAAATGAAGCGCACTCCTTGGGAAGAAACCTCTGAGATGTGCACCAGTGGGGTTCTCATTGATGCTGAGCTGTGATGGCAGAAAAGATCAGAAAGAGGCAGAAACTTAAACCCAGACATGACACGCAGAAAATAAGAAAGGAATGACATTGCATCGAAAAAAAGCCTTTGATCCCATTTGCTGCTCCCTGCTGTTGCTCCTTCTGGAGCACCCTGACGTGCCAGAAAAACATGAGCCCTAATCTGCATTAACCCTATTTGCATCTAATTTAAATGCAGCTTTAGCAAAGCTCTATACTGCATCTGTACTGAGATTTCAAAACCAGATAAGCGGATAGCCATAACTTTGTTCCAATTTGGTCCAGAAAGCATGTTATCGTCTCACACAAAGGCAGAAGGGTGGCCTTGTGTCACCACCGCAGTTTGTGAGGAGGGCCAGGGGGCATCTTCTGGTTTAACCCCTCACTGATCATTCACTGACATTCTTGTCAAAGGGAATTCCCAGTTTTAAATAGTAAAGTACACGCATCCTTACTAACATTGTAGAGAGAGAATTCCAGAACTAATTCCTTTCTCTTAAAGTCCAGTTTAATTTTAATTACCCTCCATAGCCATTTTTTTAATATGATGCATCCCCCTGTTACTTTTGTCTGTAGCCATCCCTTTGGCTTTCTGACCTCCCTAATTACACGTATCACTATGTTTTAAGAACTTTCTGCTGACAGTTTTAATCACCTTTCTATATCTCTGCTTCTTTGACCCCATGTTCTTACATTTCTGTGAAAGGTCTTATTTCTTGGTAAGAGTATTTAAAAGTAGACCACGCATTTAAAGAAAATAGCAGGCTTGAAGGTGAATACCATTGGTGTGTTGGACAGTTGGATGGGGATCTTCCATGGGTTTTTCATCAAGTGGAGACAGAGAAAGAGAGGACTAGATAAAGAGAGAGAAGGTGAGAGAGAGTCAATGGCGAGGAAATGGTGGTGTGCACCACAATTAAAACAAAGGGTGATGCAATGGGACAAAAGGGTTCCTCTTAAGCTTCAATAAAAGGTAAAATATAAGCTTTGCATATGCAATATGACTGATAGGTTGTTTGGTGCTAACCTGTTTCCTGCATTAATTTAGTCCAATGGGAACTAACCAAAGTGATGGGCTGATTCATTTGCACAATCCTCTTCCAGGTTATCTGAAGCACTGCTTGGCTTAATCTTGTGGAATAACAGCCACTCTGAAGCACCTTGTCGAAGACCTGAATCTGAAGAGCAGGGACAAGGAGTGTATCTATTCGAGAGAAGCTTGATCTTCTCTTCCACCTGGTGTTGTATACCACCCAGTCAAATCTGTTATTCATTGTGTGGAGAAATAAGAAGCCAAATACTTTCCCAGGAACAGTTGTAAACTGCCAGTTACACAACTGGAGATGAACTCGCAGCTCAGTGTTAGGGCTTAGCCAGTATATCTCCTTGGCTTGATAATGTTCAACTGCTAACAGAGAGAGTCACCCACATATCAGTTCAAAGTTCAGTTTATTGTCAGAAAGGCCAAAAAAAAGGTATATTTGACCCAAACATTATAGTGGGCACTGTATAATGCAGGAACTCCATTGACTTAATTCGCTCTACCCTAGAATGCCATTACACTGGTCACATTCTCCCTAATGCTCACCTCATGGGCATGGACCCCAAGTCTCTTAGTTTGGCCACACTGCAGAGAGATCCCCCAGTAACATTATATTCTGCCTTCAAGTATGTCGCACTGAAATGAACCACCTCGCAGGCTGCTGGGTTAAAATCCAACTGCCATTTCTCAAGTTCAAAGTTCAAATTTATTGTCAGTGTACATACATGACTTGACATATAACCCCAAGATGTATTTTGCTGTGGGCCAGATTTTTACTTATCAGTAGTGAAAAAAAACTGTTTTCAAGAAAAGTTATGCAAACGAAAGAGAGAAATGTAAACAAGAAGGAAATGTGAACAATGTGCAATACAAAAAATAAATATTCAGTAATAAATAATAAGAAAAATAAGAGTCGTAAAAATGAGAAGTAAAACACAAAAATCTGTAGACACTGTGGTTGAAGTAAAAACACACAAGGCTGGAGAAATTTAGCAGGTGAAGCAGTGTCCTTTATATAGCAAAGGTAAAAATACATAACCAATGTTTCAGGCTTGAGCCATTCATCAAGGTATGGAAAAATGTCCTAAAATGCTTCTCTAATTGAGTATGTTGTTGAGGAGTCTAATGGTGGAGGGGCTGCAACTGTTCCCGAATCTGGTGGGGTGAGTCTTGTGGTACCTCTACCTCTCTCCTGATGGCAGCCACGTGAACAGAGCAAGTCGTGGGTGGTGTGGGTCCTTGATGATTGCTGCTGCTCTCCAATGGCAGCGATCCATGTATATTTTCTCGATGATGGGGAGAGCTTTGCTTGTGAGGTACTTTTTCCTTTTTCAGGGTTTTCCACTCAGAGATATTGGTTCGCCTCTGCTATATCGCGATGTAGCTGGTCAGCACATTTTCCACGACACATCTGAAGAAGTTTGCCAAGGTTTCTGATGTCATACAAAATCCCCGCCAACTCCTGAGGAAGTAGAGACGCTTACATGCTTATTTCACAATGACATTTAGTAAGTTGGGTCCAGAGAAGGTCCTCCAAGATAGTGACACCCAGGAATTCAAATTTACTCACCCTCTTCACCACTGATCCCCCATTAACCATTGAATTGTACAGCTTTGGTTTTCCCTTCCTAAAGTCCGCAATTTACCAAAAAAAAGTAAATCCTTGGTTTTGGTGACATTGAGTGCAAGGTTATTGTTAGTACATCATTCAGCCAAGTTTTCAATCTCTCTTCTGCATGCTGATTCATTGCCCCTTTTTATACAACCCAGAACTTTGGAATTCATGTACTGAGCCACACCATCATAGGTGTAAAGTGAGTAGAGCAGTGGGCTAAGGTACTGATGGAGATTGTGAAGGAGATGTTCTTACCAACCCTCACTGATTATGGACTGAAAGTGAGGAAATCCAGGATTCCATTACACATTGGGATATTGAGACCCAGGTCTTGCCGATCAGTTTTGAGATGCTTAATGCCGAACTGTAATTGATAAAGAGCACCCTGATATATGCATCTTTGCTGTTCACTTATTCCAGGGCTTTGTTTAGAGTCAGTGAGATGGCATCTGTTGCTGCAGTAGGTAAATTGGAATAGATCGATGACACTGCTCAAAGAGTAGCCGATATTCTTCAACACCAGCCTCTCGAAACATTCCATCACTCCAGAGGTGAGTGCCGCTGGTCGGTAGTAATTTAGGCAGGTTACCACACTTTTCTTGGACCCCAGTACAATTGAGGCCTGTTTGAAACAGGTGGGTACCATACCCTGCCGGAGTGAGATTTATTAATAGACTTCTTCCTGAGCTGTGACTCACTGGGCAAGGTCTTTGCCATTCCATTGCGTTCTGATGAAGTGACATGGATCTGAAAAGTTCATTAAGTTTCTCCTTCCGCAGATACTGCCTGAGAAGTTGACTGTTTCCTGTTTTTACCGTTGGTCTCAAAATGATTTTAGGTTTAAGACCTACTTCAGGGAGATGAGCATATAATCCAAACTAATACATCTTTCAATTGAGCTTAAAGCAAGTCCCAGTGTCCCTGTCAGGTAAATACGAAGGAGAGCATAGAAGCAGCTGAAAGAGGGTCAGTGATTACCTCCCAACCAATCTCCCTGGAAAGATATGATTGTATGCTGTTGTGGGGACTTGTTTTGCACAAAATCCAGCGGCAGAGAATGAAGGTTTACAAATGAAAGTCTTTTATTTTCTTGTCTTTCGACTGGAAACTGCAAAACAATTCTGCTTCCCACCTGCCGAAATGCATCCTACATATAGCAATTGCTCACATGTCAATGCAATGTGGCTGAACACTCCCTATTTGAATTAGAGCTGGCAGTTCTCCTGCGCTATTGTTGGCCTTCAACAACTTACAGAGATTGTCTTGACATTTCTTGCCGGAGTTCTTGGCTCCTGAATAATACCAGCTCCATTTATTAAGGATTCGACGAGAAGCACTGTGCCCAGACTCATGGATAACGCTGCCACGTTAGAACACAGGAGCCAAAAAAACCATTTGGATTAATTGAACATCTCGCACCATCACAGATTGCAATGTGCGAAGCCAGTCTGAAGAGTGTAAAATCCGTCAGCCCATATGTTCTCACTGCCGAGACGCCACAAACTCACAACGAAAGATCCTTCGCCATCATAATGTAAGAAGAATCCTTTTGCTGTCTTTTGACCTGATTTAAAGAGGCACAGCTATCAGGCTGGTACAACTCATCAGGTGCGCAGCTGGTAACAACAAGGATGTTGCTACTGTGTTCCTTGGACTTCTTTAATCGCACGACTTTCAAACTTCATGGTCTGAAGAATCCACTTCAAATAAAAATTTCCTGCAAGCACAAACTTCGCATCCTGCTTCTCCCACTAGAATTTGTTGCACGGTGACACGCTCACTAGAATTCCGGAGTTCATGAGACACTCGAGTTCATGGGACATTAGTTCATTAGAAGCAGCTGGCAAAGTTCACAAAAAAAGCTCTTGCAAATAGTAATGCACTCACTGTAAATAGTGAGAAGCTAGAAGCCACAGAAAAATAATTGCACACTCGTGACAAGCTTCTTCTATGAGTGACGTAACCATTGGAGCTCATGTAAAGAGTGACAAGCTCACTAGAACTCACTGCAAATAATGACACATACACTGGAACTCTCTGCAATTAAAAACACTGAAGAAAATCAACAGCAATGCACACGATACTTCAAGTATCGACGTATTCGGTTAAATGCACTATACAGTGACAGACGTAACAGAACCGCTTGAAAATAGAGACACCCTCAGTAGAACCCACTGCAATTAGTGACATAATCAGGAAAATACAAATCAGGAATATGCACACCCATTGCCTATTGAAAAATAGTAACTTGCTCCTGGGATAATGGTTAGCACCTATTGTGGTGAACTGCTTTACACTCATTTATCTGGCTCCGCCCCATTCTGTGACTGTACCCGTGGCTCCTCCCTCTTGATCCTGTATAAAGGCTCCAACACTGTAACCCCTCCCCAGAAAGCCTATTGTTCTGCAACTCCAGTCTTTCGAGTTATTGATAGCACATAAATAAACTCAAAGGCTGTGACCCAGGCTTTCTGGGGAGGGGTTACGGTGTTAGAGCCTTTATGCAGGGTCAGGGAGGAGGCACAGGTACTGTCACAGAACGGGGCAGAGCCAGATAAATGAGTGTACAAAATGCGAGCATCAGAAGTCTGCCTGTTATTCAGGTGAGGCAACATGGGTTAGTGTAGCAGTTAGCACAGCGCTGTTGCAGCACCAGTGATCGAGACTGGGTTTTGAATCCCACACTGTCTGTGAAGAGTTTGCATATTCTCCCTGTATCTGTGTGGGTTAGTACATTCTCTCTGTGTCTTCTGTTTCCTCCCACCTTCCAAAACCTACCGGGGATTGTAGGTCAATGGGCTCGTGGACTGAAAGGGCCTGTTACTGTGCTGTATGTCTAAATTTACATTTAAATTATTAAAATAACCTCAATTTTTCATTTCAGAAGAGTTCACGCTTTGTCTCGTTAGAAGCTACCGATCACTGTCATTTATCAGGAACAGTTGATTAACATCAAGATGGTCAGTAACGTGAAATGATATCACAACCTGGAAAACCATAGACGTGCATTTTCCCATTTATTTATTTGATCTTAAGCAATCAGTACATTTTGAATTCCTCTCCCATTGCCAACAATCTTCCTAAACGATACCTCAGCAACCATTCACAGCTTTGGACTGATCATCTAACCTTGAAAAAATGTACAACTCAGAAGGAGACCATTTTCCCCAAGACATCCATCCTAGCTAAAAAAGAGTTTAAAAAAATACAACAACCTCGCACTCAATATCACCAAAACCAAGGAGCTGATTGTTGACTTCAGGAAGGGAAAACCAGAGGTGTACGATCCAGTGATCATTCGAGGATCAGTGGTGGAGAGGGTGAACAAATTTAAATTCTTGGGAGTCATTGTTTCAGAGGATCTTTCCTAGACCCATCACACTAACGGCAGTATGAAGAAAGCACGTCAGTGCCTCTACTTCCTCACGAGTTTGTGAAGGTTTAGTATGACATTAGAAATTTCTACAGGTGTGTGGTGGAAAGTGTGCTGACAGGCTGCATCATGGTCTGGTATGGGGACACCAATACCCCTGAGCAGAAAGCCCTGCAAAAGGAGGTGGAAACAGTCCAGGACATCACGAGCAAAACCCTCCCCACCAGCGAGAAAATCTACAGGGAAAGCTGCCATCGAGGATCCACATCACCCAACACACGCACTGTTCTCGCTGCTACCATCAGCAAAAAGGTGTAGGTGCCACAAGACTCACACCACCAGGTTCAGGAACAGCTGCTACCCCTCCACCATTAGACTCCTCAATAACAAACTCAATCAGGGACTCGTTAAGGGACTCTTACTTTTGCATTTCATTATTTTTTTCTCTCTGTATCGCACAGTCAATTTGTTTACATTTCTTTATTTGTTTATGTGTGCACGTTGTGTACAGAGTTTTGTTGCACTACCAATAAGTGGTAATTCTGCCTCACTCAGAGGGAAAAAAGAATCTCAGGGTTGTTTATGATGCCATGTATGTACTCTGACAATAAATGTGAAATCTGGCCCAATCCTCACGTCCACCACTGTCCTGCAGTCCCGCACAATATGGCTATTCAAAAACACATTTTAGGGTAAAAGTTTTTGACTTCACACACTTTCCAGCATGAGTTCCACACCCTACCTCCCTGCAGGTGAAAACAATTTTCCTCATATTCCTTATAATCTTACACCCAATTACATTAAACCCATTTTTTGACCCTTTGCTAAGGAAAATGTGTCCTGCTTATTTATTTAATCTGAACAGTCCTTAATTTTATGCACTTCAATTAAGTTTTCCTTCAGACTATGATTTACAAAGAAAGCATCAGGGCTTATATATTTTCATTGTAACAGTCGGTAAAATTCTTGTAAGTCTTTATTTCATCCTGTCCAGAGCAATCATGTCTTTTCTGCAAAGCAGTGACTAGAAATACAGAAGTCCTAAAATCCGGATTGCTCGGATCGATCCGGATTTTCGGATTTTCAGGATTCTCAGGCAGTCATTTTAAAATACAAATTTAAGCAGGAATAGAGATGAAATGGTAAATTTTGATGGTTTATTCATTAATAAATATGGCAGAGTTCATTCATCAAAATATAAACAATTTTTTTCACTTCAGAGAAAGAGTGTGTAAGGCATGAAATTATGTTTAAAAATGAATATTGTAGAAGAAAAATACAGAATACAAATGAATTTCATTGTAATTACGTGTATTAAGCTTATTCACTTGTTGCTGTTGTCCATCTGTGGCACTTACACATGCATGCACGCACACATGTACACAAAACCTGGCTAAATTTTAAATGTTTGAGAGTTTTCAGGTGGTCCAGATTTCTGGTGTCTGAATTTTTGGGCTTTTACTGTAAACTCAATATTCAAGTTAAAATCTAACAAGCATATACTTGTAGCTGTAACATTTTGTGCACCAAATGGTAAAGAAAGGCATCCTAAATGCCTTTTTAATGCTTTTTGCCTTACATTCAAACTGTTCCTCCACACTTCCCAATCTTCTCCCCTTTATTGTACATTCCATTGCTTTGTTACACATCCCCAAATTCATTAACTCACAGCTGAGTCCAGAAAAAAAATTCAATTCACAAGGACCTGAATCTGAACATTAATCGCCCCTCCTGCACTGTTACCCCCTCCAATCCTAAGTATTAGGCCCATGATTCAATTGGGAAGACATGAGGGAGGGCTCACAACATTTATTCTTGCATTTCATCAAATTCTTAATTTATTTTAATTGCTTAGACCCTGAGAAAAGAAGAAAATGATTCATTCTTGAACAGACGTCAGAGTGAGAGCTTCAGTAAGATTTCATCCTGTGCTGCAAACATCGTGGAACCTAATTGGCAAACTTGAGCGAAATCTTCTGGAGAAAATTTGTATCTATTCAAAATCCATCCTTTCCGATTCTTAATTTCTTCCAGTTATTTCCTCACTTCAGATACCAATCTCTTACCCTCTCTTTTTCTTCCTCACTCCCTTCCTCTCTCTCCATTTCCACTCTCTCTATCTTCCTCTCTCTTCCTTGCTCGCTCACTATCTTTCTCTCCCTCACTATCTTTCTCTCCCTCATCTTTCTCCCTCCTCTCTTCCTCTCTCATCCTCTTCCTCCTCTCTCTTTCATCACTTTCTCTCTCTCTCCCCCTCTCTTTCATCTTTCTCTCTCTCTCTCTCTCTCTCTCTCTCTCTCTCTCTCTCTCTCTCTCTCTCACTTTCTCTGTTTTTCTCTCTATCTCTTCCTCTGTAGGTGATACCAGACTGTGCTCTTTTAAACACATCCACTGCTATCACAAACAGAATAGTTCCAGCCTTGTTGCAGATTTCCTGGAAGTAAATTAGGACCCATTTTATGAAACCATACTCTCAGAATGAAAACTTACAGGTTAAGAGAACACACTGTTATACTGTAAATAGAGGCACGTGTTTTAAATTAACTGAAACGAAATGAATAGAAAGGCATTACTGATTCCCCAAACAAGTTTCCCTAATACTTGATAGGTCAAAAACCACTTGAATCTGTGATGACCTAGACCAGCAGCAATATAAATTCTTCTTACTTAATTTCTAAACTTAACCCCACTATGATCAAATGTATTTGTGTGTGTGTGTGTGTGTGTGTGTGTGTGTGTGTGTGTGTGTGTGTGTGTGTGGAGGGGGGGGGGGGGATTGGTGGGGGAAGATCCCAAACCATTACAGTTCAGACACAATTCTAAAAATACAATTTTTAAAGTTTAGTTTTAGAAATCTTTTGTCTTGAAATTCAGATCCCATAAACTGTTGTTCAAAAGTTCTCAAAACTCACAAATTCTTGTAGAGTTGCTTTCAGAGAAATATTTCTTCATACGGATGACTTTTTTTTTAACAATTCCCCTCTCTTGCATGGATGTTACAGAAGTTGTGATTTCCATGATGGTTTCAAACACCCAGGCAAGTGTTAAATGAAGTGACCATCATAAAAGGACATGGCAGAACTGCCCTCTCTTGACAAAGAGACAGTTGAAGAAGCCTTTTCCTTCGAAGCCACTGATTCTATGTTTCTTCCCTGTGAAAGGGAGAACACAATAGCACCTTTCTCACAGAAGGTTACTGCATCTCTGACTTCAGAAGAAAACTGGTTCACGATATTAAAGATGCCTTCTTGGCGTGTTCATATCACATGACATGAAATCACTGCTGGCTCTTTTATTTTCTTCAGAAAGATGAGTCAACAACCAAATAGTCTATTTACACAGGTGCTTCTTCTCAGCAAACATTCATTCTCTTAAGTTTTTAATGGAGATAAATCATAAGACTTTTATGACTGTTAACAGCTTTCAACTGAACCATGATAGGTTTCTTCATCTCCCACTTGACAGAGCCTCGGCGTCTGCTTTAAAATGATACAATGTTCCTTGTGTAGGGTTTTCCCTGTTTCCAAACCCACAAAGTGCCTTTGTTATTAAAATACATATTTTAACCTAAAGTTTACTTATAACATAATTCTGTAACACATCTAAGTGGCATGCTAAACAGAGCAATACCACAGGATGCGGTATTTGACACCAAATAACCAAATGACTAAATGCTTTGAAAAATGAGCATCTAAAATAATTTTAACAAAAGGAAACAGTTAATGTTTCCAGTCCTCAATACCTGTGCTCCTACCCCCATCTCTCACCCCTATTCCTTTATTTGGGCACTTGCCTATTTCATGTCATTCCTGTGGAAGGGTTTCAGGCCAAAGTGCTGACTATCTATTGCCTTCCATGGATGCTTCCTGACCTGCTGAGTTACTACAGTGCTCTTGTGTTTCGCTCTGAGATCCTTCATCACAATTGTGTTTTATTCTCACCTTTACCCTCCTAATTTATACCAAAACATATAAATTCTTAAATCTTTTCAGCTTTCACCCTCTTGTGTGGTGCAAAGGGCAGTAATGCATTTTCCAAATGGCATGTGTCTAAGTTATCATTAAAACCTCCAGTTCAAAGTGAGTACTAAGGAGTAAGAGGGTTCTGATAAAATGTTGGCAAATCCTCTGTCCAGTCAGTGTTTCTCATCAAGGCAATGGCTGTAGCCTTACTACTGGGAGACTGGAGGGTATTGGATTCATCTCAGCTCATAGGTGTATAGCCAAAGCCTCACCCAAGACATAGACCTAATTCCTTCCTGCAAGTGTCATGAATGATGGAGCGTTGGACAGAAGGAAAAAGTTTCCCCTCATGTTACTCTTAAACCTCTCCTCCCTCATCTTAAACCTAGGTCCTCTGCATCCAGAATCATCTACCCTGGGAAAAAGACTGTGAGAATTCACTTATCCATGCCCCTCATGATTTTAT
Organism: Narcine bancroftii; assembly: GCF_036971445.1. Classification (NCBI taxonomy): domain Eukaryota; kingdom Metazoa; phylum Chordata; class Chondrichthyes; order Torpediniformes; family Narcinidae; genus Narcine; species Narcine bancroftii. The sequence continues at coordinate 337,923,229 of NC_091471.1, read as the reverse complement.
AAACCTCTAAAAGGTCAACCCTCAGGTTTATATACCAAGGAAAAAAAGACCAGCCCATGCAGCCTCTCCCTACAACTCAAAACTCTCCAACCTTGGCAACATCCTGAAGAAACTCTTTTACACCCTTTCCAACTTATTAATGCCCTTTCTATAACTGGGTGACCAGAACTGCACATAGTTTTCTAAGTGTGGTCTCATCAACTCTTCGTACAACTGTATCATGAACTGTAACATATGTAGTCAATATCCTGTCCAACAAAGTCAAGTGTCCCAAACAACTTCTTCACCACCCTGAGTATCCTCTTTCAGGGAACTAGGTACCCGTACTCTTTTGTCTCTTTCACTTCTGAAAAACACTCCAGTCAGGCTGATACTATGGTTTTAGGATCAAAATTTTACATTCCCATCTGTTGCAGAATATTGATGATAAAAGTACATCCAAGCAACAACCAATGCATGAGTGTGTGTGTGTGTGTGTGTGTGTGTGTGTGTGTGTGTGTGTGTGTATGTGTGTGTGTGTGTGTGTGTGTGTGTGTGTGTGTGTGTGTGTGTGTGTGTGTGTGTGTGTGAGTGAGAGAGAGGGAAAATTTGTGTGTGTATGTAGGTGCACACACATTTATGTATGTGTGCGTGTGTGTGTGTTTTTATGCATGCACATGTTGTGTGCACACAAGCATTTGAGTGTATATGTGTGTGTGAGACAGAGAGAGAGAATACAGGAAGAGAGATAGAGTGTGTGCGTGCGCGCGTGTGCGTGCGCGCGCATGTGTGTGCGTGTGTGTGTGTGTGTGTGTGTGCGTCTGTGTGTGTGTGTGTGTGTGTGTGAGTGAGAGAGAGGGAAAATTTGTGTGTGTATGTAGGTGCACACACATTTATGTATGTGTGCGTGTGTGTGTGTTTTTATGCATGCACATGTTGTGTGCACACAAGCATTTGAGTGTATATGTGTGTGTGAGACAGAGAGAGAGAATGCAGGAAGAGAGAGAGAGTGTGTGCGTGCGCGCGTGTGCGTGCGCGCGCGCGTGTGTGTGTGTGTGTGTGTGTGTGTGTGTGTGCGTCTGTGTGTGTGTGTGTGTGTGTGTGAGTGAGAGAGAGGGAAAATTTGTGTGTGTATGTAGGTGCACACACATTTATGTATGTGTGCGTGTGTGTGTTTTTATGCATGCACATGTTGTGTGCACACAAGCATTTGAGTGTATATGTGTGTGTGAGACAGAGAGAGAGAATGCAGGAAGAGAGAGAGAGTGTGTGCGTGCGCGCGTGTGTGTGTGTGTGTGTGTGTGTGTGTGTGCGTCTGTGTGTGTGTGTGTGTGTGTGTATTCAGACTGTAATCCTGATGTGACTGGAGAGTCACATACATTTTGTAACAATATGAGAGCTAAACTCTAAGAAAGACTTGGTTGGGCTGAAGATTTGCCAGGATGTCACCTGGATTGGAACACTTCAGTTATTATGAGAGATTCTGCTGCAGGGGTGAAACATGAAAAAGGTGTCTCTTTTAAAATATTGAGCAAACTGTTAGAAAATACAAGGGTGGAAAAAGAGCCAATGGCAGATGAAACAATTCATGGATAGATCCATTCATTAAAAAACATCTTTACCCTGCAATCTTCTGTCTTTTTAAATCATGCCTTAAAAATGGTATGTGCATTTACCTGCAGGATTAAAAAAAGATGTTGAGCAAGCAAAGTTAAACTTGCCAACTTACATCCAAAAGCCACGTCAATGAAAATTCCATTCAGAAAAGTGCGGGAAATGGAATTGAATCCAAAGCTTGTAACAAAATTGTAACTTTAAGATTAGTGATTGACGCCATTCGAAGAAACCAAGTGATTTGGTTATCTATTGTAATCTGGTTGCATTATGTTCACAGCTTCAGTTGAAGACAGAAAGATTGTGTTTACTTGATGCCCTGGGAAAGCAGCCAATATATTCAATGATCCATCCCACACCAGTCGCTCTCTCTTCTCCTCTCCCTTTAGGCCAAAGTTCCTTAAGTTTGAAAACAGGCACCTCCAGATTCAAGGGCAGCCTCTTCATTGTTGCTCTCAGACTATTGATTGGACCTCTCAGCAGTAAGATGATGCTGCTCTTGCACTTTTTTAAATGAACTTTTTCTCTGTAATTGTATATTCTGTACTTCTGCTTTATTTTGTACACTCTATTGTACCCAAGTATGGATTGACTTGCTTGGATTGAATGCAAAAATTAAAGTTTTTTCCTTGTATCTTTGCACAATAAACAATTTCAATGGTTCAATGCCCCATCTCAAAGTGGATGAAGGAGTGAAAATGCATTCAACTCTAGACCAGCTCAGAAGAGCCCACAGTAGAGAAAACATTGGTGAGACCGACTTGCAGTTTCATGTCATTCACCTCAGTCTTCTTGCTTTAGGACAGCCTGCCAAAGGTCACAGGGTTGGCCTAGCAGTTAGCGCAACACCTTTACAGCACTAGCGATCGAGACCGGACCAAGGTTTGAATCCCGCTCTGTCTGTAAGGAGTTTGTACGTTCTCCCCTGTCTGCATGGTTTTCTTGGGGGGGTCCGGTTTCCTCCCACAGTTCAAAACCATATCAGCGCTGAAGGTTAATTGGGGTACAAATTAGGTGGTATGGACTCGTGGGCCGAAATGACCTGTTATCATGCTGGATGTCTACATTTTTTAAAAATATATATAAATAAATTTGCTAATCTCGGAGCTAGGAAAACCAAGTGAAGCCATATTTGTGTCTATTTGAGTTCTTAGTTTGGATATTAATTCAAACAATATGGAGTTGGAACGATGCAATGTCTGTGCTTGGAAGGAGTAATGACAGCAAGCTGACTTTTGAATGAAGGTGTCTGTGGTGGAACACGGTACTGCAAGCATGAATTTGCTGGACTGGTCAGGCTGGCCCACCATCCGTCCCTGCAGATCATCCCTGTAAGATCCCTAATAAAGGCTGATAGCCCTAGTCTTGCCCCTCCTTACCTGCCTTGGATGTGAGCCAACAGCATGTAGAGATGTGCCGAAGTTTTCTGCTTAATAAAGCCTTTGACTGCTTGCTTCATATCTGCGGGTGGTCATTGATCGAGCTGCAGTTGATTAACATGGTGATTAAATTTAAATTTAGACATATAGCCCGGTAACAGGCCATTTCAGCCCAATAGCCCTTGCCACCCAATTTCACTGAATTGACCTATGACCCCTCTTCCACCCCTCACCCCGTACTTTTTTTTGAAGAGTAGGAGGAATCTGAAGGCCCTTGGAAAAACCCACACAGACATGGGGAGGATGTACAAACTCTTTACAGGTGGCGTGGGATCGAACCCCGGTCCCGATTGCTGGCACTGTAACAGCATTGCACTATCCACTACCCTAAACATGCTGCCCTTTAGGGAAATCTGGAGAAAATTTGTATCTGTTCAAAATCTTTCCTTTCCAAATCTTTGTTTGTTTCTGTTATTCCCTTGCTGAAGATACCAATCTTTTTTTTTCTCTTTCTTTCTCTTCCTCATTCCTTCCCTCTTTCCATTTCCGCCCTCTCTATCTTCCTCTGTCTCTCTTCCTCACTCACACACCATCTATGTCCCTTTCTCTATCATCCTCTCTCTCCTTCTCTCTTTCATTGCTCTCTTTCTATCTCTTCCTCTGTAGGTGATACCAGAGAAAGAATGTGCTCTTTTAAACACGTCCACTGCTTTCACAAACATAATAGTTTCCAGAAACCAACTGTGAAGTGGGGAGCAGTGCTACAGCCAATAAGGGATAGCAGAGGAAGGCACTGAAATGTTTTTCTCTGCAGCAGACACAGGGAAGGTAGCCATGATTGTGGGATCTCAGATCTTCTGGTGTATCCAGATGTGGATGATGAAGTGGTGGATTTGAGGATGAATTCCACCACCCCCCCCACCCCGCTAAGTTTTGAGTGAACATCTTCTCCCAAGTTCTGCTTTATGAACAAGCATGTGGACTTCTTGACTTTCTGTCATATTGCATTACAATCACAGTGTCTGCAGACTTTCCTGTTCAACTAATCTTTTTTTTTTAATGTCAACCTGTGTTGGAGGCAAGAGTGAACTAAATAATTTTCAGTTTGAAGAAAAATGCAGAGAGCAATACCAGCCATTGAACATGTCATTTTTGACCACCAAGGTCACTCTCTGCACTGATACACAGCCATAGCAGTTTGTACCCTCAAAAGGAAACACTGCAGCAGATCTGTAGGACTCCTTAAGCTCCTTCCAAACCCATGACATCGATCAGCTAGAAGGACAAGGGCAGCAAAAGTTTGGAAACACCACCACCTCCAGGCTGTCCTCCAAGCCACAAGCCATCCTGGCTCGCAAATATATCTCCATTCTTTCACCATCACTATGCCATACTGTGGTGCGCTGTTAGCTAGAATCAGACACACACAAGGTAAAGACTGTACAACAGGCTTTAATCCACAAAGACTTACACAGAGCCAGGTTAGCTGTAGCTGCAGTAACTCTAAGTGAGGCTTCAGGAGGCTGGCGCAGGCTTATATCCCAGAGGGTGATTGACACCTGACCGGATGGGGTTTGATCCATTCAGGCCGACTTACAGCCGGCCAGGTGCTGTCCTGTCTCCTTAGACTCCTGCAGGTATAGAGGTTTCCCCCTGCAGTAGGCCGGTGGTGTACCACCAAACATATGGCCTAGCTTGGTTTTTGATATTTTCTTCTGCAACACCTTATCGAGGGTCTTCTGAAAATCCACAAATCACACTTCCGTATTTTTGCCCCAAATCCATTCAGCTGGTCGCAATCTCCAAAGAAATTTCCAAAAGATCTGTCGTCTTGGATCCATGCTGGCTCTGAAAAAACAGGCAACATTTGATCCACATAAAGATGACGAACCAAGCCCATTCCGCCACGAGCTGTCACGTCAGCAGAAATGCTACAAGCAAGGTCATAGAGAGAGGTTAAACCTATTTCTTTGAGAAAAAGGATTTTTCCCAAACTTCGTACTGAGCTCACAGGGATCATCTGCTTCAAAACAATTGCAAAGAATGTTATTGACTGGGCCCATTTGAACAAATGAAATGTTTGACAAAATTGAGCAAAAATTGCTTTCCACCTGTGGTCATACCGACCAGACCTTTTCAGAGAGAACAGGAATTTTTTCATGAATAAGGGAGGAACCATTTCCTTATATTGATTGATACTCAATCTAAGGGGATGGATTTGAAACATATGGGATTATGTAGCACAACTCAAAGTACAAATGACAAGTTGAGATCTACATATATTCCTCCTTTCTGAACCACCGTGCACAAACTTTACTAAGTGGAAAGATAGAAGTCATGACAGAGTACAGCAGGTCCTCTCTTAACGTTGTTGATAGGCTCTTGCAAAGTGTAACTTAAAATTAAACAATGTTAAACAAAACCAATTTTACGATAGCTCATGATTAAAAACAAGAGTCGAGTTTCTACGGTTTATCTCTGGTCACAAAAACTTCTAAATAATGACCCAAAACACTTTTAATATTGAACATTGAAATAAATTTGTGTTATATAGACATTTAAGACAGATGAATAAATACAAAATAATAATAATTTAATCAATTATGGTGAATCACTGAGTGACGGCAGTCGTAGTGCTGGTGGCATGACAAGGAGGGAGGCGACTGGGACTTGGCAGTGATCTTCATTACTGAAGGGAAAAGAAGCAGCTGGATCATCATCAGCTCAGAAGGTGAGGGTGGGAGTGTCACAATAAGTTCACGAGGAGCCTGGTGTTGCCTCAGGTTGGGGTGGTGTTCCTTCCTCTGTCAAACTATCAATAGCATTCATGATATGGTAACTGTTATATAATGGATAATGTGAACTATTTTGCAATCGCGTAAGAATACACCTTTCTCACTGTAGTAACTGTAGTGCACCACTGTGAGGCGTATGTATATGTCTATGGGAGTGTGTGTGAACAGTTTACTGAGATGGTGGAAGGCATCAGTAAGTAAAGTCTCTTTTGTTATTTGAATCTTGCATCTCTGAATTATTTAAGAAGCCTCCCAAGTAACTCCAGAGACATAACAGTAACCATCCAAAATTTCCTTACAATAGGCTTAGTTTCACCATCTAAGAACATAATCAATTGCTTAAATGTGCACTGGGAATAGAGGGCTTTGATGGTTGCAGTAAACCCCTGTTTGAATCAGACTGGTTACATTTGGAAGCAGAGAAGCTACTTGAACATTATCTGCCAGATCATACAGGATAGGTGGCCTGGAGCATGGTCCAGAGAAAAAAAAATTACTTATTTTTGATTTTGACATATTTCGACAGGCCAATTCAGCCCTATGAGCCTGTGCCATCCAATTTACATCTCATTAACCTACACCCTGGTATGTTTTGAAGGGTGGGAAGAAACCGGAGCCCCCGGAGAAAACCCACTCAGACACAAGGAAAACATACAAACTCCTTACAGACAGAGAGGGATTCAAACCCAAGTCTGGTCCCGATCGCTGGTGCTGTAAAGGTATTATGCCAACCGTGCCTTCCCTTTAGCCTGACACTATTCTTTAACAGCTGGGCAGAAATACGAGCGATTCTTAAAACGCTCAAACCAACCACGGCTTGCTGCAAAAGTCTCATTTTCCACACTAGACCCTGTGGTTTCTTTAGATCACACATTTCAAACTCTGGCCCGCGGGCCAAATTTGGCCTGCGATATAATTATATTTGGCCCGCAAGATCATATCAAAAATGTATTAGAGGTGGCCCGCTGGCCGCCGCGCCAGTATAGCGCATGCACAGTAACCGCTGCATCCCAGGGTGAGAGAGAGAGAGAAAAATCCTGGTCCTTGAAAAGTAGTGGTGGGTGGTTTTATAAACACGCTGTCGTGTCCCCCCGCCCACCCCCCCACCGCAGCGCGGCCTGGCCGGTGTCAGAGGAAGCCAAGGCCACTTCCCAGCGCCCGAAACCCCAGTGGCACAGCGTTTCTTGGAGCTGCAGATGGAGTCGGGACGCCGGAGGGAAGATTGGGGCTCCCCGCTGGGCGATGGGGGCGCCGGCCGCCGGCTGCCCTGCGCCTTCCCATCGGACCAGCGGCAGGTGCCCGGAGTACACGTGGAGAGCGAGGCTGGTCGGGCAGGTAGGGTGGAACCCCCCCGCCAATCTCGGGAGTGGCGTGGGCTGGATCGGAATTAGCCGCGCTCACCTGCTCCTCCACCGCTGACCAGGATCCCAGCGCGGTCCTGAGCGCGGAGACTGCCCTGGAAAGGTCCTGGGACACAGGCATGGAAAGAAGAGCAGGGTCCGTAGAACATTACAGATCAGAAACAGGCCCTTCGGCCCTTTGACTCTACCTCGTGAAAACCCAACACTGGAGAAACTCAGCGGGTTAAACCGTATCCTTTATCCAGCAGAGAGGTACCTGACAATGTTTGGCCCTTGATCCCCCTCATCAATGAATGAGCGAAAGTCTGTGGTTCTCGTAAAAACACCAGAAGGGAGAAACTCAGCAGGTCAAAGGGGGTCTGGGAGAAACTCAGCAGGTCAAAGGGGGGTCCGAGAGAAACTCAGCAGGTCAAAGGGGGGTCCGAGAGAAACTCAGCAGGTCAAGGGGGCGGGGTCCGGGAGAAATTCAGCAGGTCAAGGGGGAGGGGTCCGGGAGAAACTCAGCAGGTCAAGGGGGAGGGGTCCGGGAGAAACTCAGCAGGTCAAGGGAGGTCCGGGAGAAACTCAGCAGGTCAAGGGGGGTCCGGGAGAAACTCAGCAGGTCAAGGGGGGTCCGGCAGAAACTCAGCAGGTCAAGGGGGGTCCGGCAGAAACTCAGCAGGTCAAGGGGGTCCGGGAGAAACTCAGCAGGTCAAGGGGGGTCCGGCAGAAACTCAGGGGGGGGTTGACCTCGCCAGGACCGTTGCCCACTCCCCCTCCCTGCTGCAGGCCGACCCGCGACTCACGGTAACGGGGCCGCTGATCCGCCGAGATGCCGCCCTGCAGCGAGAGCCGATGCCCCCGCACTGTCGTTGTCCAACCCGATTGCCCGCAAACCCCGCCCTCCCGCACACAGGCCTGAGTAAGTATTATGAACTTTAATCTCAGGATAAAACGATCTTCCAATAGTTTCATGTCACAGTGATAAATATATTCATGGTTAAAAATGGTCCTGCACCTGGATACAAGCTCATTAGGCATAAAACTTGAAAAGGATATCTGTACCAATGGAAAAAGGACATGGCAAATAACCCTGCTAGAGTTCATGCCCACAATCAGTCACCCATTTGATTGTTTCAGGAATCATGTTATTCTCCCACATTCTCAATAGCCCTCAGATTTTACTATTCAACAGCACACTAGCAACATTTGACAAATCCTCTATAGAGAAATATTATTTATTGAATATTTTATTTCTCATTTGTTAATGCTTCTGGAAAGAGTTTATCCAAAACTATTATTAAACATTTATTTTAATAAGAAAAAGTTTAACATTACATATGTTGAAAGAAGAGAAAACATGCAGATGTTGTTGAAAATTTTCAATAAATATTTAGTTCGGCCCTCGGCTTAGTCCAAGTTTTTAATTTTGGCCCTCCGTGAATTTGAGTTTGACACCCCTGCTTTAGATCTTCAAATAAACTTGTGAATAACCTTTCACTTGTATGGCCCATTGGTGAACATGGAGAGTTACACTGATGCACGTCTTCCATCCAGACCATACAAAAGTCTTTCCTTATTTTCCATTATGCTACGTCCACTCTGAATTAATTTTGTAGCAGCTCAAGGTATTACACTTTGAGCACTAACTTTAATCTTTTTGACATTACGAGAATTGTCTCTGCTCCATCCTCAACATTCATTGGAGTGACTTCATCTCCAACATCGAAATACTCGAGATGGCAGAGGCCGATAGCATCAAATCCACGCTGCTGAAGATCCAACTGCGCTGGGTAGGTCATGTCTCCAGAATGGAGGACCATCGCCTTCCCAAGATCGTGTTATATGGCAAGCTCTCCACTGGCCACCATGACAGAGGTGCACCAAAGAAGAGGTACAAGGACTGCCTAAAGAAATCTCTTGGTGCCTGCCGCATTGACCACCGCCAGTGGGCTGATATCGCCTCAAACCGCGCATCTTGGCGCCTCACAGTTCGGCGGTGTAAGGTAAAAACATCATGATATGGGACCGGAGAAGGAGTCACCCAGTACTAAGGAGTAACAGAATGCAGATGTGACCTTGTCCACTCAAGATAAGCTTGGCACTAACAAGATGATGTGCAGCAGACTAACAGAGGAGGGTAGCAACAGTTCATTCATTGGACAATGTCATGGTATGATAATTTACTAAGTACGTATCCTGAGGTATAAAAAAACACCACTTGCTGATAACGGCAGAATGCGCCTTCTCCAACTAACACTGTTAGTTGTAAGTGTTACAATCCAGTAATAAAAAACCTTGATTTCGACTCAGTCTGGTGTCTGACTCACTCATTCATGAACAAAGCAGACCTAACAGCGGGCAGCAACCTCCTTGGAAGAAGACCGCAGAGCCCACCTCACTGACAAAAGACAAAGGAGGAAAATCCCAACACCCAACCGCAACCCACCAATTTTCCCTTGCAACCGCTGCAACCGTGTCTGCCTGTCCCGCGTCGGACTTGTCAGCCACAAACGAGCCTGCAGCTGACGTGGACATTTACCCCTCCATAAATCTTCGTCCGCGAAGCCAAGTCTCTTCCAATATCAGCTCACTGTCCATTGTTGCATCTCCTTAACTCTTTTAATTCTTGTTTCTAATAAAACACCTTTCCTCTCTTTTTGTGGTCACAGTCAGCAGGGTGCACAGTGCACGTTTAGTGCTCAATGCAACAGGGATAAATCAAGCAACAAATGTTTGAAAGGCAAAAAAATTCTAAGAGGCAGCACCTACGTTTGGTTCAAACCCATAAGTAACAAAGTGTGGCGCGGTATTCGTTTCTCTCAAAATGACACAACTCTATTCTCGGACTTGCTGAATCATCTGCTTCAAATGGAGCTACTGGGAGACCAGATGGAATATTTAAGGAAGCTCTCAAGTAGCCATCATGATAGAGAAATTGAAAGCGCAGTGAAGCACAGTGTAACTCTGAACCCTATCACACAGTACACGCCAGTAGAACACTTGATGAAGGGGAGATTGCCAACACTTTTGCATCTTTGTTGAACCAAATTTGACGTCCAAAGTTGAACAGAAGCAACTGAATTCAACAATGTCAATGTTGTGGCAATAACTGAGAATGCTGTTTTAAGTAAAACTTGTGTCCGTGGCCCTCCTATTAATACAACCTCACATGCATGGGTGATATAAATGGCAGTAGAGTTTTGTGAAAGAAAGATGTTTGGTTGTAATTGGTGTCAAAATTTGAAGTGTGCAAGTAGATCAAACAGAGATAAAAGAAAGTCTGGATGTTGAGCACTCTGTTATGCCTGAGGTGAATCCAGAACAAACTTTAAAAGTACTAAATGCAAGGCATTCTTTCAACACAAAACAGATCCTTGCATCAAAACCAGATCTGGAGGTTAGAAGCTTATTGGTCACCAAATCCTGTGAGCAGATTAAGCAGGAACCAAAAATCAATCAGTAGACTACATTTTTAGTCCATGGATAAATTACATACAGGTATATCCTGCTTTACAAAAGTAGAGTGTTCCTATGAAACCTTTCATAAGCCGAAATGGCATAATCCGACCCATTCACTACTATTGAAGGGTATTTTTGTAAAAGCAAAAAACCATTCAAATTTCTTTAAGATAGCGAGCACAGGTTTCTTCGCAAAAGCAGATTTTCGTAAAGCGAGTATTCGTAAAGTGAGGCATACCTGTACTTCATTGTTGAAACATTTGAAAGGATTAGACAAGAACACATTTCACTTTGAAAACAGGGAGAGTAGTGTTTATCTTTCAGCATAGATTCCCTCTGTATCCATGTCTCTTATGGGATGGATGTTCTCCAACATTTCAGGCCATTTGTGTCTGTAACAAATGGCGTAAGTACTCAAGGTGTGAAGTGCGCTGTCATGCAAATACACCAATACTTCTTGGATACTTGCATTAAAGCCTTTGAGAAGTCATTACAGGTGGCACAATCTTCAAATGTACTGAAATCAGAATCAGAATCAGAATTTATCGTCTTGAACATGCCACGAAAATCGTTATTACGTGGCAGTTGCATAGAAGCAACTTTAGAAAACTACCTCAGGGGATTGGACAGAAAATGGACTAATGAGTCCATCGAAGGAGACACAATGACAGTCAAAGTGGCAGGTAAGTGAAGAGCAGGGGAAGAAGAAGAGGCAGGGTGGTTTTGGGAAGGAATTTCCAACAAAATTAAGTTGAAAATGGAGATGATAATTGTGGCCAGAAACAGAATGGTCAAGAGACGAGACAAAATAATCTCCAAGGGTCTGGGCAGTCAATGAGATCAGAAGAAGCAGGAAATCTGGAGGACTGGAGCATTTTGGGGCGAAGATATGCAGATAAGCAATCAAAGGGAGTTTAGTAAAATCTGGCAACTGTCATAATGTGGACATTGACCAGCAATCACTTAAACCACTTGGAACGGTTTATCCCGTTCCCCTCTAAACCCATAATTGAGACACATGAGAGATTGCAGGTGCTGAATTCTGGAGAAAAAAAAATTGGTGTTGATGAAAGGCTCCGACCTGAAAAGTTGACCTGCTGATGCTTCTTGACAAGCTGAGTTCCTCCAGTAGATGTTTTTATTGCACCATTGTTGACCGAATCATGCACCTAGAAACTGATTATGGTGTGAGAGAGTTATCCTTGTTCCAGTTCCGTTGTCCTGAAAGAAAATCCCTCTCAGTAAAAATTGCTACTTAATTTGCTAATTCTACGACTTTCATTCAAGGCGACTGTGAAGACTTCATTCTGGAAAACATTTCTCCTATTCTTCTCCGCATTTATTTTTGGCACTTTCCTTCAATGCAGCCTTTAGTTATTGACCTTCCTCTGCTTCAATAGTGTTTTATTGGCTATGAAAAGCTTTGAGGTGAGTGAAGGCATGAAAATCAAAGCTGAAAAAATGCAAGAAATATGCAGCAGGTCAGGCTGCATCTGTGGGAAGAGGAACTGTTTTCATTTCATGTCAAAAATCCTTCAACATCTCAATCTAAAATATTGACCCCATTTTTCCGCAACCTGAATTACTGAGTTTTTTTTTGTTTTTAAGATTTCTGCCATCTGCAATTTACTTTTTAATTTTCACATAAATTAAAAGTTCTCATTATTAAAATTAAGATCACAAATTACAGAGATCAGCTGTGCCTAAGTGGACAAGAATTGCCATTGAGGATCTCGTACACATTCATCTTGGCGGATACCTCAGTGTGTACTGAGAGAATGCAGCATTGCCGGAGTAACTTTCTTTCAGTTTCCAATAAACCGATTACGCTCTTGTGACTATATAAATAACCCTGGGGCACAATTCTCAAGGAGAGCAGTTCTCCAAAGACAATATCTGTTCTTTAATCAATGTTGGCATAGCCAGCGATCGGGGCCAGACCAGGGTTCGAATCTCACGTTGCCTGTAAGGAATTTGTACATTCTTCTCAGGTCTCCATGGGCTTTCTCTGGGGACTCTGGTTTCCTCCCACCAATCAAAACGTACCGGAGGTGTAGGTTAATGGGGTGTAAATTTGGGCCGAAATGGCCTGTTACCATGCCGTATGTCTAAATTGTTTTTAAAAATGTCACTGAAAAATAGATATCCAGTGAAGAAATACATTGTTGCATATAAAGTATCTGCATGACAGTATGACCACTTAGTTAAAGTTCTTTGGAACGAAGGACATGAGAGAAATGTAGGGCTCGGCACAGACATGAATTCTCCACTCCATTCAAACATCCATCGCAATTAATATAACTTTTATAATCTTTCTTCCTCAATCATTCATCCAGCTTCCATTTCCATCACGTCAATGAAGGCTTCATCCAATTTATTTTATATGAATTTTGTTTTATAAAGTTTTTGTTAACTTAATCAGAAGAGGAGTTTTGAAACAAGTACAATTATACAGGAACTTCAAAATGTAATCTCTGTTCCACTTAAAAGTGAGATTAATGAAGTGTAACATGGCCCCATTTTAAACCGAAAGACCTAGAAATTCAATTACATAGCAGTGCTTTATCAGCGCTGTGCAATTGAAAATCGATTTAACCAGGAATAAATCCTTCACATTTCATTCTGGGTTGAAATCTGGCAATCGGGAAATTCGACCAGGCACTTCTGCCCATTGCTTACATTGTGACAGCAAGGACTTCATTCCTCACGTGGATCTCTGTCTGGGGCATTGTGTTGGAGCTGTCACCATCTCACTCCACAATCCTGGACTGGGGGATCTGCAGTGAGATGCAAAATTTATTGGCGTCATCACCATACGCCCCCATTTCATCAGGGCCAGCACTCAGACCTTCTGACTTTGACCCCCATGCACCATTTTGCAGCCTCTTAGGACACTTGCCTCTCCCTCAATAGTTCTGCTCATTCCAGATCCTCTTTCCCTTCCCTGATGCCCATGCTCCACTTCCCCATACTCACTATCACAGCAATGATGTCAGAGATTTGTCTCCTCCCCACCACCCCATGTTTGCCATGAGCCAGATGCCTTCCCATCATGTTGCTGGCACACATCCCCATCGCAGGTTTCCCACAAACCTCCGCGTGGTGCTTGCCTCCTTCTCCTGATCGCAGTGGATGGCTTTCCTTCATGGATCTCCTTGATCATTTCTTCTCGCAGCCACCAGGTGACCATTCCCTCCTCCCTCTCTGGATCTCCATGACTGGCCTCCATCCTCCATTCATTATGATCGGTCTTCTTCCTCTGATCATGAGCATCCTCTCTCTCCCTCTCCCAATCTGGATTGCTGGCCTCATTCCTTTTGAAGGCCATGACTATCCATCCATTTCCAATCTCTATACTTCAGCTCCTTTTCCAGATCTCCAAGCCAGGTCTTGCACCTACAATCTCTCCCAGTTCTTATGACTGGCCTTCAACCTCCTGATCCCCATGATCAACTTTAGTCTCATGACGACCACCTTCAGGACTCCCACCCAGGATCTCTAATGCTGGCCTGATCTAGTGCCCAGATCCAATGACCCCAGGGCACTGTTTGTGGAGTGTGCACCCTCTCCCTGTGATTCCATAGGTTTCCAGCAGGTAATCTGGTTTCTTCCTAAATCCCAAGGATGTTCTGGTTGGTATGTTCATTGGCTACTGTAAATGGACAATGATTGCATGGGTTTCATCCAGGTACTCTGTTTTATTCCCACATCCCAATGATGTGCTGGTTGGTATGTTGATTGCCAGTAAATTGTGTAGGTGAGACATAGAACCTGGAAAGAATTGATGAACATGTAGGGAGAAGTGTAGAAACCCTACAGCACAATACAGGCCCTTCAGTCCATAAAGATGTACTGCAACATGTTCCGATACATAGCTCTCTACTTTTGTAAGCTCCAAAAGTCTCTTAAAGGACCCTATCATATCCACCTCTACCACCGATGCTGGCAGTCCATTCCACACACTCACCATTCTCTGCATAAAAAACTTACTCCTGATATCTGCTCTGTACCTACTCCCCAGCACCTTAAACCCATGTCCTCTTGTGGCAACCATTTCAGCCCTGGGAAAAAGCATCTGACTATCCACACAATCAGTGCCTCTCATCATCTTAAACACCTCTATCAGGTCATCTCTCATCCTCTGTCGGTCCAAGGAGAAAAGGCTGAGATCACTCAACCTGCTTTCATAAGGCACACTCCCTAAACTAGTAACATCTTTGTAAATATTCTCTGCACCCTTTCTATAGCTTTCACGTCCTTCCAGTAAGGAAGGAACATAGAAACATAGAAAATAGGTGTAGGAGTAGGCCATTTGGCCCTTCAAGCCTACACCACCATTCATTATGATCATGGCTGATTAGTACTGGTACCTGCCTTCTCCACATACCCACTAATCCCCTCAGCCACAAGGGCGAAATCTAACCTACACTTAAATATTGACAGGGAACCGGTCTCAACTACTTCCTGTGGCAAAGAATTCCACACATTTACCACTCTCTGAGAGAAGAAATTTTTCCTCATTTCAGTCCTAAAAAAATTCCCCCTTATCCTTAAACTATGGCCCCTGGTTCTGGTTTTTCCCAGCATTGGAAACAACCTTCCTGCATCCAGTCTGTCTAAACCCTTAAAAATTTTATGTTTCTATAAGATCCCCCCTCAATCTTCTAAATTCCAGAGAATACAAGCCTAGTCTATCCATACTTCATATGCGAGTCCCTCCATCCCCAGTATCAGCCTAGTGAACCTTCTCTGTACCCCCTCCATGGTGAGGATACCCTTCCTCAGATAAGGCACCCA